>NC_041397.2:19771797-20391797 GCF_900747795.2 Erpetoichthys calabaricus
CTGTGTAAGCCCATTCTGCCAAAAGCATGGGCTCCTAGAAACCATGGATTCTCATACTTCAATCAGTCAGTCACATCTGTTGTGTATTAGCGACTCCACATCGGTTTCATTTTGCCAATGTGCTCGCCCCTGTTGTCTATCAGTGGCTAAGCAAGTTTTTCTCTCTTCGGAGGCTTCGTTTTGCCAATGTGCTCGCCTTGCTTATGTATTAGCAGCGGCGATTTCACTTTGGTGACACTTTCAGCTTCTTGCTGTAGCCTCACACTTCTGGGCCAGATAGACAGATACACACACTTCCAGATGTAGACATTTCTCTCTATTGTATAAAAAAAATCGTGGGATGAGATGTGAGTTTTTAGCCTGTGACGAGATGTGACTTTTTCAGAGAGATACTTTCAAGTCCCATGAGACGAGACTTTGTGCCAAGAGATATAACCACACCCGGGCCAGAAATAAAAGACAAAGAGTAGTTGACAAAGTAGAACATCGTAAAGAGGTTCAAAGACGTTGGTGCGATAAACATTCAGAGCAGGTTATAGATAATGAAAGTTTGAAAGTTCGGAGTGGTGGCTCTGAAGCTAGGGAAATGCACTGGCAATCGGAAGGTTGCCGGTTCGAATCCCATAAATGCCAAAAGGGACTCTGCTCTGTTGGGCCCTTCAGCAAGGTCCTTAATCTGCAATTGCTGAGCGCTTTGAGTAGTGAGAAAAGCACTATATAAATGCAAAGAATTATTATTATTAAGTCTCAAAAAAATGTTAGTTAAGATCGCATTGGCGCAAACAAATGGAAATTATTACTCGGTGAAATAACAGAACAGCAAAAACAAGATTTAATATATATTGTTTGGATTTAAACTTTAAGTCGGAGACTTGTAGATCATCTAATTCATGTTGCCATCAGGGAAAAGTAGTGTTTCTTCCCAATGAAGAGGCGTATCCGCGAGAATTAAAAGATTTGTTTTTGGTGAAAGTGAAATCTATATACGTGAGTGGCAGAGACGCGATGTGGCTAGTGCATAATGCAGGCCGGTGTAAGAGTTAAATTTGAACCCTGCTGTGTGTGTGCACCTGGCATGTGTCTGAGTCTCATATCCTTCTGAGCATGTGCTTAAAAGCTGACGCTGTTATTTTATTATTCACTATGATAAAATGTATTTCTTGTCCTTTATATAACCCCTTAAGAGAAGTGCTATATTTATTGCATAACCTTTCTTTTACAATACTGTTTCCTGTTGTTCTTTTCTCTTCTTCTTGAGGTTCACACAGCTCCTCAAAATAAAAATGAAAAATAAACATTCAAAAAGTCACGTACATCCTAAACAAACAGGACTATCGATCAAGTTGTGGTCATCTAAGGTATCAATATCTGCCATGTCCTGTTAGCAACTAGGTGTAACCAATCATGTTAAAAGTTTTCTGAATATGTGATGAATTCCTTTTAAAGGATAGTGACCTGGACGGCACGGTGGCGCAGTGGTACCGCTGCTGCCTCGCAGTTAGGAGACCTGGGTTCGCTTCCCGGGTCCACCCTGCGTGGAGTTTGCATGTTCTCCCCGTGTTAGCGTGGGTTTCCTCCAGGCACTCCGGTTTCCTACCACAGTCCAAAGACATGCAGGTTAGGAGGATTGGCGATTCTAAATTGGCCCTAGTGTGTGTTTGTGTGTGTCCTGTGGTGGGTTGGCACCCTGCCCGGGATTGGTTCCCTGCCTTGTGCCCTATGTTGGCTAGGATTGGCTCCAGCAGACCCCCGTGACCCTGTGTTTGGATTCAGTGGGTTGGAAAATGGATGGATAGTGACCTAATCAATGAATTGTATAAATATAGCGCAGAGGACATTTTTTCCTTTGTAGCAATGTGACTAACATGTGGCTAACATGTAATACACTTGTTACCTCTTCGGAGATTTAGATAAAGAATAACGATTGACGCTTTCTCCTGCCTGTGTTTTATTGTTTAAATCGTGGCATTCCAGTGGGGAGGGGTGTCTGTTTTCATAAATTTCTTCCACACCGGGGGGTTGGCGAGCAAAGCAAGCAGAGGGCAAAGCCCCCTAGTATATTTAAGATGAGCAAAAGTGCATTGGTCACTACTTTTACCCATCAGCTCCAGAGTACTAGAACAGGCCTGCCACCACATCACTGCCTGTCTGTAGTTTGCGAGTGAGTGCTCCTTGTGTTCACACAAACTTTTCTCCAAGTACTCCACTTTTACTAAATTTAAATGATGATCAGGATTCAGAATTTAGCCTGCACGGAGTGCTACTGAAAATAGTGAATAAATTTAAATATCTAGGATCAGTGGTAGCCCAAGACGGAAAAAAATTAGATGCAGAGATAAGCCATAAAGTGCAGTGTGGATGGAACAACTGGAAGAAGGTATTAGGAGTTGTGATATAGCGGGTCCATGGTTCTACACGGATGGGCAGTTTTTTCAATAAATAATCGCCACACTTGCGGCTTAAGGAGAGGGTTTGGTAGTGTGGCTGGGGCGGTTCCCTGGTGCAATGCGGGTATGGGCATTTCCGCACTGTAGTGCACAGGTGCAGGATCGCCTGTGTCTGTAATTGATGCTGGGAGCTGCTGATCGCCACACCTGTGCCACATCCCCATTTTAAGTACGATGAGCACATCTGGGTAGCTTATATTCGCTTCTAGCGGAGCTACCGGGTCACCTAAGACAGTAATGATGCCTCCTCCTGGGATGCCAGGGGTTTTATGGCGGCTGGACCGGAAGGGGCGGAGCCAAACACTTTCACTGGACGTCTTCTTAGCACTGTGGAGAAAGTAGGAGACGATAATGTTAGCAGTGGCACCCCCTCTCGTCTCGATGGGTTATTACATACCTCGACTGAGCGTGTGAGGAGGTCCTTCAACGCACATGCGTGACAACTAACACATTCCAAAGAGAGCAGACCACACGACAGAGCCCCCATATGAAAACAGCCACCAACCTAGCCTCGGCCTTGCCTGTCTGATTTTCTTTGAACGCCATTGAGTGCCTGTTTATTTTGGGACACTGCAGTTATTAAAAGGGGCAACCTGGCTGGTGCCCCACAATTTCTTTTTGTGGACACTGCGTAAATCTAATAAATACTGTATGATAATATTTATTATGCAGCATTCCACTATATTATATTACAGGTGGCTAGGCTGATCACAAGTATAAGAACATACACTAACGTTGCTTCTTTGTTTGAGTTTATCTCTTGTTTTTATTTTTTCTTCTTTTGTCTATCAGGTATACAGATCTTTGCTTTGTGAATGCTTCATTTTGCCAAATTGCATTATGCGTTATCATTTTATTGCCTCCAGCCATGGCCAGCTCATGAATTTAACAGGGAAGCCTGTCTAGCAGCTGGACAGCGCTGGCAACCAGCACTTCTAATTTAGTGACACGCACCCCAGAAGTCCTCGTATATGCCACTTGATTGCATGCCGTTAATTAATACATAATATATGCAGGATTTGTATAAATGTGTCCAGCAATATCAAAGACAATTTCGAAAATCCACATCTGCTTCAGTGAGTTAGCAAACAACTTGCATTAAGGTTACGGCTAAGCAGGTACACACATGCACATCTAGTGGCAGACCGATAATTATAAATGATCCCTTTTGCAATTTGTTTATCGTTAGCAGGGAACTACACAGATGAATCCACGGCAATCAACAAATCGTGCCTTATGCCATTTACATATGCACCATTAACAGACAAAAGCTTGCCTGGCAGATGGTGGCCAGTGGTGTTTCAATATTCACAAGTTAAAACCGCAATTAAAACCCCACAGGAGTTCAAAAAAAAAAGGCTCAAGCTGATACCATTTTTGCCAATCTTTCTGGCATGGGATCAAGGTTAAAACCTAATTGCGCTCGCAGACAGCAGAAGCGAGAGTGTTACTCCGAAACAGTTCAGGAAACTAGGCAGCAACAAAGACAGACAGAGCTTCCATTGATTCCAAACTTCTTTATGCTCGCAGCTCTCCTGCAAGTCCTGAGGCCAGAGCTCAAGAAGTTAATGTGCGTGTGACTTGGCACACCTTACTTCAATAAACAATGCCTCTTTGATTGGAGTGCTTCACAAGGAGCTCTATAAGCGGCATAAGTGCTCTTGGCTCAGAAAGAAGTCAGACTGGATCTTCGGTGACAATTACCTTTATGTGTCCAAGTCCGATTCACAACAAACAAGAACAAGAGGTGATCTTGGCACTTCCAAAAGATCCTTGAGCTTAGCAGCTGCAGCATGAAATTCATGGAACATTTTGTCCACGACGCGCATGTGTGAACATACATAAAAGAAGCTCTAAAATGTCATGAATATTTAAACATTTTAAAAGACTAATCCTAAGCAGAAGTGGATCATGATGAAATACAAAAATAAGGATGATTAACTCACTAGTCCAGCAGCCATAAATTTTGCATTTTCTAAAATTGGGGAATTTGATCATTAGGCTTTAAAAATAAAGCAAACTAAATTGTCTCAGACTTCCTTACCCTAAATCTGCTGTTCAGCCCTTTTAAGTCAAAGTAGACAGAGCAAAGCTGACATTTCCGAAGATGAACTTAAATGCTGCCTCCTAATGACCGCCAGATGCTAATGAGGGCTTCTCCTCTCTGGCCCGATACACACCAACTCGCAGCTAACACTCCATTACTTGGACCAGTGGCTAAAGTAGGACTGCCCTAGCCTGGCCTGATATTTTCAATTTTCCTCCTCTCCCTAAGCCGCTTCACCCTGGTGGGAGGCCTTCCATTTGTTTTTCAACCAACTTTATCTGTTTTACATAACAGCTGTAGTTGGAAGACATAAACTAGCAATGGATATGCAACCATATGCACATGATAGATTAATATATCCTGCTATCTATGCTTTAAATTGATGGATGTACACACACATACACATAACATACAACAGACATGAACATGCCTATAGCTTCAAAATTTCTTTTTTATTAGGGTGTTGAAATATTTAATCCTACTTTAGCTTTTCTTGTTTGCATAAACAAATACCTGCTATCTGTCTTAAGGGAAAACCAGTGCACCAAAGCATCAACATCACTCAGAGCCTCGGCTCAGTTCTAAAAAGATGGCAGCAAAACATAAACCTAATCAATTGGCATATTTAGACTGAAACGCTAATTCTTAAAGTAGTACAAAACTGTATTCCTTAAAAAAGTGGCTTTATGTTTATAAATCTGCTAAGGAGTATGGAAACTGGGTAGGAAGTATGTCAGGTAGGCCGATTTGTGTCTTTTATAGCACCAGTGGGTAGTGACGTGTTACATGATGGTTAGAACTTCACTGCACTTTGTACAGAATCTATATACCTGTCATCTTTATAGTTCCTTTTCATATCTATTAATCTAAGTAACACCTTTCATTTCTACCTGCCTGTCATCCACATGGTGCTTTTTATATCAAAATACCATCTTCTATATGTCTATCTATTTATATACCTGTAGAACCATTCATATGTATTTGTATCATCATTACTGTGCCTTTCATATCTACTTATCTATTGCATACAGGAATCTATGTCTGCCTATGTAAGCAGAATCTTAGATAGATAGATAGATAGATTTCAATCTATCTATCTATCTATCTATCTATCTATCTATCTATCTATCTATCTATCTATCTATCTATCTATCTATCTATCTATCTATCTATCTATCTATCTATCTATCTATAATAATAATAAAATAATAATAATAATAATTCTTTACATTTATATAGAGCTTTTCTCACTACTCAAAGCGCTCCTATCTATCTATCTATAATAATAATAATAATAATAATAATAATAATAATTCTTTACATTTATATAGTGCTTTCCTCACTACTCAAACCGTTCCTATCTATCTATCTATCTATCTATCTATCTATCTATCTATCTATCTATCTATCTATCTATCTATAATAATAATAATAATAATAATTCTTTAAAGGGCGGCACAGTGGCGCAGTGGGTAGCGCTGCTGCCTCGCAGTTGGGAGACCTGGGGACCCGGGTTCGCTTCCCAGGTCCTCCCTGCGTGGAGTTTGCATGTTCTCCCTGTGTCTGCGTGGGTTTCCTCCGGGCGCTCCGGTTTCCTCCCACAGTCCAAAGATATGCCGGTTAGGTGGATTGGTGATTCTAAATTGGCCTTAGTGTGAGCTTGGTGTGTGGGTGTGTTTGTGTGTGTCCTGCGGTGGGTTGGCACCCTGCCTGGGATTGGTTCCTGCTTTGTGCCCTGTGTTGGCTGGGATTGGCTCCAGCAGATCCCCGTGACCCTGTGTTCGGATTCAGCGGGTTGGACAATGGATGGATGGATGGATAATTCTTTACATTTATATAGCGCTTTTCTCACTACTCAAAGCGCTCCTATCTATCTATCTATCTATCTATCTATCTATCTATCTATCTATCTATCTATCTATCTATCTATCTATCTATCTATCTATCTATCTATCTATCTATCTATCTATCTATCTATCTATCTATCTATCATTATTATAATGTCTTTCATGTCTATCAGTTTTTCTTCTGTATACCTATGTTTTAGTGTACTTCATATGTATCTATTATACATTGCCTTTACTTACTTATTTAATGCACAGGTCAGATATTAATGAATAAGAAAAAAGACAACAAACAACAAAAAAAAAGAGTCCAGGTCTTTTTCATATATATATATATATATATATATATATATATATATATATATATATATATATATATATATATATATATATATATATATAATCGATTCCCTTAACCTTTATTTTTTTAATTATACCAGATTTTAAAAGCACCACACAACAAACTTTCAATTTTGCGACCCACTGCCTTCTTCCAGGTTAAGGGGGCGCCAAACAGTCTCAGTTAATCCTGCAGCCGCACAGGCTCATTTCTCCACATGTAAATGAAACTGACTGGCTGAGGGGTACGTATCCTAAGTAGCACAGACCGCCCATACTCAGCCTTCTGACTGTGACCAAGCTCTTGAAGGTAACAGGGTGAGCTACTTAAGTGCTTTGACACAAACATCATACTTTTGCAATGAATGAGACTGGAACTTTCTGTGCACTTAAAGCACTACTACCTTAAATCTGCTCCTCTCTTCCCTTAAAAGAGGCTTCAAAAAATAATTGTAGGATTAACAGTGAGTGTCTGGTGGTGTCAAAACAACAGGCAACCATTCTTTGGTAAGGGGAGGCACTTTAGATCACAGATAGCTCAATCCCCCTGCAATTTGCAAATAGCGTCTATTGTTTGCCTGGTTGCCATTGTAATGATCTGTTTTACCAAATGATCCGAAGGAAAGAAAGGAAAAGAGGAACACAAAACAAGCCCCTTTAGCACTTATTGTGCCACCCTGCAGGCTGGCTGGCTGACTCAAAACCAGTATTTTAGGTTCTATTGACACAAGACAAATTTCAAAGCATTTGAAGTACTTTATTGTTTAGTTCACTTTAGTGTTTGGAAATACCAAGGAATTGTGATTTCATCTCCCCCTCCACCTTTAAATGTTTGCTTTGTGTAGTTCAAGCACCTGGAACAGCAAATCTAATTTGCTCCTCTGCTCTTCTGGGCCCACTCGCTATGCCATTTATATACATTTTCGGCCTGACATGATGGCACTGACAGGCCTATTGACAACATTGGCCATGCGTCTAATATTGTTTATTGTGTCTTAGATTCTTGCTGTGACACAGGAAACCAAGCCAAGTGATAAATAACAAGAAAGAACAAGCCGGGCAGGTGATCACAGCCTTGCCTGTCACGTGTCATTTTTGGACTTTTCTTAAGATCTGCTTTAGGCCAACGTCACACTACAGGACTCAACATGACTACTACTTGGAAAGCAAGTCAGATTTAATGACTACAGTCGCTTAGTCTCGGTGCTTCTGAATGTTTAAAATGAAATGACTAGGAATCACAGGGGATACCTGATTAATTGATTTCTTCAAGAATTTTCATTATAGTTTCAAAGCTGAGATTGTACTACAAAGTACCACAATGTCATCAAAATTGTGCCAACCAATCAACGTGGAGTACACTGGGATAAGTGGCAATCGGTCGCATCTTTTTCGTCTTTTCCACTAAAAGTATCGAAAAGACTAGCTCCAAACTTTAATGAGCCTTTCATTATCGTACGCAGCCCAAAGCAACCGATGTCACGTTATGGAAGTTTTAGTCATAATGTGTGTCAGGCCTGCCAAATGTTGTTATTGATCTTGTCACTGGACTGAAAATTGCTGGGCATGGTAAATTCAGCAACTGCATGACGATTTCCAACACAGTTTTGCTGACTCTTTTTTTCTGACAGCCAATAGCCAACTGCCTGACAGAGCTGGTGCTTTACAAATGGTTAACAGGTATGGCGAATGTAGCCACAAGCGAATGTAGCCACAATTTTGGTCCTTTTCTTTCTTTTTTCCATTCTGTTGTGGTACAAAAAACACAAGAAACCAGACAGATGAGGTTCTCCTCTGTTTGTGAGATCAAAAACAACTGCGTCCTTATTCCTCGTCACCACATTGTATGTGTTGTACTTCTGGGTGAGCGCTCACTAGTTGTCAACTCTCACGCACACACAGCCTGCCACTACAACTTACGACAAAAACGAACCCATTAGAGTTTGTTGTGGCAAGTCTTCGAATAGTTGGAGTGGAGTCACTGGGTACATCAAACTAAACGACTACCCTTCACAGGAGTGTGAGGCTGTCTTCCCCTGATGTGCTAAAACTGAAAATCGATGCAAAAGTCGTCTAATGTGACGTGCTCATTGGCTGTTAACATGCTTACACACAAAAGCCAATCCCTACCAGAAGAAATGAAAACCAGATTGATTTGGTCATTGAGAGTCGTATGAATGGCAGGTGTTAAAACTACAAAGATGACATTAATGTAGTAGAGGTATGTAGTAACCTGCCGTGACAAGAGGAGGAACTGACACTAAATCTTGTCATCTCCTTCTTTCCCCACAGTGCTGAGAAGTCGCCCAGTGAAGGCATTTGACCCCGCCCCTCCCGCTCCAGCCATCCCTGAAGGAGGCATCATTACTGGCTCGAGTGACCTGCCAGATGGAGCTTCGCTTGCAGGGACTGCAAACCCCGTGACTCTACTTGTGTTACAATGTGTTACAGTCAGTTTCAGGACAATGCCAAAGAGTGCTATTTTCTTTTCGTTTATTTCATTTGGTCACAGTTGACACACCAAACTTTCTTTCTGCTGTCTGGAGACCTGTCATTCCCACATTCAGCTACAACATGAACAAGAATAAAGCATATGGAATATTCATCCATTCACTTCATGAAACCAATTTCACCATTTAATGTTGATATCAAGTTTAATATAGGAATCCACCTTGTATGGGAGAGAACACACTTACACACATAGGCACACTTATTCAAGCAAAAAAAAAAAAAAAACATTTAGAATTGCCTAAAAAGAATATTTATGGAAGAAGGAGCCTCCTTCTGGAAGGAAACAAAACATATCACATGGAAAGGAAGTGCAGCCTCCATATTTACTTGTGTTCTGTTCTGTGTATTGTATTGCATTGACCCCCTTCTTTTTGACTCCCACTGCACGCCCAACCTACCTGGAAAGAGGTCTCTCTTTGAACTGCCTTTCTCGAGGTTTCTTCCATTTTTTCCCTGCAAGGGTTTTTTTGGGAGTTTTTCCTTGTCTTCTTAAAGAGTCAAGGCTGGGGGGCTGTCAAGAGGCAGGGCCTGTTAAAGTCCATTGAGGCACTTCTTGTGTGATTTTGGACTATGCAAAAATAAATCGTATTGTATTGTATGGTGAGAAGTCCACATGACCGTCATCATCAAGTTCTTCCATGTGAACCCTGAATACAATGAGGACTGATTGTGAGGTCATTTATGTTAGGTAGAATGCCTAGAGGGGGCTGGGTGGTCTCGTGGCCACGGAACACCTGCAGATTTTTTTTTTTTCAGCCGTTTGGAGTTTTTTTGTTTTTTCTGTCCTCCCTGGCCATCACCTTACTTTATTCTATGTTAATAATAATAATAATAATAATACTAATAATAATTCATTTTATGTATATAGCGCCTTTCCCATGCTCAAGACACTTATAGAATATAATCATTTTTCGCAAATATAACATTAATTTTCACTGTTATGCTGATGACACCCAGCTCTACCTTGCTGGTAATCCCACCTCCTCTTTTCCACCACCCTCGATTATTGACTTTATTCCTGAAATTAAATCCTGGTTTTCTTTGAATTTTCTTAAATTAAACAGTGACAAAACTGAGGTTCTCCTCATTGGTTCAAAATCATCATTATCCAAAACCAATAATCTTTCTCTTATTATTGATAACTCTGTTGTTTCCCCATCATCTCAGGTCAAGAGTCTGGGTGTCATCCTCGACAGTACTCTATCTTTCCAATGTCACATTAATAACATCACCCGGTCTGCTTACTTCCACCTACGTAATATTAATCGCATTCGCCCCTCCCTCACTCCTCATACTACTGCCATTCTTGTTCATAGTCTTGTCACTTCTCGGCTGGACTACTGCAATTCACTCCTCTTTGGTCTCCCTAATAAATCTCTTCATAATCTTCAGTTAGTCCAGAATTCTGCAGCACGTATCATCACTCAAATCCCATCTATTCACCATATTACTCCGGTCTTGCAGCAGCTTCATTGGCTCCTGATCAAGTTTCGTATTGATTTTAAGATTCTACTATTAACATTTAAGGCCATCCATAACCTCGCCCCTCCATATCTGTCTGACCTTCTTCATGTTGCCATTCCATCCCATAACCTTAGATCCTCTTCCTCCACCCATCTGACTGTCCCTCCCGCCCGTCTAACCACCATGGGGAGCAGAGCTTTCAGCCGTTCTGCTCCCAAGCTCTGGAATTCATTGCCTGCGGATCTCCGAAATATCAAATCATATTCATCCTTCAAATGTAAACTTAAAATACATCTGTTTAAAATGGCTTTTTCTTTTTCCTCCTGATTATAATGGTTTTGTTTGGTTTTAATTTCTAGATTTTCTGATGTTTTAAGTTTTTTTATAATTGTGTCTTTTATTTAATTAATTATTTATTTATTTATTTATTGTTTGTTCGGTGTCCTTGAGTTCCCTGAAAGGCGCCTTGTATAAATAAAATGTATTATTATTATTATTATTATAAAGAACGGCAGCGTATACAGTATATAGCATTGTACAAACCAGATAAATAAATAAAGAAGATTAAGACAGTGAAAACTGAAAAAAACAGACAACATAAAAGATGGTCTAGCACACACACACACAGGTTATATTAGCATCTTGACAGAGAAGTAAACTGGGAGAAGGGTAATAAAGTCAATTAGCCTTCCTGAACAAATGAGTTTTGAGTTGTTTTTTAAAACAATTCATGGAGTCAGCTGACCTGATTAATTTCGGTAGGTCATTCCAGAGTCTGGGCGCTATACAGCTGAAGGCCCCGTCACCTATGGAGTGTAGATTAGTGAGGGGCACAACAAGATTACCAGAATCAGAGGACCTTAGTGGGCGGGCAGGCACATAGTGATGGAGTAGGTCACTGATGTAGTTTGGTGCGAGGTTATTTAAAGCTTTGTAGGTTATTAGTAGGATTTTATATTCGATTCTGTAAGACACAGGGAGCCAGTGGAGACGGAGCAGGATGGGTGTGATGTGCTCACTGCTGCTTGTTCGAGTAAGGACTCTTGCAGCTGAGTTTTGAATAAGCTGGAGCTGTGATATAAGATTAGAAGGGGCACCTGCCAGTAGGGAATTACAATAATCGATACGTGATGTGATAAAAGCATGGACAAGTTTCTCAGCATTAGAGAAGGAGAGGAAGGAGCGAACACGGGATATGTTACGGAGGTGTTCCCTAATTCTATTTTCTTATTTATTTTGTCTTTTTTCTCTTTCTTCATCGTGTAAAGCACTTTGAGCTCCATCATTTGTATGAAAACGTGTAATATTGTTGTTGTTGAGTAGGCCAAGAATTGAACTGAGGTCTTTGGAGCTGTGATGCAGCAGACCCCCTTGCCACATAAATACATGCATACTTTCTCATACCAACTTATTCTCATCAGAGTTGCAGGGGAGCAGAGCTAATTCTAGCAGCACTGGGCACAAGGCAGGAAAAAACCCATCACCAAGCCCACAAAGCAAGAATATATTTTAAACAAGTAAAAAATATTTTTTTCAACTGAAAATAAGCCCCCTTAGCCTCAACTTTTCAGTGAAAAAAAAAAAACCCAAAAGCTTACACCACGGTTCATTCGACTGTGGTTTTGTGCTAAGAAATGTTCTGTGTCCAAGATGTTTTATTAGTGAAAACAAAAATTAAATCTGGAATTGTCTTTGATCAGAAAATACTGGAAGGAATTCTTAAAGAATGTGGTTTGGACTTTTTTTTTTTTTATTAAAAAAGAAAAGAAAAGTTCCATGAAGTATTTTTCCACTTTTCGGCTAATTCTTAATAAAAAAAGCATGTTGTATTTACATGGATGCCAATTTCTAGTTAGGCTGCTTAATGCTTGCCTAATCATCCGTTGAAGATTTGTTTTCCATAAGGATTCTGCCCATCCATTGGAGAGTAAAGACGCTTGCTATCCCATCCCCAAAAAACACACGCAGCCCATGTACGTGAGCATAGTTACTAGGCTGGAAAATTGCACCCCTTTTTAAACACAGATGTAAGCTTTTATCTGAACCAACAGTGCAATATGGGAAAAGAGCTTTACTGCGGCTACATGCTGAGTCCTGTACACTGATTTTGCATCGGTCAGACTTTGGAAAGCCCTAGAATCCCCTGTGTGGTCTGTACCTACCAACATTTTATGACTTTGAAAAAGTCAACACATCATAGCACTAGACTTTGTCTAGCTTCAGAATATTCATGCTGTGCCACAAAGTTATAACTTTTCCTTGGTTGAGTGCCTGCACAAGCACAGCTATTTTTAAATAGGAGCATATTAACTACAGCGCTGCTGTTCTTTTTTTTTTTTTTTTTTTTGATAAAATGGCCCATATTTATCAAATTATAGTTTTAAAATCATTTAATAAAGCATGGAATGTTAGTCATGAGAGTGATTTAAAATGGAAGAAGCCAAACCGTGTCTTTTCTACTCTATTTCATGTCTTCACTGTGCCCTTTAGCGCGCTGGTCTGGCGAGACACGTTCAGCTTTGTGGTCAGCACAGTTCTCTGTCACGTTACCCTATACGGCAGTAAATTATTGATACAATGTAAAATGTAAAAAAAATGTAAAATAAGAATGAAGATAATGCAGATACTGCAGTGGGTTGGCACCCTGCCCGGGATTGGTTCCTGCCTTGTGCCCTGTGTTGGCTGGGATTGGCTCCAGCATACCCCTGTGACCCTGTGTTCGGATTCAGTGGGTTGGAAAATGGATGGATGGATGGATAATGCAGATATGAAGAAAAATTTATATTTGCAAAAAGCCTTTGGGGGAAAAACTAAAATTGCATTAAAGTGTAACAGTGTGTTTAAAGGGAGAAAATTCTATCCATAGTAGATTGAACTGGAATTTAAAGTCCTGAAGACCATAGTCAAATGTAAACTACAACCAAGTTAGCTGGTCCATGACCAATACATGTAGCTGTCAAATGTAAGCTACGATTAAGTGATATAAGCCTATATAAGATGGTGGGGGGCAGTTTCTAGCATCCCAGCTTTGGCTCTCAACTCTAAAATCAATCTTTGTTAGAAATACTTGGGGGGCACATAAGATAAGTCCATATTGGCACCAATGTGGCACACAATGCCCAATACTGCATTGTGATATAGATGATGAACATAATGATTGATGCTGCATCTGAACTATGTGGTCAATATGAAATACATTTATATTTATTTTGTGGGTATCATCTGCCAACCTTCTGGAAGGAAAATGATATGTCCTGTCCATTCTTAAATTAATGAGTAGCAATCCTCCTGGGGTACCAGGCCATGGGTGCCATCCATCACTATATATATATATATATATATATATATATATATATATATATATATATATATATATATATATATATATATATATATATATGCACCTTAATAAGTGTCTGTATGTTCATCCTGTTGCTTGGTCTTTGTCATTCCAAAAGATGGCTCATCACAAACGTTTTTAGTACTAAAATGCATTGCAGAAGTCATTTCAACAGATGGTGCACCACAAACATTAACACTGCTTTTACAAATCCCATACCAAACACAGAGCAGAGACATACATATTACATGGTGTAAATTTTAACAATGATGTCTATGTTCATTACTTAGTTTTCAACCCATTTTAGACAGGTAACACAGCTAGTAATATACAAGGGACGTTCTAAAAGTTATATTTTTTATATTTTCGTTGGAAATGGTGAAGGAGGGAGGAGTAGTAATTGGTGGTGTCTGACAGTGTCATGTGACTGGGAAAATTACATTGCAAAGGAAGGTGACTACGTAGAAATTATGTAAAAAGTGATGTAATTTGTTTTAGAAATTCTTAATGAGTAGAGTTAAAAAAAGTGCGGAAAGTTTTTGAATGTTCCTCGTATACATTATATATATATATATATATATACAGGGTTAGTCAAAATTATTTTAACACTAATGGTACTGGTATGTATATATACTTATATACAATTTTTGTGGACAATTTATGTGCCACATAGGGTACATGTATTGAACATGATGGTGAACAGGATGAGATATTCCTTTAAATAATCTTTTGCACATATAAAATATGTTTTGTGAATAAATTGTTTCTGCCATTTAAATGTTAACATAATTTTAACTCACCCTGTATATATATATATATATATATATATATATATATATATATATATATATATATATACACACCTTAATAAAAGGTTTAAGTGTCTGTGTGTCCATCCAGATGTTCTACATTTGTCATTCCAGTAGATGGCACATCACAAACATCAAAATTGCTTTTAAAAATCCCATACCAAATGACATATAGCAGAGACATACATTGCGTGGTGCACTGCAACCATTAACACTGATGTCTACGTTGATTATTTAGATTTCAAACTGTCAAGTACATACATACAGTATATATAGATATAGATACACAGTATATAGTATAGTAATATAGTATATATAGTATATGAGACGTGACCCAAAAATTCAAGTAGCCCAGAAGTAGATTGTCATTATTGAATATGCTGCTAGTTTTTGTATATCTATTGTCTGATAGTCTGCCAAGCGGAATTGTGTTTATTTTCTCCATGCCACCACATCAGATTTTAAAAAGACAATGATGATTGTGTTTTTTAACATTGATGAATTTCTTCATAAAGAGCTTGAACCCTGGTCTCCTTACTGTGAAATAGCAGTTTTACTAATTCATGTATAATATGGTGGGTTGGACAATGACTGACTGACTGACTGAATATAGTCAAATATAATAACAGCCATACTTGTGGCCTGTCTTGAGAAGTTATTTAACTCCATCCCCAACATATCTAAAATTCTTTGTAGATACAGTATGTTCTGTTTTATAAGGCAGGCAGAACTGTTATTTATTGTGCAAAGAAAAGGGGGGGGGATCTAAAATGTGGGTGGAGCTAAAACACAAACATCATGGCTATTCAGTCAGTGGCCTGGGGACTGCATCTAGAAGAATCTCCTCAAAACTTGTGACCTCAAAAGAATGACCACAACCCACACGGCACTGTTTGCCTGTACACCATTTTGCTTTTCTTCCTGTAGGTTCCTATACAGCTGACACTGCACAAGGCAGCAGCTCCAGAAGCAATGGGTGTTAACAACGGGATTGAGAAATAGCAGCAGCTCTGGCAGCGGCACCGCCTGCCATAATCCCAAACAGCTTGTGAGTTAACACCAGCATTGATCTCACATTACACACATCCAAAAGCCTGAATTCCACTGAAGTATAACGGTAAAGATGGCAGATAACTGTTGGCAACCGTGGACACAGAGTCCAGTGAGGATTAGAATGTGTCAACATCTGGGTGCAAAAGTCTTGACTTGGACTGTTTAAAAATAAAACAAAACAATACAAAAAAAAAATGAATTCAGTCTTCTTGGAATTTTCGATTGCCAGAGTCATTATCTTGCGAATCACAACTCCTTCAAAACACACAGACAAGTGCCTAGTGTAATTAACATGAAAGTTATTGTAAAATGAAAATGCATTCTGCCATTGAAATGACATAATAACAGCAACGGAGCACAAATCAAAAGACAATTTGAAATATTATTCAAAATGACAACAATAAACTCTTTTGCCTTAATATTAATTATATGCTATACGATAATGACTTTAAAGTGACTCTACAGTGTACAGAAGCAATCAAGAAGGCTAATAGGATGTTAGATTCGACCACAATGTATGGAGTACAAGTCAATGGAGGTTATACTTAAGTTATAACACACTACTGAGTCCTCACCTGGAGTGCTGTGTGCAGTTTTAGTCTCCATATTAACACAAAAAACATTAAGTGTGTCCAAGAAAGTTTAGAGAAGAGCAAATAATCTGATTCAGGTTGTACTAACTAAGAAAAAGACAGTGGATCAGGAGGTAACACGTACTCTAAAGTTGAAGCCGATGTTCTTACCAAATTCTAACTAATCTGTCATCAAAATCAAAACACCAAGCAAAAAAAAAAAAAACGTAATACTAAAAGAAAATTTTTTTAACCAGGAAAAGATACCTGAGAAATGCACGCTCCAAACTTAATTGTGTCGCTCCGATGATGTAACGGGTCGCACCTTCTTAGAGCAATCTGGAATGCAACCAATGACTCCATCCTCTCAAAATGACGTGGTGTGTAACTAAAAAAAATGGCACTGTGGTGTAACGGTAAAATTATTTCACTTTTTAGAAACCCTCCCTGATCAAAATTGAATGAAAATAGTCCACAAAGGGGAAGCCCTTCCATACTGGATCATACTTTTGAATTACAGACATAAGTTTCGACTAATGATTGAAGGTTAGCGAATTCAGAAGTGCAATCCAGTGTGGACAGGCCTTCTGTTTGTAGACAACTTTCATTTTCCAAAGTTACTTATTTTAAAAAGTATTTTAGCAAAAAAATGATGTGCATTTTGCATATTGTGAGCATATGAGTGGATGACTTGACGAGTAACGTGACATTTTCTTAATGTTTACTGCTGTCCGGCATTGGTCATCACTCGGGGAGTTTACATGTACACACGTAATCGAATAACCCAGTTAAGACAGAAACCTGGTTTCTTAATAAGCCACGTTTACATGTGCAAATAATCTTCTGGAGTTCTCCTTTGGTAAAACGTTCAGACGTCATCAAAATGCTTAAAAAAGAGTTAAACGTTGTCAGGCTATGGTCACAGATTTGCACTATGACACAGGTGGTTGTAGAAAAGAAAGGAACTTTATTCAAAACACTGCAAACAAACATTTGTCTCTTTTCAAAGGTTTAAATGTGCTCCATGACAAGTCAGAGATGACAGTTCCCTCAGGAGCAGAGAATGTCTGAGAGAGAGAGAGAGAGAGAAGGAGAAGCAAGCAATCAATTTTAACAAACTGAAAGAAGCCCGTGCAGGCTTTTTAAGAAGGTGGAGCACCAAGCGAGAGGCATATTACGCGACAGAGCCGGCCAGAAGGGAAAGGAGGAATGTGAAGGTAGTCTGTCCATGTTTCTTAGGGGTTTTCCCAGGGGCGTCTGTATACTCTGGGGGTGCGATCAGCTCCGCAGCTCACAACGTCAAATATCGGTCACCGTGAATTCGAAAATAAGCAGGACACCTGTGATAATTTTGTGTTTTATAAATATGTTTAGGGCGGAGTGGTGGCTCTGAGGCTAAGGATCTGCGCTGGTATCCCGAAGGTTGCCAGTTCGAATCCCCGTCACTGCCAAAAGAGATCCTACTCTGCTGGGCCCTTGAGCAAGACACTTAACCTGTAATTGCTCCAGGGGCGCTGTACAATCTCTGACCCCAAGGGGTATGCGAAAACTAACAAATTCCTAAATACAAGAAATTGTATAAGGCGAAATAAAAAACCAAAAAAAAGACACCTGTGATAATTTTGTGTTTTATAAATATGTTTAGTCAAATTGACGCTTTATTTATAAGTTTCTGTTACCGGACTGCACACAATAAACTCTTTTCTGCTCTGCTGTGCGACTGAGTCCTGCAAATGACCTGCTACGTGTGTTTCTTGCATTACACCCAGTGCGATAATAATAATGAGGTATTTTTACTTCAGTAAGATATGCATTAGGATACTCATTACTTTAAAATGTGATCAGACTATGTAACGCATGATACTTTTATCGTGTTACCCTACTGCTCTCTGATTGTGTTGCTGAGTTTAGCACTCTACATCTAGCTCATCAACTTAAAATTAGCGATTTCTGAATTATTTAAACAGATAATTTCACCTAAGAGAAAGAATAATGCGTTTACCTGAACATTTGCCTCTGAAAATGTATTTTGTGGACGCTTCTACCTGTAGCTACTGAAAGCGTGCGCAAAGCAAGCACACGTGGAGGCTGACAGAATGCAATCGACATGCGTAGACTACAGGGTTTACAAGGGTTTACATGGCCACATAATTAAGTTAATGGCATTACCTCTCTTAATCAGGTTTCGCAGAGACCAGTACTCTGATTTCTCTAATCTGAATAATGGTTCACATGGCATTTGAGAAATCAGGTTTCTGTGAAGAATTGGGTTATTAAACTCATGAACTGAGCTCCGCTCAGTCAAAAAACTTTGTTAGATCTGTTCTCCACAAAAACGTCTTCTTCTTCTTTCGGCTGCTTCCGTTAGGGGTTGCCACAGGAGATCATCTTTTTCTATATTGTTCTCCATGAAAATATGAGATTAATAATTTTTCTCGACCGTCACTACTAACTATGGGGTAACATATAAAAATACACATTTTAGGGTGGAGTATTCCTAAAAAGCCCATTAAGAGCTGCTGTTCTGTGACATTTTAAAATATATGAGCAATTTTTGCAATTCGGTACAACCTTTATAGAAAGTTAGGCGTCTCGGAAGGAAACATTTTAGGATTTAGTTGCTAGTCTTTCTCGTCTGAACCGTTTGGAAAATAGGTTCGAAGAAAGAGAAGTGTAGATTACACTAATGATCTGAGTAAATTTCGCAGAACGTTTGCTCCATCATTACAATTTTGTGCTTTTCTTTTTCTTTCCATGGGATTCGGGTTACCATAAATATCCTCCGACTTGCACGAACAGATGTTATTAAGAGTAGTCGGTTGGAAAACATCAGGCATTTATGTCATTAAGTGAAGTCAAGTTAACATTGAGAAAGTCAAAGTGTTTTCCTGTCGGCCAGGCAGCTACCCCGAGATACAGTGGAAGAGCGATGTGCAACACGTGCAGTCTGTCAGTGTCACATTTATAGCCTGGAAGAGCTAGCCGACTAAATCTTGGATTATTAAAACAGTTTTTCCAATTAAAATTCCTTGCCTTGAACCCTTCAAATGCACTCAGGGTTCACAGCTGCGTGGGAGTCAAGACACATGAAACTCCGTTGCGCATTACAAAAGGATTCTCTGCTAAGTATTAAATGGGTGCATTTCATTATCTCCTCTCCTGACTGGGATATCTGGAGGAAAATAAACAGAATTCAGCCGTGGAAAGAGCAAGAGAGAGAGTGCGAGAGACAGACAGCGAGTGGCCTTGCCAAAAACAGTAAAGAAACGAAGCACTCCTAAAATATATTAAATTGCAGTAATAGGAGGACCAACAGGTACGGACTCATTTGGAGTGCTTTAGTGGAATATAATCAAACAAATGGGCAGATCTTCCATTTGGGAGTTACTTCCCACAGCAGTCAGTGCTAAGTTCTGTATATCTCAGTTCAGTGGATAGCATTAAAACCGCAAAGTAGAAACTTCTGTATGAAATTGGCAGACTTATTAAATGATGCCTAGAGGGAAAGATGGGAGTTACCAAAGGAAAACATTTATTGCTTGACTCACATTCTTAAATACAAATCTAATCGGTCTTCGCAGCAAAGAGTACAGAAAATGTGCATCTGCTTTACATGTACCGTATTTCTTTAATGCACCTTACAATAAATAAATGTACGAAATGCACATGAAAGCACTGCATAAATGGATCTGTTTCTAATTAAAGTGGAAATGCAACTTTCTTTTACGGGATCCGTTTCTCTCACTCTCTCAAAAAGTCTTTGGCGCTTCAGACGGCTCAGAAAAAATATTTGTCTCAGACGGTAATTTTATGTCTTCTGGATTTGTGCATCAATAAAAGAAAGCACATTTTAAAGGTCCAAGCCATACAGCAAGATATCAGAACATCCTTAAACAAAGAAACTAAGAAAGTGATGGAGCTTTGGGGGCGTACAGCCCAGTGCTTGACTAAGGTGCTAATGATCAATGACATCATGTGTAGGTTGAACCAAAGTCATGAACTGAAATTGAAGCAGCTGTGTGGAGGGAATAAAACCGGAAAAGGGACAACCTGACTATAAAGGAGAAGTAGTGGTATGTGTAGGGGTGTAAAGTGAAAATATTACACCATGGCAAAAAGTGGGCACATCAATAAGACATAAGGTTGTCATCCCGGAACATTAAGATTTCCCCCAAGGAGAAATCTTGCAGCAGAGATGTGTGTCCAGATGTGCTGTCCGAGATAAACAGACAAACGGACAAGGCTCAGAACCACAGAGTCTAGCAAACGAGACATTTGTTAGCATTACTAATTAAACAGGAAAAGCAACTTTCTTTTACGGGATTCGTTTCTCTCACTCTCTCAAAAAGTCATAGGCGCATCAGACGGCTCAGAAAATTTTTTGTCTCAGACGGTTATTTTATGTCTTCTGGATTTGTGTGTCAATAAAAGAAAGCACATTTTAAAGATCCAAGCCACACAGTAAGATATCGGAAGATCCTTAAACAAAGAAACTAAGAAAGTGATGGAGCTTTGGGGGCGTACAGCCCAGTGCTTGACTAAGGTGCTAATGATCAATGACATCATGTGTAGGTTGAACCAAAGTCATGAACTGAAATTGAAGCAACTGTGTGGAGGGAATAAAACCGGAAAAGGGACAACCTGACTATAAAGGAGAAGTAGTGGTATGTGTAGGGGTGTAAAGTGAAAATCGTACACCATGGCAAAAAGTGGGCACATCGATAAGACATAAGGTTGTCATCCCGGAACATCAAGATTTCCCCCAAGGAGAAATCTTGCAGCAGAGATGTGTGTCCAGATGTGCTGTCCGAGATAAACAGACAAACGGACAAGGCTCAGAACCACAGAGTCTAGCAAACGAGACATTTGTTAGCATTACTAATTAAACAGGAAAAGCAACTTTCTTTTACGGGATTCGTTTCTCTCACTCTCTCAAAAAGTCATAGGCGCATCAGACGGCTCAGAAAATTTTTAGTCTCAGACGGTTATTTTATGTCTTCTGGATTTGTGTGTCAATAAAAGAAAGCACATTTTAAAGATCCAAGCCACACAGTAAGATATCGGAAGATCCTTAAACACAGGAACTAACAAAGTAATGGAGCTTTGGGAGCGTACAGCCCAGTGCTTGACTAAGGTGCTAATGATCAATGACATCATGCGTAGGCTGAACCAGAGTCATGAACTGAAATAGAAGAAGCTGTGTGGAGGGAATAAAACCGGAAAAGAGACAACCTGACTACAAAAGAGAAGTGATATGTGTAGGGGTGTAAAGTGCAACATAAGGTTCTCAGCCTGCAACATGAAGATTTCCTCCAAGCACAACTTTTGCGGCAGACATGTGTGTCCAGATGTGCTATCCGAGATCTTCTGCGAAAGCACAAACGGACAAGGCTAAGAACCACAGAAACCGAGTCTAGAAAAGGAGACATTTGTCAGAATTACTTTTGTCTGAAATTGGAAGATATTTGGAACTGGTCTTAGCTCAGAACTGGCAGAAACCACTGGGATCTTGATACACCCACTGACAATCCAGAGAAGTCTTAGCAGATGTTGTCTTTATGGAAGAGCCGTGGCCAAAAAAGCAGTTCAACCAAATGGAAACAAAGTTGATTGACTCACCTAAGTTCAAGTAACCATTAAAACAGAAATGGGGTGCAGAGAAATGGCAGCAGGTGCTCTGGATCAATGAGTCAAAATTTGAAGCTTTAGGGTCCATCAGAAGTCAATTTGTCCAGCAAAGGGCTGGAAAACAGTACATGGATAAATGTCTGCAGGCAATAATGAAGCACCATGGAGGTTCCATAAAGGTTTGAGGTTGCATTTCCACAGATGGAGGTTGGTGATTTGATCACAATTGATGCCCCCCCCCCCCCACCTTACTGACCAGGCAGATTAGTTTCCATCAACGGGTTGCATCAAGAAGGTGTCTGAATGGTCCCAAACTTCATTATGCTCCATGACAATGACACCAAAATTATTAAAAATTATAATTATGATTAATTATTAAAAAAAAAGGAACAGGGAATCCTGAACCAGATGGGATAGCCACTGCAAAACCTTACATCTCAACATCATTGAACCAATCTGGGATTACAAGGAAGCCAGCCAAAGTCTGCAGTGGAACAAAGCGCTTAGAGGAAATGACCACATCAGGACCATCAGGAATTGCATGAAAGAGGACGTAAATGATGGTCACACCAAATATTGATTTAATTTGTTTTCTTATGCTAACTGCAATTTCTATTAAGTTTATTGATTAATAAAAAATATTCACCCCATTATTTTATGCCAGGGATGTAGAGAGAAGTTAAGCAAAATGACACCTTTTATTCTCACTACATCCATAATTGCTAACACGGTACAATTTTCTAGTACTACAGATATTCTTTACCCCAGGGAGAAATGTGGCGATACATGCATGTAGATCTCTATAGGAAATAGACTAACTTAGTAATAATAATAATAATAATAATAATAATACATTTTATTAATACAGCGCCTTTCCCATGCTCAAGCAACCCTAAATCTGAGGGTCATGGAATGATCTCAGGGGGATGGGGAGAAAGCAATTTATAAAAGAGGTGTAAGCACATAATGAATAATCTGACAACCTGACTGTTATAACTCAGCCAGGGGGCTCAAATTCTTATTTTACTGTATGTCCTTTTTGTTCTTTCTTGAGCCATTTATTTATGTTAATGTTTCCTTTGTTGAATATCTGTTGCATTTGCTTTGCCTGTGTTATGTTGCATGTGTGTGGGGCCACTTGTCAAGCACCGCCAGGAGCTACACTCCACCTTATAAATCCAGAGGGTCTCCCACAGTTCCTGGCGGGTCATTTTCAATAAACTGCAGTAGGGAGTGGTGAGTTCCTATGTTTTGTGTTCCACTGTGTTTTATTTTTGACTTCATGCTTTGTTTTTGACTATGGTTACATTGGATTTCCTTGTTGTTTAGTGCAAACCCTTTTGCCTTTATGCTCCATGGAGTTTCATTGTTACTGAAGATAATTTTTGTGATATTTAACTTTTATTTTATAAAGATTCTGCAAGGAACATTTGTGTTTAGCTGGGGTTTTTGACCGGATTTTCCCCTCTAATAGGCATTTTTGGAAGTGCTTTTGAGACTTGCATGCTTTGGAACTACCAGCCACAACACACTGGCATTGCCAAAGAGAACATCATCTAAGTAATGTCAGATATGCTACATTTGATTTTAATTTTTTGTTGTTCGCTTCGCTCGCCCACCACCGGGTTTGGTTTACCAGATATACAATTTAAAGAGATTGTCACATATTCTTTTTTCACTTTTACTTTAAAACTTTTGTATAAACAATATTTGTCCTTTATTTCCGGCCCCAGGCATGGTTAAATCTCTTTCTCGCAGGACGTAAAGTGCTGTTCGCGTTGTGAAGCGGGGGGGGGGGGGGGGGGGGGGGGGGGGGTTTTGGGGTTGCTGAACACACGCTAAGGAGATGCAGTGCAACGCACTGCGTGTCGATCATTTAAAAGCCTGTACAGCAGCTGTCCTTTCGCCGCTTCGCGTCTCTGCCACTCGCATTGTGATGAGGGGGCTGAACGCACACTAAGGAGATGCTGTAGGATCATCTGCTGGCTTGCTGCTGCTGCTGGCGAGCTGCATGTTCTGCTTGTCGCTTGTTTTTGTTTTAAGAGCTGGGAGCACATGAAGTGTGTCTGCCAAAAGCATTCCAACAACTGCTAGGTTAGATGTCCGTGAACTTGTTTCAAATTGTTTGTAAGTGGGGCGTGATGTGCAAAACTCACCGTCTCACGGGTTTTGCTTCCTAAGGTTGTATTGTCAAGTCTCGCGTGACGTGAAAGTGCCTCTCTGAGATGATCATGTCTCTCGTGTGGTCAAAGTGTCTCTTTGAGATGATCACGTCTCGATTGCTTCGCTCAACCCCACACAAAGGCGCGCTACGCTCCTGCCACTTCGCGTCTCTCCCGGTCACATTGTGAAAGGGGGGAGCTGAACACTCGCTAAGAAGATGCGGATGGATCAGCTGCTGGCTTTGTGCTGCTGCTGCCGAGGTGCGTGTTCTGCTTGTCACGCTGCGCGTTGATTATTTAAAAGCCTGTACAGCAGCTGTCCTTTTGCCTCACTACCTTGTCTTGTGTGACGTTAAAGCGTTAAAGCGTCTCTTATCTACCATGGAGCTTTTGATCAGAAGAAAATTTTTATAATAGAGAGATATATTTTGTCAGTCTCTGAGGGGAAATTGTCTTTTTGCATAACCTTTGAGGCGGGGGCCAGAGCACAGGGTCAGCCTTTGTACAGCACCACTGGAGCAATTTTTCAGGTTAAGGGTGTTGCTCAAGGGCCCAATGGAGTGGGATCCTTTCTGGCAGTAATCGGATTTGAACTGGCAAACTTCTAGATACCATTGTGGATCCTTAGCCTCAGAGCCACCACTCCGCCTTAGCTTAGCTTAATATCAAAAAGAAAACAAATACACCAACCTTCAAAGAAAATTTGCTGTAATAGTAGCAGCATGTATTGTCATGTGTACAAAGGAAAATGAAATTCTTACAGCATGTGTAACCTGTGTGCAAAAAAAAAAGGATTGTGACATCTCTGAAAATGTCAACAGGGAGTCACAGCAGGAAAAAGTAAAAAAAATAATCTCAACACTAATGGATTGATATGGCTTTACATTTCAAGCATCATATTTAATTGGATTAAATTCCAGCAGTTTTTTAAAAAGCAGGGCACATTAGAATAACAAGGTCTGCATAGAACCGAATGCTTAAATGTCATGTGAGAGCTGGCCCCTGTATAACTGAACCCTTCCATGGATTTTATTATTTTTGGCTGATGAGTGATTCTCAACTGGAGCTATGAAAGAGGATTGGTGTGATGGTGCCCCGTGATGGACTGGCTCCCATTTCAAGCTTCATTCCTCCTTGGCGCATAATGTTTTGAAAGTAGGCACCAAGCACTCATTACCCAAAAGGGTAAAAAAAATAAAACAGATGTAGGGAGACTAATACGGAGCAATCCGTAGCAAAGTCAAGAAATCTTGAGACGAACTCAAAGACCGTTACCATCTTTGTTAAATGGTGACAAATAAGAAAAATCAGAAAACAGGAAATACTCTTTTTAATGTACAAGTGAAGAGGTTTACTGATTCTTGTGGGCCTCATCATCCATCACAATCCATACTGAGTGAACTGACACCCTTTAATAGCACGTGTAAATTTAGTAAGTAAAAATCAAACATCTGTCTTCTCCTAAAAATGTGACACATCAAAAGGTTCTTTTTGTACAGCATTTTCCTCTTTAGATTTATGATGAACCGAGCTGCCTAAGTATGTCAATAAATTCATGCAACACCTAATGGTTGAGTTAAAGTAGGCCCACCTCAGGTATGAAGTCCGGCCTCCATGAGCCACGTTAAGCCTCTCGGCGACGACCGACAACTTCAATAATACTCTTGTGGAAGCAACCGGTCTAAATGGCAGAAGCTTTGTATTCATTAGTATACAGCACGGACACAAACGTTGACAAATGCCCCCAGCATGACAATATGTCAAGTCCTGCTGATGTTCTAATCCGGGCGTCTGTCGACTGTGACGCCGGCAAGGATAAATGGAAAGGAGCAGAAAACAGGCACGCTTCATGTGCTGCTTTCTAAAAATATACAAAACTTCTTTCATCTAGTCCTTTTAATATACATTTTGGTTTACAGTAACTGTAGGAAAATGAAGAGATGGGAAAGGGGAGAGTTGGCATCCTGCCGCAGAGGAAATAAATCTTGGATTGCATCAGTATTTAAAAGAAACTTGCAGAAATGTGATACTTGCTGTTTAAAGAAACGCAGATATGAGAATCACGGGGGAATACCATTGGCCCTTTAACATTTAATCATAAATACATTCATTTTCACTCAAAATGACCATCCAATCCATTTTCACGCACATCTGAATTCCATCATATTAGCAATAAGTCGCTTTGAGAAGGTCTGCGAGAGAGGAAAGAGGTTAGACAAACTGGACTTACAGTGTAATGTCTGCAACATGTGCGGCAGTTTTACTTGGGCACATCTTTTCATAATCAGCATGCATCAATACTAAAATTGCTCCCACATGTCACCTAAACTTTAACAGATGTCCAAAGCAGAAGATCAAAAGGCATTTCCTCATATCTCCTTGGATCCGTTACCAGAAACATAGGGAAGAAACACTGAAATACCAGGGGCTACACTTCTTCTCCTTCAGTGCAAATATAAATACATATTAGCGGCCAAAGCCTCTTCAATATTGCAATTAAAGAACATATTTTAAATGATAGTGATATCATCTGTTTATTTTTTCCATGAAAACGGCTTCATAATTTTGCTTACTAACTCGTTTTCATCATTTAAAATACATTAGCAATGCCTTCTTAAACTTCCCAAGAGCCACTGGTTATGCATGTGTGCCAATTAGTGCTATTAGGATCAAAAAAACAAAGAGAAGCATTATATTTCTATAATACGCCTGAGAAGTAGGCAGAAGGGGAAAATTAATAAACTCTACTGCTGCATTATTTTATTTTTTGTTTTTAAAGGGATGCTCAGCACATAAATGATATTATTGTAATATGTTACTTAGCTCATGTTATCTGTAGTGATGGCCGGGAAAAAAAAAATTAATCTCATGTCTAATTTCAGAGGAAATGTATTCACACAGAGATGACTTTTTTGAATTGAAGAAACCACCTCTTCCGCTCACTCATTGGTCCAGAGCCCTGTCTTCAATTCCAAAGCTCATTCCCATGTGGATGCGTTTCCTCTACGTGCATGGCTCTGATTTTCCAGAAGTGTTTATAAAATAACATTTTAGCAAAAAATGCATGCGTATTTCTCATTGTGAGCACACACGTTAATAATTTGACACATGGGTTATACAGTACAACACAAGTAACGTGAGATTTTTTTTCACGGACATTTTTCATTTTGTTTTCTGTGCTTGGTCTCCATAGACACCCATTCAATCAGAAAGTTTGTTGGATTTGTTCTCCAAATGATATTAAAAATTTTTCTCTGCCATCTACCTTAACCACATGGGGTGTAAAACTTATATACCGTATATACTCGTGGATAAGTTCTCCCACGGATAAGTTGGGACTTGATTTTATAATTTCTGGTATTTTATAATGAAGGTCGAATAAGTCGAATGTGGAAAACTCACGCTATTGGTCCAAGAGATTATGATATGCTAACACCCACCTGAGAGAGTAACCACGGAGCACACGGCCTTTTTATTCTACGTGGGTGTGGCAATGCGCTGTGTCAGCGTGTGCTCCTAACCTCTCTCTCTCTCTCTCTTTCTTTGTCTCGCTCTCTCTGTCTCTCTCTCTATTGTGTCTACGTGACCACACGGTAATACCCGAACTATTGCGAACCAATGTTTGCACTGATTTGTATTTTTTGCATCTCACACCCTCATACACCTTTATCGTAAGAGCACCCCTTATCTACGATGGAGCTTTCGATCAGAAGAAAATATGAAGCTGGTTTTAAAATTAAACGTCGTTGAAGTAGCAAAAGAAACTGGTAACTGCACTGCTGCAACAAAATTCAATATGTCTGAGAAACTGATGCCAGATTGGAGGAGGCAAGAAGATGTAAAAAAAATTAAAGTTTTGCATTTTTGAAGGGGTATATAAGTCGAGGTCTGATTTTATGATCGATTTTTCGGGTTTAAAGACCCGACTTATACGTGAGTATATACGGTATAAAAATTCAGTTTTTAAGTGGACTATTTCTTTAAGGTTATTGGTTTTCTGTAAGGTTATTTATTTCAATACTTTTATAATGTATCTGCTTGAAGCTGAATAGGATGGATGAGCATTTTGGGCTTAATGACGTTCTCTTCACAGGTTCTCATCTAACCTTTGTGGTGTCACAACCACAGTTTTTCACACGCCAGTGTATTTGTGAACCACCAGGTAGGGTGTCCCCATCCATGAATTTAGTGCGATTATCAAAGCGGTCATTCCACCCCATCACCAGAGTGTTAGAGCATTAGATGAATCAAGTGTTATCGTTGATCGTTTTCCTCCTTGGTGAATGAATAACGATCATTAGAGAAGGGATTCAGGAGGTCGACATCCTCCTATGATGTAATCACTGTGAATCAAGCTTGATCATTGGAACGCTGAATGCGTTTTGTTTCAGGCGATACTGCCGTTGTGAATCGAGCACAATTGTTAAGTGCACTGTGGAATTCAAATGATTCTCAGTTGACTAAAGTGTGCCAAATAAACACTCCATAAGCCTTTACACTTCTATTACCAGCCTGTACCATTTATCAAAAGCATGATGGATCCATGAATTCATGATGTTTAGGTCAAATCCTGACCAGGCCACCTACAAGTTGCAGCAAAACTCGAGATTCAACAGACAAAACAACATTTATTCAGTTGTGATGATTGTTCACCTACTGTGACCTCATCTTCCTTTCCTTAGATGACAGAAGCAGAACCAGTTATGATCTTTTAACACCTAAACCCATCCTCTTCACGGTGTAAACATGTCTGGAAATTCAGAAGTGTTGTTCTGTACAACATTGCTGTAAAGAGCTCATATTTGAGAAACTGAGGCTTTTCTGTTCGCTTAAGCATGTCTGGGTTAGATGCTCTGTCGATTAATTGATGGTTTTCTTTATCAGACCATTCGCTTTAAACGATACAGCCTGAAGTGTGTCGAAATGCTAAGGGAGCAGCTGTGTTTGAAAGATATAGTCCAAGACACGTAGATCACTCATTTGAGCATTCTAATGTCTGGTCAAATAACAAACTCTTTGAGCACGTGATATACACCGAGGAGCAGCCACATGAGTAGATGTTTGGAGAAACGGGGTATTTGTGCGAAGCAACAGGGGTCTACATCACAGGTTCCCAAGCTTTTTTGGTTTGTGACCCCATTTTGAAATCTGAGCTTTGTCACGACAACAGCTGTTTGAAATATTGACAGTCACTTCCAATTCAATACATTGTTTAATGTATTTTTTTTTTAATTTTTTAAATATTTTCTTGTGACCCCCTTAGCATATCAGGTGACCGTACTTGGGGTCATGACCCCAGCCCAGGCTGGGAAATGCTAACTTTACTGCCTAAAAGCAAGCAATTCACCCTATGGCATTCAATTCCCGAAAACATTTGTACTTTATTTTAATTGATACTAACTTGCCTGTCTAGCTATTGACCCTGTAAATACACTGCATATAATCATGGAAATGACAAGGAAAGGAAAAGCTTATGATAAATAATTAAAGCATTGCAATTTAATGCATGACATTTCCATTAAATTCACATTTGTGTTAATTTCACAGGCAGGCAAAATAATCCTGTGGTGATAATGAAGTTTTGATCATTAAAACCGTATCTTTTAGACTGTATAGAGAGAAGTTTGTTGAAGAAAATTCCCCAAATAATGAATAATGAAACAGTTTTCCCCATTTTTCCCCCTTTTTCCTCATTGGCTTTGTTTTTATATAAAATGATTTAATCATTTTAGTTGACATTAACGAAAAAAGCAGTTTATTTATGTCAGAGATGTTGGCTTAAGTGAACTGTAATGACCAGGAGGTGCTTAACCCGAAGGGCTCATCTATTTGAGTAACAGGTGTCTTTTACAAAGGGTTAAAGCAAATTGGATTTTTTTCTCAACAAAGTGATAGTGTCCTTCCAAACGGTCAAGCATAGTTGGTCCAAATGTTCAGAGGTAGGCCTGCTGCAGGGAGCGAAATCCCCCTTGGAAATGAAGCAGAGCAAAGAGGAGAAGTAGAATGATTGCAGTTTTTGGCAGGATACTGAGGCAGCTGTTTAGCAGTTAAGTGCCAATTACATGTAAAGGACTGCAAAAGTCTTCTTCTGCTCTGTGTTGGTTTAAAATGTTAAGGCCCATCGCTCACAGTTGCACACTGTCGGTGGATTGTTTGGAAATATGCATTCTGGGGAAGTATGTTTTTTTTTTTTTTCCAAAAATGCATTCAGGAGTTTGCATGTTCTCCCCGTGTCTGCGTGGGTTTCCTCCGGGCACTCCGGTTTCCTCCCACAGTCCAAAGACATGCAGGTTAGGTGGACTGGCGATTCTAAATTGGCCCTAGTGTGTGCTTGGTGTGTGGGTGTGTTTGTGTGTGTCCTGCAGTGGGTTGGCACCCTGCCCGGGATTGTTTCCTGCCTTGTGCCCTGTGTTGGCTGGGATTGGCTCCAGCAGACCCCCGTGACCCTGTGTTCGGATTCAGCGGGTTGGAAAATGGATGGATGGAAAAATGCATTCAATAGCATTTAAAAGAATAGGAATATTTGGATAACAATACATTTTATTCTGAAAGGTTGCAAGCAGCTTTCACTGGAGGCTGTGCATCTTGCAAAAACTAGAATCATTTATAATAGCCATATGAAAATGTTATTTTCTTCTTCTTCTTCTTCTTCTTCATCTTTTCCCACTTCTATGTGATGTGGATGTGCCTGATTAATCTTCTTGGTACAGCTCGGTCCTGCACCTCCTCACCAGTCAAGCACTTCTCCTTCAAATCTTCTTTAGCTATTTCCATCCACCACTGCTAAGGCCTCCCTTAATAATTAATAATTCTTTGCATTTATATAGCGCTTTTCTCACTACTCAAAGCGCTCAGCAATAGCAAGTTAAGGGCCTTGCTCAAGGGCCCAACAGAGCAGGGTCCCTTTTGGCATTTACGGGATTCAAACCGGCAACCTTCCAATTGCCAGTGCAGATCCCTAACCTCAGAGCCACTACTCCACCTTGCTTTCTCTTCCCCTGTACTTCTATTCCCATCACTCTTTTGCCCACATATTCATTGTCTCTTCTCATCACATGCTCATACCACTTCAATCTACTTTGCTGATACTTTCTTAGGTATCTCCCCTAATTTTGTTGTACCTCTGTCTCACTTCTTATTCTGTCCATTTTTGTATCTCCACACATCCTTCTCAACATTCTCATTTTTGCCACATCTAACTTCTTCTTCTGCACTCCCCTTACTGCCCATGTCTCAGCTCCATACATCATTCTTATAAGGCATGGTATAATGATTCATCTGCAGTGGGTTGGCACCCTGCCCGGGATTGGTTCCTGCCTTGTGCCCTGTGTTGGCTGGGATTGGCTCCAGCAGACCCCTGTGACCCTGAGTTCGGATTCAGCGTGTTGGAAAATGGATGGATGGATGGATAATGATTCATATGGTTGGGTCAGGGAGCAGGCACTTGTTCAGCACATTGCCACACCTAACACCCGATGAAACAGCTCAGGATCCTGGTTGGCAGCCCCTCATGCAGACTTGCGGTCCAGTCCCACCATCCGGAAAGGATCATCTATCTGTGAGGTGTCCCCTTCGCCTGGTCCAGCCACTCCTCAGCTATGAGGATCCAGACGCTTCCTCACAATGCAGTTAATGTGCGTTGTTCATGCATAAATAGATAGATAGATAGATAGATAGATAGATAGATAGATAGATAGATAGATAGATAGATAGATAGATAGATAGATAGATAGATAGATAGATAGATAGATAGATAGATAGATACTTTATTAATCCCAATGGGAAATTCACATAAATCTCTCTATTATAATAAAAAAAAGTCCTGGGATGAGACGTGACTCTTTCAGAGAGATACTTTCATGTCCTGCAAGATGAGACTTTGTGCCAAGAGATTTAACCACACCCGGGGCCGGAAAAAAAAGACAGAGTAGAAGACAAAGTAGAACGTTGTAAAGACGCAAAGCAAGTTAGGGATAATGAAAGTACTTTACAAAATTTTGCAAGTGTGTTGCCACTGCTCCAACTTAAAATATAGGCTCTAATTTGTATCAGAGAGAGTGGTTGTAATTGGAGGGAGGTAACCCAAAAACCAATGCCGACACTGGGACTACAGTTCCCATCAAACAACATGAGTGCGCGGGGGCTAATGGAAGGACATCGTTATTAGTACGCATAAACTTTTGTAGGAGCCGAAGATCAAGCTCATAAAAGACTACAGATGCATACATCATTTCTTTTCAACTCATCTGGATAATAATTTCATTGTCTCTTTGCATTACAGCTCTTCCAACGATTTTTAGTCATACCTTCATTTACATAATCTTAGCAAGTCGGAAACAGATTAATGGTGTGTTCTCATGCAGGCTGGTTGTGTAATGTGACATACCCAGTAACTAACTCCAACTACTCTATGACTTGCCCCTCAAACAGGTTTCACTTTGTCTTTAGTCATAGGAGCGGGCTCTGTGTGTGTGAGCTGAGAACCAATGAAAGCTCTTTCGAAAGTACAATGTATATAAAGCAAAGACAAATAATAAGAAATGTGACTTTACAAACAGAAGAGAAACGTGTCTGTCTGATGTCTCGTGTTTTACGACAGAGAGGAAAAAAAGAAGATATGGCAGAGGTTGTGACTAAACTCGCTGTAGCTATTAACCCTCCATCAGTCAGCATGCTGACAGCTGTCAGAAGAAAGGGGGTAAGCATGACTGCGTTGGAAATTCACCCTACAGTCACTAAATTTGACACACCAATCAAATGACATGGCCCAATGAGGAGATTGGCACAGGCAGTCGGCAACTCTGACATACTCAACGACTAGAAGTCACATAATGTGACATTGGTTTACGAGAACGTCTTTTTGTGGCATCATGGGTTGTTTTTCCTTATTTATTTATACCTGGGTAACGCTGAGTACTTTGGCTAGTCTTAACTATATATTGTAAGAGATGGCCAGCAGCTCAACCCAACCGGTACGCCCCTACAATGGAAGGATGAGGGAAGGCAGATTTTCAAGGACACTGCCTCCCCCAAAACACTAGATGGCATCTCTCTTGGAGTGTAATGGTGTCCCGGATTCCTGCAGGGCATCCTGGGACTTGGATTTCGGTTTCTCAGCCCTGTTGGGTACCGTGGGTGCCACCAGGTGGAGCTGTGAGAGGACTGGAGGAGCCATGCCACATCCATAGTCACAAGGATTAGAGTCCCAAAGTACTTCCGGGCCGATTAAAGAATTTTAATTCTCTGTCGGACCCGGAAGTGCTGACAAGTCACATGGACGGAAGAGCAGAAGCACTTCCAGGTCAAGGATTATTTAAAAGACTGCTGAAGACCCAGCAAGGGAGCCGGAGTTGGGAGGTAGAAGACAGAGCTTGCTGGGAGGTGTGGAGGAGAGAATTGTGTTGATTTATAGTTTATTTATTTGTTTATGGTGGCTGTGGTGCTTGAAAGACACTATTTAAAGAAGAAAACTATTAAACATCTTCTGGGTGCTTCTGCTTTATGTCCTGAGTATCTGTCTGTTGGGGTTAAAGGGGTAACAGCAACCCCTAGCATTCACAAATATATATAAAAGGTTCAGAACATTTTTTCTTTGTGCCCTCCCAACACCATAACCTATCATCTATAGGGGATGAACAAAAGCTTTAGATTTGTCAAAAATGTCAATCTCCAGTTTTCGATGGATCTCAACATTTTAGGGTCCCCTGATAACGAAAACATCGATATCTCAATAATGGGTGTGTGGCTGTCTGTGTGTCACAGTTTCTTGAGGATGTTCTAGAGCTAAAATGGCTAGACGGAAAAATACCAAACTCAAAACTTAAGCCTGTTATGAGATGACGATGTGCTGAGTAGGACTCTAGAGGAACCTTCAAATACCGTAATTATGTAATTAATTTTGAATTCTGCTCGTCAGTTGCTATCATAATGACCTAGAGTATTTAATGATCAGAAAGATCAGCATCTGAGCTGTAAATAATTACTGAAATGTTATAGAATAGTTTGTGTAACTTGGGGCACAACTCGGGGCACAAAGCCTACTGACGCTCACGTACGAATTTTTAAATTTTTTATTGGCACAGTGGATTTGAATATTGAATTGCATGTTTCACAGGTGTCTGTGTGGGTTTTCTCCAGATGACTTGTTTGTCCACCCAAAACTAAAAACCCAGGCTAAACTGGCCTAGTGAGAGTGAGCGTGAGAGTGTCCTGAGGTGGTTGTGGTTGTTTCTCACCTTGTACCCAGTGCTAATAACGTGACCTCCGATAGTTAAACTGGTTAAAGCGGGTTTGCCGAACAGAGTGACTGGATGAATGTACAAATCAGAAACACTTAAAAAAAAATAAGCTCTAATTATTTCCCCATACACTACTTTTTTCTGTCTCTCTCTATTGTATCATTTGTAACCAGTAAAGATCTCTTGAAAAAAATCCCTAAATAATTAGAAAACAAATAAGTTGGGGAGGTGTGAAACAGACCAAAGCGCAAACATACTGAACACCGTGTGCCTTCTCATTAAAGTGGCACCTCCACAGGCATCTCCTCAGCTCAAGAAAATGTCGTTTCCCAGAAGACGCTGAGCAGCAGTCAGAATAACAGACGGCACTTTCAAAACCATTTAAACAAAAGTACCAAAGACTAATAAGGCAGATTTAGAAATAGAAAGAAAACAAAGACCGGGACTTAAAAGAATGATTGTCATGATCAGAGCAGCATACCATTGGCTCCAGTTAATGACTAAGTTTAACGGCTATTAGTCCTGAGCAAACTTTTAATGAAAGAAAAATATAACATAGGAAAAGAAACATAATTAGAACATATAAACAGAAATAGAAAAAAAGGGTTAAACCCATTATAAAAACATAACAGGCCTTGTATTTGTAGGGGTGCCTTAAGTATATCTAATTCAGGGATTTCCTGATGTAATACTTTATCCAAACAAATACCCTTTATTTTTGTTAATTCAGTCACAGATTGGCCAAGGTCCCTTATGCTATTATTATTTTTAGTACCTGGAACTCTTGTTGATATACTAAAACTGTGCTAATGTACTGCTGAAAATCTGGAGAGGTGGTAAAGTCAAATTATTTTAGGCAAAAGCATGGTCCTGTGACTCATTTAAGGCAAGCCCAAGAAGAACATCCATTAATAATTACTTATGATAGTGAAACGTTAGACAAAGACACCATGATAGGATTCTTAAAAATAGAGATATTAATAACAGGCAAGAGCTTGCCAGTATATCATTCAATTAAATTACTACAGCAATAATTACAGGAGGATTGATAATAGCATTAATGATAATTAATTATAATCATAATTTTGCTTTCTGAACCATACTAATGTCAATGGGATCTGGTGATGTCATTTGGTGTTAGTGCTATTTTCTTTATATTATCCCTCCTCATCTTGAAACAGTACTTTAGAGGAGAATATATACACAATGTATAGATATGTATGTATGTCACTATGTAAAGGCTACATAGGAGGACGAGGAGGAGTTTGGGAGCAAACTCTGATAGCGTGTTGTAAGTCAAATATATAAAGTCTAGACAGAGAAATAGATAGGAAAGACACTATGTAATAGACAGACAGACAGACAGACAGACAGACAGACAGACAGACAGACAGACAGACAGACAGACAGACAGACAGACAGACAGACAGACAGATAGATAGATAGATAGATAGATAGATAGATAGATAGATAGATAGATAGATAGATAGATAGATAGATAGATTACCAAAATACCTTTGTTAAGGTCTTGCCACATACAAGTAAATGAGTAATAGATACATTTTTGCAGTACCTAAACTAGAGTACTACCCAGCTCTCTCTTAGAATAAGCTAAAGGTCCCAAAATTGTTAAAAGACTAAAAGTCTTTGTCATACAAACATTTACCACTACAGAGAAGCCTATTATTTGTAAATTCAAAAAAATAAAATGTATTTTTAGAAAATTAGAGCAATCTGCCCAACAAAGCTCTCCAGTCCTAATCACTTACTTTATCTAAAATAATAGAAAGTTGAGTTTTGAAAGTCCCTAAAGTCCTACAGTCTACCACACTACTTGGTAGATTATTCCAACTGTCTATTGTTCTTTGTGTAAAGAAAAACTTTCTAATGTTTGTGTGAAATTTACCCATAAAAAGTTTCCAACTGTGTCCCTGTTTTCTTGATGAACTCATTTTAAAATAACAGTCTCGATCCAATGGACTAATTCCCTTCATAATTTTAAACACTTCAGTCAGGTCACCTCTTAATCTTCTTTTGTTTAAACTGTAAAGGCTCAGCTCTTTTAATCTTTCCTCATAACTCATCCCCTGTAGCCCTGGACTCAGCCTAGTTGCTCTTCTCTGGACCTTTTCTAGTGCTGCTATGTCCTTTTTGTAGATTGGAGACCAAAACTGCACACAGGACTCCAGATGAGGCCTCACCAGTGTGTTATAAAGACTCCAGTGTAAACTCCTGTGACTTGTACTCCACACATCAAGGCGCTATATAACCTGACATTCTGTTAGCCTTCTTAATGGCTTTTGAACACTGTCTGGCAGTTGATAGTGTTAAGTCTACTATGACTACTAAATCCTCAAATGATGTACCTTGAATTTTCAGACCTTCAATTGTTTACTCAAGTTTCACATTTCTACTTCCTATGTGTAATACTTTACATTTACTTATATTAAATTTCATTTGCCACAAATCTGCCCAGGCTTGTCTGCCATCCAGGTACCTTTGTGATGATTCAGCGTATTTTAGATGATCTGCTAATCCACCTATCATGGTATCACCTGCAAACTCAGTTTGTTACTTATATTTCTGTCTAAATCATTTATATACATTAAAAATAGCAGCAGCCCAATCGGTAACCCCTGCTTGTCACCACTCTTAACATCAGCCATTTCTGATAGGGTTCCTCACACCATCACCCTCTGCTCCCTGTGTCTGAGCCAATTCCACACCCATCTAAAAATATCACCCTGAACTGCCACTTCTTTTAGTCTGATGCCCAACCTCTCATATGGCACCTTATCAAACGCTTTCTGAATTATTTAACAATGATCATGCTGTTGCTCCCTAAGAAATTATTTCAGAACACAATGGGTAAAGAATATCTTAGTTACACAGGAAAGGCAAACTCACAAAGAAATAATAAAGCACACAAGACTGTACTTTCTGATGTTTCCACCACACTATGCCACTATTTTAAGATCACTACAGATATTCACGTTGCTGTTATTGTACCTAATGTATACTTGGAAATCACAACAATAGGTGATTTTAATTAAATGGTACAGAAATATTTAAAGTTGATTTTTGTCACCAGCAGCCCAAAGTCTGTAAGATACACCCAAAAGTGTTCATAAAGCAAATGCTTTGTTGCCCAGTGGTGTTTGTACCCCATAATGGACTGACATCCCCGCTATGAGTTGATTCTTGCCAGCTTATCCACTAAACCCTTGAGATTCCAGATGAGGATCAGGTGGATTGTTAATGGACAGACAGATTACTGGTTTCAGTAAATGCAGATTTCAATGTCATGGGCTAAGTGATTAAAAGCAACCTTATAGTTTTCTGTGTCTTCATTCAAGTGAGAACGTTCAGTGAGATAGCCATCGCTACTTTCTAAGTGACCGCAACAAGAAACGCATCACCATTAACCGCTCATACAATAAATACATCTGCGATTGCACTAAACAATACCAATTCTTCTAAAGATTAAGCACATTCATTTCAACTGTGACATCTAGGGAACAAACAACTGTTCTAAACAGCTTGTTAAAAGCTGAAGCTCTGGTGACTGACATAACGCACCAGACGCCTAAAGATTTGTTTTCATTGCCTCATGTAACAAAAAAAAAAAATTGTTTTCTATTTATATTTTTAGACCAAAAAGTATCCATATAATGTCTCGACTACCAGGAGTGCAACAAAAAAGTGCAATTTTTTCAAGATGATAAGAACATCTGCCCATCTTGACTTTGTGAGACTGATAAAGGAGGTTTCGATATCCCGAAATGTCTCAGATAAGGAATTCTTGCTCGGACAAATTCACTTTGGATTCTGGGAAGGGGTTGGAGGGAAGGGAGGTTTTAGAAGGAGAAAGAAAGCCAACTGGAGACGTGTTTATGTGAGAGACAGCTGCTTGGCTCCCTGTGCCAAGAAACATGATGTGTTTTATTTACATTTTTCTAGTGTAATAAAAGGCATCTGATAACGAAGCAATGGGCTGCGCTTAATCATATTTATAAACTCTAAATTAAAATAACATGATACGGCATGCAGACCCAGGAGAACGTAACAGTTTCTAGGCACACATATTCCTGCTTTGCTTATACCCTGTGCTGTGAGGGGCTCCGTGGTGGCAGCACAGTGGTGAGTTCTGCTACCTCAGAACTTAAACCGAGAACCCCATGTGGAAAGACATTACTGTTTTTGAGACTTCTGCACAATTCAAGTTTAACGCATATGATATAATAAATCTTGATCAAAGTTTTGTTAGGGTGGCACTGTCGTTTGTGCAGCTGCTTCACAGCTTCTGGGCCCGGTGTTTTTAATTCTAAGGCCACCAGTGAGGTGGCATATGCATGTTACAAAGATAAAACTGTGAATTTTTCACATGGAAAACATGAAATATTATGTCCAAATAGCACTTTCAAGGAGGAGCAGTGGTTAGTACTGCTGCCCTGCAGCTCCAAGTACCTTAGTTTGAACCCAGACCTGGCAGGGTGAGAGAGATAAGGACTTTGTGATGCTTGCATTAATTTTGTTTTTAACACAGATGATATTATTAATCACACCTGCTCGATACAATGTTTTTAAGGGTGGCATAGTGATACAGTGCATCCAGAAAGTATTCACAGCGCATCACTTTTTCCACATTTTGTTATGTTACAGCCTTATTCCAAAATGGATTAAATTCATTTTTTTCCTCAGAATTCTACACACAACACCCCATAATGACAACGTGAAAAAAGTCTACTTGAGATTTTTGCAAATTTATTAAAAATAAAAAAACTGAGAAAGCACATGTACATAAGTATTCACAGCCTTTGTGATGAAGCTCAAAATTGAGCTCAGGTGCATCCTGTTTCCCCTGATCATCCTTGAGATGTTTCTGCAGCTTCATTGGAGTCCACCTGTGGTAAATTCAGTTGACTGGACATGATTTGTAAAGGCACACACCTGTCTATATAAGGTCCCACAGTTGACAGTTCATGTCAGAGCACAAACCAAGCATGAAGTCAAAGGAATTGTCTGTAGACCTCCGAGACAGGATTGTCTCGAGGCACAAATCTGGGGAAGGTTACAGAAAAATTTCTGTTGCTTTGAAGGTCCCAATGAGCACAGTGGCCTCCATCATCCGTAAGTGGAAGAAATTCGAAACCACCAGGACTCTTCCTAGAGCTGGCCGGCCACCTAAACTGAGCGATTGGGGGAGAAGGGCCTTAGTCAGGGAGGTGACCAAGAACCCGATGCTCACTCTGTCAGAGCTCCAGAGATCCTCTGTGGAGAGAGAAGAACCTTCCAGAAGGACAACCATCTCTGCAGCAATCCACCAATCAGGCCTATATGGTAGAGTGGCCAGACGGAAGCCACTCCTTAGTAAAAGGCACATGGCAGCCCGCCTGGAGTTTGCCAAAAGGCACCTGAAGGACTCTCAGACCATGAGAAGGAAAATTCTCTGGTCTGATGAGACAAAGATTGAACTCTTTGGTGTGAATGCCAGGCGTCACGTTTGGAGGAAACCAGGCACCGGTCATCACCAGGCCAATACCATCCCTACAGTGAAGCATGGTGGTGGCAGCATCATGCTGTGGGGATGTTTTTCAGCGGCAGAGACTGGGAGACTAGTCAGGATAAAGGGAAAGATGACTGCAGCAAAGTACAGAGACATCCTGGATGAAAACCTGCTCCAGAGCGCACTTGACCACAGACTGGGGTGATGGTTCATCTTTCAGCAGGACAACGACCTTAAGCATACAGCCAAGATATCAAAGGAGTGGCTTCAGGACAACTCTGTGAATGTCCTTGAGTGGCCCAGCCAGAGCCCAGACTTGAATCCCATTGAACATCTCTGGAGAGATCTTAAAATGGATGTGCACCAATGCTTCCCATCCAACCTGATGGAGCTTGAGAGGTGCTGCAAAGAGGAATGAGCGAAACTGGCCAAGGATAGGTGTGCCAAGCTTGTGGCATCATATTCAAAAAGACTTGAGGCTGGAATTGCTGCCAAAGGTGCATCGACAAAGTACTGAGCAAAGGCTGTGAATACTTATGTACATGGGATTTCTCAGTTTTTTATTTTTAGTAAATTTGCAAAAACCTCAAGTAAACTTTTTTCACATTGTCATTATGGGGTGTTGTGTGTAGAATTCTGAGGAAAAAATTAATTTAATCCATTTTGGAATAAGGCTGTAACATAACAAAACGTGAAAAAAGTGATGCGCAGTGAATACTTTCCGGGTGCACTGTATGTGCTGTTATTTCACAGTTTCAGAGTCTAGGGTTTGAATTGTTGGGACATATCAACATCTACCTGTCCCTAGTCTCCCTCCCAAAGATTTTTTTTTATAATAGAGAGATAATAAGTTGATTTTAATATAGAAAATATAATAAAGAATTTCAGCTTGAAAAAAAAGTTCATAGAATGGGGCAAAGACATTTCATGGATGGATTTCTCAGCCCTGTCGGCATCTTTGTAATGTTCGTGTGTTGGCCTCATATTTAAGAAGGTTTTCGCTCACATCTCAAACACTGCATATTAGATTGATTGGCAATTCTAAACTGTGGCAATATGAGGAAATGTGCACAGCGCTGTGGTTTGGGAAAAAGAGTAAGAAAAAAAAGGGCTATACTTCAGCCTCAAAGTCCTGCTGGTTGGCTTCTATATTTTTTTTTTCTTTTTTCTGTCGAGTCTCTCCCTAATTTTTAAGTATATTCATTATTCATGGCAGAGACTAAATATATTCAGGAAGCATAACATAAAAGGGAACTTTTGGAAGCTTTGTGATAACATTTACCCAACAACCGGAAAATATTACATTCATATACAGTAGAAGAGCACCATGCCTGTGTGGTTTGTAACAGCGAGTTTCCTGACTACGATTTGAAAGGAACAGAATATGGACCAGCTCTCCATACACAAATCTCCTTTGCTTACCATAACCATTTCTAGTAGCAAAGATGTGTGTGTGTCAGGATATTGGTAATTAAAATTGGCTTAACGTGAATATGAGTGGTCCACGTTATGAACGGGTGCCCAGAGTGGCTTGTGCTGTGAGTCTGGTGCTGTCTGGGGAAGCTCCAGTAACACCACAACCCTGAACTGGACAAACAGTTTTGAAAATGTTTTATTATCTAACGTCTCATTACATTAATTCATAATATACTGATTTTAGGTAATAAAGTCCTCTTCTCTTTATCGTAATGATGGAGCTGTCCTGGGTGCAAACTTTCACCCACCTATGCAATTGTATTTTTGATCACAATATGGGATTAATGATCGTGGGTTCAATGATGAGCTCAAAATTACATAAACTTAAGAGATCACTCATTAATTAGTTTTTCTGCCTGTAGCAAGGTCCTTCACATAGAATGCCACCTCCAACGGAGCTTTACTGTCTAATATATTCTTTTCTCTTTAATATTGTGCAGTAGCATAACTATCTGTCTCCTGTATGCAACTTCTTCCCTCTATTCTCCTTTGCATGATATCCTCTAGCAGCCCAACAGTATGTGTCTCAGTCATCTCTTCTATCCCGCTTGAATTGTTGTAATCAATGTCCATTCCTTGCCTGCTCCTCTCTGTACCTGCTCATTCCTCACTCCTTCAATCCAGATTATTCTCTCTGTCCTTTAACAAAACCACATCTCACATACTTAATAGTGTCCATGTATCTCCAAATATAAGACATATCCTATTAAATATTTTTCCATACATGTTAAACATGTGGGATCATAGCGGTCGGGTAATATGTTATAGTACATAAGGGTTCCTTGTTTTTTAATGTAGCTTTCTAGCCATCCATTATTAAACACATTAGATAGATAGATAGATAGATAGATAGATAGATAGATAGATAGATAGATAGATAGATAGATAGATAGATAGATAGATAGATAGATACTTTATTAATCCCAATGGGAAATTCATTAAATCCAATGTCTTAGTCCAAAAAAGTGGACTACCCATAAACATTGTGCAAGTGTCTCCTTTATTAAGCTGAGAAGTCTTGCAATGGTTAACATAAGAAAACATAAATGGGTAACACTTTTGGTCTTTAATTATGGCCTGATTTAGTAGATGAATCCCTTAAAAGGGGAGAATATGGCATGTGCTTACTGTTTAGAACAGGGGTGTCCAAACTATAGCCTGTGGTCCGTTTTTAATTGGCCTGCAGCAAATTCTAAAAATATAATGAAACTGGGGTCTCCGCATACAATTTAAAGAGATTGTTATTTTCATGGGAATTGTTACATATGCATTATTTTCACTTTTACTTTAAATCTTTTATAAAAATAGTACTTGTCCTTTATTTCCGGCCCCGGGCATGGTTAAATCTTTCTTGCAGGATGTATAACGCTGCTCGTGTTGTTAAGGGGCCTCATTTCAAAGCCTGTAGAGCAGCTGTCCTTTTGTCACTTTGCGTCTCTGCCGCTTGCGTTGTGAAAGGGGTGGGGGGGCTGAACGCACGCTAAAGAGTTGCAGTCGGATCATCTGCTGGCTTGTTGCTCCTGGCAAACTGCGCTTTCTGCTTGTCGCACTTTGCGTCGATCATTTCAAAGCCTGTAGAGCAGCTGTCCTTTTGCCACTTTGCGTCTCTGCCGCTCGCGTTGTGAAAGGGGTGGGGGGGCTGAAAGCACACCAAGGAGAAGCGGTCGGATCATCTTCTGTCTACTTGTCGCTTGTCGTTGTTTTAAGAGCTGGGAGCACATGATGTCTGTCTGCCCAAAGCATTCCAACAACTTGTTGGTTAGATGTCCGTGAACTTGTTTTAAATGTTGTCTCATGGCCTTGTCTCGCAGGACGTCAAATTGTCTTCTAAGAAGATCATGTCTCGTCTCCCTAGTCTCCCTCCCAGGATTTTTTTTTTTATAATAGAGAGAAATGGCCCACACACAAAACTTGTTCTTAACTGTATTGTACTTCTTAGGTTTAACACAAGGCAAAGCTACTGTCTTGAGCAAGGCAACGTCTTCACAAACAAACACAACCAAAGAACAATTTTGCTACAGGTTACCAAAAATGGCAGAACCAAAGAAACGCACAATAGCATGTGAGTGCAGAAAATTTCAGACACGGTGGGAAAATGAATATTTCTTTCTAGAATTCAAGGGAAAGTGTGCCTATTTGATTTGCAATGAAACTATTGCAGCAATGGAAGAGTATAATGTGCGTCGACATTATGAAACCAAATATCTGACCTACACGACCTACACTGGTGCCGAGCGAGAACAGAAAGTTAAGCAAATGGCAGCTAGTCTGCTAGCTCAACAACAGTATTTTTTCCGTGCTAACAAAACACAAGAACATGCCACATTAGCCAGTTACGAGGTAGCGTAACTCACTGCCCGACACGGGAAATCTTTCTCAGATGGTAACTTCATAAAACAATGCCTCACTAAAGTCGCAGGAATAATGTGCCCGGAGAAAATGCAGGAATTCAACAACGTTCGCTTGTCCAGAAACGCAGTTTGTCAGCTAGCTAACTTAACACATCAAGTGTCAGATAAAGCTTGTGCTTTTGATTTTTACTCGATTGCATGTGATGAGAGCACTTTGTAATACAATAAATGAAAACCCATTAATGGAGAGCTGTGATGCTGTTTTTTCTTTAAGCATATTCAATTATGAACCATAATTTATCGTTATTTGATTTTGGTAGCTTAATACACAGGAGGTGAGGCAATAGACCTCACCTCTAGTGGGTGGCCCAGCCCTTCGTATTTTTCTCTGTATGTGGCCCTCATTGAAAAAAGTGTGGACAACCCTGGTTTAGAAGAAGACACCTATAAACTTGAACCTCATTACATCATTTTCATATCTAAAGCATGTGGTATATGTCTGTGGTAATGTGGCAGAGCCACGGAGTGCCCATCCCTGTTTGCAGCACACTGGAGTCAGTCACCACACCTCACTTGAGCCCTAGGGAGTGGTTGCTTCATGTCTTTACAGGTTATTTTTTATACTTTCTCTTTTTAAACAATGAGAAAAAAATATATATACAGTATATAATGGTTCGAGCTGCACTGTAGAATTATGGTTTTGCAAATGGGTTCAAGCCACCATCCATGGGGATTCAGACGATTCTCTCTGGGGGATCCAGTCTTCTCCAAATTTTAAAGGCGTACAGACTCAGAATTGTGTGTGTGTCCTGTCATTGACTGGCACCCCACCCAGTGTTTGCGCCTGAAACCTATGGATGGACATATTTAAGGTGTCTTCTAAATGTTGCAGTAGGCCACTAGTAGGTCCATCAAAGAATTCACCGATCAATTTCGATTACTATTTTCCGCTTGTCAATTTTTACTTTTATCCTGTTCCTTTCAGGGCTGTCAGTTACTGCATCTGATTAAGTCAAGTTAAACTCTCCAAAAAGAATACTGGTTCTGACCTAAGTCGGTTTCCTCACTGAGATAAGAACACTTAGTATAAAAAGATCATTCTTTTGATCTTTGCTCATTAGATTATGTGCAACTGCTGAAATCTGTGAGGAGCTTCAAAGCAGGAAACATAAAAAAAGAAAAATAAACTACAGAAACTCAATCCATATGAAGTGTATCTGACAGAGAACAGTATTGTCACATTTTTGGAAAATATTCTGACTAGTCCAGTCATTTTGAAGAAATACAACACTATTTTATGACCTGAAACACAAAAAAGTATGAATATATAAATAAGATTTCACAAACGCATACAAAAAAAGGAATAAAGACTATGAAGCAAGAAGAAGTCAATTTGCTATTTGCTAACAGTGACAAATATCTAGAATCATCCATCCATCCATTTTCCAACCCGCTGAATCCGAACACAGGGTCACGGGGGTCTGCTGGAGCCAATCCCAGCCAACACAGGGCACAAGGCAGGGAACCAATCCCGGGCAGGGTGCCAACCCACCGCAGGACATATCTAGATTCAATTAAGCTAAATTTACACATTAAAATAAATTTTGCTTACTTCTGAAGCAACTGACACCTAACAGGATGACAACGGAATTAATAAAATAAAAATAAAAAAATCATTGATAACGAGTAAACGACACTTGTGTTTTCTGGTTTCTTCTTCTAACTGTCCGCCAGAAGTCAAGATGTCACCTTAAAAGATGATTATGTTGTGCTACATTCCCTAAGCTGAATTTAAATGCCTCTCCTTTACTGTCTTGAACTTTCATCTCCCAAGCTTTACTGTTGTGAAATTTCATCCTATTAAACTTTAATTTCTTCTTCTGCTCTTTCCTTATTTCTTTAATTTACCTTCCTTACATGAACTTTCCACTTCTTTACCTTACTTTTCCCTTTTGAACTTTCACCCTCCTATCCCTTAGTTTATTCTCTCTGTCCTTTCTTAACATTCCTTACCTATCCTCAACTTTTGTTGCATTTCCTGAAATGTTCTTTGGTTTCCTCAGTTGAGCTTTTCCTTCTTTATCTAAATGTTCTCTTTCTTTCCTAAACTTTCCCTTCTTTTCCTCAAGTTGCTTTTTCCTTCCTTCCTGAATTTCTCTACTTTTACTCAATCTGCCCTTCCTTATCTAACAATTTCTGGTCTGTTCCTGAAATTTCTCTCCCCCCAAACCTCCTCACCCCCACTTATATTTTACTTTCTTTCCTGAAGTTTCCTTTCTTTCCCTATTTGATCCTTGATCAACACATTGATTCATCTCCTTCCTGAACCACATTATTTTCTTCAATTTGCCCTTCCTTTTCTGAACATTTCCTTCTTTTTCACAATTCAATCTTCTTTTCCTGATCTTTCCTTTCTTACTCTCAATTATTCCTTCCTTTCCCGAACGTCCCAAAACGTACTTTGCTTTCCTGAGCTACCGAACCTTTTAGTTTCCTTTCCTGACATCCCCAATGAATATTTTCTGGCAGCTGTATAGCACATTGGTCAACTTCTGTTGTTTTTAAATGTGCTTTATTAATAAAAATGACTAGACTTGACTTGACTAATTCTTCCACTGAATTTTCTTTTCAGAGAACTTATTTACCTTCAGTTTCCTTTCCTTTACTTTCTGAAAACTTATTTTGTTTTCCAAAGCTACTTAACATTGTTGTTTCCTTTTCCTAAAATCCCCATTCCCTTTAAAAGAAATATGTTCTGTATTTGTTCTACTGAACGTTCTTTTCCTAAATGTTCTCCACTTTCCTTTCCTTTCCTTTTGTTGTCCAGAGCTAGTTAACCTCTTAGTTTCCTTTTAATGAAATCTCCATTGCCTTTTGAATGACTATTTTCAGTGTTTCTTCTACTGGACTTTCTTTTCCTAAACGTTCACCTTTCCTTTCCTTTCCTTTCCTTTCCTTTCCTTTCCTTTCCTTTCCTTTCCTTTCCTTTCCTTTCCTTTCCTTTCCTGTCCTTTTGTTTTCCAGGGCTAACTAACCTTTTAGTTTCCTTTTAATGAAATCTCCATTGCCTTTTGAATGAATATTTTCGGTATTTCATGTACTGAACTTTCATTTCCTAAATGTTCTTTACGGAGACAATGACATGTCCTGGGTAACACACAGTATATTGTGGGCAGCCCTGCCATGATCATGCACTCTTAAAGTATCATTTGTGTAGTTCTGCATTAATATGTCAGTATAATTCCATGGTCAAACTACTGTGTCTGCGTATCCCTGCCATAGTGAAAGAGCCTTTGAAATGGCCTACTGTATGTTGTCTTCTGAACAAGCATGTTCTCTGTTCTTGATGACAAGTCCTTGATGACCTGATGACAAGGCCTTGGCAACCTGTTCCATGACACGCTTCTACATCTAAGCTATACCACCATGGTAGGCCAGATCTATGCCAACGAACGGCTCACCTCAAAATTGTACCTTAAGCAACCCACTCTGTCAACTTTGTCATGGGCGAGTTTTGAATCTGTGCACCTCCTTCATGGTGGAAAGTCCTTGACAGTTATCTATGTGGTCCATGAAATTGGAGATGTCTATGTGTGTGCAACCAGACCTTGGCAGTGTATGTCACCTACTGTACAAATCGGTTCTGTATTCACTGGTGACATAACATGGATAACTGCACATACTTTTGATGCCACCGTCTAGTTCTGTACCCATATGGATTGGACTTGGCATGTGCACTAATTCTTTATTGCTGCCACCATTCCACAGGAAGGCACCCTTTAAAACTATGTCTCAGAACCACAGAGAATAACTCGTTAATAGTTACAATTACACAACTCTTGATAACTATTTCACAAATGGTCTATGCACATTCATTATCAAAGCTGTCAAATCCAATTCGAGGTCATGGAGGACCAGATCCTCTCCTGTCAGCACTGAATGAACAACAGGAACCAGTTCTGGAACAGATGCCAGGCTAAGCGTCACAAGAAGCCACTGCTTATGCCAGTAATACTGGAGCCAATTAGGGGGTCACTAGTTAGCCTAAACATCTTTGATGGCATGGGAGGAAAACTGAAATACCTGAAGAAAAATCCACAAAGACATTATAAGAAGATATCAAATCTACACAGACAATGACCAGGCGTGGGACTCGAACCCAGGATGTTGGAGCTATGAGGTGGCAGAGCTAACAACTGCACCATCATGTCTCCCTCCGTTTTTAGATTTACATTGAAATAGCATAAAAGATTAAAATGGTGTTTGAAACATACAGTAATACTTGGCATTAGCTGAGCTGTGATTACAGACAAATTTCAATCAACGCAATTTGAAATCCAACTCGCTCCTTGGTAAATCGGCAATTAAATGGTATCTGTTGAATAAATTTGTATGTCAGTTTGAGCAAAAATTCATTATAGGAATGAAAAATAACTTGAGAGTCATCTATATTGAAAAGCTAAAGCATGTGGACCATGGAAAAACTGCTCGCAGTGAGCCACCGCCATCTCCTTTAAGTTGCTGACGTATAATAAAAGCAGCAGACGCCGTTCAAGTTCATATTCTTCGCAGGTCACGTTAAAAGCCTCCTACTCTGATTTGTAAAGTAACACATCCAGCGAGCTGCCTTATTATCTAAGCCCCTGTTAAACAAACTTGGCCCGTTTCAGTAATAAAAAGAGCTTTACCCAATGTATACGTTCAGCAAAGCTCTGGATCTCGTCTCTGAGCAAGTGTAACATTTGTTGTTTAAACCCTTTATCAAAACATATTGTTTCGAGGTCAGAGGTCTGTTTAATGAATAAGCAAGGCATCCATTTCTGCCATAATACATTACACATGGGTTACATTTTGAAGGACCTGGGACTATTTCACGGGTTTAAATAAGCATAAACTGTCGGAATAAGCTTTGGGAAGATGTTAGAAGATGGAAGATGGAAAGAAAAATAATCATCAAAGCCATAATAAAAAGTGATTTCATATGCACTGTATGGGAATGTCACACTGCATTTTACGTCAGCCTCTCCCTAAACCAATTTATGGTGCTGGTGGGGCTGTAGCCTTAATGGGACGCTAGTACTTCTAGATTAAGTATAAATAATTAAACCCCACATTTTCCCATTTTTTTTTGTTTGGCACTTTTCTATTGCTGAAGTGGCTGCCACATTATCGTGACGGACAACAAGAATGTTTGTCTTGCTATCGTGCAAAGGCTCTCCATCACTTGATTTTTTTTCCAATGTGGCTCCATATTAAACAGCAACCAGACAGGCAGATTTGTGATACTGAGAGTGGATTTTAAACGGCTTGGCAAGCACTGCTGCTCTTTTATATGGCTAACATTACTTTGCTGGTTGGGACGTCTCCTATGCCAAATTTACAAGTTCTCCCAGTTTGCGTGAGCTCTGTTTCCCATGTTCAGATTTCCAACAATGGGCTCCTTGGCCAACTGTTGTCTTTTGGTGCCTACATGTAGCTCTACCATGGGCTGCCGTCTTGCACTGAGAGTATTCGCTTCCTAACCTCCAAGGTATCTGAGAAGGGTTCAACCAACTCGTGACCCTGACTGAGACTCAGTTCTTGTTATAAAGTCATAAATGGACCTTCATAACACAAATTTTAATAAAGTCGTACATTCGCTGACTTTTCAGTTAGTCACTTAATCTTTATTCTAAGGTTTACAGATGTTTGTGGCCGTATTTTCACCAGAAGTCATTCACTTGGTGGCATCCAGATAGATAACAGAGACAAAACATTAAAAATGATTACACATTTTTACATTATTTAATACAATACTCTGGTAACAGTTGGACGGTATCTTTTAATTTGGACTTATATGCCAAATATAGTAAGACACACTTTGCCGCTAAAATTTTACTACCTTTGATCTTTTGTGCTTAAAACGTTGTGACCACAAGGGGGCTCCAAACCTCAAACACAATGTCACCCAACACTTTTTATTCACCAACACTTTTCGAAACAAGCACCAGCCACCCACAGAGATAAATGGGATTTGTAGTCCTGAAGGACAAGCATGTCGGTGTCCTAGGGTACAACCAAAGGGTGCTGCAGGGAGAAGAACTCGCTATTTTATGTGGCTTCCATGTGACTTGGAAAGTGCTTCAGTCACTCAGTGCTATAGAACTGGAAATACTCCCAGGTCCAACATAAAAGAAGCCTCTTCCAGGTGAGCTGGAGTCCTCCATGCAGCAGGGACCGCCCTATAAATCCTGAGGGTCTTCTACAGTTCCGTCATTGTGAATGTGTTCTGGAGTCTGCAGTGAGTTATCTGTGTTTTGCTGTGTTTATGCCTTTTGTATACTATTGGAATTTTGCAACCTTTTCAGCTGCTCTATTTTAGATTCTGTATTGGGACTTTGTTCAACTTGGATTACCTTTGTTACAGAAATTTCTACTCTGGAGTTTCATTGGGGTTGACATTTTTTTTTTATTTTAAAAAAATTCAGTGTTAGCCGCGGTTTGACGGTGATATCTTCCTCTAGTAGCCATTTCTGGAAGTGTTTGGAAGTACATGCTTTGGAACTTTTTAGTGCTTGGTTAGTGCCTAGTTTATGACATATTGTAATACTTGGTCATCCAACCCTGCCCTCATCTGGCCCCACCCACATCTAACTCCACCCTATCCCACGTTCCATTTCAACACACATGACTCTGGGTGTTTCACTTTGTTGCTATTAGGCACAGCTGTTGAATGTGCAAAAGAATAAAATATAAAAATCGGGAGTGGTCTCCCTTAGGCTTTCTCGTATACTCAGATATGGGGATGGATATTTGAGGAGTAAACCGCAAGACAATGATTATATTTTTATATTACGTACATTAAAGAACCATCAACAATAAATCAAATTAATAATATATTGAACAATTATTATAAAAGTAAAGTTGAATAAATCGGACTCTGCATCTGCATGAATAAAGGTAAAGTACCACTTCCGGTTAACAGAAATAGCCCAAAAGTTGACAGAAATTTACGTTTTGTGACTCTTCAATTCCACCATCTATCTATCTATCTATCTATCTATCTATCTATCTATCTATCTATCTATCTATCTATCTATCTATCTATCTATCTATCTATCTATCTATCTATCTATCCATCCATCCATCCATCCATCCATCCATCCATCCATCCATCCATCCATCCATCTATCTATCTATCTATCTATCTATCTATCTATCTATCTATCTAATACTTGTATGTAAAGTTTGGTTGACCTAACTGAAAGCGTACGAAAGTTATCGTGTTTACATACACACACACACACAGACAGACACACAGAGAGAATTCCAAAAACATCGAGATTCATCAAAATCTCAAAATGGACTTTTTGTAGGATTCCAATACTTTCACTATACAGTGGAACCTCGGTTCACAACCATAATTCGTTCTAAAACTCTGGTCATAAAACGAGTTGGTCGTGAACCGAAGCAATTTCTCCCATAGGATTGTATGTAAATACAATTAATCCGTTCCAGATCGTACGAACTGTATGTAAATATATATATGTTTTAGTTTTTAAGCACAAATATAGTTAATTATACCATAGAATGCACAGCATAATGGTAAACTAAATGTAAAAACATTGAATAACACTGAGAAAACCTTGAACAACAGAGAAAACTAACATCCGTAATTTAATAAACCACCAAGAAAAGTAACATTGCAACAATGCAGGCTACGAACCGATCACTGTAAATAGAACTAAAAACAAAAACAAGCCTTCACTACCTTATGCGTCCCTCGCTCGCTCTCTCTCTCGCGCCTGTGTGTGTGCGCGTGCGTCTCTCTTTTGCGAGCCTGGAGTACCTGTGTGTGTGTCTCTGTAGAGCGCTCCTGTGTGTGTATGTGCGCCTCTCTCGCGCATGCTCCTGTGTGTGTGCGCGGCTCTCTCTGTCTCGCAGTGCCTGTGAGTGTGCCTCTGTCTCTCGCGCTGCCTCTCTCTCGCAAGCTGCCTCTGTGTGCGTGTGTGTGTGTGTGTGTGTGTCGCGCTCTCTCGCTCTCTTTCTTGCTCGCTGCACAGGAAATGCACAGGGAGAGACTGAACATGTACAAACTGAAAGGGAACCTGGCTTGTTCGTATACCGAGTGTGTTGTCGTGAACCGAGGCAAAAGTTTGGCAAACTTTTTGGTCGTAAACCGAGTTGTACGTGTACTGAGACGTTCATGAACCGAGGTTCCACTGTACGTTGTATACGAGAAAGTCAAGGAGGTCTAAAATGTCGAGATTCTGAATCTCGACATTGAAACTTTGGCCGATTACAATACTTTCCCTATACTTTGTATACGAGAAAGTGAAAAACACACAAGTTGAAGTAAACGCTCTCAAGGTAAACCTGAAACAGTAAACTAATTTGTATTTGAAGGCACACAGAACATTTTTTAGGTGAATTTGCAGATTCGTCAATGCTTTTCCATGGGAGATTTTGAAATTTCAAAATTGTGTACAGCTCAGTACTTTCAAAATATCTCAATGATAATTGAAGTGTTCTGACAAGTTTCCTTGAAGAATAAGTTAGCTAAATTTGAACAAATCTGGTCTACAGGGAGTTGAATTGTTTCATGCAGACAGACAGACAGACATGGCTAGTGCAATTGGTGCTTGTCAGCTTAGATGCGAACTCCATTAAAAATAGACCCTTCCAATGTAATTCACAAAACAAAACACACACAAAATCTTCAAAGCTTGAAGAAAATAAAATCTGTCATTGTTTAAATTCCTAAGCGGATTTTGTAAAACTTGTTATTAAAGGATGTGAATGGATGAGAAAACTTTAAAGCTGACTGGTGGAAGCTGAATGGCTGTCTGGGAAGGACAACTTGTGGTATCAGATCGACCTTAAGCAGGGTCAGTCATTCTTAATAACATCTGGGTAGTCTGCCCTCTAGTGCCCTTGGGGAACATTGCACGTTTCCATTCAGGCCAATTCCTACTCTCCGGTTGTCAGGTTACCCAGCTGTTAGTCATAATAGGGTGCCCAGCAGGCAAACTGGGCAGAGCACCACCACCACCTCCACTAAAAGGCACCACCACCATTTCCACTAAAAGGCACCACCACCATTTCCACTAAAAGATGCCAGTCATTATCAATGTGTGTATCATATGGTGTATCCTCTTTTTTTTTCCTTCCACAGCCTTCACTTGGACAGTCTGGCTCAAAAGAAAAAATCAAAGGACAGATGGTTCCAGTTTAACAAATTGCCTCCTTTCACAGACATGGACAAATTTGTTTTTGCCCACGATAAAAGAAGAACCCACAATTATCTCTGAAATAACTTGAAACGGACAAAAGAACTCGGCACCCATCGTCGTTTATTCCGTATTTAACAAAAATCAGATTTTGCTTTAGAGTTTGGATTCAAGAGAATATTTCAAATAATAACACAAATGAAAATGGCATGGACAAAAATGATGGAACCCTTAACCTGATAATTTATTGCACAACCTTTACAGGCAATCAGTGTGTCAACTCCATGAGACTTCTGCGCCTGTCAACAGGTAGTTTGGCCCACTCGTCCTGAGCAAACTGCTCCAGCTGTGTCAGGGGTCTTCTCCAGACTGCATGTTTCCATTCCTTCCATAGATGTTTGATAGGATTCAAATCAGGGCTCATACAAGGCCACATCAGAAGAGTCCAATGTTTTGTTCTTGGCCATTCTTTGGTGCTTTCAGCTGTGTGTTTTGGCTCATTATCCATGACCTGCGACTGAGCTTTCTGACACTGGGCAATAAGTTTCACTCTGGAAGGTCTTGATAGTCTTGAGATTTCATTGTTCCCTGAACAGACTTAAGGTAACCCATGCCAGATGTAGCATAGCAGCCCTAAAACATAACCGAGCCTCCTCCTTGTTTCACAGTAGGTATGTTGTTCTTTTCTTTAAAGGCTTAATTTCTTTCATCTGTGGACACAGAACTCATGTGACTTGCCAAAAAGCTCCAGTTTTGTCTCATCGGTTCCAGAGGACATTCTCCCAAAAGCATGGTGGCTTGTCAATGTGCATTTTAACAGTTTCCAGTCTGGCTTTTTATGTTTTCAATCAACATTGGTCGTCTTCCATCGAGTCTATTGTCACTCAAAAAGCAACGGACGGTGTGACCTGACACCCTTAGACCTTGTATCTCTTTGAAAGTCGTCTTTGGCTTTCTGTCCACCATTCTCCCTCTCCTTCCTCCCATTCTCCTCTTGCGGCTGCCTCCAGGGTGGTTGGCTGCAGTCCCATGGACCTTAAACTTCTTCATAATATTTGGAACTGTTGTCATAGGAGCATCAAGCTGCTTGCAGATGGTCTTCGAAGTCTTTGCCTCTAACATGCTTGTCTATAATTTTCTTTCTGTTCTCCTCAGACAGCTCTCTCCTTTGCTTTCTCTGGTCCATGTTCAATGTGGGACACACAATGACACCAAGCAGCAGAGTGATCCCTTTTTTCCATTTAAATCAGCTGAATGACTGATTGCATGATTGGAGACATGTGTAATACGAATTCAAGAAAACGAGTTTCAAAAATCACTCGAATCCAATTATTTCAGTTTTGATTATTTTTTTAGGGGTCCCAACAAATGTGTCTGGGCCATTTTAGAAGATCTTTGAAGAATAAGCAATACTTGATCTCTAGTCACAATTGCTTTGCTTCACTCGATGACATATCAAGGGCATGCAGGTATACAGGAGACAATCGCTTTCCATTTTATCGCTTTTCAGGAGGCATACAGCACTTTTTCAATGAGCCGTCAGGGGACCAACACATTTGTCCACATCTGTGTTTGGGCTTTTATCTCCAAGTGTCCTCACACGCTCTAAATGTGTGTGTTTTAGTGTAGCTGTGTCTCTAACTTGAACTGACATGAGAGAATGTGAGTGCCCACTGGCACCTCATCCAGGGTTGGTACTGCTGTGTTTTCGTTCCTCCTCGTTGCCCACAAGTATAAGCTTGGTTTAGAAAGTGGAAAAATGGATTCAAAATGAATGATCCTACATGCTTTTTAAATACGTATTATTTTATTGCCAATATTCAATTTTTCCGTTTCATGGATCAGGTTTGTGTTAAGTTGCCTGGTAACTTTGTGGCCATTCTTTTCCACTTTTCCCTTGCAAAATGAAGGTGAATATTTAACTGCCTTTAATTAAGTGAAAGATAAATTAATAAATATAGCGTAATGCAATTCAAGATCGTAATAGAAACCAAAAAAAAGGAAAAAAATGACAAAAAGGCTTACAGCAAATTTGAAAAAAAAACAAAACAATTTTTGCTCCATTTCTCTTTGTGTGGTCTAGAGCTCACTGAAAGGAACGCGTCTGTCATGTCCTGCTTTCAACAGGTGAGAGAAAACATAACAAACAGAGGGAAGAGACAGCGAGCGCAAGCTTAAGGGGGGGGGCAAAAAATCCAAAAGGATTTCTGAAAAGCCCTATTTAATCATAGCTGTCCAAACAATTTTTGTACGCAATTTTGCCAAGCACTTAGAGCAACAATCTGGGAAATATCAAGTACAGTAGTTATAGCCAATCATTTCTACTTCTGTGAAAAGAAAAGCATACTGCAGCCTTTGTTAAAAGTATTTCTTGTCCCCGACGGTCATTGCGCAATACAGTCCAATGACTCTTGAGATTTGTTGCAGCGTAGTCGGCGTGATAGCGTTTCCCAATTAAAAAAATTCCTCAAAGCGTCTTGGCCTCGCTGACTGCTTGGGGGAGCAAATTAGCCCAAGTAGGAGGACTTCCAAAAACTTCAACTGCCTACTGCCCCCCCTCCCCAAAATGAAGTATAGAATTACGTTCTCCTCACATCAGAGCGAGTTTTTCCCTCTAGGTTCTCTGATATCGTTACTAGTCTCTAAAGAGATGGGTGTGCAACTCTGAGCGGGATCCATACGAGGCAGTGTGTAATGTGATGGACGTGCAATGCTTAATTAATGCACAACCCTAAATGGGTGACCTTGTTGGGGTGAGAGTGGACGGACACTCACTGTGCAAATTCTTAGGACCACTTTATTAATATTGGGTGGGCCAACTTTTACTCTCAAAACAGCCTCAATTCTATGTGGCATGCATTCCATGAGATATTAGAAGCATTCCTTTGGGATTCTGGTCCATGATGGCATTAATACATCACACAGTTTCTCCATATTCATGCTCTGAATCTCCCATTCTACCACACCCCATAGGTGTTCTATAGCAGTGACTCTTAAAGTGTTTTTTTTTCTCACGACCCCAAATTCCCTTTATTTGTGTCTTCGAGACCCACAATCCCCTCTGATTATCAACAGGGGGGTAGAGGCTCCTCCATGGAGAATCACCACCTTAGATCCCTTCAAGTCTTGTAGAACTGCCGCCTCAAGTAGAAGCGAAGCACTACCATTTGCTTAAACTTCTTACAACGACCCATCCAGGACACTCCATAAACTGTACATGACCCACAAATGAATCACCACCACTCTGAGTGACTGAAATTCAGAAAACATAGTTCAAGAACCTGTGTTCTATAGAATTCAGAAGTGATGACCGGCATGGCCACTGAAGGACATTCATGGAATGTAAAATCTCATGAGAATGAACTGAAATCATGTAATGCACCAGACAAATGGACAAAATATTTAGACTTCCATTTGTATTTGTATTGCTTCCAATTCAGATTTATTTGTAATTTGCATTGAATTACTCACATTGCCTACTTCGCATTACTCTACTAGTGTGAATTAAAATGGAAAATACATGATTTTCTGATGAAACATAAAGAAAAGTGAAATAAACTGCAAAGTATGTAACCATTTTCAATCCCGGTAGTGAAATGTTTGACTTAGGTTGCTTTCTGCATATTCCTCAGTCTACATTTTGAAACAGTAATCATAAAATTGATTTGTAGCTTTGGGAAGCCACATTGAATTAAATATTATAATTTGTTAAGGTAAGGATGAGGATATAAACAAACAAAGGATGAAGGGCAAGAATATATCATGATGGGTAAATAAATGGAAGGTTTTGGGCATTATTAATAAAGGCTACCTCTGAAGGGTTAATTTTTTACCTGATTACATACAATTGCAATGAAAAAAGATCAAGCATTTTGAAACAGTGCAAAGCATTCTTACTGTATATTATTAATATTATGGAATACTGTTTGAGTTTTTAAATTTACAAAACGGGTTCCACTTTTAGTATAGCTGTGTCTCAAAATTGAACTGGCATGAGAGAGTGTGAGTGTGTGCTGGCACCTCATCCAGGGTTGGGACCATTGTAGTTTTGTTCCTCCTTGTTGCCCACAACTATAAGCTTGATTTAAAAAGTGGGGAAATTGAATCAAAATGAACGATCCTAAATGGTTTTAAAATATGTATTACCAGTAACAGAATTGTGAATTTCCCCTTGGGATTAATAAAGTATCTATCTATCTATCTATCTATCTATCTATCTATCTATCTATCTATCTATCTATCTATCTATCTATCTATCTATCTATCTATCTATCTATCTATCTATCTATCTATCTATCTATCTATCTATCTATCTATCTATCTATCTGCGCACTGCACAATAACATGCAGTGAATACACTTGACTTGAGCATTCCTAGTTTTCATCCTCTTTCTCTGTACGTTTATCATTCGTTTGCTCAGAAGTTGATGTGCTTGCTACTTCCTGAGCATCTCTTCTTTTCTCCACCCTAGTGGCCCGCTTCCTCTCTTCTTTCGTCTGCATCTTTTTGCTTTAAAAATGATTACGTCAAGATTCAAGATTCTTTATTCGTCACACGCATAGTTATACAGGACAACACACAGTGAAATGCATCCTGATCAAAAACTGTGCAAAGCTAGAGGAACATCAGTTAGATTAACAAAAAGAGTCCTAGATTGAAAGATAATAATATAATAATAGAAAATAAATAATTAAGTAAAATTAAGTGAAATAAAGTAGAATTAAGTATTCAGGTGCAATAGTGCAGTGATTTTTGTGCAAAACCAAAGTTAGACAGGTGCATAATTAATGGACAGACCAATTCCAAAGCAAGGTAAGGGTAGACGTCATGGTATAACTATAATAAGTATGTGGAGGGTCATGGATGAGATGGCATGTTCTGATTTAACAACTTTATGGCTTGAGGATAGAAACTCCTTCTGAGTCTCTCTGTCCTAGCCAGGATGCTACAAAACCTTTTGCCTGATTTTAACAGATAAAACAGGCGATTGCTGGGATGAGATGAGTCTTTGATAATCCTGAGAGCTCTGGTCCTCCATCTTCTGGTGTAAATGTCCTGCATAGATGGTAGAGCTGACCTGCAGCAGCATTCCGCTGCATGGATCAGTCTCTGTAGAGAGCTTTATGGTCCTGAACACAGCACTTTCCAAACCAGGATGTAATGTTCTGTGTCAGGATACTTTCCACAGCGCCAGAGTAGAAAGTCTTCAGAATCTTTGAAGAGACCCCAAACTTCCTAAGCTGTCTGAGATGGTAGAGTCTCCGCTTTGCCCTTTTGGTCTGAACGCAGATGTGTTCGGACCATGTCAGGTCCTCAGAGATGTGAACCCCCAGGTATTTAAAACTGTTCACCCTTTCCACTGGAGGCCCGTTAATGATAAGGGGCTTATAGTCCCGTTGCTGTCTCCTGGTGAAGTCCACCACCAGCTCCTTTGTTTTGCTGATGTTGAGCTGGAGGCAGTTTTCCTGACACCACAATGTCAGGTTCGCAACTTCACCCATGTAGGCCATCTCATCGTTGTTCGCGATGAAGCCCAGTACCACCGTGTCATCTGTAAACTTCACAATAGTGTTGGAGGAATATGTGGCCGCGCTGTCAAGGGTGTAGAGGGAGTACAGCAGGAGGCTAAGAACACACCCTTGTGGAGCTCCTGTGTTGATGGTGATGCTGTTGGAAACACAGTTACCAACCCTTACTGCCTGTGTTCTGCCTGTGAGGAAGTCCAGCACCCACACACACAAGTGGTTGTTGAGTCAGTGTTTGTGTTACAATTACTTAGTATGTTTTTCTAAATTTTTCACTTAAGCTGGCACAAGAATGAGTTAAGATATGAAGAGTTAGGGGAAGTGACAGCGAAGGTGGTAGGGAATGAGAACGGCGCTCGTACACATGCGCCGCATGCTGCTGAGAATTGATTCTACAACAAAATAAAATAAAAATAAAAAGAGGAATAACCTTGGAAGTCAATCGTCACCCGAAAGCGGATAGTAGACGTCACGTAGTATATGTGTACCATATTTCAGGTCAATATTTCAAACGGTGTGTGAGCTACAGGTGATTTAAAATCCTGGACAGACAATCGGACAGCCACGATAGCGTATTATATATAAAGATTTTATCGCCAATATTCAATTTTCCCATTTCATGGATCAGGTTTGTGTTAAGTTTCCTAGTAACTTTGTGGACATTGTTTTCCACTTTTCCCTTGCAAAATGAAGGTGAACATAAGAAAATAATGAATAAATATAATGTAATGAAATTCGAGATTGTATTAGAAACCAAAAAAAAAGGAAAAAAATGTAGATTGGGAGGCCGCATTGAATTAAATAGTATAATACATGAAGGTAAGGATGAGGACATAAACAAATAAAGGACGAATGGCAAGAACTTATCTTGATGAGTAAAAAAATTGGAAGGTTTTGAGTATTATTAATAAAGGCTACCTCTGAAGGGTTCATTTTTTTACCTGGTTAAATAAAATTGAAATGAAAAAGTATCAAGCAGTATGAAACATAACCAGTACAAAGCATTCCTACTGTACATTATTAATATTATGGAATACTGTTTGAATTTTTTAATATACTGTGAATCATTTATTCATTTACATTTAGCAGATGGTTTTACCCAAAGCAACTTACAAATGAGGTCAACATAATCGAGCCAACATCAGTTAGAGTTTGTTTTAAAATAACTATTACAAAACTAAGAAACAGAAATTGAACCACAACATCTTCTTCTTCTTTTGGCTGCTTCCATTAGGGTTTGCCACAGCGGATCATCTTCTTTCATATCTTTCTGTCCTCGTCATCTTGTTCTGTTACACCCATCACCTGCATGTCCTCCCTCACCACATCCATAAACCTTCTCTTAGGCCTTCCTCTTTTCCTCTTCCCTGGCAGCTCTATCCTTATCATCCTTCTCCCAATATACCCAGCATCTCTCCTCTGCACATGTCCAAACCAACGCAATCTCACCTCTCTGACTTTGTCTCCCAACCGTCCAACTTGAGCTGACCCTCTAATGTCCTCATTTCTAATCCTGTTCATCCTCGTCACATCCAGTGCAAATCTTAACATCTTTAACTCTGTCACCTCCAGCTTTGTCTCCTGCTTTCTGGTCAGTGCCCCGTCTCCAACACATATAACATAGCTGGTCTCACTACCGTCCTATAGACCTTCTCTTTCACTCTTGCTGAAATTGAACCACAACAAGTGGGAAATTCTTAATGACATATAAGTAAACAGCCATGAAATCAATTAAATCACAAGACTAATTTACCTTACTTTAACTACAAAAAGAACACAGCCTCAGAACCATTAGCAATTAGGAAGGTATTCACAAAACAGGTAAGTCTTCAAATTCTTCTTAAACACATTGTCACGTTCATGAACTCAGTGCTTTGCGATACGGTGCATTACCATGCTGGACGTAGCCATTACAAGATGGGTACATTGTGGTCATGAAGGGATGCTGTGGTAAAGCACATTTAGGGGTTTATGGCAGTTTGCAGTTTAAAAAGAAAAAAACGTGTGGTCAGGCTTGGTGGGTGCAGGTGCATATGCGGTAGCATAGAACGTGTGCCCAACGGGGTGTTTAATGTTAAAATTTGCTGGCTGCATGTTCATGTGCATGTGTGGTCAGTTCTCTTCCGTCGAATGTGAAGGAAACACTCCTACTAAGCATCCAGAGTAGCAGAAACAATCAACCCGTCCAGAAGATCCCAGAATGCGACAAAAGATGTCAGTGGCAGAAGGGAGCAGGACTTGTGCGGATCCCACTTGAACGCCAAGGGAGTACTCCTGTAGAGCGGCCAGAGTAGCAGAAGCGACCAACTGCTCCAGAAGATTCCAGAATATGCCAAGGGACGGGCTTGTGAGGTCTCCGCTAAATGCTGAGGGCTGGTGGTGGGAGCACAAACCAGTTAGATGGTTGACTGCACTTGTCGGACGGCGTTTCCTGCTGTTGAGAAGACTGCATGAGTGAGCAGCAGGAACATGGTTTTAAATGGACGCACCAAGGCTCGTGGCAGTTTTCATGGACAGATCTTGACTACTGTTTTAACTTTGGATTTTTAAACATTTTTTCCCTATTTTGTTGGATGACCAATTGCTAATTTTATTCTCCAAAGAGTCTCAGTTTTTTCTAATCGAGGATTATTTATGTATTTATTGATTGATACTGCACTGCACTGCACTGCACTGCACGTTTGATCTAAAAACTGTTGGAAAAGTTTTTTTTTTTTAAAGCTCTGCCAACTTTGCACCATATTTTCCTGTTCTGTGTTCTCATTGCCCAGTCCATCCTTAGTTTACAACTATCAATGCCCCGGGTTCAAGTGGAGTATGCCAGTGGCAGGCAACCCGGGCATCACAGATACACATTTTCAGCAACATCACTCAGATAGGACTGTGGCATTCAAGTGATGGTTGATTGGTATTTTTGTGCCTAAAATGTGCCAAGAAAACATTCTACACACCATTACACCATCATCACCAGTTTGGACTGTTGACACAAGGCATGGGTGCAGGGATTCATTTTGTTGGCACCCTACCAACTGTGTGCCTCTGAAGAAATCGAGACTCCTCAAACCAGGCTATGTTTTTTTCCAGTCTTCAACTGTCCAATTTTGGTGAGCCTGTGCCCACTCCAGCCTCAGCTTTCTGTTCTTGTTTGGCAGGAATGGAGCCCGATGTGGTCTTCTGCAGCTGTACCCCATCTGCCACAAGGTTTGACATGTTGTGCATTCTCAGTTGTACGCAGTGGTTATCTGAGTTACTATTACTTTTCTGTTAGCTCGAACCAGACTACCCATTCTCCTCAACAAGGTGTTTCCATCTGCAGAACTGAACCCAAACAATGTTTTCTTCTTCACTTTTCACACCATTCTGAGTAAACTCTACAGAGTGTTAAGTGTGAAAATCCCAAGAGATAAGCAGTTACAGAAACACTTAAACCAGCCCATCTGCACCATCCCTACCCCTAACCATAATTCTAGTGTTTGATGTGAACATTAAATGAAGGGCCTCAGCTGAATCTGCAAGATTTTATGCATTGCGATGCTGCCACACAATTGGTTGATTAGATAACTGCATGGATAAGCCCGTGTATAGGTGTTCCTAATAATTTGTCTAGTGAGTGTATGTTAATATGTGTAATGGACCGTCAGCTTTCTTTCTTAGATAGGCTTTGGATTCCCACAACACTGAACCAGACTCTAAATTGATGGATGGATGATTGCACTTTCATAACTATTCTTCAGAAATGACATTTTTTTTTTTTTGTTCTTTATTTCGCCTTATACAATTTCTTGTATTAGGAATTTGGTAGTTTTCGCATACCCCTTGGGGTCAGAGCGCAGTGTCAGCCATTGTACAGCGCCCCTGGAGCAATTACAGGTTAAGGGCCTGGCTCAAGGGCCCAGCAGAGCAGTGGCCTTATTGGCAGTGACGGGGATTTGAACCGGCAACCTTCGGGATACCAGTGCAGATCCTTAGCCTCAGAGCCACCACTCCGCCCAAAATGAACACTGAAAGGCAAATAAACAAAAACAAAGTAGCCACAACATAAAATAACATTCTGCGGCTAAGGATCTGGAATCTGGAAGGTTGCCGGTTCAAATCCTCTTACTGCCATAAGAGATCCTACTCCGGTGGGCCCTTGAGTAAGGCCCTTAACCTGAAAATTGCTCCAGGGGTGCTGCAGAATGGCTGACCATGTGCTCTGACCATCAAAGGTCATGCAAAAAAGGCAATTTCCCCAATTAAGTATATCAAATTTTGGTTCATCACATGACTGAAACAAGGTAATCATCCTTTGTAAATTTTTCATTTTCCGAGTTGCCATTACCTTTTCACACATCTATGTGTAGCATTGTTGAGATTTTTTTTTACGAGTTTGCAGTACTGGGCCAACAGCACAACAACAGGCCTTGGAAATACAGATTCCGATTTTCCAAATGGGAGTCATAATTTCCACCAGATTCATTCCAATTGTAATTGAAGAGAACAATCCAAGTTTATGGTAGACACATCCAAGAGGAGGACTGTGTGCTTTGGAGAGTTCAGTAAATTAACACATCAGTCAAGCCACTTACTTGGATTCCAGCAGCCAAAAAAAATAAATTGAACACTTTAATATTACTTAAAAAATTCTTTACCCTGAGCAGGGACTCAAGCAACACAAGCTGGATAATGCGAGGAATTACAACCTTCACTGGGTGCCTGCATGCTGACTGACATACACAAACACAATTCAGGCCCGGCCGTCAATCCACATTGGAAGAAACTGAAACAACAAACAATGAGCATCGGAAATCACCTCATTCCCAATCAATTAATCCATTAAAAAAAATACATCCCATAAAATGAGTAGGATCAAATGTTCCAGGACTTCGACCCAAAGTGAACGAAACAACGTAATACGGTGACAATTAGAAGAAATATTCACAGCTGAATCTTAAGCCTCAATGTGTGATGTTGGGCGAAACTAAACAATGGGGGAATTGTTAGGAGCTGCCAGATCCGTCTGACCTTTCTTGGACCTAAGGAGGGGGTGGTGGGGGAGGTGAAAAAATGTCAATTTTCCCTCAGAGAGCCCCCCCCCCCCACTTCTGTCACACACATTATTTCATGAAACTCGAATCCAACTGTTCTGCTTCTTCTCAGTTTCCTTTCAGCACGACGTTCAGAGTCCTCTCCCAACAATCTGGCCTTTTTACTCTAGTGGCAGGAAATTCAAAGCTGCTGTCTCCAATCAAGGTATCCGTGACGTCAGCCTAAACACTCAAGATGGAGTATGTGGATCTGTAGGGCCAGTGAAATTCTGGCAGATAGAGGGGGAAAATGGGAGTCACTGAATGGCGTGGGCGACAAAATAGGTTTTTTTGTCAGGTTCATGCAGTTTGTCAATTAACTGCCATGACTAATCATAAAACTAGTATGTGATGATAAATATACCTGTTAGACTTTATACAGTATATACTATTAGAACTGACAGATAAACATGGTAAATTAGTCTTGAAGCACATGCTTCTTGCAAGATTTCATTTCTCTCCGCTTATCGAACTATCCATACCCATACTCGTTTTACTTTGTAACATAAAATGGCGTAACACACGGCCCCCGACTAATCCAGTTCATTATCACTGGGAACACAAGGCAAGAATGTCTGTTTAATGGGGTGCCAGATTATGGCAAGGCTTGCTCGTACCCTCACACTGGGCCAATTTTGGAAATTCCAAGTGTGCAGCCTACAAACTCGGAGCACAAGTTGAACAATTCAGAGATGACGAAGCTGCCCCGATTCTCCGAGTTGTAACGTTAACACTAACCTTTCACATTAGTCAATTGTGTAAAATAAAAAAGTATAACCTGGTTAGTCAGAAATGCCATTTGTGTGACAGAATTACTTTTTTGGTGCGAAGAGAGACACATTTAATACATTTAGTTTGCTCGTTATTTTCAAGAAAAAAATACAAAACAAAGTTAAGCTCCGTATCTCTTGCTGTTTTTCTTTTTGTTTCTGAACTTATGTACTAGCGCCTTGAGGATGGGAAAGACCTTATATAAATCACATTTATTATTATTATTATTATTATTATTATTATTAGAAATAATCTGGCTTCTGGCTTGTCACTGATATCTGTCTAACTTTTCTTTAAAGCAGTACCTCTCGCGTGATTACTGAATCAGTATACCAAGCCTAAAAGGATGTTAAAGCCATTTAAATTGTTAGCTTTTTCTTTGCTTCTTTTTTTTCATTTATTTAGGAAAAAGAATAACAATACCATCCATTCTTAGAGTGTCAACTAAGGTTAATTACTGAATACTCAATTTTTTAACATTTTTCTTTCCGCATTTTGTTTTTTAGGCCAGGCTTGTCTTTATATAGTAAGATGACACAGAGATATTCCCATAATGCTGAATTGATTGCTTTTTGTTGTTTTTTTGTTTGTTTAGCCTTGATATTTGCATGTGCTGCCATGGCACAGGGTGATAAAGCTAATCGGGTTCATCAGAGCCCCTGCCTGTGTCGGAACAGGAAACAAGCGGATCAGGGTCGTCTGCCAGGAATGCTTTTGAAGACGACACAGGAGGCAATGGCTGTAAGCCAGGCTAGTGGCAGGAGCTACGGCAAGACCTTGTACAACTGTACGCCTTTTCATGTTATCTTATTTTGTTTTTAATGGCATCTTGTTTTTTTGTTTTTTTTTTTCTTTTCTTTTTATATTATAAGATAGGGTGCACCACAGAGGAGCCCCATAACAAGGATAAGAAAGCCAGCGATAAGATATGGTAAGTTCTGAAGAAAGTCTGTAGAGGGGAATGTTGAAAGTCATTTACTGGGATGGCAAAAGTTCAAGTTTACAATTTATTTGATGCATGGAAGCTTTGATTCGTGATTCTTACTTGTTGATTTGCATGGAGTTAAAAAAAAATAACAAACTGAAAGAGAAGGCAGGATGGAGGTGCAGTGATTATCAATGCTGCATCATAGACCATAGTGTCCTGGGTTAGGTTTAGGGTTAGGGTTAGACATTGTTATTGTTTAGTTGGATTTGCACATTGGTTACTCTGGCATTCCTCTCGCATCCTTAAACGCATTCAGGTTAGATTAACTGTTGACTCCAAATTGTCACTATGTGGGTTTGAAGCCAAGGGGGCCCTGCAACAGACTGCTTCCCACAATGTGCCGCATGCTGTCAGGATATGCTCTGGCTCCTTCTGACTCTGAATTGGATTGAACCGGTTTGAGAATATTACAGCAATTACACAATACATAATGGATAAATATACGGGTTAGGTGGATTGGTGATGCTAAATTGGCTTCTGCTGTGTGTGCTTCTCTTTTCCCAGTCATGGGCTGGCACCCTGTCTAGGCATTGTCCCTGTCATACGCAAACCCTGCTCAGGATGAAGTGGTGTGGCCTGCAGGGGGCACACCAGCTCCCCAAACCCGACACAGACAGTTGTAGACACAAGATCGGCACAGTACACAGAGTTATTCAGCTGTGGGAAATGTTTCCTTTTCGTTTCCCACCTTATAGAGCACAATACAGACAATGACACACAGTTTATAAAACACAATAATAATTGTCTCTCTGTCTTCTTTAGTTCACCTCCACTCTTCCTCCAGCTAGCCTTGTCCCTCTTCCTCCCGACTCTGGCTCTAGGAGCAGTGGGAGCTGGCTCCTTTTATCCTGCATCCTGGTCTGTTAGCATAGTCTGGAAGCACTTGTGGGTGAGGTGGAAGCCCAACAAGATAGGGCTCTGCAACTCCTGCAGCACCCCTGGCTGCACGCACGGAACCCAGCAAGGCTGTACAGAGCTCCAACTCCCATGAACCCCAGTGGGAATCCATGGTGCCGCAGCAAACCGGGGCGGGGGAGCTGCCATCTAGGACTCCGGGGGAGGTAATGCACTGTGCATGTTCTCTCCTTCAGTCCTTCCAGCAGAAAGGCATCCTGGCCAGGTAAGTGTCCTGGCCATCCACCACAGAGAGTTTCAAAAATGGATGAATGGACAGATGGATGGGATATGTCACAAGGACAAAGATGCATAAGTCACAAGGACATGCATAAGTCACAAGAACAAACAATAAATAAAGAAAACAACATCACATCCATCCATCCATTTTCAAAACCTGCTTATCCTGAGCAGGGTTGTGAGGAAGCTGAAGTCTATTCCAGCAATCAATAGACATAAGGCAGGAACAATCCCCAGACAAGGCACAACTCCATTGCAGGATAAACACGCACACCTACACCAGGGACTAATTCAGAATCATCAATCAACATAACCTGCAGGATTTTGGACTGTTGTAGGAAACCCACATAGATACACGGAGAACATGCAGGCTCCACAAAGGGATCAACCAGGATCTGGACTTTGTTCTTATACTGATGAGGGAACAGCACTACCACAATACTTTAAGTGCTTGGGTACAGGAAGTGGTATGGCCGCTTTCAGATAGATTGTGCTAAAAAGTGGTCAAATAACACCCTCACTTTTTGCCAAAAATGACAAAGATGGTCCCTTGTCCCAAAGGAGTGAAATGACAAATCCACTTGAATCCAGAATCAGTCAAGAATCCTTAACAAAATCCACCAGATAAGTTAAGCGGTAACAGAAAGTAATTGCAGACCGTGAGTCTCCACTTTCATGCCTATGGTATTGCCTGCCTGACCAAGGTGGCCAGAGTCCGGTGTTATGGTAGTGTTTACATAGTAAACTTTTGAACAAAAGTTATAACCCATTGTGGAGGCTCAGTGGTGCACAGGTTGGCACTGCTGTGTCACATCCTGTGCTCCATGTTGAACCCTGTGCCTGGTTGTTGCCTGCTGTAGCTGGAGATGATTCTCCTCTGGATACTCCAGATCTTCTCCCATATTCTCTCAGCCACATGCATAAAGCAAACTGGAGGCTCTAAACTGGCTTTACTGTAAATGAGATTAGGTGTCCAGTGTCATTTCCTCTCCTTTTCCCAGTGCTGCAGGGACAGGCTTTAGTACCCCCTTGAATTGGATTAATTTAGAATGCTATAATGATTGTGAGTAACCTTCTGGATGAACTTTGTGCCCTGTGTAGCTGTATTTCTTTAATAAACATTACAAACAGGTCATTTTTTAAAAAATTCAGAAACAGAAAACTAATTATCAATGAAATGAGTCATGACATACACTTTCAAAGTCTTTATACTTGTTTATCCTCATCATCTTTTCCCACTTCTATGTGGGATCGATGTGCTTGCTCAGCCTTCTCTGAACAGCTCAGTCCTGCACTTCCTCACCCTCTTCCTTCATATCTTGTTTTACTTTATCATTTTAGTGTAACTCAGATATTCTGTATATGCACTGATTTATCATTTCTATCATGGCTCCACAATCCGTGCTAACACCTACTTTCTCTGCTGTTCTTTATCAGGTTCTCTGTGGTGACGATCTGTGCCATCACCACCTGATCAAAGCACTGTAATGTCCCTACAGTGATGTCCACGAGACCATCATCATCAAATTCTTTCACGTGAAGCCTGAAAACCATGAGGACTGATTGAGATCATTTATGTTAGGGAGAATGCCCAGTGGGAGCTGGGTGGTCTTGTGGCCTCAGAACCCCTGCAGATTTTGTTTTGTCCTCCAGCCTTCTGGAGTTTTTCTTTGTTTTTTCTATCTTCCTCGTCATCAGACCTTAGTTTATTCTGTAATTTAGTATTGTCTTATTTTATTTTTATATTTCTATTTTTTATAAACTTTTCTTTCTTCATCTTGTAAAGCACTTTGAGCTACACCACTTGTATGAAACTGTGCTATAGAAATAAATGTTGTTGTTGTTGTTGTTGTTGTTAATACATCCACCTCTACTTTGGCCTCACTTTCTCTTCTCCTGTACTTCAATCCCCATCACTCATTTGACCACATATTCATTGTCTCTCCTCATCACATATCCATACCACTTCAACCTACCCTCCTGTACTTTCTTAGCTACCTCTCTGATTGTCTCATTTCTTTTTTCTGTCTGTTTTTGTAACACATCCATCTCAACATTCTCATTTCTGCCATATCTAGCTACCTCTCTTGTGCTGCTCCCTTTACTGGCCATGTCATTGCTGGTCTTACCACTGTTTTAAAAACCTGATGTTTAACCTTCTCCCTTAATTCTTCAATCACACAATACTCTTTGTACCTTCTTCCAATTTTTCCATCCACACTGCACTCTATTGGTAATTTCTCCATCTAATTTTCCGTCCTGGGCCGCCACTGATCCTAGATATTTAAATGTATACGCTCTTTTCAATAGTACTCTCAGGTTAACGTCTGCATCCTAATTATCATTAAACTTCAGACATTCTGTCTTCTTCCTATTATCTTCAATTCTCTATCTTCCGTTTTTCCACTTTCCTCTCCACTGCACAACACAATGTCGTCAGCAAAAGGCAGCACCAGGAGGGTTGGTCTTTTATCTCATAGCTTAACATATCCATAATAACCACATCAAAGAGGTAAGGACTTTGAGAAGATCCATGGTACAGACCTCCTCTAACTGGGTTCTTGTGTATTACCCTAACACAACTTTTAACCTGAGTCCTCACTCCCTCCCATAACCTGGACAATCCTCACACACTTCTCTGGTCCTCCCTTCTCTCACACGCACCTCCAGACCTCTTGATATGAAACACCATATGCAAACCTTTCTGTTCTTCTCAATGCTTATCTATGAGCTGTCTCAAGGTGAAGACTCTCTCTTGCATAAAACCAAACCGCTCCTCCCCTGTGGTGGTCTCTTCCCTAAGCCTTCTACATTAATATTTTGTTAATTTTTCTTTTTTTTATCATACCAATGTTCACTGCAAAATGCTAATGGAGGAGCCAATCTTGCTATGTATGTATTTTATAGGAACAAGTGACATTCAATTATTCTATTTACTGTCTGGCTTCATTGCAACAAATGTTTAGTTTATTGATGAGTGATCCATCGAATTTGCTTATTCATGTCACATTTTCTCCGACTCTCCAGGAAGTAAATATTCTCCTAGATCTGCTTGTTATGGTCTCCTGACGTTACCATCAAACCCAATAACCCTGAAGGTGTCCCCCGATGATGCTAATCAGGCTGTGACTTAGTGTCTTGATGGCCACAGTTTTTGTCCTGAATTTGCCGAAATGAAGATGCTGCAGTCACTGTCCGTGAGGGTGTGAGTGGCATAGAGATACAGAACCACTGCTCCTCCTGATCTATGGAAGCCATTTGTTATAGTGGTAAATGTCCCTGGATTGTTCTGGGCCCATTAGGGTCAGACCCAGCACATGCTGGAGGGAATACATCTTCTGGGAGTGAGGTGGAGACTGTGGGTAGCGGCAGGATGGCTGAGTCTCTCCAGTTGCAGATCTCTCCAGGACAAGAATGCTGCAGGCAGAGTGCATAACATTGTAAATTATACAGGAAGGGCTTCGGTTACTGATAGAAATCTGCTCTTGCTGAGGTTTGTTTCATCAGTTGTAATCTTCTATAATTTACTTCAGTTTATGCATCTTTAGCCTTAAGTCCTTGTCTTCTTCTGAAGCATGAATGGTTTCCACTTTAATTAAATATATTTTTCCCCTCTGCTTAGATTCTCCTATTCCAAGCCTCTGCTATTTAGAAATACTTTTATAAAGACTTTTAATATTCATAACTTTAGGCAGACTTGCGATTCAGCGACAATTTCATTAAGGGGTATCTGTGTGAAAAGATAACACTAACACAATATGAGAGCAGGCCTTAATATCAGGGTTGAATGTAAACACATCGGTAGAGCATATCAGTCCATAAACAATAAAGAAATCAAAACCAGAGTCATGATCCAAATACAGAAAATATCTAATTAAGTCAAACCTAATCTAATTAGTTTGAAGTTGTTCACTGCGGAGCGCTTGCCCACACCACTAAGGCACATTTCAGGAGCTAATGTGAGCAGCACTTATGTGCACTCTAACAGCAAATTCACAATTAAATTAAAACTGAAATCTGAACGATACATTACACTGCATGCCATAATGGTTTACCTACCATTCAACTGTATTTCTGTTAACTTTTTTTACACGGATTGGGCAAATGTTAAAGTTAAAAGACGGACAGGAATAAAAAAAAATTGGTTTTGTCTGCTCTTTACAAGTCTGATAATCCGTCCTCATTACGTGCCCTGCCATTAAAGACATAATGCAGCTTTATACGTTCACACAAAGAATCAGCTTATCCTTAATCATGGGACACATGGGAACACCATCTGAAAGCTATCGAAATTACGCCTGTCAAATGATCTTCTTTTTTTTTTTTTGTTTCCTGACATGGAAATATGATTACAGTCCCAATTGAGGTGGGTGTGAATGGGTATTTGTATACCATGAGGAAGGGGATCTAAAAGCAGAGGTGACTGAAACATGAATGTTCTGCTGTTGGCTTACGCTATCTATGGTATTAAATTTGTGCTAGCATACTCTTTTACTAGTTACTTGATGTCAAGTCCATGGTTAGGAAACACATATGGTTACAAATATGGCTGTCTTTGCATACTTCACTATAACAGCCTATGCACCAGATACCCAACAGATTGTAAAATATACACAAAATGAAATATCTAATTTACAAAGTCAATCTTATATATAATGCAGACTATAGCAATCTTGCGGTCTTGTATGTATGTTATCATCCAGTTGATGCTTGGAACGTTTCTGGTGTGTTCTGTAAAAGCAATTGGCAGTTTTATCATGAAAAATCCGTATTTGTTTGTCATTTGTTTTTGTTAACTATTGTGAGGGATGGCTGACAGTTTATCCCGGCCAATACCCCCAAGCCGCCAGATGGAGTCATCCCTGCAACATGGAGGGGCCCCAAATTTCAGCAGGGCATCATGGAACTTGGAGTCTTTCATCACAGCCCTGCTGGATACCGTGGGGGCCACCAGGGGATGCTGCAGGGAGGCCCAGGAACTTGTACTTTCCGTATAGCCCGGAAGTATTTCCAAGTCACGGGAATGGAAGAAATGATATACTTCCGGGCTGAAGAAAAGCAGAGCTTTAATCTGACCTGGAAGTGATAAGAATCACATGGACTGGGGGGATCGGAAGCACTTCCGGTTCAGGGACTATAAAAGGACTCTGGGAGATCCCAGCAGTCAGCCGAGTTGGGAGGAAGGGTGACTGAGCTGCTGGGAGTGGAGGATTTATTGATTATTGTGTTTATTGAATTATTATTGGAGTATTGTGGAGTAGAGGGTGCTTTGTGCATTTATTATTATAATAAATAATATTTGGACTTTTACCTGGTGTCTGACGCATTGTCTGAGGGTTCAAGGGGACGACAGCACCCCCTATCTGTCACACTATATTTTCATCTTGTATTATTCTTATTGTAATAATGATTTAGTGGTAATATAAATTAAATCAACCTAATAATAATATTAATTTCATTCACGTTTTTTTTTGTCATCAAAAATTCTACATGTAAAAACACTAATAATCTGTCAAAAAACCTTAAAAACGGCTTCGTTTTTACACTACCTTGAACATATTCTGCGATTATATTTTGATGAATATAGGCAATCTATTATCTTATACCAGTAATGGCGCACTGCACGATAACGTGCAGTGAATACACTTGATTTGAGCATTCCTAGATTTCATCCTCTTTCTCTGTACATTTATCATTCGTTTCCTCAAAGGTTGATGCGCTTGCTTCTTCCTGAGCAGCTCTTGTTTTCTCCACCCTAGCGGCCTGCTTCTTTTCTTCTTTTCATCTGCATATTTTCTCGTTAAAAGTGATTCAGTGTTTGTGTTGCAATTACTTACTACGTTTTCTTTAATTTTTCACTTAAGCTGGCACTTACGTCTTCAATCTGCCTCATAGAGAAAAGCCAAGCAAAATGACACCTTTTATTGGCTAACTAGAAAGATTACAATATGCAAGCTTTCGAGGCAACTCAGGCCCCTTCTTCAGGCAAGATGTAATGGCCTGAGTTGCCTCGAAAGCTTGCATATTGTAATCTTTCTAGTTAGCCAATAAAAGGTGTCATTTTGCTTGGCTTTTCTCTACATTCATAATGGCTAACACGGTACAACACCCTAGTACTACAAATCTGCCTCATGAATGATTAAAGATATTAAGAGGTAGGGGAATTGATGGCGAAGGTGGTAGGGATGAGAACGGCGCCCATATGAATGCGCCACACAGCTGGCCGAAGCTGAGAGTTCTAAAATAAAATAAAAACAAAAGAGGAATAACCTTGGAGGTCAATCATTACCCCTAAAGCAAATAGTAGACGTCACGTAGTATATGTGTACCAAATTTCAGGTCAATAGGTGAAACGGTTTGCGAGCTACAGGTGATTTAAAATCCCAGACAGACAAACGAACAGCCACGGTAGCATACTATATATATAAAGATATAAACGTCTACGTGTGGAACTGTGTGTGTCTGTCTGTCCGGCCTGGAAGTGTGAGGCTACAGCATAAAGCTCAAAGAACTCGACTCTTTTTCCAAAATGAAACTGCCGACAAAAGAGAAACTCGCTTAGCCGCTAATACACAAGCGAGGCGAGCACATCGGCAAAATGAAACCTCCGAGGAGAGACAAACTCGCTTTGCCGCTGATAGACAGCAGATGGCGAGCGCGTCGACAAAACAAAACCACCAAGAAAAAAGAACCTCGCTTAGCTGCTAACAGACAATGGAGATGAGCACATCGGCAAAACGAAACCTCCGAGGAGAGAGAACCTCGCTTAGCCGCTAATGCACAACGGATACAATTGATTGATTGAAGTGCCAGAATCCATGGTTTCTAGGAGCCTGGGCTTTTTAAAGCACGGGTTTACACAGCTAGCCTTATATATAAGATAAGTAAGCAATTTTACTTTTTATCTACCATAAACATCCTATGCAGTATTTATTTTGTGGATTCAGCGGCTCTCTTTGTGATTTTTGTTTATTCATTAATTAAGGAAATATCACTTCGCAGAATCGTAGCTAACGTGTTGGTGTTACAAATTTTTCTTCAAAAAGTAATAGTACTTTTTGTAATATGTAAATAATTAAAGAATTAATTTAATTAAGTTATCAAAATCGAAGGTATACACCAAATATTACTAGATTGTTTGGCTTTTGCCATATTGATAAGTAAATCTCAAGAACAATCATTGAAAATTTCTGGAATCAATTTGAACACAGCCTGTTTCTCATATGGACAACATTATGTGGCATGTTCAAAGGTGGGAAGTGCTAAGATATTTATGACATTTATTGGTTAAAGATAGAAAAACTAAAATCATCGTATATAACAAGGCATAAGACATGTTAATGAGTCTTCATTGTTTGTCAATTTATTTTTAAAGTTGTGTTATTTTTAATTATATTCTTTTCAATCAATTAAAAAAAATATATTTTATGCTTCTGGACAACGCTGGGTATTTCAGCTAGTACAAAATAAAAGCATACTGTCAAATTACCAACGTTTCCAGAACAACTATATATACAAACAAACCTTATTTTACAGAGAACCTTTCTGAAGTGAAGCGCCACCCCAAGACATTTTATAAGTATGAAGATACAGCACCCACTGTCTCCATGGATGGTTTACATTAATCTCACTTGTAAATCATTACAGAACAATGCAGTAAATTGTAAATGGTTTAGGTGAGCCTAAAGTTTATTATGTAATTTTACAAGTGCCCAATATGACCTCCTCCAGTTGTACGGACAACATCAACACGATAGTCAAAAACATCCTGTACTCAATTGAGCATGTCGGGTGTCACTGTACTCACAGATCTTTCAATGTGATTTCGGAGATCATCCAGTGTTGGTGGGAGTGGTGGCACATAAACAGAATCCTTAACGTACCCCAACAAAAAAAAATGTCACACGGCGTGAGATCTGGTGATCTTGGTGGCCAGGAGTGGAGTGCCAAATCGTAGGCCAATCCAGCGATGAGGGAGCTCGTTGTTGAGAGATGGCCAGACTGAAGGGAGCCATCTTCCAGTGACAGTCAGAAACTCAATGACCCCCTCTTTCAATTGGTATGTGTTTGGTTCCTAGGTGCCACATGGATATAAAAATATGGCACTTTGAAATCGGGTGAATCTTTTTGAATCACCTTGTATAGCGGGAGAGTCGGGACGCAACAGGCAACACTCAGCGGACGTGGAGGAGAAGGAGGATTTGTGTGGTTTATTTGTTAATGTGGTTGATTATTGGAAAAAGGATCGTTTAAAGGTGCTTGTTGTGAATAAATATTCTTTATTTTATCACATCAACATGTTTTGTATTGCTGTGTCTGTGGGTTGGGGGTTCTCTGGCACCCCCTTGTGGTCACACCTTTTTCAATGACAATTTTCCTCAATAATCTCAGTGTGGCTGGCTTAGAAAAACTTTTTGTTATTCTCAGTGCCCCATGATGCAAGGCCAGTGTGACATCATGAAGCTGCAGCAGTCAATGTTGGATGAGACAGCCTCCTGACTATATAAGACTGATTCTAGAAGTGGGGTAAAAATTAGAGGAAAATTTGGAAATACAGTCGGACCTCGCTAAATCGAACTCAAAGGGACCCGAAAAAAAATTAGACTTACTGAGTTTTCGAGTTAGGGAAAACGGCATAATAGGCGCGGGTTAATCAAGGACATTATTTTTCCAGCTTAATTATTATATAACCGTTTATTATATTGTCGTTTTATACGTATACATGTAGGCTACATACCGGTACATGCATCTACAGTATGTACTATGGAACAGTGCAATGAAACAGGTTACCTTCGTTTGGCATCGATGTGCCGCTGCATCTCGCTCGACAATCTCCTCAATCTCGTCAATAGACTGAAACACATTTTCCTCAAGATCCGGCGTAGATTCCAAGAATCTGCGCAGTATGTCAATAGCCTGTCTCGCTTCTTTTTGGCTGGGGACAGGCAGAGTATTGACATTGTTGCCGTATTCTTCCTCATCCCCACTCTCATTTTCCTTTTGTTCCTCGTTTGCCACCTCAGCAATAATGCCAGCGTCCGTTAGTTCGCCACAAACATTCACCGCACTGTCAACTTCGAGAAAATCTCAAAAGGACACTATTCAAGGCTCCTCCCGACAAGAGACTGACAAAGGTGAAGGGAAAATGGGTTAAAAACATCTTTCTTGAGACAATTTGGAAATTACAGACGCCACCCGGTTGGGTATGACTCATGGAGCACCGAAGGGACGCAGATTATTCCAGCCACCCCCTTTAGTTTTCGGACATTTTTGGTTTCAAAATAGACGTCCTACCCTCAGAGAGTCGCTTAATCCCTTGTGGAATGCATTAAGGTAATACTTTGCTTCCCTTTTCTTGATTTTCCACACCACGTGTTCTGAAATGTAGCCTCAGAATAATAACCCAAAGGCCATAGAAAATTCGACTAACGGAGGTTGGGAGCCGAAAAGTTTTCGAATTGAGGAGATCTAAAATACATTGGTCTTATGGGAATTCGGCCGGGGACAAACAAGTAATTCGATATAGGGAGGTTTTCGACCTTAGGGAGGGTCGACTTAGCGAGGTCCGACTGTACATTTAAACACAAAATGTGTACGCAGAAAGAAATTGGAAATATCTTATATGATGTCGGGAGCATGCGCTGCTAGCACGTAGCTTCACCCATCACATGACAAACCACCTGGATTGGGACCCGAGTGCAGTGGGTGACACCTCCGCACCACACAGGAACAGTGGGAGGTTTTTGGAGGACCTGCTTGTACCGCTGAATGCTGATTAACATCCTACCCAGGACAAAGCGATTGCAGGTTAAGGGCCTTGCTTAAATGCCCCTTGGGAAACAGTCAGCTCTGGCAGTAATTGGTTTCAAACCAGCAACCTTCCAATTGCCGGTGCAGATCCCTTAAATGTAATGACTTTTTGTGCAGAGTTGTACAACCCCAAATCAGAAAAAGCTGGGACGGTATAGAAAATGCAAATTGAATTTACTTTGACTTTTATTTCATTGCAGCCAGTATGAACCCAAGATATTTCATGTTTTGTCAGGTCGGCTTACTTTATTTCATTTATTAACATACATCCATTCCTGTATTTCAGGCCTGCAACACATTCCAAAAAAAGTTGGGATGGTAAGGTATTCAGCACTTTGTAATGTTGCCATTCCTTCTCATATATCCATCCATCCATCCATCCATTATCCAACCCGCTATATCCTAACTACAGGGTCACGGGGGTCTGCTCCTTCTCTTATATACCTTGAGATTTACATCTAGGACCCTAGATTTGTGACATGGCATTGCTAAACACTGCCACCAAATTACTATAAAAATATACACACACATACACATATACATATACAGTCGATCCATGATATATGACCGGCCTGACATGTGAACAACTTGATTTACGACCAAAATTTTTGTTTTGATTTACGACCTGAATGCGGTCACGTGTATCCACTTGCGCGATTGTAAACAAACAGCCGAGAGCGTTTGTAAGTGTCAGTCGGAGCCCAGATACATGTGTTTATGGACGTAATTTCGATCAGTACAGTGATTTATATCATTTTTTTCGATAATTGCTAAGGAAAGAAGAGAAGGTAACGAAGGTAAAGAAAGCGATCACAATCGAAACGAAGAAGGAAATTGTGCGGAAATATGAGAGTGGTGTTCGTGTGACTGATCTCGCTAATATGTACAGCATGTCGAAATCCACCATTTCGACAATTTTACAAAGAAAAGATTTGTATAAGGAGGCTCCTTCCAAACAATAACCACCTTCCATTTCATTCTCCTCCTCCTCCCTTCCTGCAGCCCAAAGATGTCAAATTAAATGGTGAGTACAGTATGAAAGTGTTGTTTCTGGTAGGCTAGGCATTTTTTATAGCTTTTTGGTTAGTACATTAGAAAGATTATTGGTGTTTCGTCAAATTATGCACATTATACAACCCTTTTTTATTATGAAAAGGTTAAGTAAGTGTCGCTGTGGGAGGTTTGGAATGCATTATGGGTATTTCCATTATTTCTTATGGGAAAAATAGTCTTGACATACAACCAACTTGAGTTACAACCAGCCCTCGCGAACGATTTGAGTTCGTAAGTCAAGGGTCCACTGTATATATATATATATATATATATATATATATATATATATATATATATATATATATATATATATATACTAGTCATTTAGCCCATTACAATAACGGGCGCTAGAACAGTAGTGCATAAACATTAGTAGGAACAATCTACAGTATATTAAATGGCAAGGGACTTTGATCTCATTCTTTTTGTTGGTTGTATTTTTCTTTCATTCAGCCTTTCTTTTGTTGATGTTTACTTGCTGAGCTGACCGTTCTTCATGGGCTGCCGCCGTGTATTGTGTGTCTTTAATTTTCTGTGACAGTAATACTGTCTTATACGGCTCTATTCAATAAGGGCGTGCACAAAAAGGCGAGCTTCAAAAGGGCGACCTCAATTTAGCACGGCGAATAAAGGCGTTTGTAGATATTTTAGTTCAAATGGCTCTGGAATATGTGAAGAGCAACAAAGGTGCAGATCTTTATTTATGCGCGCCTTTATTCGCTGCGCCCAATTGAGGTCACCCTTTTGAGGCTCGCCTTTTTGTGCGCGCCCTTATTGAAGGATGCCGTCTTGTACGTCTGCTGGCTTGTACGTCCGCTGGCTTGTACGTCCCTAATATACCTTTAATTTTCTCTGGCGGTAATACAGGCGTGCGCGTCGGTAATATGCCTTTAATCTCCTCTGACAGTAATACTGGCTTGTATGTGGCTGTAATATGCGTCACTGTATTGTGTACCTTTAATTTCCTCTCGCAATAATACTGGTTTGTATTTCCGTAAAACGCCTCTAACTTTCTCTGACAGTAATATCGTGCATCACATCGTGCCCCGCGCATGCGCACTTCACCAGAAGACACCCACACACGAACACCTGGACGCACACAGGGATTTTATTAAAGAGGATATATACATTGTAGATTCTCGTGTTGAAGTTTTCCCATGTATAACTTGGGGCTTGATTTTACCGTATAACCTCCGGTATTTTATAATGTCAGTCGTATAAGTCAAATGCGGAAAACTCACAGTATTTGTTCAAGAGATTATGATATGCAATGCCCACCTGAGAGAGTAACCATGGAGCACACTGCCTTTTTTTTTTATATATTGTTCCTACGTGACCACACAGTAATACCTGAACTATTCAGAAGCGACGTTTGCACTGTTTTGTGTTTTTTGTATCCCACACCCTCATATACCTTTACTGTAAGAGCATCCCTTATCCACAATGGAGAAAAGAAAATATGAAGCTGATTTTAAATTAAAAGTCATTGAAGTTGTGAAAGAAATTGGTAACTGCGCTGCTGCAACAAAATTGGATGTGTCTGAGAAACTGATGTGAGATTGGAGGAGGCAAGAAGATGTAAAAAAAAAATGTATGTGTCACATTTTTTAATTTTTCAAGACCCGACTTTATGCAAGTATATATGTATGTATATGTATATATATGTATATATACTGTATATATATATATATAGTATATAAATATATATATATTATATAAATATATATATATATATATATATATATAAAACATATATATCCAAACACTCACACACACACACATATATATAAATGTATGTATACACATAAGTACAATATATAACAATGCTGCTAAAACAGTTTCCATGCCATCATCCATTCCATCTGCCACTGTAATGCATACTTTTCTTTTTTGTGTTATAAGATTTAAATTGTCACAGTTTTGAAAACCAACAAGCAGATAACAATAACAAATGGTGAGAAAAGTCAAAAGGCCAAGCCTTTCCTAGATTCTCAGCATCTGGTGGGTCCATTGTGATCCCGCCGAGACAGGCCGTAAATCTGTGACAGCTCTGCCTCTCCAGTCTGATTCCATTGCTTTCTGATTGCTCCACTACCCCCCCCCTGCTGGAGATAAATGATATTGACAAGAAGGTTACATAAACGCCAAGCTGCTGGCAATCCCCACTGTTGAGACACACAAACACGCACGCACACACGCACACACATAGAGGTAAAGTCTCTGATGCTTCAGCAGACATGAGCACATTTAAAAACATAAGACAGGGGTCAAGTTTTAAGAAAGGGTGCAAGTTGGTGTCAATTCTTCAAGTAACGAGGTTATCATATATATTTTTTAAATCAGCCATGTGTCTCTTAATTAGAAAGAAGACATTCTACTCAAGTGATTCACCTTTAATTTACCAAAAACTCCTTCACATTTCATGCAGTAATCAGTGAATATTCCTTAAATTCTTACATCCTACTGCCAGTCAGGAAGTAGTATTTTTCTCTTATTAAACTGATTTATTCTCTGCAACAGACTGTAATCTAGAGCAGCTGTTAAAAAGTAGTGCAGGGCGTGTAGATTAAGGAACCAACTGCTTATAACACCTCTTCCGACGCACCCATCTCATGGGAGCTTTCATTATTAGGTTACCTTTGAAAGGAGATGTGCAAATCACAGTCATTCACTGCACATACAAAGAGTTCCAACTCCTCATAGTACTTTTGGTTTTAGTTTCATTGAATTAAGTCATTACTGCCCACCTCACTTCCCTAGCTAAAGTAGTTTTTTACATTGTTATTGAATATGTGTGTGAGTAGAATGAATATCTGGAACATACAAATGACTGTAGAAAGGAGTGAAAGATGGATAGGTGTGAAAGGTACTATTGAATAGATGATATTATTATATTACATGTGGGTAACCCGCTTCTGCAAAGAACCTTACAACTCCTTATTGATGCTTTCTCCAAGTTGGAGTAAAGCAGGTTAGGTGACTTACTCATGGTCACACAGTGAGGCAAAGGTAGAAACTGAACGGGCAACCATGGAAATTTAAGTCCAATGCTGTAGCCACTGCACTGAACTAAACAGACAGACTGATATTAAATGTATTATATAACAAAAAGGCAGCATTCTCAAAACTGCTGAGTAGATTATGCAGCAAAAGTCCTGGTCCAGGCTTTGGTCTTGTCACATCTAAACTGCTACAACTCTCTGCTGGAGGGAATACCACCATGTGTCACCAAGCCGCCACAGAAGATTCAGAATGCAGCAGCATGTCTGGTGTTCAATCAGCCAAGGAGAACACGTCACTCCTCCTTTCAGATCACTACATTTGTTCTTTGTAGTGGCACATATCAAGTTTAAACACTTAACGCCTACAGTAGTTAATGGGTCAGCACTTATATATACATGGAGACCCTTGCTTTTTCTCGACTATTCAAATCTGCTGATAAACAGTGTCTGATGATTATTAACCCTGAAAAAGACATCAATCGACTATGGGTCTGTCCTAAATCACACACTATGGTAGACGCAGGCAGAGCCAGAATACAGGGAAAAAGAAAAAATCAACACGGACACAGGGAGCGCATTCAAATACAACACAGACAACAACCAGGTACACATACTGTATATGCATGTGTGCAAATGTAAACAGCTAATTAAAGGATAAACAGTATATGATCATAGGCACTATGTATAAAAACTACAAAGACAAATAGATATGAAAGGCACTATATAAAGGTCTATATAACAGATAGATAGATAGATAGATAGATAGATAGATAGATAGATAGATAGATAGATAGATAGATAGATAGATAGATAGATAGATAGATAGATAGATAGATAGATAGATAGATAATCCGGGAAGTATTCACAGCACATCACTTTTTCCACATTTTGTTATGTTACAGCCTTATTCCAAAATGGATTAAATTCATTTTTTTCCTCAGAATTCTACACATAACACCCCATAATGGCAATGTGAAAAAAGTTTACTTGAGATTTTTGCAAATTTATTAAAAATAAAAAAACTGAGAAATCCCATGTACATAACTATTCACAACCTTTGCCGTGAAGCTCGAAATTGAGCTCAGGTGCATCCTGTTTCCCCTGATCATCCTTGAGATGTTTCTGCAGCTTCATTGGAGTCCACCTGTGGTAAATTCTGTTGGTTGGACATGATTTGGAAAGGCACACACCTGTCTATATAAGGTCCCACAGTTGACAGTTCATGTCAGAGCACAAACCAAGTATGAAGTCAAAGGAATTGTCTGTAGACCTCAGAGACAGGATTGTCTCGAGGCACAAATCTGGGGAAGGTTACAGAAAAATTTCTGCTGCTTTGAAGGTCCCAATGAGCACAGTGGCCTTCATCATCCGTAAGTAGAAGAAGTTCGAAACCACCAGGACTCTTCCTAGAGCTGGCCGGCCATCTAAACTGAACGATTGGGGGAGAAGGGCCTTAGTCAGGGAGGTGACCAAGAACCCGATGGTTCAGAGCTCCAGAAGTCCTCTGTGGAGAGAGGAGAACCTTCCAGAAGGACAACCATCTCTGCAGCAATCCACCAATCAGGCCTGTATGGTAGAGTGGCGAGACGGAAGCCACTCCTTAGTAAAAGGCACATGGCAGCCCGCCTGGAGTTTGGCAAAAGGCAGCTGAAGGACTCTCAGACCATGAGAAAGAAAATTCTCTGGTCTGATGAGACAAAGATTGAACACTTTGGTGTGAATGCCAGGCGTCACGTTTGGAGGAAACCTGGCACCATCCCTACAGTGAAGCATGGTGGTGGCAGCATCATGCTGTGGGGATGTTTTTCAGTGGCAGGGACTGGGAGACTAGTCAGGATAAAGGGAAAGATGACTGCAGCAATGTACAGAGACATCCTGGATGAAAACCTGCTCCAAAGTGCTCTTGACCTCAGACTGGGGCGACGGTTCATCTTTCAGCAGGACAACAACCCTAAGCACACAGCCAAGATATCAAAGAAGTGGCTTCAGGACAACTCTATGAATGTTCTTGAGTGGCCCAGCCAGAGCCCAGACTTGAATACGATTGAACATCTCTGGAGTGATCTTAAAATGGCTGTGCACCGACGCTTCCCATCCAACCTGATGGAGCTTGAGAGGTGCTGCAAAGAGGAATGGGCGAAACTGGCCAAGGATAGGTGTGCCAAGCTTGTGACATCATATTCAACAAGACTTGAGGCTGTAATTGCTGCCAAAGGTGCATCGACAAAGTATTGAGCAAAGGCTGTGAATACTTATGGACATGGGATTTCTCAGTTTTTTTATTTTTAATAAATTTGCAAAAACCTGAAGTAAACTTTTTTCACATTGTCATTATGGGGTGTTGTGTGCAGAATTCTGAGGAAAAAAATGAATTTAATCCATTTTGGAATAAGGCTGTAACATAACAAGGTGAAAAAGTGATGCGCTGTGAATACTTTCCGGATGCACTGTAGATAGATAGAAGCTATATAATAGATAGAAATGAAAGGTGCTATAGATAGATAGATAGATAGATAGATAGATAGATAGATAGATAGATAGATAGATAGATAGATAGATATATAGATAGATAGATAGATAGATAGATAGATAGATAGATAGATAGATAGATAGATAGAGTGAGTCATGCATGCATGTCGGAGGATCTTCTCACAGGCTCGATTGAGGTACGTAATAACCTGCCAAGACGAGAGGGGGCGCAGTCACTAACATTCTCTTCTCTTTGTCTCCCTGCAGCACCGAGAGACCACCCAGTGAGGTCACTTAGCCCCGCCCCTTCCATGTTCCCCAGCTATAAGAAACCCAGCTGCCCAGAAAGAGGCATCTTTTGTGACTAGACTGACCTGTTGGATGGAGCACTTGTCAGACAGACCCTGAATCTGTAGCTAAAGCTGATCCCGTTTGTTTCATTAAGCCTGAGGGTGAGAAACATAAACGCCAAGAGGCATTATTTCTGTTGGACATTTTCAGTTAGATAAACTGGGCGACCTGTTTGGAATCCCGACTTTTATTTTTTTTTGTGACATGTCATTCCTGCAGCCGGCCACAAAAAGAGTTATTAAATTAAAAAGAGTTCAACAGGAGCACCAAATGACGTTTGTGCCAGGTTTAACATAAAGCAAATATAGAAAATAATTAAAATGCCAAAAAATGAAATGCTTAAGCATGCACTAGCTCAGGCCAAGTCCATCTAGCCTAAGGCCAGACAATACCTGTGTACTCCTAAACGCTTCACTCTATTCAGAGACTGCAGTTCCCTTAAGGTCACAATTAGGAGTTAGCGTTCTACCTCCTCCTCCTAATTGCTACAGAGGCGGATGTGTTTTTTTTTTTTTTTTTTACTAATGTAACAGCTTAACGGAGACAGTGACGCACATTCAGTTTACAGGGAGTTTAATTAACAACTGGAGGAAACAACAATCCAAATTACAAAAAAAATGTCCTAATTGACATCACTGTAAAGGAGCATAATGATGATGAATACAACAAGCACCTGTGTCCCAAGAGAAATGATCATCATCTCTACCTCTGCTTTCGTGGTGAAGTATTTCCTTTTAATGACTGCCTTTAGAACAATAAAGAATATAAACCTTAAAAAAGATTAAAAAAAAGCATAAGCTGTGCTTGTAAATTTATTTTAATTGGAGGTCAAGCCTTTAATTGCATATATCAACAGCAATTATATTTTCAGTAATGCTTTTCACAATATTATATACTAAATACCATTGATATAATTTGCCGCCCACATCAATGACAGGCTGGACTGGTCTCCTGTATAATAAAGGGCTTAGCACACTGCGCTCCGTTAATGTGGGTAGTGACATCCTTTACATGTTGTACAACTCTGTGATAGCCTATGGTGTTCAGAGCCGGTAACATCACTTCAGGAGAGGCCCACCGAATCAACAAGCTGATTTAAGAATGAGGGTTCAGTTATGGGATGTACACTGGACCTGCTGGAAGTAGCAGAGAAGCAGAGAAAGAACTCAAAACTGAGTGCCATTATGAACAATGCTGCACATCCCCTCTCTGACACACCAACAACTGAGGACTTTCAGACAACAAATTATTCAGAAGATGTGTGTCAAGAAACACAAGTGGGGGCTCCTTTATATCAATGGCAATATGTCTTTATAAGGCCTTAGTGTGACCAGGATTGCACTTTTTAAATTTTGGCCAATTCAGAAGTTTCCCTTTGTTGTATTTCTGGTGTGTATTAGATGGGAGTTGTTGTTGTTTCTTATATTATTTACATTATTAGCTACACTTACCTGTCAAAGACAGATTAAAGAATAAATGTAATATTTGATAACTTGAAAACTCTTGAACCGTTAGCCTTCATCCTACACCTTTCCTCTGTATCCTCATGTGTTTTAACCTCTCTTGCTCAATGCATCCTCTCACAAACATGTCTTTGTAAAGCCTGTTCCTCAGACTCTTATCATGTTTAGGTGCATTGCTCATCTCCTGTCTGATTTTTGATTACCACCAATAGGAGAAGGGCCCCCAATACCCATTGGCTATGCTATTTATATTCATGGAATACTTTCTGTCTTTGAAGGTAACACTCAGAGTTTCTGCTATACCTTTTCTCAGTATCCTCGTATGTCTCAAATCTTACCCGGTGCCTTCTGTCTCGATCGCGTTCCCACACAGCCTGCTTCTCAAACCCTGTCATTTCAAGATTCCTTGCTCACCTTCTGTTCACTTTTTGACTACCAGCAATGGTAGATTAGCCTCCAGTACCTGCTGTAAAAAAAACATCATTCATACTCTTGGAAATAATTCCCATCTTTGAAGGCGATTCGTGTTGTGTCTCCTTAGTATCTACCAACCCGCTATCAGGTCAGGTTGGGGAGCATACACTGGTACAGTGCAGTGCCACACTCACCACACAACAAAACAGCTTGAGATCCTCGTTGGTAATCCCATGAAAAAGAAATGCGGTCCAGTCCCTAAAGGGAAATGACCCTCTGTCTGCTTCAGCCAGGTGTTACATAGGTGTCCCCTTGGCCTGGTCCCATCACTCGGGTCCTCAACAATGAGATTTCAGCAAGCCGGATCACCCTCGGGTAATCGCACCACTTGGCCGTAGTGCCATATCTGACGCTCCCTCACAATGCAGGTTATGTGCCTCATCTGGGATTCCATGAGCAACACAAAGTCAAAACCAGCAGTACCCAAGGATTCTCTGAAGAGACACAGTATTGAAGGGGTCCAGTCTTCGTCTCAGGTCACTGGACAGCGTTCATGTCTTGCAACCATACAGCAAGACAGGAAGCGCCAGGACTCTAAAGACTTAGACCTTCTTCCTTTTGCAGAGATATCAGGAGCGCCAAACAGCCCTTTCCAGCGACCTCATGACCCCCACACTCTCCCAATCTGTCTATTGACTTCACACCCGCTATCACTTGGTAGATTATTTGCTTTGTTGTCATTAAAATGCTCCATTTTAACTACTCTTCTGTAAAAGATAAAAAAATAATTGCAATAATCTGGAATTGAATTTGGGGGCGGCACGGTGGCGCAGTGGTAGTGCTGCTGCCTCGTAGTTAGGAGACCCGGGTTCGCTTCCCGGGTCCACCCTGCGTGGAGTTTGCATGTTCTCCCCGTGTCTGTGTGGGTTTCCTCCGGGCGCTCAGATTTCCTCCCACAGTCCAAAGACATGCAGGTTAGGTGGATTGGCGATTCTAAATTGGCCCTAGTGTGTGCTTGGTGTATGGGTGTGTTTGTGTGTGTCCTGCGGTTGGTTGGCACCCTGCCCGGGATTGGTTCCCTGTGTTGGCTGGGATTGGCTCCAGCAGACCCCCGTGACCCTGTGTTCGGATTCAGCGGGTTGGAAAATGGATGGATGGATGGAATTGAATTTTGCACCCCAGATGTATCATGTAATCATCCGTACCACTGACCAATCAGATTGCCTGAAGGAATCAGACACAAAATCACACATTGGCGATAGAGTTTTATTATATAATAAAGTGGATAGATTTATTTACTAATTGAGCTTCTATAAAAGACTAAACCTCCTTTTTGGAACAAATAAAATGCTATCTATCTATCTATCTATCTATCTATCTATCTATCTATCTATCTATCTATCTATCTATCTATCTATCTATCTATCTATCTATCTATCTATCTATCTATCTATCTAATAGTGCCTTTCATATCTATCTATCTATCTATCTATCTATCTATCTATCTATCTATCTATCTATCTATCTATCTATCTATCTATCTATCTATCTATCTATCTATCTATCTATCTATCTATCTATCTATCTAATAGTGCCTTTCTCTTCTATCTATCTATCTATCTATCTATCTATCTATCTATCTATCTATCTATCTATCTATCTATCTATCTATCTATCTATCTATCTATCTATCTATCTAATAGTGCCTTTCATTTCTATCTATCTATCTATCTATCTATCTATCTATCTATCTATCTATCTATCTATCTATCTATCTATCTATCTATCTATCTATCTATCTATCTATCTATCTAATAGTGCCTTTCATTTCTATCTATCTATCTATCTATCTATCTATCTATCTATCTATCCATCTATCTATCTATCTATCTATCTATCTATCTATCTATCTATCTATCTATCTAATAGTGCCTTTCATTTCTATCTATCTATCTATCTATCTATCTATCTATCTATCTATCTATCTATCTATCTATCTATCTAATAGTGCCTTCCATTTCTATCTATCTATCTATCTATCTATCTATCTATCTATCTATCTATCTATCTATCTATCTATCTATCTATCTATCTATCTATCTATCTATCTATCTATCTATCTATCTATCTATCTATCTATCTAATAGTGCCTTCCATCTATCTATCTATCTATCTATCTATCTATCTATCTATCTATCTATCTATCTATCTATCTATCTATCTATCTATCTATCTATCTATCTATCTATCTTATAGTGCCTTTCATTTCTATCTATCTATGGATGTTAAGGGGTGTAATGGATGGGTGTAAGATCTAGGGGTGGTCCCTGCTTTGTGCTTAATGCTGCCAGAATAAGCCCCAGCCACTAGTGTTACCCTGAGTTAGATGAACTGGGTTTGAGAATGCTATATGATAGATTACAATTACCGAAAAGAAGCAGTAATTACAGCTACCAATGCTTCAATGCTTGTGGGTCCCGGGATCAAACTATAGTCCAGTGATTATGATTGGAGTTCACAATCCATGTCCATCCATCCATCCATTATCCAACCCATTATATCCTAACTACAGGGTCATGGGGGTCTGCTGGAGCCAATCCCAACCTACATATGGCGCAAGGCAGGAAACAAAAGGCCGGCAGGGTGCCAGCCCACCGCAGGGCGCGCACACACTCACACACACCCACACACCAAGCACACACTAGGGCCAATTTAGAATCGCCAATGCATCTAACCTGCATGTCTTTTGACTGTGGGAGGAAACTGGAGTGCCCGGAGGAAACCCACGCAGACACGGGGAGAACATGCAAACTCCACGCAGGGAGGACTCAGGAAGCAAACCCAGGACTCCTAACTGCGAGGCAACAGTCCATGTCTCCACAGGTAATTCTCCCATATCCGGATACTGTACTGTAGAAGTAAGGCTTAGTGATGATTCTGAATTGACCTGCTGTAAGTGTGTCCTGCAACAGAATGGCATGCCATCTAGGGTTGGTTCCTACTGTGTACCCCCAACTGACAGGATAGGCTCCTACTCCCTAAAGACTCTTAAACTAGATAGAACAGATTTGGGAAATCACAGCACATGGTCAGCTACTGACACCTTCACAGTAATTCAGAAAATATTCAGAATTATAAAGCACCTAGAAAGCAAGGAACTTGATTCACTCTTGATTTACCTACAGCATAGCTATGCTAATTTTGTTTTGTTTCATGAAAACAAAAAGGGAACCTGGATCAGTCTCTGTTAATAGTTTAGTGGTATGTAATGGTTCTGGTATGAGGACTAAAAGACAATAACGAAAGTGATCAGATGCAGATAACAATAAGGGTGACTACAAAGAAGTTGAGTGGCATTTCCTTGACCAAACATTACCTCAGCTACATTGCGACCTTGTCTTTTTAATGTACATTTTTCTGTTTTACGGTGTTGAGCACTGTGGTAGGTGGCCAAGGATGACTGATTTAAGGTGTGGGGGTCTAGGGGTAGAGAGCTCAGCAGTGGCAAGTGAGAAGTGCACCTGTGCTAAGAACCCGCAGCGCTGAATTCCACTGGCTGACAAACAAACGTTAGTGAAAGAGGCCTCGACATCTGCAGGTGTACAAACATTTGGGGAAAAAACAAGCAAGGCCACAATCACGACTACCTTTATTTAGATAACAATGAACAATAAGCCTGCCGTGTTGGTTGACAATTTAAGGCCTTCAACTTAGTGCAACGCAGAGGTTTCAATACCACACAGAAGCCCGGGTGCTGAAAAGCCCCATTTACTAAAAGAAAATGTCAAAATATTATGAAGTGGATGCCAGAGTGGCACAAGGCTACTGTCTTGTAGCTTTAGAGTCTTGAAATTAAATCTTGTCCTACTCAGTATCTGTGTGTTGTTTGCATTTCCATGGACTCAATTCCTGCATCTCAAAGACGTACATGCCAGGCTGGTGGGTGAGTATAAACTAGCTCCTCTTAAATTCTATGTATGTGTGCCTGTGAAAGACTGGCACCAAATCCATAGCTGGTTCCCCCCTTGCACCCAGTACTGTCCCATGAGACACCATTGGATGGGTTAATAAAAAAAGGATGGATGGAATAGTAAAAATTAACATCATTAAGAAGACAACTGAAGCGCAAATAAAGTTGGTCATACTATAGGTTAGGCCTACATTATAGCAGCGTTTCTCAACCACTGGGTCCCGACCCACTTTTGGGTTTCGGGCTGCCTCTAGTGGGTCGTAAGCTGCTATTATTTATAATGGTAGTGGGTCATAGTGGGTGGCTGTTACAACAGTTGCTCTCGACCCCCTCCTACTCTGACAATCGTGCTCAATTCTCCAAGGGGAGCTCTGGCAGTCGCACTCGACTTACCAAGGGGGACCAAAAGCTCTGATGTTTGTGCTTGATTCACCATGGGGGAAGGCTCTGACGATCACGCTCAATTCACCAAGGGGCAAGCTCGATTCTCTGGTGGGTCATGGAGACATTAAAATTGGAAAAAGAGGGTCACGACACCAAAAATGGTTGAGAAACACTGTTACAATACTAAGTAGCTATTAACAGTCCATAAACATTTTATTAACTATGTTATTAACATCAAGACCCTTGCAATATTTCACTATCATTTTTCAGTGTTTTACACCATATACTAAAAATCCATCCATCCATTATCCAACCCGCTATATCCTAACTACAGGGTCACGAGGGTCTGCTGGAGCCAATCCCAGCCAACACAGGGCGCAAGGCGGGAAACAAACCCTGGGCAGGGTGCCAGCCCACCGCAGTATACTAAAAATGTTTATAATATATTTTATAACATACCAACTGGTTTTATGCATGTTTGCTTACTGTATAAAGTGAAAGGAACCTGCAGCATAGTCAAATTGGTCTGTCTGCCTGTCTGTCCGTCTGTCGGCAGGAAACAACTTGGCTCCTTGTGAACTGATTTTGCGTACCGTACACATTTTTAGAATTTTAAAATCTCCCATTTAGAAGCATTGGTGGATTTGTGAACTTGTCTATCTTAAAAGACAGAAACATGCTGTGCAGTTTCAACTACAAATTAATTTACTCTTTCAATAGTATCTTGACAACGTTTACTTCAACTTGTACATTTTTTATATAATTTTTTTAACTGACAGCAAAAACAGTAAAACTCCTTCTATTTCTATTGTACCCTTTTGAATGTTTGTGAAACACTTTGAGTGTGGAAAATGCATTTTATAAAAATTTATTATTATTATAATTATTATTACCCATTAGCTTATGTGATATGGGAGGTGTCACATGCATGCGCATATGAGAAAGTTTAAGGATATTGGTGATAGTTGTTCTCTGCCGATCCAGGGGTTGGTGCCGTGTGATGACGTTCTCTCCTTTCCTCCTTCTGTAGACAGGAACACTGGCAACTCTCCATCTCCGACGTCACTTCTGGTTTCCGCCCGCCTGCACCTGCCCCTTCCTGCCTGTTTGCCACATAGCCGGAAGAAATGCCATCTTGGGCAGTCCACTTTATGAGACTCACATCTGAAAAGACTTTTTGCATTTTTTTGCGGTTATTCAGGATTTGTCTAAGGATGCCTAATGGTTTCTGTCTTGTTCTTACAGTGGCGTAGTTGGTAGGATCATGGCAATGATGCAGGAACAAGACGTCACAGCCATCATTCAGGGTACAGCTATGGATATTCAGGCTCTCAAAGTCCAGGTAGGAGAACCACCGTCACCAAAGGCCTTAAACTATCTTCTATGAGCACATGAGTGACAGAGGATAACAGGAGAACCTGGAGGAAAAACCTAATGGACACAGTTAGAATGTACAAACTGGGATTCAACAAATATTACTATCATTTTTCAGTGTTTGACACCATATACTAAAATGGTTATAATATATTTTATAACATACCAACTAGTTTTTTGCATGTTTGCTTACTGTATAATGTGAAAGGAACCTGCAGCATAGTCAAGTTGGTCTGTGTGCCTGTCTGTCCGTCTGTCAGCAGGAAACAACTTGGCCCCCTGTGAATTGATTTTGCGTACTGTACACATTTTTAGAATTTTTAAATCTCTCATTTAGAAGCATAGGCGGATTTGTGAACTTGTCTATCTTAAAAGAGAGAAACATGCTGTGCGATTTCAACTACAAATTAATTTACTCTTTCAATAGTACCTTGACAGCATTTATTTCAACTTGTACATTTGTTATATAATTTTTTTAACTGACAGCAAAACAGTAAAACTCCTTCTATTCCTGTTGTACCCTTTTGAATGTTTGTGAAACACTTTGAGTGTGAAAAATGCATTATATAAAAATGTATTATTATTATTATTATTATTATTATTATCACCCATTAACTTTTGTGATATGGGAGGTGTCACATGCATGCGCATATGAGAAAGTTTAAGGATATTGGTGATGGTTGTTCTCTGCCGATCCAGGGGTTGGTGCCATGTGATGACGTTCTCTCCTTTCCTCCTTCTGTAGACAGGAACACCGACAGCTCTCCATCTCTGACGTCACTTCTGGTTTCCGCCCAACTGCAGTTGTCCTTTCCTGCCCATTTGCCACATAGCCGGAAGAACTGCCATCTTGGGTAGTTCACTTTATGAGACTCACATCTGAAAAGACTTTTTGCATTTTACACGTTTTCTTTGCTTTTTGCATTCTTTTGGTTATTCAGGATTTGTCTAAGGATGCCTAATGGTTTCTGTCTTGTTCTTACAGTGGCGTAGTTGGCAGGATCATGGCACTGATGGAGGAACAAGACGTCACAGGTATCATTCAGGGTACAGCTATGGATATTCAGGCTCTCAAAGTCCAGGTAGGAGAACCACCGTCACCAAAGGCCTTAAACTATCTTCTATGAGCACATGAGTGACAAAGGATAACTGGAGAACATGGAGGAAAAAACCTAATGGACACGGGTAGAATGTTCAAACTGGGATTCAACAAGTTAACAATCATGACATAATATAGCATTCTCAAATCCATTTAATCAAGTGGATACTGAGGGACGACTGTACTTGCTATATTCCAGCTGCTTTCCTAGTAGCTGTGCCACTTCTTTCAGATCACCACAGATGTTTCACTTGCAGCTCTTGAAATGTATATGTTGTAGAGGAGCAAATGTATCACCTGGGGTGATACGACATACCTTAAGTGAGACCGGAATGTAATCCTCTGGCGCATGTGTGACAATGTATGCTTATAATATGTGAAGAAATCACAAAAAATAGGTGGTTACAATAAAATGGTATATGATATGATAGGACAATTTAAAGATGATTTGTTTGTGATTAGTGGGCCAACCAGAAGTGTTCAGGAAGTAAAATCTTTGTTATCCAGTGTTAACTTTGGGATTTGGGTTTTGGGAGACACCTGGAAGAAACGGCATGCAAACTCCACAACGATAATCATTTAAAACTGGGACGTAGCAACACCAGCCATTGCAAAAAAAAAAAAAATAACACAACATTCTGAAAACCTGTTTCATCTGATTTTGGGTTTATTTGGGGTCTGAACCCTATCCCAACAGCACTAGGAGCGAGTCAGAAAGTTGACAGGTCTCAAATCCTTACGTTTAGGGTCACCAATTCTCCTAAACATGCACTTTTTCTTGGGGGATATGGGAGGAAAACTTAAACAGATATTGGGAGAACATGTAAACTCCAACCCAGAGAAAGGATTTGCACCTCAGTGCTTGGGACTTCAATGCAAATCATTAGCCATCCGAAGAAAAAAAAACGTGTGAAAAAAATAAACACTAAGTAAATAAACAGATCAAGAATTAAAAGTATTGTCCAACTTCAAGCACAGAAAAGAGATCGCAATAGCCTGACGTGTGACAATGGACAGCTTCAGAGAAACTCCTTTCCACTTAAAGTGTTGACCACTGCTGAGAAGTGTTCCCATCTCCGGTTTTACATTCCTGGCGATTAAAGGTACTGAAGCATGCAAAGTATTCAAAATAGGTGCTTTACACCACGATTTGACATCTTCAGTCAATTTAACAGCAATGGGCCTTTGAAAGGTCAGCCTTTCCAAGTCACATGGAGTTTAATTCTTTCAAGATAGCAATGATTCATTCAGCACTTCCAGACCTCGCAGTGTCGGCAGCCCTGATGTAAACAGTCTAAAAATGCGCTCTTTAAACAAAGTCTATACAAACTGAAAAAATGTATAGCGTCATTAAATTCATTACAAACGTTGGACGGTATTTACAATACTTTGGGATGATAGAAACTGTGAATTATTTTTTTTTACTCCCTACACAGCCTGGGGGTGAAAGGAAATCCACCCACCTTATGAAAATGCAGGCAGTGTGGCGTAGTGGTTAAGGCCTTGGACTTCACTCCCTGAGGTCGTGGGTTTCAGAGTGCCATGTTACGCAAAGTAAGAGACTTAGATTTGTGGTAAATTATTACTCCGTCATATCCGAATCAATTTCTTAATATGCTCTGTAGAGGAGTGAGTGATAAGGCAAAGTAAGTCCCAACATTTTTGAGCTGCCAACCCAGCAAAGTGCTACATAACACAAAAACACTCCCATTATATGATGGCAAGTGACGAAGTCAGACACTCAGGGATCCCCCCTACCAAAGCGTTATCAATGAAGCCTTGTGAGGCTTATTAAAGGAACACTCTGTTGTGTCCGAGTGCATTCCGCTTCAGTTCCTGTTTTATTTAATAACTAGCTGTCCCCCCACCCCTGAGGCTCCGGCCACATAGTAGTGAAACAGGACAAACTTTAAAAATCAATTAAAAAAAATCTATTTCTGGCCAAGTGGAAGGTAGGTACACTCCAACGTCAAACGTTGTCACTGTATCTGATCATGTTCAGCTCTGACGGGACAGCGTCCAGCATGTGGGGAGAAAAGCACGTGGCCGTGATATCTCTGGCATTCAGCAGCTACCCTCAAAAACACACATAGCTCTGATCTCTCTCTCTCAAAAACGTCAAATGTTGCCCCTTAAGCAATCTGTAGATGATAATGTCTGCTGAACAAACAGGTATCGCTAGCTAAGCGGAGGCAAGGTACACTCCAACACATGCTGAGAGGTAGACAGACTTGAACAGGAGGCTGGTGAGTGAGTGAGGTGAGGTCCTACTTCCTTCCCCTTGGCCCGCAATGTTTCTCCCGGATTCGCTCAAATAAATCAGTACAGAAAGTGAAATACTTAGCTGAATGAGAGAAGTCGCAAAATCAACTGGAATATTCAAGCAAATTATGGGAAAAAACCTGATCTAAATCCATTAAGTTCTTTTGTGAAAAGTGGACAGACATACATGCAGACAGATGTTGAACTATACATATATTTATATATATATATATACAGTGCATCCGGAAAGTATTCACAGTGCATCACTTTTTCCACATTTTGTTATGTTACAGCCTTATTCCAAAATGGATTAAATTCATTTTTTTCCTCAGAATTCTACACACAACACCCCATAATGACAACATGAAAAAAGTTTACTTAAGATTTTGCAAATTTATTAAAAATAAAAAAATTGAGAAAGCTCATGTACATAAGTATTCACAGCCTTTGTGATGAAGCTCAAAATTTGTTTCCCCTGATCATCCTTGAGATGTTTCTGCAGCTTCATTGGAGTCCACCTGTGGTAAATTCAGTTGATTGGACATGATTTGGAAAGGCACACACCTGTCTATATAAGGTCCCACAGTTGACAGTTCATGTCAGAGCACAAACCAAGCATGAAGTCAAAGGAATTGTCTGTAGACCTCCGAGACAGGATTGTCTCAAGGCACAAATCTAGGGAAGGTTACAGAAAAATTTCTGCTGCTTTGAAGGTCCCAATGAGCACAGTGGCCTCCGTCATCCGTAAGTGGAAGAAGTTCGAAACCACCAGGAGTCTTCCTAGAGCTGGCCGGCCATCTAAACTGAGTGATCGGGGGAGAAGGGCCTTAGTCAGGGAGGTGACCAAGAATCCGATGGTCACACTGTCAGAGCTCCAGAGGTCCTCTGTGGAGAGAGGAGAACCTTCCAGAAGGACAACCATCTCTGCAGCAATCCACCAATCAAGCCTGCATGGTAGAGTGGCCAGACGGAAGCCACTCCTTAGTAAAAGGCACATGGCAGCCCGCCTGGAGTTTGCCAAAAGGCAGCTGAAGGACTCTCAGACCATGAGAAAGAAAATTCTCTGGTCTGATGAGATGAAGATTGAACTCTTTGGTGTGAATGCCAGGCGTCACGTTTGGAGGAAACCAGGCACCGCCCATCACCAGGCCAATACTATCCCTACAGTGAAGCATGGTGGTGGCAGCATCATGCTGTGGGGATGTTTTGCAGCGGCAAGGACTGGGAGACTAGTCAGGATAAAGGGAAAGATGACTGCAGCAATGTACAGAGACATCCTGGATGAAAACCTGCTCCAGAGCGCTCTTGACCTCAGACTGGGGCGATGGTTCATCTTTCAGCAGGACAACGACCCTAAGCACACAGCCAAGATATCAAAGGAGTGGCTTCAGGACAACTCTGTGAATGTCCTTGAGTGGCCCAGCCAGAGCCCAGACTTGAATCCCATTTAACATCTCTGGAGAGATCTTAAAATGGCTGTGCACCGACGCTTCCCATCCAACCTGATGGAGCTTGAGAGGTGCTGCAAAGAGGAATGGGCGAAACTGGCCAAGGATAGGTGTGCCAAGCTTGTGGCATCATATTCAACAAGACTTGAGGCTGTAATTGCTGCCAAAGGTGCATCGACAAAGTATTGAGCAAAGGCTGTGAATACTTATGTACATGTGCTTTCTCAGTTTTTTTATTTTTAATAAATTTGCAAAAACCTCAGGTAAACTTTTTTCACATTGTCATTATGAGGTGTTGTGTGTAGAATTCTGAGCAAAAAAATGAATTTAATCCATTTTGGAATAAGGCTGTAACATAACAAAATGTGGAAAAAGTGATGCGCTGTGAATACTTTCCGGATGCACTGTATATATATATATATATATATATATATATATACAGTGGAACCTCAGTTTGCGAGCATAATTTGTTCCGTAAACGTGCTCGCAGTCCAAAGCACTCATATCAAAGTAAATTTCCCCATAAGAAATAATGGAAACTCAGATGATTCATTCCACAACCCAAAACCATCCATCCATTTTCCAACCCGCTGAATCCGAACACAGGGTTACAGGGGTCTGCTGGAGCCAATTCCAGCCAACACAGGGCACAAGGCAGGAACCAATCCAACCCACTGCAGGACACACACAAACACACCCACACACAGTAGGGCCAATTTAGAATCTCCAATCCACCTAACCTGCATGGAAACCGGAGCTCCCGGAGGAAACCCATGCAGACATGGGGAGAACATGCAAACTCCACGCAGGGAAGATCCGGGAAGCGAACCCGGGTCTCCTAACTGCGAGGCAGCAGCGCTACCCACTGCGCCACCGTGCCTCCCAACCCAAAACTATTCATATAAAAATAATTAATACAAAACATAAAGTAAAAACACATAAAACAAATTAACCTGCACTTTACCTTTGAAAAGAATCATGGCTGGTGTGAGTGAGTTTCTAAACTCTTGTGGGATTCCACCCAATGGGACGACACACGGAAGAGCGTCCCAAAGCAATCGCAGTCTCCCAGCACTGTAGCCGTAAAAGCGAATCCAAAAAGATCGTGGACATGCTATAAGTGCCTGCCATCGATGGGTGATACAAGGAACATTATAAATGTGCAGGGCACAGTATTACCTGGCCACGACCCTGCCTGACTGCTGTGTCTGTGTATAGGAGAGTGCTGATCCCGCTACAATAAATAACTGCGCTGTTGCTGTTTCAAGCTGAATAAACCTGGTGTTGCTAAAGTACTGAGACTCAGCTTCGTGTTTTGGGGTGCAAGACGGGGACTCGCACGTCACAGCACACACACACACACACACACACACACACACACACAGTCACAATGCTGTAGTACACAGTATAGCTCGTATGGATGTTGACTATATGAGTGAGGCACACCGACTTAGACGGAGAATAGGAGACGATTGCCCACAATCCTGCAGCAAGACAGAGAGAGAAGAACCATTAGCTCAGTTGTGATCACATGACGTTCAGCAGACAAAGCGTATACATACTACTCGTACTGCAAGACCTCGCTCGTTTATCAAGTCAAAATTTATTAAAAATTTTAGCTTGTCTTCCAAAACACTCGTAAACCAAGTTACTCACAAACCGAGGTTCCACTATATATATATATATCTATATATATATATCTATAGATTAGCTATAACACCTGTCAAAGAAAAGTAATAGAATACTTTACAAATATTAACTATCTCTTGCCCTATGTGTACTTCCATCGCCCTTCCCTGTCCAGTTTTATACTTTCTGTCTTTGAAGGAGACTCTCTCAGCATACGTCTTTACTTCTCCTTGTGCGTCTCATACTTGCACTTTGTCTTTCATCGCGTCACCAAAATTAAACTGACCAATCGTGCCAAAGCCTCACTGACCAATCCGATTGCTCTGAGGAACTGGCCACACAGACCTTAGTGTTTTATTATATAGTAGAAATTTTAGTACAGATATCTGTTTGGGATGTGGTGAGCATATGACTGGGTGACTTGACATGTAGAATATGTGAATAACGTGAGAGTTTTTCACGGACATTTCTGTTATTGGTTGCAGGTGTCTAGTGCTGGTCTCTACAAGCGCGTGTTCTATCAGAAGCTTTGTTATTTCTGATCTGCATGAAAACATGAGATGATTTTTTTTCTCCCATTATTACAAGCTACATTTAGTAAGTAATATATTTAAAAAGTATCATTTTTGTGTGGAGTATTCCTTTGACACAAACAAAGTCTTTGCTAAGCTCTTGCTACCCTGAAGTAACTGACTAGTAGATGTAGCCCCTATACTCATTTACTTGTTGATGCTTTATAAGTCGCATTAACACCAAACAAAGCACTGGTTTAGGCCTTGTTACACGGCAGTAACAGGCTACCAGACCCACATTCAAAGCTTGTCTGCTAAAGTGCTGCTCATGGGAGACGTCTACAGGGCTGATTGGTTATTTCTGTGTTCTCATCTTTAAAGTGTTTTATCCATCATCTTACACTGCTAGCAAGGCATGCAGGCACCTCCATGTACTTGTTAAACTTTCATTTAATTGTCATGGGAATTTCATCCCTCACAAGAAATTCATTCACCACACCTCATCAAAACATTACTTCCTTGTCAGCCATTTTCTTGCCCTGAACTATGAACAGATGAAGCAAGAGGTATTATTTTTCATTCAGATGTCAGACGATACATAGAACAGCCAGTTTCGATTGCAAACATTTCAGCACTTTCAGGCATTTCTTGATAATGCCATTTAACATGGTGTGAATGAGTACGGGTGAACGCATGGCTGTGACCTGACCAGGGTGGGTTCCCTCCTTGCTGCTGGGATAGGCAGTTGCTCTTCTTCATAAATAAATAAATAAATAAATAAATAAATAGATAAATAAATAAATAAATAGATAAATAAATAAATGGTGCTATTAGTGTATGAGGGGATTGACCTATTATGCCTGAATGTGCTCTGAGATGGACAGGGTAATTTCCTGCCTTGCAACCAATGCTACCAGGATGGGGTTCAGCCCCAAAGCCCCTACCACCCAAAAAAGTTGTAATATACAAAGCAGGTTTGTAAAAGGATGAAAGAAAATTGAAACTGGATATAAATCAGGAAAGGACAACATGTCCAATATATAGGAAAATGAAATCCCAGCCAAATGCAAATGGGTTTAACACACTTAAACATAAATTTCAGAGTTGTTCATTTGTTAAACAACCTTCCCCTATGCAGCTTTTAAATAATCCATATATATATATATATATATATATATATATATATATATATATATATATATATATATATATATATATATATATATATATACTGTATATATATATATATATATATATATATTCACGGCATTCGTAGTCTGTGTCACAATCTGATTGTATGGGTGGTTACCTACCAGGTAACGCTTGTGGTTGGCCAGCAAGTCTGCTAACATCCGCCACGGTGCCCTCAGTTGTGAGAAGCAGATCATAGAATGGTTGAAATAGTTTGTTACCTGGTAGGTAACCACCCATACAATCAGATTGTGACACAGACTACGAATGCCGTGAATGTAATTACCCCGATCTACATGCTGTCAAATAAACAAACCACACGCCGTGGCGCAACGTTAGGGGCTTCGCCTCTGGCGCTGACGTCCGAGGTTCGATTCCCGAGACGGAGTGTGTACGCCTGATGAGCCCAGAATTAGGGCGAAACATGTGTTGCGTACTCTTTGCATTATTTGACAGTAAAACTATTTCAACCATATATATATATATATATATATATCAATGGAAACATTAAGAAGTTCATTTCACCACAGGGTATTTACAAATATCAGAATCTTGAAGGTTTTGTGGTTCCCCTTTGATTACACTGAATAAACTAATTACCTTTTAATTCAATAAGAATCAAATCAGTCACAAATCTAAATGCCAGACAAGCCTGAAGCACCTGAGAGACATTTGCTACTCTGTGACTAAACACTAAAAATAAACTCCTAAAGCAGGAGCTATAAACAAAAAAAGCTATATAGAGCACAGAGAAAGGTTTAGAAGATGTGTACATATTCTATAAAAATTAACTCATTAAAATATGTGATAGATAGATAGATAGATAGATAGATAGATAGATAGATAGATAGATAGATAGATAGATAGATAGATAGATATGAATGGCACTATACAATAGATAGATAGATAGATAGATAGATAGATAGATAGATAGATAGATAGATAGATAGATAGATAGATAGATAGATATGAATGGCACTATACAATAGATAGATAGATAGATAGATAGATAGATAGATAGATAGATAGATAGATAGATAGATATGAAAGGCACTATATAATAGATAACTATGAAATGTACTATACGCTAGACAAATAACTTTTAAACATACTTTTAATTACAATGATAATGCAATTACTGTTATATTAACAGATATCAGTCTATAATTTATGGACACATTTACAACTTTCAGGCTTTTCTAGTCATCTTTTACGAGTACAAATTCATTTTTTGTAGTACATCGTTGATACTCCAAATTTTCAGAAATATTTCAAGCTTTTTAAATGAGCTTATAAGATGCAAATTCACCTTTTAATTTGCTATAAATGAGCACCTTAAACATTAATAAAATGTCTGTGGTGAGTCAAATTTTATCCATATTTCTTCATGTTTTAAAAATGGCCCGCTTAGCTGGATTCAACAAAATGTTGCCAGATAAGAATTCCTTTTTTATTTTTCTTGGTGACGAAAATTGCATAAAATAAAACTAAGCACAGTGAACACAATTCCTAGCTTCTCAAAGAATAAGGGAAGAAAAATAACCTGGTACAATACAGAAATACAGAAAATAAATGACAAATACAGAAATAAATGACAAAATTTAATTTTTGATGACACTAATCAGTGAGGCAAGGACAAGGCACAGGCATTACATATAAAAGATAGATAGATACTGTAGATGAAAGGCACTAAATTCTTATTCCAGGGTCACTTCAGAACTTATCCTGGTAGCACTTGGGCAGAAGGCAGGAAGCAGCCCATAGACTGGGTGCGAGTCAGTTGTACAGACAACTCATGCACACTCCTACAGCCATACTCACAGGGGCCAGTTTGAAATTGTCAATTAAATGTGACGTGCATATCATTTTCAGGAGGAAAAGTTGAGTACCTTGACAAAAATCTCACACACATTGGGGAAATGTGTAAATTTTACACAGGCAACATTCAGGAAAGTTAGGTGTATCCAGGATGCTGCCTTCACAGGCATTAGGAACATCCAGGGTACCACTGTGCTGCTCAACATTATTATTTACAATTCTCATAAATACTGTACATATAACTGTACATATACTGTCTGCATAAAAATACACATACAACACGCAGAGCTTGTACAGTATCTAAGACAGTTGTTGTCAGTTGGTGATAAATATAGATATACATGGATGTACTGTATACACCCAATATACTAACACCGCTACACACACAAACTATATAACTTCAGAGGAACAAACAGATTCTTTCAAGCTGTGTTGCCAGCTAATAGAGTAAGCTGAAAGCCAGAAATGAACAGAAACCAGAAGGTTCAAATGTAAATACACGCAGCCTTCTAGTTGAACTTTGTCCTTTGTTACTGTTTGCCTTAAAGATATTTCATTCAAGGCCCTGATCACACAAGCAGGCTCACTTTTATGGACATGGAATCTCTTCCAACTTCGACAGACCACCTTGGAGTATATTTTTTCCCCTTCCATTCTTACTGTTGCCCCCGTCTTGTCAGCTGTTACTGATGCAATCCAACTTCAAGGGATTGTCTTTTGAGGCCTTGAAAGTTAAAACAAATGCCTAATGAAAATGAGAAGATCAAACGCAGGGCAGCTTGAAGAGTTGTTAGCAGCAGCAGCATTTTCGGTATTCCTTGATCAGTTAAATATAAACCCTCAGTGAGTGAGGCCACAATTAAGTGACAGGCAGCATACAACACTGGGTAGCCCTATTTGCATTCGTGCATTGTTAAAAAAAATCTTTTAATAGCAATAAAAGGTTAATGACCTTTTTATATCCATCTTGGCCAATGAGTATAACAAATTAGTCTGTTTTCTAGCAAATTTGCAAGTACCGAGTAGTAAGATTTTAAACCAAAGTTATGCACAAAAAAAATGAATGCATTCAATGGGATAAAACAATGCCAGTAAAGAGCAGAAGAGTCTCAGAAGTTCACTGAACAAACTTGCCTTCTCAGATACCATAGGAATTTGTGGTTAGAATACGACAGCATATGATTAGAAATGAAAATACTTTTAATGCTTCAAGCATGACACTTCAGCTCCCACACCCAGATTATGCTCTTATTACAATCATTGACTACTAACAATAAGGAACATTCTTCATTAATTGTATTCAGTAAATAACACTGTTACAAACTTTCTAGGCGGTATACCCCTCTCCATCTCAGTTTACCAATGATTTATGAAATACAGAAAATAAGTAATGTAACATGGCACTACACAACGCAGTACCTCCACCTCTCCACTCCTGGTGAGAGCCATTTTATGACATCTTTCACATAAATGTCCAACGGCCTTTTGCTTAGATAGATAGATAGATAGATAGATAGATAGATAGATAGATAGATAGATAGATAGATAGATAGATAGATAGATAGATAGATAGATAGATAGATAGATAGATAGATAGATAGATAGATAGATACTTTATTTGTCTCCAAGGAGAAATTAAAACTTTGCAGAAGCTCAAGAAGAATATAATTATTATAACAAACCACGACCTCCCAAATACACACAAGAACTCCTGGCTTGAATAGTAAGAGGGCTGCTGCCTTCTGAAAACAGGCTTGTAGGTGACAGTAAGATGTGGTCAGACCTGCCCAATTGTGCCAGTTTTATGTTTAAATATTCTAATAAATACATTTTTATTACTTGGAATAAACACTCTAATCTCGCCAATGTATCCCATCTTTGTGGGCTGTAGATAAATCAGAGGAACACATATTGAGGCACGGCTTGCTCCACACACAAGGATGCAGCTGTTTCCAATAACTGATGTAGCATGTTATTCCTTGCAGACCCCTGAACTATAAACACTTGAAAGACTCATTTCAAATCACAGGGTCAAAAAACCGAGGCAAGAGACACTCTCATATGGAGAACACAGAAACAAAGGGGTTCATGTACGTTAGCCAGCACTAAAATGACTGAAGCTTTGATACTGGTTCAATAACCATCAACACAATTACCTGAGCAGCAAATACAAAAATTCACTTTAACAGGAAGAGTTTAAAAATATACAATGTAACATAAATTAAATAGTAAGAAAGATTGACAGTAAAAATAAATTTCTTACACCTCATTACGTTACATATACTGCAAAAAATGCATATGCAAAAACCCGACAAAAAAAAACTTAAAATGGGAGTTGTTTTGTTTTCATTTAGCAAAAAAATCTGCCAATATAATAAGGAAAATTTACATGACAAGTTTTCTTAAAGTAAGGTAAAGTAAAGTAGTAAGCTAAATAATCGTAAATATTAATGTTTTGATAAGTCAACAATTCTTACAAAAAAGGAAAACAAGATTTAATGTTATGATATAAGTTCTTTTCACTTGCATAAATTTAATTTTTTGCAATGTATGTACCGTATATCTGTTATGACAAATAATGTTTTTTAAGTAAGGAAGACAGAAGTTTCAACTGAAGATAGTTATACTCATTAGTCATGGTGCACAGGAGGGGCTATGTGTTACATGTTTATTAGCACATACAAGAAAGAATTTCACTGTACACTGTACATGACTACACGTGACAATATTGACCCTGTAATAACATACTGTATGAACCTCTGTTTAGAATACCTTAAAACAGAATATTAGGTAGATATAGGCACAATATGACAGATAAATGCTGTAGATATTAAAGACACTATATAAATAATATTAATTATTATTATATGATAGATAGATAGATAGATAGATAGATAGATAGATAGATAGATAGATAGATAGATAGATAGATAGATATGAAAGGCACTATATAAGTAAAATGAATTATTTTTATATGTTAGATAGATAGATAGATAGATAGATAGATAGATAGATAGATAGATATGAAAGGCACTATATAAGTAAAATGAATTATTTTTATATGTTAGATAGATAGATAGATAGATAGATAGATAGATAGATAGATAGATAGATAGATAGATAGATATGAAAGGCACTATATAAATAAAATGAATTATTTTTTATATGTTAGATAGATAGATAGATAGATAGATAGATAGATAGATAGATAGATAGATATGAAAGGCACTATATAAAAAATGAATTATTATTTTGTTATTATATAATAGATAAATATAGATACTCTATAATAAAGAGACGAACAGACAGGCATACTAAATATATAAATTGATATGAAATTGACAAAAATGAGAGGCGCTGTATAAAGGCTAGACAAGAAGATGCATTCACAAATGTGTACGCACACACAGGGTAGTGGAGTCAGTAGCAATTATTTGGTCACAGGATTTGGATTCAGAGTTGGTAAAAATGTATCAGTTCTGACTATGACTAAAAGTGAATTGTAATATGTATTAAAAATTCCAATTTCCCATACACTGATTCAATTAAACTATTTTTTTGTTCTAGACGCTTGATAAAAATGAAGCTTCTTTTTTGATTTTGTAAGTCTAGTCTTATGTTTAATGTTACTCAGGGTTTATAAAGCACAACAGCACTGCTACAGCCTTTACACTTTAACAGGCGAGGGTGCTAAAATGTAGTCTTGATGACTCAGGCTGGCTTGGGCTGGCAGTGATGAAGTTCCTTGTATCTTGTATGTCGTGTGCCTTTCAATCAGCAAAGTAAATACTTCCATCTAATTACAAGCTGAGTAGTCAGGAGTTGGTGGTACCAGAAATTGAGCGGTCACATTCAGAGTTGAAGGTTTTGTGTACCGACTCCACAGCCCTGTACACACACGTACCATCATCTCTGGTGCTGTGAATGAATTTGTTCTAAGCCAGCACAACTGAACAAATCAATGGGATGTGTGGCTGTTGTTTGGGTTAAAGAAAAGGCATTCATGGGTCCACAGTCATATCAGTTGTGAGGTCTTTTTAAACAAAGCTGTATTTTTTCAGTTGTTACATGACAGACTTGAGGTCTTAGATTTTAAATGTTTCCCTCTGAGTTTGTCCTTTATAAACACACACAAACAAAATGGAGTTTTACAGCCCACATTTATCCAGGAATGGCAGAATTTTAAGCCACTGCAGTAACTCGATCAGTTAAGTGCTCGGCTCCAAGTGGATCAATTAAGGCTGTTTCCATTAGACTTGACTTGTATCTAAATAACATTTCTGCAATGACAAACATACAATAAAGTGCTTTTACAAGTTAGTGAAACAGATAATGACCCACATCTCTATCTCTTATGGCTTTTAAAATAAAGGGGAAAAAAATGTTTAGCCGCCTAATTTTCCTTTCCAGCATACCTTTATCTTGCTTGCACTATTCCTAAAAGCATCTCCACTTTTATGTTTTGTATTGTATTGTAACATATCGCATGTCTTTTCTGCTGAACAGTCTCTGAGGTTTATGAGGAATATCTCAAATTACATGACGACTAAGCAAATTATGAAGTGTATTTAATACACCGGGGTTTCTGGCTGTGAAACTTTATGAATCAAGTCGTTTCAGATTAGGATGCCACAGCAGAACAACGTTTAGTGTTTGCCCTCTCACTGATTCAAAGTCCTGGGTTCAAATGTCAGCCTGGGAAATAACCACGTGGATGGAGTGCAATCTTCTTAAGTCGTCTTGGGCTCTCCAGATATCTAGCACTTCCTAAAACTCCTTAATAGTCAGGTCTAAACAGATCTGGCGTGTCAGAATGTGTGCACCCATTGCAATGGACTGGCGCTTAGCTCTTGCCTTTCATAGACAGATAGAGAGAACTTTATTTGTCATCAGAGGAAAATTGAGCATTTTACAGAAGCTAATTAAATAAATAAATACATAAATGGATAGATAAATAAACGTATACACACACTCACACACACACACACACACATTACGGTCTAAACCAGGGTTGTCCAACTCCAGTCCCGGTGGGCCACAGTGGCTACAGGTTTTCATTCTAACCCTTTTCCTAATCAGTTTTCACTGCTAATTAACTCCTTTCCCCTTCCTTTTAATTGCCCTGTTTTTAAGGATTCGGTCCTCTGAATCGATTAGTTTCTTCATAAAATGGCAGCCAAACAGAAATGAGATGTGAAACGAGCCAACAGATGACCAGCTAAACTGGGATTTCAAACTCCAGGTAATTTCACTCCAACCAGTTTCTTAATGAGAAGCCGATTCTTGCTGTTAATTAAACCCGTTATTGAATATCATGACTTGTGACAGCAGGACTGTTGATTTTCTGTTTTTTCGAAGACCACCGTCAAGATGATTTGGTGACCTGAGCAGACCAACAAGACCTCTTTCTTTATTTTCAGGTTAGTTGCTCATGTGGTGGCTTGTTTTGTGTCTCGTGATTGTTTGGCTGCTCATTAAGGAAAAAGAAACAACTAAGGGGTCAGAGTCACGTCAATTAAAATTAAGGCAAAACAAGTTAATCAGCAGCAAAAACGGCTCACTAATTAAGAAGATGGTCAGAATGAAAACACACAGCCACTGCGGCCCACCAGGACCGGAGTTGGACACCCCTGGTGTAAACACACACCAAAATGACTAAAAAGGAAAAAAAAAACAAAAAGAAAGATAAGAAATCTTCTGATTTAGCAGTCCCAGTCACAGGCGTAATTCTGTTGGTATAAAGGACCCCAAGTCGCGTTTCCTGACACACTTCTGTTGAAGTAATTTGTTGGCTTGAAAGACCTCAGTGTTGGTGTGTCACAGAGAGGGTGTGCAGCAGTGTTCATAATGGCGCTTGGTTTTGCTTTAACTCTCTTCTTCTTTTTGATCTCCAGGGGGTCCAGAGTGTGTCCCATAACTGAGCTTGCCCTTTTAATTAGCTTGTTAACTCTATGGGACCCTTTTAAGGGATGTTACCAGCCCAGCACAACATAGCACAGGAAAGTGCACTCGCCATCATAGAGTTGTAGAAGATGTGAAGGATGTCACTTTCTCACACTAAAGGAACACAGTCTACTGAAGAGGAAGAGCCTGCTCTGCTATTTCTTATATACAGTACTTCCTCCGTGTTCAGAGATCAATCCAGCCTGTCATTGTTGTGGACACCCAAGTACACGTATGAGTGCACCACCTCTACAGCAGGCTCTGTGGTGCGGTGAAAGTCAACAACCAGTTCCTTGGTTTTGCTGATGTTAAGTTGCAGATTTCTCCAAGAAAGAAAGTCCTCCACCTGACTCATCTCCTCTGTCTCATTCACTTTAACAATACACACCATAAATGGAGAATCATTTGTGAATTTCTGCAGGTGACGTAACCAGATGTTATACTGTACTAGCTGTATCCCGTGGATGTGCCCACATAGTAATGAAACAGGACAAACTTTAAAAATCAATAGACGTTGGCACTGTATCTGATCGTGTTCAGCTCTGATGGGAGAGCGTTTCCTGCATGGGGAGAAAAGCACATGGCCGTGATATCTCTGAAAATCAGCAGCTACCCTTTAAAACACATGGAGCTCTGATCTCTCTCTCAAAAACGTCAAACGTTACTTCTTAACAATCTGTAGATGATAATGTCTGTTAAACAGATACCGCTAGCTAAGCGGAGGCAAGGTGCACTCCAACATGTGGCGAGAGGTAGACCAACTCGAACAAAGGCAACATTCCCAGTGAATGAAGAAGGCCCCACCCCCCTGCTCTTGGCCCACAGCCACTCTGCTGGATTTGCATCAATACATAGGTGATACAAGAAAACTCTGGTGCTTAGTGCGATGAGAGAAGTTGCAAAGTCAACTGGAAAGTTCAAGCAAATTATAGAAAACAACCAGATCTAAATCCGTTAAGTAATTTAGCGAACAGACATACAGGCAGAACGAGGTTGGACCACAAACTTTTTAAAACCGTTTCTTAGCGAGCACATATGGGACAAAGGCAACCTACATTTCAAATTTCAAGTCCTCATGCTTCGGGAAATTTCAGGATAAGTAAGAGTCAGTGATATTTGGCTTTTATATATATAGATTTATAGTCAGAGGTGTACAGAGTGACAGACAATGGGACTCGTCTGTTCCTTGTGGTGCTCCTGTGTTGCTCACACAGTCCTTGAGTCTCATAAACTGTGGTCTGCCTGACAGATAGTCCATTATTCAGGACACCATAGGCTCATCCAACTGCATATCTCGGAGTTTACTGCTTAACAGAAATGGCTGGATGTTATTGAAGGCACTGGACAAATAAAAAAAAAACCACAATAATATTGATAATTATTGATTTTAAAATTATTTCAATACTCATTTTCCATGGTTTTGATTCTACAGCTTACATTATAAATGGACTTCTGGTAATGTGTGGCTTCTGATGATTGAGCCTTGCAGGCCACCAATGGACATGGTGAGAGTTACAGCCCCATTATTAATAAGATGGCAACTTCAGCAGTCTGGAAATACTGTAAACTGGTGCGTTTGATGTAGGGATGTGACATGAGGTTAAAACTTTTTTTTGTAGTCAGCTAAACGTTTAACACATTAAGAGTTACTTGACTGATGATTATATTATTTGTTTCCATTATGGTAAAGATTTTAGTGCATACAGAATTGCAATTTTTTTTTCTGTTGAGTTCTGTTATATAAAGTATTAGGTATTGAAAATGGTATCAAATTTCAATATTTGCCTTAACTCTTTGAGGGCTGCAATATTTATTTCAAAAAACATAGTTTCTGACAAGCAATGGTTTCACACAGAAATCAACCTAAAACGTTTGTTGCTGCATGCTGTGGCTGCCAGTTTGCCAAGAATGTGCAACACGCTTGCTGCCAGGCTGACTGTGTGGCCGGGCCAAAGTTGCGGTGCATTGCAATCTGGTTTCTACCTCTTATCATTGTTAAGTGGCAGTCCTCCCTGGCGAACATTGTCAGTACAACGATTAGCTGGGGACCAATCAGCTGAAGCTGGAACCTCACACTCATTTGCAATCACTTGTATCAAAATCTGAGTCTGACAAGTCATAGTCCAGTTCAGAGATAATAGGCAAAAACATTGTCCATGGAGTATTTTGCTTTACGCATTCGCTTTGATCTCTCACCAAATGTCACTGCCATTTTTGCCATTGTTGGCGCCTAGCTACTCACGCGAGCGCAGGAAATCTCAGTGAAACAGATGAATCTAACTTTCCATCTAGGAACAAGAGTCCAACTAAAACATAATAGTTGGTTTTGTCACAGTCTATAGTCGATTACCATCGTCAACTCCTCCTTTCGACAAATGTCGACATCAGCCCTGAAAGAGTTAATATCGTATCAAATTTGGAAATTTTATTATTGAGATGTTGCATGTTCTCCCCGTGTCTGCGTGGGTTTCCTCTGGGCGCTCCGGTTTCCTCCCATAGTCCAAAGACATGCAGGTTAGGTGCATTGGCGATTCGAAATTGTCTCTAGTGTGTGCTTGGTGTGTGTGGGTGTGTGCCCTGCAGTGGGCTGGCGCCCTGCCCAGGGTTTGCTTCCTGCCTTGTGCCCTGTGTTGGCTGGGATTGGCTCCAGCAGACCCCTGTGACCCTGTAGTTAGGATATAGCGGGTTGGATAATGGATGGATGGATGGATGGATGGATGGATGGATGGATGGATTATTGAGATGACCTTAAACTGAGGGCAGGGCAAAACAAATTTGAGAAACAATGCAAGGAGTCAAAGTTTAAGATGAATTTTAGGACCCCAGACTATAAGGCAGCTGTTTAGTTTTGAGCAGAGGAGACTCCGTTGGAACCTAATCCAGGTCTTCAAAATCCTCAAAAGCATCGACAAAGTAGATCCTGCACAAACAACCTCACAATAATTTATTGTACTAGAGCAGGAAATTGTCACCAGATAAAAGATCAGAAAGGCATCCCTATTTATTCATTCTTGTTTCATCAGCTTTATCAATTGTCCTCACTGTGCCCTCTAACAGTCAGGTGGGCTGCCTTTCTTCTGTCGATTATCAGCAGATGCTTAGTATGACTTGCATGCACCACGCAGGAAACACTTTGCCGATACCTTGACAGTGACACAGGTCAGCATGACTGAGGTCCATGAAAAATGTAACAGAACAGAGCACACACACACACACACACACACACACACACCACACACACTATTGACCGCTAACGTGACACACTTTCTTTTCTGCAAGTCTGACTGTCCTGCATTTCCCTTCTCTTGAGGCTCTACTCAGGGTCCGTTTATACTGCCTTCTTCCTTGACATTCCACCAGTATTGTAGTCATGACGTTATCATTTTTATATTGTCTTGTTATTCTGTTTCCTCTGTAATGCACCCTTTGATGGCCATACTGTAAGCGCTAAATAAAATTAAAACTTATTGATTAAAGGATATTGCAGAATTGTCATTTTCCTATCTAAACAACTAGACTCGTTTGGACCTCCAGACAAATGATGGACTCCCCCACGTGGGTAGTTGCAGTGATTCAGTCTTGTTTCCCTTTCTCGGCGACACTGCCACTAACTCAAGACGCCCACCTTGTTGAATTCTTAAAAGAATCCAATGAGCTCTTTTTTCTCTGTCGGAATTCTGAAAAACCGTCCCTTCTGTAATTAACCTGTTGCCCTTCTTTCACACATCAGAAAAATCCAAGGAGGCCGACCTCGTAATTGGAGGGCTGCTGCGGCTGTTGGCTTTCTCGGTACGTCAGCTTGTAATCAGAGGACAAATCCTGTCATGCTATTGAGCTATTGATTTATTACATTTTTTTTTTTATTATTTCATCAGCACTTACTGAATTTCCGGATTTCAAAATAACTTGTGTATAGATGGTGTAAAGATGAAAATCTATACCATGACAATTACTTCAGTAGAGTTGATCACAAAGTGTGCTGAAAGAGATGCCACCTGAAGAAAGCTTGACGTTGAATTAATTCATATGTTTATTTTTATTTTTATTGATTTTAATTAGAAGCTAATAACATTCCATATATTCAAGTCAAACTTTACAAAACAAAATTCATCCCTCACCCAAGAGAAAGAGAGGAGAGCCATCAGCCACAGCAAATCTTTAAAAGTAGCAAGGAAGGAAGAATATCCTTTTTACCCAATAGAGATGCTTATTCTAAAATGTTATTGATTAGATCCTGCCATATTTAAAAAAAAGTTTTTTCTACAGATCCTCCGAGTGAGAATTTGATTTTTTCCAGTTTCAGACAGTACAGAACACCACTTACTTAAAAAAAGGTGGAGTGGGATTTTTCCAGTTGAGCAAAATAAGTCTACGTGCTAGTAGTGTGGTAACGGCGATTCCAATTTGTTTGTCCTTCTCCACTTTAAGTCTATCTGGGAGTCCACCAAACACAGCTGTTAATGGGTTAGGAGGGATTGTGACACCAAGACTGTCTGATAGGCTTTTAAAGATTTTTGTGCAAAGTGTTGCTAATTTGGTGCATTCCCAAAACATGTGTCCCAGTTAGGGTTAGGGGTAGGGGTAGGGTTAGGTGGAATGATTGAATGCTTTGCACATATGGAGCTGGAGTGTATTCTGCGAATGGCTGCCTTCCACTCCTTTTCTGAAATAGTAACTGAAAGTTTTTTTTCCCCATTGAACTCTGGGATCTTTGAAAGGAAGGAACTTTAAAATGTTTTTATATGTGGTAGAGATGCTATCTGGATCTTGTTTGTTAATTTTTTAAATCATTAAACGAGTTCAAGGTGTGAAGGGCTGGAGCACCAGACAGGATTCAATTCTGAATGGTCTGCCAATCCATCACAGGGTGAACTCACTCACACCAGACCAAGAAAACATCTTACAGATGTAGGAAAAAATAAGATTTCTTCGTGTAACTGAATTCCCATTTTAATATGTTGTCTGGAATGTAACCATTACTCTGATCTTAAAAGGTAATCCATGGTAAGGGTTTAGAGGTTATTACTCCATGAGTCAGGTAGTCTGTGTATTTCCATTATAGGCTATAAACCACTAACTTTGAGGAAGCGTAATAAATAGGGATGAGTTACGCAAAATGGAATTTGCAGCAATACTCAGTGTTTCAGTTTGCAAAAATGTTTGCAAAGTAAACTGCATTTAGCTTCCGGTGAAATTTGTATCATTTGCAACAAGAAGTAAGGCATTTACTTTCTGTCCAAATGTCCATCCATCCATCCATTTTCCAACCTGCTGAATCCAAATACAGGGTCACGGGGGTCTGCTGGAGCCAATCCCAGCCAACACAGGGCACAAGGCAGGGAACCAATCCTGGGCAGGGTGCCAACCCACCGCAGTGTCCAAATGTGCTTTTATGTATTAATTTCATATAGGAGGTCTGAAAATTGAGAGTACACCTTATGAGAAGGATTTAGGAGTTGTAGTGGACTCAACACTATCAACTGTGAGACAGTGTTCAGAAGCCATTAAGAAGGCTAAATGAATGTCAGGTTATATAGCGCCTTGATGTGTGGAGTACAAGTCACAGGAGGTTCTTCTCAAGCTTTATAACACACTGGTGAGGTCTCATCTGGAGTCCTGTGTGCGGTGTTGGTCTCCAGGCTACAAAAAGGACATAGCAGCACTTGAGAAAGTCCAGAGAAGAGCAACTAGGCTGATTCCAGGGCTACAGGGGATGAATTATGAGGAAAGATTAAAAGAGCTGAGCGTTTTCAGTTTAAGCAAATGGAGATTAAGAGGAGACATGACTAAAGTGTTCAAAATTATGAAGGGAATTAGTCCAGTGGATCAAGACTGTTACTTTATATATATATATATATATACAGTATATAATCCAATGAGCTCTTTTTTCTTTCTCGGAATTCTGAAAAACCATCCCTTCTGTAATTAACCTGTTGCCCTTCTTTCATACATCAGAAAAATTATATTATATATTATATATGGCTATTGCCTTGCAGTTAGGAGACCCGGGTTCGCTTCCCGGGTCCCCCCTGCGTGGAGTTTGCATGTTCTCCCCGTGTCTGCGTGGGTTTCCTCTGGGCGCTCCGGTTTCCTCCCACAGTCCAAAGACATGCAGGTTAGGTGGATTGGCGATTCTAAATTGGCCCTAGTGTGTGCTTGGTGTGTGGGTGTGTTTGTATGTGTCCTGCGGTGGGTTGGCACCCTGCCCGGGATTGGTTCCTGCCTTGTGCCCCGTGTTGGCTGGGATTGGCTCCAGCAGACCCCCGTGACCCTGTGTTCAGATTTAGTGGGTTGGAAAATGGATGGATGGATTATATATGGCTATTACATATATAATAGCCATCCCCTGCGGCTTCGCCTGTGTATTAGTGAAACAAGACAGTGAGGAGGGCCCCACCCAGCTCTCCACTCCTGACGTCACTCTCCCCGCTCCCCTCATCCCGCAGTCTCTGTCTCGGATTAGCGCAAATATATCGCTCCTGCAAGCAAACTATGATTCTTAGTGCAATGAGAGAAGTCGCAAAATCAACCAGAATTTTTAAGCAAATTATATAAAAAAAAAAATCTGTTAAGTAGTTCTCTCGTTCACTAACTAAGCGGAGTTAAGGTTACGCCCCGAGGCAGATGCATGAGTGAGGAGGGCAACACCCCAATCCCCGCAGCCCGATGAGTCTCTCTCAGATTTGCGCTAATAAATCAATACTGCAAGCGAACTATGATACTTAGCACGAAGAGAAAGTCGCAAAATCAAAGGAATGTTCAATCAAATTATAGAAAAAAACGATCTAAATCCGTTAAGTAGTTCTCTCGTGAAAAGCGGACAGACATACATGCAGACAGTGCAGACAGACATTGAATTATATATAACGGATCTCAAAAAACTATAAGAAATTTCCCGCTTGGACCACGAAATTTTTAAAACCATTTCTTAGCGAGCACCTATGGGCCAAAGGTAACCTACATTCCAAATTTCAAGTCCCAAATCCACATGATTCGGGAGATTTCGTGATGAAAGAGGCAGTGGTATTTGGCTTTTATATATATAGATAAATAAATATATGTGTGTGTGTGAACAGTCTATGTGCACACGTGACGTGTGTTCATGCTTTGAGTAGTAAGAAAAGTGCTATATAAATGTAAAGAATTACTATTATTATTTTTATTGTGTGTGGCACACAAGTCTCTGATGGTGTATGAGAACACCAGAGCAAACCTGAGGAAAAACCCACACAGAAATGCATGGAGATCATGCAAACGCCACAAAAACAACAACCAAGCACAAGGTCTGAACTCAGGAGCACTACCCACTGTGCCGTCTGCAGCCTTTTTAAACAAACATTGAGCTTTTTATTAAGAAAGAAAAAAAAAAAGAAGAAAAGGAAAACCGCCAGCGACACATCTTATTCTGACACGAAAGTCTGTGGCAAGGTGACACCTTGCTCTATTATTTTTTTAAAAGTTAATTTCACTCAAAGAGAAGAACATAAATATTGCATAGATGTGGCACTCTGTTATCACATAACCAACCCCAAAAGCAATAATAAAACATGAAGTCCACCATTTTCACATGATAAATGGCCATAAGTTGTACGAAAAATGGCCTCAAACCAGTGGTCACATCATTACTCGATAGATGTATGGTAGCAGAAAGTTTTTAATATTTAACATGTGTTTAATATATTAGTAGACTGGATATATTACAAAAATCTTTTTATAAAGATGCAATTTTGACTGATAATAGCTGAAAGTCTACATTTTTTACACAAAGTCAACTTTTACACATTTATAAATAAATTCAGCTGCGCTCACTCCATTCAGTTACATATAATTGCGGCAGCACCTCACAAGCCCATCCATCCTTTACAGTTATGAAGCATGTGGCTGTTTTTGAGGATTTTTATTACTTTTTCCTTCTAATTCATCATAATTTCAAAGGCAGTACTCAAAGGTCGAAGACGCCTGACCTCTGACCTCAGGAGATGGTTACTCTTTCATCACTTGCTGGCCAGTATTGACCAAGGCAATGAGTTTAAAAAATCAAGGGCAGATCACTCAAAGGTTCAGGTGTTAAAGGGTCTCATGAATCTCTGGCCGAGGGCAAATAAACAGCCACCTTTGTATCAAAGCGAGGGTTTTTGTCAATAAAAATTGAATTGCATGATGAAAACAGTGGATTTTCAGGAGGTAATGTGAAAATAGAAAGAAAATAATAATCTAAAGATCTAAAGGTTTAACTTCTCAGGTGCATTAAAGCCACCGACATCATATACAGTACATTATTGGTCATACTGTAGGTTAAAATCCCTTACCTTGTTAACAGGCTGACAAAGCACTGGGGTGGATATTCTGTGATTAAATGTCTAAGTCACAAGGTACAGTACATAAACCTCCTACACACTAAACAAGAGAAAATGTCCTCTTTACTTCATGTGTAGTCATAAACATAAAACCAAAGGACATAAGATAACAAACAAAAAAGGAAAAGAAGGACATATGGAAATGTTACTGTATAACAACCTTCGGGAGAAGCCTTCCATTTCAATGGCAGATAGTGGCTCAGCTCACAGGGCTGGAAGTGTATGGGGGCCTTACAAAGGATCTATTCTCCTGGGTACACACCAGGTCTGGAAGTAATTGAACATTGTCTGGGCCATCTTTCACTTTACAAACAAAATAATGAAACTGAGCCACCTTGACTCACAGAAGCAGCTTTTAAAGTAGCAGGTCAAAACACAGCATGATGCCACATGAGGGGTCCCTTGAGTGAAACGCGACTTTAGAGGCAGGCATACACAAGTCAGTTAAGTTAATTACTTACAAAACTGTGGAAGAGCATCTCAAGCGTATAGAACTGTTCAATTTCACATTACAGTATCACCTCAAACAACTGTGCAAGCAAAAAGACCTCCTGCTAAGGCATATATATAAGGGCAACCGGCATGTTTTAGATTTAAAGTCTTTTATTTTTCATGTCATATCCATACATTCACATGCATACTGTATGCCAATATGCACATTTTATATAGATACAAATATGTACTGTAAATACTATCTCTCATGAGGGTGACACAGTGCTGCAGTGGTAGTGCTCCTGCCTCACAGTAAGGAGACACAGGTTTGCATCCCTAGTCCTCCATACGTGGAGTTTGCATGTTCTCCCCATGTCTGTGTGGGTTTCCTCCAGATGCTCCAGTTTCCTCCCATAATCCAAAGAAATGCACGTTAGGTGGAATGGAGAGGCAAAATTGGCCCTAGTGTGTATTTGGTGTGTGTGTGTTGGACTGGCACCCTGTCCAGTGTTTGTTCCTGCCTTGCGTTCTAAGTTAGCTGGGATAGTCTTCAGCACCCCCCTGGGGACCCGGTTCAGGACTAAGTCAGTAAGAAACTCTCATCATATGTGCACAAACTTGTATATACTGTATACGGATCTATATATTTGTTCGATGCTTGCTGGGCTAGGCTCTAGTTTTCCTCCTGTGGGTAGGCAGGTTTAAATAATTATTATTAATAATTATATGATATATATTTTAATGATATTAAATATATATTGTCCCCATGTAATTAGGGGACAACACCATGGCTTGGCTGATTGCAAATACACTCAGGACCAGGGATTGGCACTGTCACTTACTACCTCTTCTCTTCCTCCCTCTACAGAAAGGAAGAAAACTCTTCAATTCCACCCGGGGGGGTAAACGTTAACATTATATAAAGTTATTGCATGTTTTTACCTGCATTATTATCAATCTTTAATTTAATATTATTTTCTGTATCAGTATGGTGCTGCTGGAGTATGTGAATTTCCCCTTGGGATTAATAAAGTATCTATCTATCTATCTATCTATCTATCTATCTATCTATCTATCTATCTATCTATCTATCTATCTATCTATCTATCTATCTATCTATCTATCTATCTATCTATCTATCTATCTATCTATCTATCTATCTATCTATCTAGAAAGGATGATTGACAAACCAATCACCTGGACATGCCTCTTCCAAGTCTCACCCCTTAAAACTGACCTCTCCACCAGCCTGCAGCAGTCCATTTTGACTCCCGTCTGAAAAAGACATTCTTCTGTTTATTTTTCGTGTTTTATTCTTCAATTTGAGATCTTTCCATTATACAGGGATAACTTTGTTGGCCCCAAACCTTCATGATATCTCGAATTTTGTTCTTACTATATGCATATTATTTTTTTTATTTGATATTGTTTATTTGTTCTATGCCTTAATTTCTTGAAACATTAAGATATTCAACTGTGTGCATTCCATAAAAACTGAAAAAAACAGGTGTTTCAAAAGTATACATAAATATATACATATATATAAAGTATACATAAAGTAGAGAGAGAGAGCTAGAGAGAATATATATATATATATATATATATATATATCCAATATATATATATATATATATATATATATATATATATCCAATATATATATATATATATATATATATATATATATATATATATATCCAATATATATATATATATATATATATATATATATATATATATATATATATATATATATATATATATATATATATATATATATACACATATTGTGACAAACGCACGAGTAGAGAGTAGCCGACCGGCTCAACAGAGCGTGATAACTCACAGAAAACAGGTTTGGAACAGAGTACTAACACCTCTCTCTTTTATTCAGCAGGAAAACTGATGAGTAAACAAACCTTTACGAAGACCCGCACTCGGTTTCCCTCCCGTGTTTACAACAACCGCTACCTCCCTTCTGTCTCGTTCTGATGACATCACTTCCGGCTCCATGTTGCCACGTCATCTCTGACGCTTCCTGGATTTTCCCATCATACCCGTTGTACATAACTTCCTGTCTGTGCCTTATATAAATGCGACTATTTCACTAATATGTTGTCCTGGTTGTAATTCAATGTTTGAATGTACAAGTTTGAGCAAGACTATTGGACCTTTCACTACACGGGGAAGGCAAAACCCCAAAACTTCACAAGAGTGTTGACTTTTTCTTATATCTTCACAATACATACATACATAAATACAGATAGATAGATAGATAGATAGATAGATAGATAGATAGATAGATAGATAGATAGATAGATAGATAGATAGATAGATAGATAGATAGATAGATCCATCCATCCATCCATCCATCCATCCATCCATTGTCCAACCCACTGAATCCGAACACAGGGTCACGGGGGTCTGCTGGAGCCAATCCCAGCCAACACAGGGCACAAGGCAGGAACCAATCCAGGGCAGGGTGCCAACCCACCGCAGGACATAGATAGATAGATCTCACATCCAAATAAAAAAATATATCATTAAAATTCTCAAGAAATGCATAATAAGTTACCAAAGCACAGAGTATTATGATACGTGTTGCATGGTCTGACATGCAAGAATTTCTCTGCACTCAGTACAAGTGACTACACTACTATTACTATTATCACTAGTTCCTTTTAATCTTCATAAATATGACTAATAGATGACATCACTGGAATTATCCAGAACTGCCTGATAATATTAAAACAATCAATGTCATAAGTGATAGTTCCATTCATCGTCTCAAACCTAAATGAATAAAATTACATAATTGGAATGATCAAGTAATGCCTAATAATACTACAGCACACCATATTATAGCTAATCACCTCAAACCTGAGTGAGAAATGACACAACCTGCCCCAAAACATTTTCTGTATTAAATTGGCTAACAAATATATGTTATTTCAGCGCTAAGCAGTCATTACATTTTTTGGGAATTCATGGTGCCAAAACTATGTCTCACTTTACTGCTCTCAGTCCACACACAACCAGTACAGAGCTGACTGGCGGTGCCTGTGCTCCTGTCTTTAGAGTGCCTTACCCATCATCTGACACTGATGGGTCATAAATGCCAGTGGCACTGTATGAAAGGCAGAACACAAGCCTGAATGGCAAAGCCATAGAGAACAATGCATAAAACTAATTAAATTATCAAGAATTGGTATAGTAGGCAGGATTACTCTGGGGCACTTTAAATCTAAATTTAATTGTTTTATGAATTAGGTTAATAAAGATTGATAAGCACTCTGCGATGGACTGGCGCCCCGTCTAGGGATTGTTCCTGCCTTGCATCACATGTTTGCTGTGATGGGCTCCAGTTTCCCTCACAACCGTAAGTATAAGTATACTTGATATTTAAGTCTATATACCCTAAGTATAAGTATACTTGATATTTAAGTCTATATACCCTAAGTATAAGTATACTTGATATATAAATCTATCTATAAGTCTATAGTGGTGGCTCTGAGGCTAGGGATCTGTCCTGGCAATCGGAAGGTTGCCAGTTTGAATCCTGTAAAATGCCAAAAGGGACTCTGCTCTGTTGGGCCCTTGAGCAAGGCCCTTAACCTGCAATTGCTAAGTGCTTTGAGTAGTGAGAAAAGTACTATATAAATGCAAAGAATTATTATTATTATGGATTGGCTGGGCTAAATAGTTTGTCTTCTTCAAATTTTAATGCTGCTTTGTTAATTTAAACATTGCCTGTAAACTGATAAACAAATGTGAGATCATTCCAAATTATGATAAGACTTAAAAATATGCAGCACATTTATGTATCACTGTAAGGTAGAGCAATAATCCAATTACAGAGTATAAATCATAGCATTGTACTTTTAAACTTTTTGTTGAAACCAAACAGTATGTGTTGAAACGTATAATCTTTAATAATCACAATTATTACTTCTCATCTCCACATTGGCTAAAATTATTAATGTTTTTTTTTTATTTTTTTAACAGTGCAGTCCTACATTGTGATTCTTTATATCCTTATTTTTGACACAATTCTACTGACTGCACTTAAACTAGAAGTTATCATTTCATGCTTTAAAAGAAAAATACAAAGACTGTAGTAATTACGCTTCGCTCAGTTGTGCAGAATGCTTACTGCAGTTCTAAAATAGCGAGTGGTCTCATTTTCAAACATGTGTCACATCTGTCAGCTGGTTATAATATAAATACATACGTGGGTGTGAGTGCTCATCTTTTTTTAACTAGATAAAAAGGCAAAGTTTCATCCATCCATCAATTTTTCAAACTAGGGTTTTATTTTCAGGGGTGTGCTGAAATTGATCCTGGAAAAAATGGCCAAAGGCAATTTCAGAATCCTAAGCACTTACAGCAGCATGATGATACTGTATGATTCTGACTCCAAGTTCACGGTACTCCCAATCAACGATAAACTAGTTACATAAGTTAGACATTCTGGTAACCAAATGCCGCACAGATGACTTTGGCTTTAAAGGAAATTCAACTTTTTTATCCATTCTCCACCCTTAAGTATAAATTTGAAATTGAGCTTTTTATCTGCCCACAGTAACTGCTGTCTATCCAGTTATCTTCAACTGCGCGTATGTATAACGTCTGGGCTGCGTGAACGCAGACACGGCTTATTATCACCTTCTCGCTCGATAGAGTAGGTGTTGAGTTCTGAGGAGGCCAGCTGCAGCAGCTGTGTACATTCTCTGAACCCGCAGCAGGGAGCTTTCATCTTCGCTGGGTTCCCTGCTGCCAGTTCCACGGCGTGGCCTCTCAGTTCAGTCCTCTCCACCCCCACGTCCCCCACAGAAAACATCAGTGTAATTGCTTTGGAATTTTTGAAACCGCAAACTTCTGAGGAGAATAATTTTTGGGAAAGAATTAAGGAGGACTTAAGGTATTGCAGCAGTACAGGCGTAAATAAATAGGGCCATGGAGTTGTGGGTGAAGTATGCTCTTTCGTCTGTGCTTAATCACTCAGATTCTCAGAGGGTCGTGGACGGTGTAACGCTGGAAGGTAATTCTAATGTGGGGGTGCAGAGAGGTCACGATGTAGATGATCTCTTACAAATTAGAGGATTTCAGACCTACCTTCTGTATGACACGATGTGAGATTTCTCCTACTTATCTCCCAACTCACTAATTTATAAGTATAACCCACCACAAAGACTTTTCACCATTCCTCTGTCTCTCTAACCATTTTATATGAACGGTAGCAAGAGGAACTTCTTTATGTATCTGTGCCTGTTACAGAAGTAAGAACATGGGAAAACGCTTGATGAGAACGGGCTGTTCAGCCAGGCATTTCTGTAGCGCTGCCAAAATCTAATCAAGTCAAGACCTGAAGGTCCCCAAGGTGATACTTTCAACAGCACCACTCAGTAACCTCCTTACGGTTATCTGTGTGAAGAAATAACGTCCTAACATTGGAATCTGTCTATTTACTTATAATTCAACCTCAGAAGAGCTCAGTTGACATGAACACAACTTTGGCATTGCTAAAGCATAAAAATCTAAACAGATAAATAAATATTTCAAACGGAAACTATCACTGTTCACCTTGATAACAACACTGTGCCCTAAAGTCTGAGAAAACATTCTCTCTTCAAAACCATAGAGCATCAGCCATGTAACCCCATAGGAATGAAAAAGCAAAAAAATCAGGAGTGGTCTCCCTTGGACTTTCTAGTAAACTCAGATATGGGGATGGATATTTGAGGAGTAAACAGCAACACAATGATTATATTTATATATTATATACATTAAAGAGCCATCAACAACAAATCAAATCAAATGAATAATATATTGAACAATTATTATAAAAGTAAAGTGAGAATAAATCAGACTCTGCAGCTGCATGAATAGAAGGTTAACTAGTTAGCAGAAATAGCCCAAAAGTTGGTAGACATCTACAATTTGTACCTAATACTTGTATGCAAAATTTGTTTGACCTAAGTGAAAGCGTACCTAAGTTATCGTGTTTACATACACAGACACAGACAGACACACAGACATAATTCCAAAAATGGTATTTTCAGACTCAGGGAGGTCTGAAACTTTCAAGATTCATCAAGATCTCGACATAGAATTTTTTGGACAATTCTAATACTTTCCCTACGAGAAAGTAAATCTGACTCAGGGAGGTCTAGAACATTGAGATTCATCAAGATCGCAAAATTGAGTATTTGGAGGATTCCAATACTTTCTCTATGCTTTGTATATGACAAAGTCAGGGAGGTCTAAAATGTTGAGATTCATCAAGATCTCGACATCGAATTTTTGGACGATTCCAATACTTTCCCACAAGAAAGTAAATCTGACTCAGGGAGGTCTAGAACATTGAGATTCATCAAAATCTCGAAATGGAGTTTCTGGAGAATTCCAATACTTTCCCTATGCTTTGTATATGACAAAGTCAGGGAGGTCTAAAACATCAAGACTCATCAAGATCTCGACATCAAATTTTTGGACGATTCCAAAACTTTCCCTACGAGAAAGTAAATCTAACTCAGGGAGGTCTAGAACATTGTGATTCATCAAAATGTCAAAATGGAGTTTCTGGACGATTCCAATACTTTCCCTATGCTTTGTGTACGACAAAGTCAGGGAGGTCTAAAACATCAAGATTCATCAAGATCTCAACATCAAATTTTTGGACGACTCCAATACTTTCCCTACGAGAAAGAAAATCCGACTCAGGGAGGTCTAGAACATTGAGATTCATCAAAATCTCGAAATGGAGTTTTTGGAGGATTCCAATACTTTCCCTATGCTTCGTATACGACAAAGTCAGGGAGGTCTAAAATGGTGAGAATCATTTAAAATCTCGAAAAGGAGTTTTTGGAGAATTCCAATACCTTCCCTATGCTTCGTATACGACATAGTCAGGGAGGTCTAAAACATCAAGATTCATCAAGATCTCGACATCGAATTTTTGGACGATTCCAATACTTTCCCTACGAGAAAGTAAATCTGACTCAGGGAGGTCTAGAACATTGAGATTCATCAAAATCTCGAAATGGAGTTTTTAGACGATTCCAATACCTTCCCTATGCTTCGTATACGACAAAGATCTCAAATATAAATAGTCTAAATCAAATAGTCAAATAGATCTCCTTAGTATCTTTTTGGTTTCTCCTACACTTTTACAAATAAAGGTGTCAAGAGTGGTTCTTCAGGGTGTTGCCATAGGGGGACCATTTTTGGTTCCCAAAAGACCCATCCACAAGATGGTTCCAGAAAGAACCTTTATTAAATTAGATTCAGAACAGGCTCCATAGAGTAAATAACCATGAATATATAGTAACTGATTTGAGAAATACCAATGGGTCATGATTTTAAAAGGACTTTTGCTACAGGCAATTAACATAAGCGTAGCCTTATTCTGTGGGTAGCCTACCATACATTAAAGATTTCAGGGTTTTTTTCTACATATCAGAATGTCTTTCAAAACACAAATATCCAACTTCATATGCAAAGAACCCTTCCCAGAATGAAATGGCTCTTTTACTTTACACAACCCAGTAAACAACCATAAGGTGCCATAATTTATTCCTTTAACCGTTATCATCAGGTAGCCACAGCTAGTGTTAAATAAATTTTATTTTAAATAAATAAACGTCATTTTTGAAATCTTCAGTTTCTAAAACCTAATAAGAGGATCGAAAGCTTTATCAATAACAACAGAAAAGAGACAAAAAAAGTAATTTGTAACCAAATCATAACACCCAGCATAGTCAAAGGAGGACTCCCATCAGCACAAGTGAGAATCTAGTTCGTGCCTCCTCATTGCAGTGGGCCTTCTCCATCTGACCTCCACTACACATCTTTACTTTTTGTTTAAAATAAGACGACAGCAATCAATCAAAACTTGTAACAAATGTCTATGTGCAAATCCTCGTACATTCAGGACAATGTATAATGTATATTTTACAGTAGAGTTGCCTTCAACAAACACGTTCCACTCAAACATTTAAGAAAAAGACCATTTTACATTTGGGAGCAACAAGTATTTCAGAGATGGGTCCCCTCGCTGCTTCTCTCCACTATTGCCATTCATTTGGTAGGCATACCACAGAAATGAGGTCCTCCATTCATTAATCATCTCCTAGTGTGCAACTGCAAGATAATCACACCCCTGGGGAGAATCGGCTGACACGAGGTGCAAAAGTGTGTTTACCTCACAGTAACCAACACACCATGTAACGTTTCTCTGTCATTATGAAATATTTATTTTAGTACATGTCACATCACTAGGCTTCCATCACGATACAATTTCATTTTAATGAAATTGCTGACTTTCCGTTCTGTAGATTGTCTTTGATCAAAACACATAATTCTGTCCAGACGTAATTAAAACACAGACAGGAAAAAAAAAAAGAATATTTGTGCAGATTTTTGTTAAGGAAACCTCCAAATCCTTCAATCATTTCTAAAGGAAATGTGAACTTGTTTTTTGCCTTTGAGGAGGGCTATTAGGGCCCTCTTACTATTCTGTATAACGCGGTTTTGTGCCTCTGTTAATAAATGCCTCCTGCCAGCAGTCACAAAGGGCGTGAGTGAACGCACACATAATAATAACTCATAAATAATAAGTTACTTGGGAAATATAACAGGGTAAAGCATAGCAGAAAATAAAATATGCGTTTGCGAGAAAGATTAAAAAAAAAATAAAAAACACATTCTGAGAGCAATTAAAGAAAAATACTCAACACCAGTAAACCAGCAAACCAGTGTTTGTATTTTCAGCAAAATAATAATAATAAAAAAATGAAGAGAGTACAGAGCAGGTGAAATATATACTCATTACTGACAAAACCTGTCAGCAGAAGGCAGTGCAAATAGTAATTATTATAATTGCCGATACAACTATTTGATTCAAATACTTGCTTACTTTTATAAATTAACCTACAAGAATAGAGTAAGATGGTATTACAACGTAATTACTGAATCTTCTGATCTGGCTCAGTGGCACATTCTTTTGTCCATCTTAGCTTAATCCACTACCTGTTTGTGGGGTGCTAGTAAAAATAAACAAATGGATGAATAGATAGAGTAGAATATAAGAAGAACGTAAGAAATTTGACAAAACAAGAAGAGATCGTTCAGTCCATTAGGCTTGTGTGTTTAGCTAATAGCTAAGCTGTCTCAATACCACGTCCAGATATTTCTTTAAGGTTCTACTGGTCAACAAGCATTTTGTTACTGGGATCCTTTCACCAGTACTTTAACAAATTTCACTTGCTGACTCCAAATCTGAAAACCGTTTTCCTCCAGCACGTCCCATTTTTTAGTTATGATGTTCCAGGTCTTGGACAACTAGGGTGACTGGACAGTAAAGACTATGTGTTTCAGCATTTAAGAAATAAGTTTGGTCTCGAGAAAAGTGAAGCCAAATTTAAGGAAGGTGATTTTGTTGGCCCTGAAATCCGACTGATGCTTGATGATGAGTTCAAAAGGAAACGGAAGCCAACTGAATCAGCACCCTCATTCGTGCAGGTTGTCCAGAATTTTCTTGACAGTGACAGAGCAGAGAATTATACTGAGCTTGTGGAGAACCTGCTGAAAGTATATCAGCTTACGGGAGCCAGAATGTCACTGAAGACGCATTTTTTACATTCTCATCTTGACTTTTTTCCACCAAATCTAAGCGATGTCAGAGATGAGCACGGGGAATGATTTCATCAAGATACAAAGGTGATGGAAAACCGATATCAGGGAAAATGTACTCCGAGCATGATGGGTGACTACTGTTGGTTCATGCAAAGAGAGATGTGCAGTGCAAGAACAAAAGCGAGTGCCTCAGACAATTTTGAGCATGCTGACCTCACTTTTATATTTAGGTAAATTGACATAAACTTGTTTTAAAGTGTCTCTGGTATCGTCTTCTGGTTTGTTTTCACAATAAATGCATTCAAACAATTTTGGTGGGACATAGCCCAAACTCCAGATATCATGTTGATATATTATATTGATATTCAAAAGTGTCAAAACGTCAATGATGTGTATTTGAAAAACCTGATGTGCTAGCTTAATTCTGATTTCATATATGAAATCAAGTGTAAAAAACTTAATAAAGAGATGCTCTGAAGTTCCCAGAAGCAAACAAAAAATATTTTTTTGTAGACCAGCGTTGTTAAAGGTATACATGGATTGGCATCCTGGCCAGGATTAAACAAGGATCCTTCACTTGGCCTGGTGGCCAGTGCAATGGAAGAACTGGGGGGAGATAAGCATGGCTGAATATTTTCTCCCTCAATTCGCTAGATATGGAAGCCTCCATGGGATGGGATTTCTATTCCATGCTGGGACCTGCGGTTCTATGGGGGCCAGGATTCACAATCCCTACTTTCAGGGATTTCCATTCCACCAGAAAATGCTTCCAATAGGCTATGCCCCAACACCAAAAGAACTCCTGGGTCATAGATAAATGAAGCCACTCGACCTCATCCAGTCGAGTTAGAGTCAGTGGTAGAGAATGAAGATTGTCTAGAGGAGTGGCGGGGAGGAGAATATGTATGATTTGCAAAGTATTTGTAAGGAATTTGATGCAAATAAACCTTTTTTTTCTATTGGGACTTGTGTCTGGGATTTGGGGGTGTTGCAATGCCCCCTTAATGGTCACTATTGTTTGGTCAAATTATTGTACAGGGTGGCCCAAGAAAAAGTGGCACGCCTCCACCGAGACGACTCTGTGTTTGGTGCGCAATTTCTGCTATCGCAGATCATAGACCCCATATTCTTTGACACAACGGTGAAATCGGAGGTGTATTTATAGATATTTCACCAGTTCTTCACACAAATGACAGACTACAAAGGTGACAAATTGTTACTTCCAGCAAGATGGTGCAACTTGCCATACTTCCCGTATATCTATGGCTACTATTCGGGAGCATTTTCCTGATGAAAGGATTATTAGCAAGGGCTTATGGCCACCACGATAGCCTGACTTAACAACATGCAACTATTTCTTGTGGGGTCATTTAAAGGGCTGCGTGTATGAGACAAATCCGCAGACAATAAATGAGCTGAAGTTGAGCATTGAAAATGCAATACAGAGAATCGATCCCATAATGTTGCAAAGAGTGTACATGAACATGCTGAAATGGGCACAGAGATGTATTGACGCACAAGGAGATCACTTTCAGCATCTTCTATAAATGTGAGTACCACATTTGATAATTTTTCTCTTCACCACGTAATGCAGTTGTCTCGGTGGAGGTGGGACACTTTTTCATGGGCCACCCAATATAATAGATGTAACTTGCCATGGGATTTGTCAGCAGACATCCTCATATTTTAAAAAAGGAAAGTTAATTCTACTCTGAAAAAGACTAAAAAACAAAAACTAACAACAACATTGCAGAAAAAAACCAGAAAAATGTATTCCATCTATCTGTCCATTTTGTGAAACAACATTATTCATTACAGTTTGAGTCTGTCCAGACTAGGTGAGGCACACAGCCATGGTGAGACACCCAGCCTGACGCTCAGTTAAACTGTAAGACACTGGTCAATATTAATGTCTACTGGTTTGAGTGACAACTAGGACCAGGGCAAAGGTAGCAAGGTGGTGCAGTGCAATCAGTGGCCCATTTTGATGTTATTTTCAGTCTGTCTAAGTTTGTTAGAGAAGGTTAATTAAATCTGTCAATCCAAACTTGGTTATGAAGTAGCCACACAAAACAAAATAAAAAGGTTCATCTGGAAACTCACAGCGGTGGTCTCACTTCAGGCAGCTAGACCCCAACCTCCACAGGCGGGCTTTGGCCTGCACAGGCCCAAACTATAGAACTGGCTTTTAAAATATCCACAAAAATATTTTAAGCACCAAAATACATAAAAATGCAAAAGCTTCTGGCTTAATGGACAAGTTAACAAAGAATCTTTTCTTTGCCCTGTTCCAGAACCCCAGACCTCAGACACCCCCACACAAACACAAGTCCCTGGAACAAAGCTTCTTCCAACACACACAATTCCACTCCATTTCTCTTTTTCCTTTCCTTCACACTTCTAAATGAGCTTTGTCCTCCTTCCATCCAACTCTGACTCGCCTGGATGAAGTCGAGCCACTCCTTTTATCTTGGACCCAGGAGTACTTCTAGTGCTAGGGCAGAGCCCGATGGGAGTACTTCTGGGTCAATCGGAAGGCCCAAAAACCAAGGAGCACAGCTCCTTGAGGCACCCCCTGGTGGCACCTAGGGACCCCAACAGAGCTGTTATATGGCAATACAACTCCTAGCATGCCCTGTGGGTGCCCACTGGTGTACCTGCCAGTTTGGGGGAGAACGTAGCTTGAAGTGTTCAGCCCAAAGACCTTCCTTCAAGTTGGCCTCCCTGCCGGAAATTCATCTAATCCTGCTGGGATGTTATCATACCCACTCTTCTGATGGCCTCCTATGCCATTCTTGATTAGGCAGGGAATCTCCTGCCTCTTTTCATGCCTATTTGCCACCTGGGCGTCCCAGCCAGGCATGGGAAGGGAGTCCATTCTGGCAAAGATACACTTTACAACAAAAAGTGAGCAAAAAATTGAAGAAGGTATTTTTACTGTGGTCTAGCGTTGGTCCCCACAGATTTTTGTTATCTCCATTCTCTACAAGATTAAAATATTTTTTGCTTATTATTACAAACCGCATGCAGTATGTAACATATGAAAAAAAAAGATTTTTGGGTGAGGTATTCCTTTAAACGGATCAAAAAACCCTAATTGTGCAGTCAAAACCTTGGGTGTTAAAAGCCCGTGCTCCATTATGAATGTCTGTGGCATATAAGAAGCAATCTGAATATTCTTAAACAAATCCTTTGAAACGCAGATCTCTCTGCCCTTCGCATAAAGAAGATTTTAACCTTAAGTGTTGCATCAAGCCGTTCAAAATATTATTTATATTCTTTCCCTTTTTTTAACCAAGATATTTCAAAAACACAGATGGAATGAAACGGAATGAAAGGTTAAAAGTGGGTCTTCCTTATTACTTCCTTATCATTAGGCTTGTGTTATATTTATTGTCTTTACTCATGCTATTAGGTTCAAAGGAATAACCTAATTACTGTGCTCGATTCGTGCTGCCAACCTTTACATTATCTGTCTGGGATGAGCACTTTATACACTAGTTCCCAGCCTCCTGCATCCAATCATCCACAACATAAAGACAGGTAATGACAGAGTGAGCCCGTAAAGAAAAGAAAAAAAAAAAAAAAAGGACATGACCAAAGCCTTTCATTCCCCTCTGTTGCCTTTTGACTCCTTGCAGGAGACGCACCCAGATTCTTTGACTGCTTTCTTATTTCCCAACAAATAAAATTCCTTTAGCTAGTACACCTTGAAAAGGAACAAAAAAATGTAATAATGACAGGGAGGTGTGGTGATGCAGGGGTTAGCGCTGGCACCTTACCAACCTAGAGTCCTATGTTTGACTCCTTGGCCCAGGCATGGCCTTGTGTGCAATTTGTGGTTCTTCTCATTTCACCAATATGAGGGAGTGTGTGTCAAACTTTCCTCCCATGTGCAAAAGATGTGTTTGCTACGTTAACTGGCAGCTGTAAATTGTCCCCATTTAAGTATGCAGGTAGTGTGTGGGGTGTAGCGGCGGGAGGCAGTGTGGTCAGGGCCATTTTAACAGCATCATAGGCCACCGGGCAAAGTAGAGTACTGGGGCCCCTGTTTTGACAGCAAAACAGAAACATAAATATTCATCAGAAAAAACATGGGTACCTATGCTTCGGGGGCCAGTGCCCATCATGCCCATACGTTAAGACGGCCCTGGGGTGATGTAGTGGATAATACAATACAATTTACAGTTTTTTTTGAATAGCCCAAAATCACACAAGAAGTGCCACAATGGGCCTGACTTTTGACAGGACCCCAGCCTTGACTCTCTAAGAAGACAAAGAAACACTCCCAAAAAAACCCTTATAGGGAAAAAAATGGAAGAAATCTTGGGAAAGGCAGTTCAAAGAGAGACCCCTTTCCAGGTAGGTTGGGCGTGCAGTGGGTGTCAAGAAGAAGGAGGTCAATATAATACACAGAACAGAACACAAGTAATCCTCAATACAATATAAAGGTGCAACAGAAATATTCGAAGTACAGAGCAGAATTTAACAGTAGATGATATCACATAATATGATATGGATTTGTTCAGAGTCCTGGAGACCTAAGCCATCAAGCTGCCTTCCCCTATTGGCCATTCCACAGCTGAGTCAGCGCTGGGCCAGCCAATCTGATGAACGGACCACTCTACCCGATAATTCCTGCAATCCTCCATCAGAAATGACTTTACCTATAAGGCTTTGGACTTCAAGCATTGAAGTTGTGGGTTCAAATCCTGCTGCTGACACTGTGGGACCATGAGCATGTCACTCCAACTGGAAACAAATAGGAAATGTTGTAATTCACCTTGAAGAAAGCCAACAATGTGAATGAAATAAGTGAGCAGGCCCTGTGACAGCCTGGCACCTACTTTCAGCTATGGTTTTATTCGTGCTGTCAGGATAGGCACCAGCTGGCTGCATATTGAATAAGCTGGGCTGAAAATTAGATTTATTTATGTATTTTTGCACCCCAGTCATGGTAAAAAAAACCTCACACTGTTCCTGCATGGTGCTGAGGTGTAGCCCACTGTACTCGGGTCCCAATCCAAGTGATTCGTAGTGTGGTGGGTATGGCAACGCGCTATCAGTGCATGCTCTCAAACTTTGAATAGCACTTTCACTGAGCTCAAGCAATATTTGCACCTTAGTAAAATCACTTCATAGTTTCTACTGGCATTTTAATATCCACAGGCAACTTCTTGAAATAGCCTCTTATTCAAACATTTGGAAAAATTTCTAAGTACGCCATTTGCTGCTTTAGTTATCCTTCTATGTATGACACGTTTGGTCCATAACACCTGCCAGTCCTAGAATGGTTGGTCACTGGTAGACTCCCCTTTCATAGGCCAGCCCCGTCCTCAAAGATCAAAACCCAAAATTAATGTGCTGTTTGCTTACTGGACTAGATAGGAGAAAGCCATTTTGAGTTTTAAACAGTCAGGATCCATGTAAACACACTTGAGCTGCCCACCACTGTCCTAGTGAACAGGGTCCAACACCCAACCGTGACGTCCTGACAATGGAAGGACTGAAGGAGAGAGCTTTTGCAGGACATTCTCTTCTTCAGACCGACAGAGGACATCCCCTTTGGCTTTCAGCGGGACAACAGGTTTGGAGCATGGAACTTCAACCCGGCTGGGGCCCGTGGCCAGCGCCAGGGGTCACCTGGATGTTTACTGGGCCCTGTTTGGCAACATTTCTGCCACACCAGGAAGTGTGGCCGGAAGAAGGTTGTTGGACACCTGGAGTCCTTCTGGGTGTCCTATAAAAGGGGGCCAGTCATCAGTATTCAATGGCCAGAGTCTGGAGGAAGACGGACAAAGCCTGTGTGGAAGAATAGCGGTGGAAGGACCGTGCTCTCATTGTGGACAAGAAGAAAGAACACACTGGTGAGCTCAGTAATCACAAAGCGACTGGTAAGCCAAGGAAGACCTCCACTGCTGATGACAGAAGATTCCTCACTATGGTGAAGAAAAAGCCACAAACGCCTATCCGACAGACCAGAAACAGACTTCAGGGGGCCGATGTGTGTGTATCAGAGATGACTATCAGCAGAAGACTTCATGAACAGAAATACAGATGACACACTGCAAGGTGCAAACCACTAGTTAGCCAGAAAAACAGGATGGCCAGATTACAGTTGGTGAAAAAAGACTTAAAAGAGCCTGTAGAATTCTGGGAAAAGGCCTCGTGGACAGACGAGACAAAGATAAACCTGCTGTATCAGAGTGATGGCAAGAGCAAAGTGTGCAGACGAAAAGGAACTGCTCAAGATCCAAAGCAGACCACCTCATCTTTTAAACATGGTGGTGGGGATTGGCTTTTGGTTTGGTCATGTATGGCTGCCACAGGTCCTGGCACACTTCACTTCATTGATGATGGAACTGCTGACGGCAGTGGCACATGAATTCTGAGGTGTAGAGAAACATCTGATCTGCTCAAGTTCCAGTAAAGACCCCCAAACCCACTGGATAGCGCTTCATCCAATAACAAGATAATGATGTAAACATATTGCTGAGGCAACACAAAGCTAAAACATGGAAAGTTCTTGAATGGCCAAGCCAGTCACCCGATTTAAATCCAACGGAGCAGGCCTTCCATATGCTGAAGAGAAAACTTAAAGGGACAAGCCCCCGAAACAAGCAGGAGCAGAAAATGGCCGCATCAGAGACTTGGCATAGCACCACCAGAGAAGATCTTCAACACTTGCTGATGGCTATGAATCGCAAACTTCAAGCAGTTATTGCATGCAAGGGATATGCAACATAGAACTAAATATGACAGCTTTAATAAACCTGCCATTGCTGTGTCCCAAACATTATGGTGCCCTGAAATGGGGGGGAACCACATAGAAATGTTGCGATTTCTACATGCTGTATGTAAGTACCCATAAAGAAATATCACATCCGAATTGTTTGATTTATAATTAGAAACTGTGGAGGAGTGGGGTAAATCAGGGAAAAAAAGCATCTTTGTCCCAAACATTATGGAGGACACTGTATGTACGCACTTCCTAAAATAAGACCATTTGCCATTCCTTATGGTATAAAAGTTGGCAGAGAACACTGACCCGGGTGTCATTTGATTGTTTTTTAATGCCTTGAATACTGCCCTCCCTAAAAATGACTTCCACAGGCCATTCTTAAAAAATTGTAAATTGTCGAGTTCAGCCAAAAAATGGACTTTTCCGCCCCATTTTCTGCTTTAAAACTTCCTGCCGTCTTTAAGTAGTCAATTACAGTAAAGAAATACAAAGCTTTTTTTTTTTAACAAAACACTCAGGACAGCAGAGCTGTATAAATGTATTTCTTGCCATCGGTTTCACCCTAAAGGTTAAGAAAGCGAAGAAACAGGAAACATGCAATTTATTAGAGACACTATTGCTGTTCATGGAATGTCTCCCAGGGTCAGAAAGGCCTCTTTATCCAGGTGGAAAAAGTTACACGCCTTCGACAGAGGGACTCATTTTACTGAAAAATAAATGCAGGAGTACAATTGCTTGATTTTGGGCTAGAAGGTTATGAAAAGCCCCAAAAATAAATCTTCATGATGCCTCCCGACCCATTTTAACATGCGTAAGATTTCCTCCAGCGGATTGCAGACTGGCATTTTGCATTTGGCATGGTGCGAAACGTCAACACTCATCCAGAAGTCACTGAAGCACAACAACTATGCTTGATCCTCTCTTCTAGTGGGGCCTTGAAAGTCGGAGAGATTAGAAATCCACAAGTCAAGTGACACTGGGAGCCCTGTTTCTCCAGTGGGAACGACTGAAGCAAATTACAGTGAACATCACAGTCGCTTGAGAGCTGAGACTCTCTTGTCAGGTCCCAACAGTGCAGATGACACTGACAAGACTGCATCTGGCGTGCTTTCTGCCTTCGGTGCCTGACACTGCTTGAGCGATACATTTTCACGTACAGCCACCTGATGGGGAAGCCCCCGTGGACTCATTATGCTGTCTTGATAAATTGTTGCGAATAGGCCTTATTAACAATACAGTTAACTGGTGTCATTTTTTTTCTTTTGCAGCATCACCAACATGGTTTTAACCCTCTCTGCAAACATTTTTATTTTATTATAGAGAAACACAAAATTGTGACTGAGTCTGATGTTACAAATCTTTCCATTCATACTCTAGTGACAAATGAAACAGGGTTAGTGGTGACAGAGGGGCAATGCCTCAAGAAATTATGACATTAAGAGAAAAGCAGGCTCTGGCACTGATGTTTGTCACCATGTGGGAAGTAGGAAAGCATCAGGATATCATTGAAGAACGTTCTGTTTCATTATATTTAATACTAGCTGTCCCCCACGGCTGCGGTGGGTTGGCACCCTGCCCGGGATTGTTTCCTGCCTTGTGCCCTGTGTTGGCTGGGATTGGCTCCAGCAGACCCCCGTGACCCTGTGTTCGGATTCAGCGGGTTAGAAAATGGATGGATGGATGGATGTCCCCCACGGCTGCGTCCACATAGTAGTGAAACAGGACAAACTTTAAAAATCAATACACGGCACTGTATCTGTTTGTGTTCAGCATCCCCTGCGTGGGGAGAAAAGTACGTGGCCATGATATCTCTGCCAATCAGCTGGTACCCTCTAAAACGCACGTAGCTCTGATTTCTCTCTCAAAAACGTCAAACATTACTCCTTAACAATCTGTAGATGATAATGTCTGTTGAACAAACAGGTATCGGTAGCTAAGCGGAGGCAAGGTGTGCTGCAATTTATGGTCAGTGGAAGAGCACATGAGTGAGGAGGGCCCCCCCTCTCCCTTTGGCCCACAGCTGCTCTCTCGGGTTCACGCAAATAAAAAAATAAGAGAACTACAATACTTTCCGCGATGAGAGTCACGAAATCAACCGGAATGTTCAAGCAAATTATACAAAAAAAAAACAATCTAAATCCGTTAAGTAGTTCTGTCGTGAAAGTGGACAGACATACAGGCAGACTGACAGGCTTTGGATTCATATACAGTATATATATATATATATATATATATATATATATATATATATATATATATATTTATGATTATTACTATTGTGTCTTTTTGTTAGTTTTATCATAATTTCATCACATAACATTCTAATTTGTTGTATTTAATTTTGGATTCATCACTGTCATCGTTGCTGGGGTTAATTCCACTATTATAAATAGCGATGAGTGGAACGAGGAATTTTCAATTCACATGGAGTGTCACAGAGCTGGCACTAAATCAGTTTTGCCAGCGATTTCAGAATTGTCAAACACGAAATTAACTAAAACACCCATTTTTGGAGTTTTAACAATTTTTTGAGTGTGCAAAACAAGGATTAAGCAAGCAATTATTACTAAAAGCACAGTATATTTGGTCAGGCAGGACTATCCTGCTGTTTTCTTAATTACATTGGTTGCCACCAGGTCACAGGTTCAAGATTCCAAGGATAAATTTCAACTGGTTCAAATACTCTTTCGCAGGGGTAGGCAACGTCGGTCCTGGAGTGCCACAGTATGTGCAGGTTTTTGTTCCAACCCAGTTCCTTAACGAGAACTCAATTATTGCTGATGAAGCACATATTGCTTAAGTGACATTTTAATGCTTCATTTTAGTGGTCTCGCTTGTTAAGGTTCTCCAACCTTAATTGCTTATTTCAATCTTAAACTGCTGCATTCAGTGTTTTAATTGCTCCTTATTAGCAATAAGATGTAAAACAGGGGTAGGCAACGTCGGTCCTGGTGAGCCGCAGTGGCTACAGGTTTTCATTCAACCCAATTGCTTAATTAGAAACCAATCATTGCCAATCTCAGACCTTATTTAATTTTATGGCTTGTTAGTCTGTGCAATGTAAGGCTCTTATATCGTAGATTTTTTTCCTTTCCAAGGATATCATCCAAATGATATGAAGCCTAAAACAGATCATTTTCAGTCTGTCACATTTTTCTATTAAGTGTTTTATTAAATCAAACAGTGCATGATGAACACACACAGATGTAATTGGAAAAAAGCTAGCTGGAGAACTACTGGCTGCTTTGTCTTTTACATCTTATTGCTAATAAGGAGCAATTAAAACACTGAATGCAGCAGTTTAAGATTGAAATAAGCAATTAAGGTTGGAGAACCTTAACAAGCGAGACCACTAAAATGAAGCATCAAAATGTCACTTAAGCAATATGTGCTTCATCAGCAATAATTGAGTTCTCGTTAAGGAACTGGGTTGGAACAAAAACCTGCACATACTGTGGCACTCCAGGACCGACGTTGCCTACCCCTGCTCTTTCGTTCCAACTGCTATTAGTCTTCTAAATAAGTTTAGTTTGAATAAATATCCACAGTCTTAAATCCTTGATGTCACGATTTTACAGGGGTTTACATATTTTACTGTTGTTATTGAATAACTGCTTTTTGTGCATCTTCTCCATCCTATTTAGTTTCTATGTATCTTCTACTATATTCCATATGTCTTGAGGGTGGTTCCCCAAGAGGCGGGGTCACCTGCCTATCACTGTCAACTGGCTGCCCTCAGCCCTTTAAAGGCTGACAAAACCAACAGTCCCTTGCGGTTCATTAAATGTGCTGGCATCTGTACATTTCTCTGGTGATTATACTGTGCTTTCTGGTGAATTTACTGGAATTTTGACCTTGTGCTCTGTTTTTGACTTTGCCTACTTGACTGTGTATTTACTTGTTTTCCCTTGTTTACCTTGAATTGCTATTATTGTTTCAGGTAACTTCTTTTGTGCTCCTTGGAGTTTATTTTTGTTACAAATCATTTTTGTTGAAAAACCATTTTTATTATAAAGATCATGTGTTTGTCCTTTTGTGAATTGCTGGGGTTTGACAGTTTCCCCCTCTCTAGTGGGCATTTTGAGTTAATTTTGGAACTTGGAACCCCAAGTTCATGACAACAGGATGGACAGTTACCATTGGCATCAATTATCAGTCAAGTTTTAAATGCTTTGATTTAATGATTAGCCATAAGTATTATACTCATTGCTGATACTGTTTTTTAATTTATTTCTACAAAGTTTATGTTTGATGGTTGTGTTCTTTGTTGATGTGTTTTTTAATGTTATGTTATGGTCTCTCTTTTAAACCTGCAGACAAACCAACTTCCATCTTGGCACAATAAAACTGAACTGAATTGAAATCAATGTCTCTAAGGGGTTATTTGTTAACAGGTAAAAATTCCCCCAGTCTCCCACAGAGGGGGTCATGTACTCTATTCTGTGCTATCCTTGGAGTTGCTACTCTAAGAGTGACCTAGGGGAACACCAAAGAAAGCTCTAGTAATCTCTGCAAGGAAGTTCTACGAGTTCTCAAAGTGGTTACCATGTAGTGGTCTCTGACTGGGTCTTAAAAGAGCTTTTCCCTTTTGGTTGTTACTTGAGTGAGCTTGGAATCGACAGGTGAGTCAGTGAAACAGCTTGGCTGGTGGGAGGATGTAACCTGTGGGAAACTCTAGGAGCTCTGCAAGTGTTTACCAAGTAGTGATCTCTGACTAGGACTTAAAAGACTTTTCTGGCCATTACTTGTGTAAGCTTAGAGTCAAGAGTTGAGTCAGAGAAAGACATTGGATGGTGGAAGGATGTGGCCTGTGGGAACCCCAAGAGTTAGTCGAGGAAGCTCTAGGGATTCTGGAAGTGGTTAACACATAATGATCTCTGGCTAGAACTTACAAAAGACAATTCTGGCCATTACCTAACTGAACTCGAAGTCAAGGGCGAGTCAGTGAAAGGGCTTGACTAGTATAAGGATGTGACCTGTGGGAACATAGAGGGCTGGTTAAGGAAGCACTAGGAGTTGTGAAAGTGGCTACCATGTAGTGATCGCTGGCTAGAACTTAAAAGACCTTTCTGGCCATTACCTGAATAAGCTTGATGTCAAGAGGTGAGCCAATGAAACGGATTGGCTGGTGGGAGGATGTGACCTGTGGAAACACCAAGGGTTAGTCGAAGATGCTCTTGGAGTTCTGGAAGTGGTTACCATGTAGAGATCTCTGGCTAGAACATGAAAGACCTTTCTGGCCATTACTTGACTGAGCTCGAAGTCAACAAGTGAATCAGTGAAAGGGCTTAACAGGTGGGAGGATGTGACCTGTGGGAACATAGAGGGCTGGTTAAGGAAGCACTAGGAGTTCTGAAAGTGGTTACCACGAAGTAATCTCTGGATAGGACTTACAATTCTGACCATTACTCGACTGAGCTTGAAGTCAAGGGCAAGTCAGTGAAGGGGCCTGACTGGTGGGAGGATGTGATCTGTGGAAACACCAAGGGCTGGTCGAGGATGCTGTAGGAGTACTGCCAGTGGTTACCATTTAGAGATCTCTGGCTAGATTGTGAAAGACCTTTCTGGCCATTACTTGACTGAGCTCGAAGTCAAGAGGAAAATCAGTGAAAGAGCTTGACTGGTGGAAGGATGTGACCTATGGGAACATAGAGGGCTGGTTAAAGAAGCACTACGAGTTCTGGAAGTGGTTACCATATAATGATCTCTGGCTGGAACCTAAAAGACCTTTCTGGCCATTAGTTGAGTGAGATGAGTCAGTGAAAAGGCTTGACTGCTGGGAGGCTGAAAGGGTTTGGCGAAAGGAAAAAATGTCAGTGCTCGGCACAAACGAAATTGGGTAGGTTGGTAAGCGGAATTTAACAAATAGGTTTTATTTGCATTTGTTAAATTTGTGATGTGCTTGCTCTCCCTGTTTATCGCAATTCCTATTATTTCTTTCATAAGCTTTACACTTTGGAATTTTTGGCCTCTGTGGCATTATTTTGGGTTCTGTGATGACTTGAGAGTACCACCTCAATGCATTATCAAGTCTGTTTAGTTCAGGGTCATAGTTGGTAACAAAATGATATTGTAGATTAGAAAGGAAGAAATACAAAGAAAGAGTTTTTAATTATTTTGTGATAGTGGAAGGGTGGGGACACCATGACCATCCTGCATTTTTGGCACATGACCTATTAGATTCATTCTTACAAGGGCTAAATATTTATTCATTTATTCTGCCTTGACGTTTAGTGTGGTGCTTCAGCAAAAATATTTTGATTGCGCTTCTTCGAGTTTCTCCCATCTCTCGTCACTGAAGTGTTCAGCCTGGTTGTCTTCTTTTGTGCGGGAATACCGGTGTCACCACTTTATCTTGGAGGCATTCAGGCTTTGTTACAGCAATGTTTACTGTTTCGATTTGATCTGTGCTTTTTCTTTTTCACTCGGTGACAGTTTTATTATTTGGTGTGATCTGCCTTAAAAACAAAAAAATGACTAAATTACAGGCTTTGGTGGGGTAGAAGAATGTGAAAAAAATGGAATAAAACATCATTTGCAAAGGAATTTTCAATACCGTTTTACTCACTTAAGACGCTAAACTTGAACAATATCAAAAGATTGGGAAGGCAAACAAAAGAAAAAAAAAACAAAGGTGTTGACGGGAGGGGTTTCATTTTTGAAGTAAGTCTTCCAATGCCATTAAAATCCCTTTAATTTGTGTTTACCTCAAGTCTTAGTGATTCATCCAACTGCCCCAGGCAGCTGTTTATTAAAGCCCAGCTTTTTTCGGTCATTTAGAGGTGAAGTAAATAGCAGTGTGTGAGCCTCTTTAGTACAAGTTACATCCTCTCCATGCTGCCTCATCATGTCCTGGCCTGTCCCGCAGGTGTTTTATAGCACATAAACACTACATTTATTACAATACCTTTTTAAAACTGAAGAAGGACGATCCCAGCATTCCACTACAGTCCTTCAATTACAAAACCATCCGAGAGGATGAAGGTTCATCCGCAATAAACAAAATGTTAGGAGATGCATGTGCACTTCACAAAAGACGAGACTGCAAAATGCATTAAAAAGTATATTAATACAGTCCAGATGAGAGAAAACGCAAGTACAACCCCATGAAATGTTCTTGTTTTTAACGTACTGTATGTGGACATATCAAGGTTTGATCTTCATTTAAATAGAATCTTTAGATAAAATGATTTAATGAGAGAAGAATGAACAGGTTCACCACTTCCATCTTAGTTCCTGTAGCCTCTCAAGTAGCCATTTGCTAGAACTGTCTTAGCACTCTCTTGACATCGACTGGGAGAAAGATTTTCCCACTGATCCATGAAGAATGTATGGAGTTTGAGGGGTACCTTGTGTGCACAAATCCTCCCCCATAGCATTTTGACAGGATTCGGATCTGGGCTTTAACTGAGCCATTCCAGAACTCTCAATTTGTTTCTTTTCATCCATTACTTGGTGGATTTACTGTATGTTTAAGGGTTCATTGTTATGTTGCAAGGTCCACTTTCGGTTAAGCTTCAGTCTTCTGACAGATGGTCTCACATTATCTTCAAGTACTAATACTTATAATCCTATGATTATGTGTTGCCCAGGCCCTGGTGTAGTAAAGGAGTTCCAAGCCAAAATATTTTCACCACCATGCTTTACAGTTTATATCAGGTTCTTCTGGTCAAATGCTCTCTTTGGTTTTCGACAAATGTTACTCTTCTGGTACCGTGGCCAAATAATTCTATCTCATCTATCCAGAGCAAATTGTTCCAGTCTTGCCTTGATTTTCTTTCTGGTTTCCTTCTGGCACACCACCCATATAGATCTCATTTCTGCAGCTTATTTCTAATGGTAGACTTGTGAAATTTGACAGCAACAGTGGCACAAACTACCTTCTGGGGTTTTTAGGGACTTCTTTCAGCATGTTATGTTTTGCTCTAGGGCTAAACCTGCTGGGGTCTCTTCTTGTTTGTCAGATTTCTTCTGTTCTTGAAGTACAAGCAACAAACATTACTTAACTTGGGATGAGTGTTTAGTAATCAAGGCCCAGGCACAGCAAAGAAGTCCCAAACCATAATGTTTCCATCATCATACCTTACAGTTGATATCAGGTTCTTCTTGTCAAACATTGTCTTTGGTTTTGGCCAAATATGTCCTCTTGTACTGTGACTAAATATTTCTATCTTTGCCTCATCTGTCCTGAGCACATTGTTCCACTGGGCAAATTTTAGTCTTGTCCTGAGCTTCTTTCTGGTTTCCTCCTGGAATACCTCCCATATAGATCTAATTTGTGCAACTTCTTTCTAATGGTAGACTCATGAAATTTGACACCAAGAGTGGCACAAACTACCTGTAGGTCCTGTGAAAAAAATTCTGGGATTTATACAGACTTCTTTCAGCATCTCATGTTCTACTCTCGACCTGAACCTGCTGGGGTGGCCTGGCCTGGACAAGTTGATAGCTATTTGAAATCTTCTCCACTTGCATATGACCTTCTGGACCATGAAACTGCTGATATCCAATTGTTTGGAGATCTTTTTAAATCCTTTCCCAGACACACAGGCATCTGTAGCCTTCTTTCTGAAGGCCTCAAAGAGCTCTTTCGATCTCTGAATGGTGATAAAGACACACTTCAACATCAAAGAGCAAACCAAACTAACTGTAAAAAGGCAAGCTGAGGCAAGATCATCGCTAACCATTCTAATCACTTGCACCTGATTCCAATTTAAGGTATTTGCGGTAACACACAATTTGCATTTAAGCTTATTTCAATTATACAATGGAACATAAAATGTAAATGTGGCATGATATTTGTTACTGTATATTATATCACATTTATATATAAATACTGTCTGTAGAAGTAGGGTGTTGCACTGTGTTAGCCATTATGGATGCAATGAGAAGTCAAGCAAAGTGACACCTTTTATTGGCTAACTGAATAGATTACAATACGCAAGCTTTCACGGCAACTCAGGCCCCCTCTTCAGGCAGGTTGTAATAATATAAATACTGTTTAAAGGAAGATCAAATTTTGTTATGCCCACATATATTAAAAATTGGGAGTAGTCTCCCCTCGACTTTCTTGTATACTGTACTCAGATATGGGGATGGATATTTGAGGATTATTTTACAAAAACAATGATTATATTTTTATATTATGTACATTAAAGTACAAATCTATCACTTTTATCTAAAGTGACTTATAAAAGAGGCCAACATAATCGACTGACATCAGTAAGGGGTCTGCTTTCAAGCAAGAGTTACAGAACAAGGTTATACAATTGACCATCACAAGTGAAGCTTTCTAAACCGAACCAAAAACACAAGACTAGTTACTATCTTCTTAGTTGCTAAGAACCTCACGTCAACACCATCATAAATTAGCAAGACGTTCACAAATGAAAAATACAAATACACATCACTTTCTTGAGACAGGACAAAATTGCATTTTTCCAGTTTAGGATGATGTGAGGCTCACTGTAGCTTAATATTAAAATACAATTTAGTTATAGAACATATGCAGTATATCCTGTATATATTGGCTGCAACTTCCTCGTGACCTGCTCTGGGATAGCAGGTTTAGGAGATAGATAGATAGATAGATAGATAGATAGATAGATAGATAGATAGATAGATAGATAGATAGATAGATAGATAGATAGATAGATAGATAGATAGATAGATAGATAGATAGATAGATAGATAGATAGATAGATAGATAGATAGATAGATAGATAGATATGAAATGCACTATATAAACCCCTGGACAGCTTTAAATGAAAGCACTCTGCCCGATTGGCTAATATTATGTAAATGATGTCTGTGATGGAAAAATCACTGGAAATATTTTGTAGTGTGACACAGCCTTTAGTCAAACTACCCTCAACACTCTGTCTGTAGTCTCTGCCTATAACTGCCATACCATGTCATTTGCTCAACGGGAATGGGTGATTCATAGGAGGTGGACCAGGGCAACACTCTGATGGGTTTCTGCTTCTTAGACAGTAGGTCACACTGACTGCATAAAACATACAGACATGTGTATATGAAAATCACTATATGACAGATAGATAGATAGATAGATAGATAGATAGATAGATAGATAGATAGATAGATAGATAGATAGATAGATAGATAGATAGATAGATAGATAGATAGATAGATAGATAGATAGATAGATAGATAGATAGATTTCATGGGAGCCATTATCTATCCACTGCTAGGTAAAGGCCATACTATTCCAGACACCCAGTTCAGCTGCTTTGCTCCTCCATATCACACCTGCAAATCCTGTCCACTCATCATTCATTTGGTCGTTTCTTGTTGGGATATCACAGTAAAATGTCTGACATACATCTTATATAATGTATTTCTGCCTATTTCACCAATGCATCACCATTTCATCTTCCTTATAATCACAACTATATCTGCAATCTTTTTTTTTTGGATCTGACTCATTCATTTCTCATTTTGCCTCTTTCAGTAATACCTAACATCTTTCCATTGATCTTTGACTGTCTCCTTCTTTCACATCCATACACCATTACAAGTAAAACATGTTAGCTACAGGCACAATGGCCAGGATCTTTTAAAAAACAAACTTCAGTTTACAGAATTAATTCCACGTTAATTTGCATCACCTATTTATCCAATTATTTATTTTTCTGCTTGAAGATATCAGCTGGCCCAAATAAACATACTTATCAACTATTCCAGCTTTATCTCCAATCACATTTACATCATTTGTATTTTCTAAGTATACTGGAATGTTTCTCAGGGTGGTATGGAAACAAGAGTATGGAGTATATCAGGTAAGCTAATTTGTATTTTTTATTAAATACTCTGAAATTCTGTACGTCAAGCCATTATTGTTTATGATGGTGCCGGAGGAGAGGGGTGACGTATTGCATGCTGTCAGAAATGCAAGTACGAATTTGACTGTACTCTATGTGTGATGGCACCACTACAATTACTGCTATTTGCCTAATGTTTGAATAGCCGGACTCACACACACACATCTACAGACATTTATACATTTCTAATGCTAAGTTTCAACAACATTGCAAAATCACAATTTATTCAGTAATATATGGCTTTTTGTTAACCAACTGGCGCAGTCGTGATTTCTGCCGATGACATGACGTGTAAGTGCACAGTGGGTGCATATGGAAGTCTTCTATATTTAATTAGACCCTTGTCTCCTCTATACAACCATCTTCACATGCCACCCCCTGTAATTCTGGGTGTCAGCAGCTGTTGAATCACTGATGGATTGCTCTCTGTTTTGGCAGGTCATTACCGATCATCCATGACCAAAAAGGCTTTTCAAGTCCCTCCAAATAAATACGAGTCAGTCTGTTGTTTGCGTTGGGAACTTAAACTGTCATTACTCAACAACCTTCAACAATGGCAATGAATCTCAGGCTTGTTTTTTCCTCCAAACAATGCACAGGCTACTGAGACTTTACAAGGCAGTGTTGCCGCCTTCTGCTCTAAAACATTGTGGTTTTTGTGTCTGATTTTAAATACAAAATTGGAAAGTGAAGGTTGAGATTCGAAAATTACCATTATAATGAATCAACGGCTGATGCCTTGAAGTAACTGCCTTATTGTGGTCTGAGTGGCAGGGTGTCTTAGAAGTAATTAGCCTTTTGCTACACCCTTTCATTAGAATTACTATTTGAGTTTGGCTTAGAAATAATCAGATTCTTGCTCTTCTGTAATTTGTATGCTGTCAGGTTTCAGGAGATTATATTGGCCAACAACAGGTGCAGGGCAGCACCAGAACACCAGCATGGGCACAGAAACACACACAAAACACTTCATTCTGAATTTGCCTTTATCCTTAAAGATTTCACTCTTTGACGATAAATACTAAAACAAAAGTTTTTTGTTTGTTTTCCATTTTTTAAACAATAGGTTTGACTATTATATCATCTTTGCTGAAATATCCATTGTAGTTTTTGTATTTTTGCTGTACTTTCTTCGATACTGATAGAAATACACACTATCCATAATAGAGCTGTAGTGGTCTTGAGTTTTCTTATAAATCGATTACATGCGGTTTTCAGCATATAAAAATCAGCTACACAAATGCTGGCCAGCACCAAAGTATCAGCCATCTTCATCCCTGCATTTCACGTTTAGTTGAGAATCACGAGGCTTGGGTAAGGAGATATGAGACTGGTTGGGGATACGTGGCAGGAAGTTAGGTCAAGGGTACAATTTGTATGAAGAAGGAGAGTAAAGGTTGGAAGATAAGAGAAGTAACTGATCTCATGTCTTTCTTTACTGTTAACACCCAAAAGAATATGAGGGCAGGGCCAAACAAATTTGAGAGACAAATCAAGAGGTCAAAGTTTAAGACAAATCCTAGGACCGTAAACTATAGGGCATCTGTTTAGTCTTGAGCAGAGAAGACTCCGTAGGAACCTAATCCACATGTTCAAAATCCTCATAAGCATTGACAAAGTTGATCCTGCAGAACTCTTTCACCTTAACGTTGAATCACATACTCGAGGACACCAGTGCAAATTAAGGGGAAGTGGATTTAGGATTGAAGTCTGGAAGCATTTCCATATGCAGAGTTGTGAGAGTTTGAAACAAATTACCACAGCACAGAGTTGAAACAGAAACCTTGAGAACCTTCAAGAAGTATTTCAATGAGATATTAGAACTTTAGAACAATCTGGATGAGAACAGGAAATTCAGTCCAACAAAGCCTGCCAGCCCTATCCTCTTAATTCTTCTAAAATAACATTGAGTTCTGAAAGACCCTGAAGTCCTACTGTCTACCACACTTCTTGGTCACTTATTCCAAGTGTCTGTGGTTCTCTGGGTAAAGAAAAACGTCCTAATGTTTGTGCGAAATTTACCCTCAACAAATTGCCAACTGTGAACTCATTTTAAAGTAACCGTCTCTTTCCACTGTACTAATTCCCTTCATAATTTTAAACATATTGGGACAGTTTAGCTATTAGCTGAACAAACAAGCTTGATGGACTGAGTGGTTAGGCTTAGGGTAAGGGATAAGAGCCATAAAGGCAGGCACTGGTACAGTTAGTTCGTAAAATCAAAATTAATTTAAATTATTTGTAACCCATCCAAAACCAATATTCCTATAAATATTAAACCCATAAAGCCATTCCCTTAAAAGTGTTTTTTATAAATAAATAAATAAATAAATACTTTAAATATATTTAAATATGTTTTAAAAACCTGCAAAAAAATGATTATGGTCAGGGTTAGTCTTATTTGTCAAATTTCGTATATTCTTGAAGTACAAGCAACAGGGATTACATAACTTGGGATAAGTTTAGGTAATATAGGGTGTTTAGTAATGCAGTATAGCAGTCCCTAACTATAATGTTTCCACCTTCATGCCTTACAGTTGGTTTCAGGTTCTTCTGGTCAAATGCTGTCTTTGGTTTTGGCCAAATGTGTCTTATGGTACTGTGACCAAATATTTCTATCTTTACCTCATCTTTCCAGAGCACATTGTTCCAGTAGATAAACATTAGTCTTGCCCTGATACTCTTTCTGGTTTTTCTCCTGGCACACCTCCCATGTAGACCTAATCTGTGCAGCCCATTTCTAAGGGTAGACACGTGCACTTTGACACCAAAAGTGGCACAAACTACCTCTTGGTCCTGTTATAAAATTCTGGGGGTTTAAGATGATTTCTTTCAGCATCGTGAGTTCTGCTTTCGGGCTAAACCTGCTGTGGTCTCATCTTGTTTGTCAAGTTTCTTCTGTTCTTGAAGTACAAGCAACACTGGCTACTTAACTTGGGATGAGTGTTTAGTAATCAAAGCCCTGACACAGCAAAGAAGTCCCAAACCATAATATTTCCACCGCCATTCGTTACAGTTGGTATCAAGTTCTTCACGTCAAATGTTGTCTTCTAGTACTGTGACCAAATAATTAGAACTCAGAGCACATCATTCTATTGTGCAAACTTTAGTCTTGTCCTGATATTCTCTATTGTTTCCTCCTGACACATCTCCCATGTAGATTTAATTTGTGCAGCTTCTTGCTAATGGTGGACTCGTGCACTTGGACAGCAACAGTGGCACAAATTACCTGTAAGTCCTGTGATGAAATTCAGGGTTTTTCAGGAACTTCTATTAGCATATTGTGTTCTGCTCTTGGGCTGAACCTGCTGGGGTCTCTTCTTGTTTGTCAGATTTCTTCTGTTCTTGAAGTACCAGCAACACTGGTTACCTAACTTGAGTGTTTAATAATCAAGGCCTTGGCACAGCAAAGAAGTCCATCCATCCATCCATCTTCCAACCCTCTATAGTCCTAACTACAGGGTCACGGGGGTCTGCTGGAGCCAATCCCAGCCAACACAGGGCACAAGGCAGGAACCAATCCCGGGCAGGGTCCCAACCCACCGCAGGACACACACAAACATACCCACACACCAAGCACACACTAGGGCCAATTTAGAATTGCCAATCCACCTAATCTGCATGTCTTTGGACTGTGGGAGGAAACCGGAGCGCCTGGAGGAAACCCACGCAGACACGGGGAGAACATGCAAACTCCACGCAGGGAGGACCCGGGAAGCGAACCCAGGTCCCCAGATCTCCCAACTGCGAGGCAGCAGCGCTACCCACTGCGCCACCGTGCCGCCCAGCAAAGAAGTCCCAAACCATAATGTTTCCATTATCATACCTTACAGTTGATATCTGGTTCTTCTTGTTAAACACTGTCTTTGGTTTTGGCCAAATATGTCCTCTTGTACTGTGACTAAATATTTCTATATTTCATGTTTGTCAAGTTTCTTATGTTCTGGAAGTAAAAGTGACAGAGATTGCTTAACTTGGGTGAGTTTTTAGAAGTTGAGGGTGTTCAAAGGATATTTATCAATCAACTGAGTATAAGTTCTTCAAATAAAATTTATGTATGGTTAATTAGTGGAAAGATCCCGATAGTCTATGTCGGAAATAGGAAAGTCAGCTGGCAATTTTCTTTTAATCAGATAACATGAATAAAATTTATTTATGGTTAATTAATGGAATGGTTAAAAGAGGAAGGCCTAAGAGAAGGTTTATGGATGTGGTGAGAGAGGACATGCAGGTGATGGGTGTAACAGAACAAGATACAGAAGACAGAAACATATGGAAGAAGGTGATCCGCTGTGGCGACCCCTAATCGGAAGGTTGACGGTTCGAATCCCGTAAACGCCAAAGGTGACTTTACTTTGTTGGGCCCTTGTTCCGTCCTGGGTATGACATTAATCTGCATCCAGCCCTGCACGTAGGCCCTCCAACCTGCAGGGAAAAACCTGGGGGTTGATGGCAGAATTGTCACTAAAGCCACCATAAAAAACCTCACACTGTTCCATTCCATCTGAACTAGTGGTGCTGAGGTGTCACCCATTGCATGGCTGCTCTCGGGTCCTAATCTGGGATCCTTAGTTGATCTGTCATGTGGTGGGTGCGGCAATACACTGTATGAGCATGTGCTCCTAAACCCCCCACCCCTTAATTAGTGGAAAGATCCCAACATTTTATGTCAGAAATAGGAATGTCATTTGGCAAGTTTCTGTTAATCAGTTCTTGGTAACACAAAAATATGGTGAGATTAGCAACTTTGGTCAGCATGTCTGACACGTCCTAAGAGTAGAAGTCGCACAATGTGACATTAGTTTTAGACCTTCCTCTAACCCCTAAACTGGATTAAACAGGAATGTTATGATCTGTTATATTATTCATTTATCACCTTTGCCATTCATTATAGTTTTTAAGGTAGCGGGAGTCTATCCTCAGCTCCGACTGCCACATGGCAGGAACAAACCCAGCAAACATACACACACACATACAACTAATTTAGACTTGTCCTTTCACGGTGCTAAATTAGTTTAAAAAATTACAGAGAAATATAATTAAAACCCACTTGGTCGATTTACTCCCACAACATGCATCAGGGCAGCGTCTGTTAGCAGCATTCTGCCGGATCGAGTAGCAGAAATTAAAGGAAGCAGAAAATTAAGAAGAGTGATGCAATGATTCCAAGTGCTTACTCTGCTTTTAGTGCTGCTGATAATTTTACAGTTGGCATACTTTATAACATTTGTATGGCAGGTTTGGGGAAAAACAATTAAGAATACTGGAAACACTGTTTGTATAGTTAGAGAATGACCCGACTGAACAAACTTAAAAGAGCTATGCATTGCAAAATAAGCTGCAAATTGTAAAAATAAAACGACTTTGGAGATCGCTGTTTGCCAAGTTCCGTTATGAGAAGAGTTATACGGAGATTTGGGAACATGAACATGAATCATAAAGAAAGCATCTTTGCTAAGATTTCTACAGAGTGATGGCGACACCCCAAATCAAGACATTTCGAGGGGGTTTTCTGTTAAATAGACGAGACATGATTTTCCATGATTGAGTTAGTCAGCTCAACCTCAGCTGCACTACAGCCCATAACAATTATTTGGGAAAAGAGATGTTCTTACGTTGGCCCCTCCTTCCTTCCTTGCACCCAATGTTTATAGGACAGACTCTCTGTTCACAAATAGGACAAAAAAAAAAAATACTAAAACTCCTGCGTGTTCCATTCATAAATTACGCAGTTTCCAGCAATTATTAATAAGCTGCTGAGAAAAGAAACCATTCAACTACAGCATGATTTGTAGCTTCCAAAGGGCTCCTTTTCATATTCTACGGAGAGCCGACTGATTACCCCAGATCTCCGATAAAAATGACAAGATGCCTGCTGCCGGTGCTGGAGATGTAAAAGTTCGTTTTGAAACCTCTGGCCGACTACCTCCATCCCCAGGAGTGCCATAATGGTTTGGAAATGGTGTTCCACTCAGCTCCTGTCTTTCACCAGTGGGTTCTGGATGATATGTGAGCACTGATACCACACTGGGTTCTCTATCAGTCTCAGGATAACAGGCAATAAAGGGGGTCGTTGATCCATAAAATGTAATGAAAAAAAATTAAAAACCCGCTCGTAACTTCCCTTTCTGCCAAAGTGTTTGGACTGTCTTTAATCTCTTAGTCACCACTGGGAAATGATGTGCAGGGCTTGGATAAATTAGATCCCTTCTTCCTGCTTTTGAGGAAGACAGAATTCCAATTAGTGTACCCATAAAAAAGTGGGGGTTGGGGGGTTGGGTTTCGGCTGGCATTTCTGATAAATATACAGAAGCTGTAAAATATGGCGATCGCTTAGAATAATATGAGCTGCTGAACTTCTAACTGCCGTGATATATAATATAATAATGAGGACTTTATTTTTCATGCAGCCTTAAAGAATGAAGGAACATTTTAGCAAATGGCTTTAATTATACGTACAGTAGAATTTATTCTCTTAGGCTTTTACATACAGTAGTGGTTAGTGTAGCACTACAATACCAAGCTTGCTATCCCACGTGGGTGTGAAAAATCATTTCCTTAACAGCATTAACCGCAATTAATCAGCAGGGATGATGAAATGGAGGTAACAGGTGGGAGTCAAACTGACCTACGCAGACTGGATACACAGTGAGGGCCAAAAGCAAACTGCAGCACTTACAGACACAAATCTCCTTCAGAAGCGAGTTCTTTGTGAAGCTTTACACACAGCAGCCTCGGCACAAGGCACATTAACCACTTCACACCATTTCATTAACAGCGCCATCTCATAAACACCTGGGAATGCAAACACAGGTTACAATTGCTGGTGAACCGCCATTGGCCTCTCTCCGGCTTAATGGGGTACGAGCCGATGCTTGATTAAGTGCTACAGGCAAAGCAGATAGATACTCAGACAAATGCACTTTGGATAAAATCCATGAAAAAAATGGAAAAAGAAAAATTGTGTTACTCATTAAAAAAGCCAGCAAGTCACTTAATGAGCAGGAAAAAAAATCACTGCAGTGTTGCAAAACTCCAAATTAAACTCAAAGAACGTTGGGATGGCTTGTGAATTTTATTTGCTGTTACTTAGTCATGCAAATTAAACACAGACAAGCAGATATACAGTAGTACACGAAATGTATTGATTTAGTTTCTTACATGTATGTACTATATCTAGTTTTATCAATTATAAATGTAGATGTCTTTCCATTTTAAACATTGCCTTTCATATCTAGATAGATAGATAGATAGATAGATAGATAGATAGATAGATAGATAGATAGATAGATAGATAGATAGATAGATATTTTAATATTAACATATTATATATGAAAGGTGCTATATAATATGTTAATATCTATCTATCTATCTATCTATCTATCTATCTATCTATCTATCTATCTATCTATCTATCTATCTATCTATCTATCTATCTATCTATCTATCTATCTATCTATCCCTATATAGTGCCATATCTAACTACCTATCAGTCTATCTATGTCTCCTCACTGTCTATAAGTCTGTCCATTGTACATAATGTCTTTCATATACATTTATTTTAAAAGTTCATTTAAAAGTTCATTTATTTTAAAGTATATCAAACATATACAGTGTATAATCCCTTCCATATCTATCATGCCACTTTTTGTATTAATCGTGTTACTATTGTATGATGCAGACAAGTTACATCAGGCAGGGTTGAGTCAGCCATGTCATGAGCTGATAATCCATCGTGCAAATTTGCAGCTTCAGAGTCAGCAGCAGGGGTGCCTACAAAAACAGAAAGCCTGTAATGTCGCTAACAGAATGTCATCCAGTGCAGCAAAGATGAGCAGTTTTTTCAAGGACAGAGAGACACCTAAATGAGCCATCCATTATGGCAAAAGTACTATAATACATTATAGACTGTCTGTCTGTCTGTCTTGCCTGTCTATCTATCTATCTATCTATCTATCTATCTATCTATCTATCTATCTATCTATCTATCTATCTATCTATCTATCTATCTATCTATCTATCTATCTATCTATCTATCTATCTATCTATCTATCTATCTAATCTAATATATTGTAATGGATGGTGGCAGGTGTCATTACCCGACCATGACTCCTCCATAATGGAAGAACAGGGGGAGATGACTCACTAAGGGCATTACCTTCCCCAAACTGCTGTATGGCAGTCCCCCTGGGATGTAGCGGGACCCTGAGAGTCCCACAGGGCTATATTGGACTTGGTATTGGTCGGCTCAGCCCTGTTGGGTTCCAGGGATGCTGCCAGGGTGAGATGCAGCTGGTACTAATTCCAGGTCTCCCTAATGAGCCACCTGAAGAAGCCAGCTACCTCACAGAAGGGAGCCTGAATTTGGACAAGATGGAAGAAGCTCGCCTATGAGGTGTGGAGAAGGAAGGGGAGGAAGTTTTACTTTTTGTTCGACTGAACTGGTGTCTCTGCCTGCTTTTGTCGGATCAGTGTAGTACGTGTGCCCCTGGTTTCCACACTAGCTATCTATATTTTCTCAGTGTGTGGAAATCTGTTCATCTTACATTATGTCTTTCATATGCATTTATTACATAGTGCCTTTAAAAAGTATACCAATATACTGCTTTTCGTGATAATATATTATATAGCACCTTTCTTAGTGAGCTAGGTTTCATTGTTGTATATAAGTCTGTCCATTTCATGTAATATCTTTCTTATAAAATGATTATGTAGTGCCTTTTAAGAGTATATCTGTTTTACATAATTCCTATCATATCTGTCTATTATATATTATTTTTCATACAGTATACTTATTCATTATATATGACAGTGTGTCACAGTGGCCAAGGCTTTGGACAGTACTATTTAACATAAACCCATAGATAGATAGATAGATAGATAGATAGATAGATAGATAGATAGATAGATAGATAGATAGATAGATAGATAGATAGATTTGCCTTTGTTGTTGTCTAATACAATCAATCCTTTCATTTTCAATACATAAACTTTACAAATGTGAATGAATTCCAAACACTCTGTCACACAAAGCTCAGACTTTGATGAGCCGTAATGTTTTATTCATGACACTGTGACCTAGAGGACTGGTTCTGTGTTGATTTGTCCTTCAACAACAGTATAAACACTCTGAATTGCAGAGCAATAAAATGGCAAAAAAAACGAACCTACTAATTATTTTAAGCAAGACTGACTGTGCTCTGTAGGACAGCACTGCTGATCTGATAGACTACAGCTGCATTTTCTTTTTTTTTTTTTCTTGCAGAACATTTCGTCTCATCAACAACTTCTTCTACATCCTGTCATCAACCTACCTAAAATAAGCAATTTGTTAATAATGAGTCAATGTCTAGAAATCTTCCTGAACTGCCAGAATCGTTACAATGTGATCTGGAAACAAAAAAAATGTCCTTTGCCTGGTTTTAACAACCAAACACTGTCAGAGGTATGCAAGTAAAACACACTGTACACCTAAGACAACCAGTAATCCAAAAAAAAAAAGAAAGAAGAAACCTTTGCAGGTTAAAGGATAGAGTTAAGTGCTTTTCATGTTGTAAAACAAAGGAAGAAGATAAAAATCCAAACTGGATGATTACACGGTATTTACTATTTATCTGAAACAATCCAAAACGCAAAATAAATTGAGCATTTATTACACACTAGACATCCACTAATCCATTGATTGGGCCTTATTTGCATCACAGCATTCATTTTTAAACCAATTAATTCGAACTGTAGAGGCAAGACATGACAAATATGCAATTCAAGATATTTGTCACATGCAAAATCATACAGGAGTGAAAGTTGAAGTAAAAAGTTTTTTCCTATCAGATCTTGTACTGTGCCTATAAAAAAAATACTAATACTATTCCATACCAAAAATATGATGTAGAGATAACAGAAAAATACAATTTAATAGCAATAAGAGGAGGAAAAAAAGACTAATAATAGGTGTTTATTAAAAATCTGTATATCCTTATTTGGCTGATACCTTCACCCAAGATGACTGAAAACATTTAAGATACAATTGCCTACAGTTCTTTTTGGTTTTCCAATTGGAGCACAGGCAGGTCAAGTGACTTGCTTAGGGTCACACACTAGTGTCAGTAGGGGGATTTGACTCCAAGGTTTCACCAAGGGGGACATCTCTGCCATTAGCACTCATTGCACCCACCCTCGATGGTTGTGAATAAAATTAAAGAAGAAAAACTGGGTCACAACACCATAAAGGTTAAGAAACATTGCTCTGTATGAACCATCCGGACCTATTAAAAGACTATCGATGATCTCCTAGAATTCAATGCATGCTGGATATTTTCACTTCCCTTTTATCTGAGTACTGGATGTCCATGTGTTCCACTAGTAAAATGCAACATATTATGATAGTCACATATAAAGCTACATATCAATGATTGACTCACTGACTGACTGCAGACAACCTAAAGAAAAATGTCCTTCACTAATGGATTAATCTCATGGCCCTGAAAACACAACTTAATTGAAATGGTTCATCATTGGAAAAAAAAAAAAAGAGAAAACCGCGATGATGATGGTAGACATTTAATAGTCATAATGGGTGATATTATCTATATATATAATTCACTAAGCAGCCGACCAGGGCACACAAGACGACCATGGGATACACACAACATAGCCACACCCGCCAACTCACAGAGCCACGGCCACCAACTCTAAGACCATGGGATGAGAACGCCTGCTGACCTGCCTGCCCAACTGACTGTTACCAGCATTCACCGCAATGTACTGGGGTGTAAAACTATCGCGGCTGCTAAACTTTCAGCCACGTGAGATTGAGCAATAACAGGTCTGTGATGCCCTTAGATGTCCGGGGCTGCACGCGCACTACACTGAATGGATCAACGTGTGTCTACCCAGCGCCGAGAGGCGTGGGTAAGCCATTGAACCCCATTCATGATGAGGACCAGGGCTTGCAATTGTTCCACACGAACGAGGAACTCCCAGTAAGTGTGCGTCATAAGCTCACACTGATTAAGTCCCTGCCCTTTGTACACACCGCCCATCGCTACTACCGATTGGATGGTTTAGTGAGGTCCTCGGATCGGCCCTGGCGCGGTCGCTTGCGGCCTCTGGCGGAGTGCCGAGAAGATGATCGAACTTGACTATCTAGAGGAAGTAAAAGTCGTAATTCCATAGGTGAAGCTGCGGAAGGATCATTACCGGTTGTGCTGACCCGAAACCTCTTGGGCCCGCTTCCCCGCCCAGGGCGTTCTCCCTGGGAGTCATCCCCCCCCCCCCCCCCCCACCCCAGTCCACCCTCCGTGCCCGACCGCCGTCCAGCCCCGTCCCTCGCTCTGGGAGGTGGGGGCGCGGCGGCGGTCCTCCAGTTTTCAGTCACGGAAAATTGTATATTGCTCTCTCCAGAGTTCCATCCTTTCATTCACTTACAGTCGTATCCTCAAACCCACCCCATTTGGACAACTGTGTCTTTCAGGAAGTGTTCACCCATCAATACATAATTATGCGGCGTATGGTATGCTGCGGGTTGGCTAGTGTTATGTAATTTAATAAACCCCCTAAATCCAAATCAGGGTTGTGAGGGATGGGGGCTAGAGTTTATCCCAGTCAGCACATGGCAGCAACAAACCCTGGAGAGAGTGCCAGTCCATTGCAGGTCAAACACACACATCCACATACCACACACACAACTATGGCTATATAAGAATCGCCATTTCACTTAACCTGCATGACAGTGGGAGGAAAACGGAGCATCTGGAAGAAAGCCACACAGGGAGGCCACCGCGCCAGAGCGATATTAGTGTCTGTTTATGTCGGGGTGCAGAATAGTGGAGAAGGTAGCACATCTGAGTGGAACTCAACAACATTTGTGGTTGAAGTCTCGCCTGTATTGTATTTGTTTTATTTTCTTTGCTATATATATTTTTTAATTAGTGTCTTCAGGTCAGGTACACAAAACACTAAGGAAGATCAACCCCCGTAAAGCAGCAGGACCAGACAACATCCCTGGGCGGGCTCTCAAAGCATGTGCCAACGACCTGGCTGATGTTCTCTGCTCCATCTTCAACCTTTCCCTCAGTCAGTGCATTGTTCCATCCTGCTTTAAGACTACGATCATCGTCCCCCTTGCTAACAAAAGCAAGCCTGGAAGTCCTGCATTTCATACTTCTATAACACCTGCCTGAGGGTAGAAGTGTGAACAATTCGTGTTGGGGGTGGATGGAGTCACCCTGAGGATCGAGGCAGTTCTCCTGCGGACTCTGCAGTTGTAGATGCTCTGCAGAGAGGGCAGTGGGGTCCTGGTGATCTTCTCAGCAGTCTTTACTAGTCTCTGCAGGCATTTGCGGTCCATAGCAGTAGTGTTGCCGTACCACACGGTGATGCAGCTGGTCAAGATGCTCTTAACAAAGCAACTCTAAAAGTTGCAGAGGATCTTAGTCGACATACCAAACTTCCTCAGCCTCCTCAGAAAGTACAGCCACTTTTGAGCTCTCTTGACCAGCTGTGTGGTGTTAAGTGTCCAAGTGAGGTCCTCACTGATGTAGATGCCCAGGTATTTAATGTTGCTCACCCTCTCCACTTCATCCCTGCATCCTCACCATTCCACTGACCTCCCTCTCATTTACACACATGTATTCTGTCTTGCTCCTGCGTAACTGTTTAACATGATCACTTTAATCTGTAAGTAAGTCGGTAGCATTCTATACATTTCTTTGTTCCTATATGCTAGAAAAGGTCCATAGAAGAGCAAATAGGCTCATTCCAGGGCTACAGGGGATGAGTTATGAGGAGAGATTAAAACAGCTTTTCAGTTTAAGCAAAAGAAGATTAAGATGTGTCATGATTGAAGTGTTTAAAATTATGAAGATTAGTCCAGTGAATCAAGACGTTGACTTTAAAATGAATTCATCAAGAACACAGGGACACAGCTGGAAACTTGTTAAGGGTAAATTTCACACAAACATTAGATGTTTTTCTTTACACAGAGAACCACAGACACTTAGAATAAGTGACCAAGTAGTGTGGTGGACAGTAGGACTTTAGGGAATTCAAAACTCGACTTGATGTTATTTCAGAAGAAGTCAGTGGATAGGACTGGGGAGCTTTGTTGGTCTGAGTGGCCTGTTCTCGTCAAGATTCTTCTAATGTTCTAATGTTGTTCTAATGTTCTACTATCATAGTAAGTGTGATATCCATTCCACAAGGAAAACAAAATTGCTTAAGGAGTGCCAGCCTTGTTTACTACACATTAAACACAATAGAATACAATTGAATAGAAATTGCTAGTTGGAATTCATTTAAAATCATTTTTCTCTACTTCACGCTTACAGTGTTGTACAAGAGTGATATAATCATAAATAAACACTAATCATAAATTATAATGCTATAAATGTACGTCATGACAATCACCTTAATTGTTTCAATTTCTTTCATTTTCCAAAAATGTGTGCAGAATGCACGCTTACTTATCATAAACTTTTTTTTCCCTGTCTTTATCAAACACGCGTCATTTATGAATAGCCTTCTAATTAGGACTGGCACATAAAATAACATGCCAACGGTCACAGGGCATCCAATTTTAGATGTGTCGGACTGTCAAATGGTTACTGGAGGGAAAAGGAGCGAATGCAAATCTCTAGTGATTTCTTTGTTTTTTATCTGACAGCATTTACTTTCAGCAAAATTCAAGAATATAAATAGTGTCTGACATTAGGAGAAATGATTAAACATCACAAAACTGATAAGACATTTACTCATACAGTAAATGGCCCGTTAATTTGGAGAAACGGAGAATAACATGCACACTTTAATAGATTCACATTCACGTAGAACTTACTATTAAAGAAAAAACACACGTACACATTGTTAATTATATGTTCTTGAGACACTTTTCTAAAAATGATGTGAAATTAATAAAGTATATCAAATAAGAAAAACTCAAAAATTATAAATAATAGTTTTACAACCGAAACTGAAATGTTTTATTTTCCTAAAATGTGGAATCTATCAAACTAAAACATATGATTCAACTCTACTTTTCTAAAATATCCCCCATGTTTAAGTGATTATCAGTCCAGTGGGAAGAAGACCACCCAACACAATTGTGCATTCTTTCTACCTAAAGACATTAATATTAAAGAGAGGCAGAACTTTATTTGTCCCCAAGGGGAAATTTGGCTTTTTACAGAAGCTATTTACAAAAATAATTAAATAAATACATAAATAGATAGTTAATAAATAAATAAACACACATACTATAGTCTGAACAAACTCCACAAAGACTACCAAGGAAGAAAATAAAAAAGAAAGAAAATCTAACTTGGCTGTTCCAGTGAGGCATTAAGCAGGCATACTGCTGTAGGTATAAAGGAGCCCCCCGTTGTGTTACTTGACACACTTCTGCTGAATAATTCATTGGCTGAAAGTCCTCAGTGTTGGTGTGTCAGAGAGAGGATGTGTAGCATTGTTCATAATGTCACTCGGTTTTGTTGGAAATCTCTCCTTTGCTATGAACACCATATATATAGTATATATAGTGATAAGGCACTATATTAGCACCGACCCAACACAGACTGACAACAGAGGCACACATAAAACTAAAAGAAAGATTTATTTTTCTTCAGTTGGGGGCCACATCTTCCCTGTGTCCCTCAGCCCTAACACAGTCCCACAACCACAAAAGCAGAACACAAATAAACTCTTAATCTTGCTCCTCCACTCCTGCTGGCAGTTGTCTCTCTCCTCCCGACTCTGGCTCCCAGAGTGGTGGCTGCTGGCTCTATTAATTTTACAGTCCACCTGGAAGTGCTCCAGGTTGCTTGATCACCCGTTTCCAGTTGCACTTCCAGGTGTGGCTGAAGAACCGCCCAGACGGGCTCAGGAACCCTTGCGGCACCCCCTGGTCCCAACAGGGCTGTGGAAAAATCCATCTCCCCTTGGAGCCCTGCAGGAATCTTAGACACCACTGCCACCCAAGAGGGCTGCCATCTAGCGACCCAGGGGAGGTATTGTGCAGCCCATGTCTCTTCCCCCGGATTATATGCAGGAGGGCCGTCTCAGCCGGGCATTGGCCCCGGCTGTCCGTCACAGTATATATATATATATATATATATATATATATATATATATATATATATATATATATATATATATATATATATATATATATATATATATATATATATATATATATATATATATATGTAATTGTATATATATATATATATATATATATATATATACACATATACATATATAAATATATAAAATATACAGTTTATATAAAAGATATATTAGTTATAATGCTCACAATCGGGTTAAGCATGAGAAAGAGAAAACAACTTTTTTAAAACACTGTGTTCCATTTTAACACACAGCCCTTTTGTAACACAAATGAATTGTTGATACGCTCTTCTTTTTATCTATCGTCATTTAAAAACACTCAATTCCAAGGTTCACTCACTTCCTAATTGAATGCTCATATATTTCCATAAACATGCCTGAGTTCCCTTAAATAACTTCCTTTGCTAATTTATTGGACTACTTACTAAATATTGTTTGTTTTGTTTTTTTTCTAAATCTTGTGCATTATGACTAATAGACATCGCAGCTCCACTTTCAATACATTATTCAAAACAAGATGTTCCTCACTAGGATGCTTCCTGGAAACAATAATTAAATCTTAGAGCACTTTACAATCATTTGCCCTCGGAGATGCCTCGAAACCAATTGCTGGGAATAGGACTCCTTTTTCACAAAGAATTTGTTTTCCGTTTCTTTACTTGTGACTCAGCAAGAGGCAGGCACTTGGTATCTGCTATACATTGGGCATTTCTTTAAACTCTTTATTTGAGAAAATACAATCAAGTGGCATTTTTAGTTACAGGCAAAGTATAACCTGGAGAGTTGTGGACAACTTTGAAAATGGGCTATGAAGATTAAGAAAACCTCAAAAATGCAAGGTGTGGTATGAAGAATACGGAATTATACCTTTGCAGAACTATTCAATTTATTCTTATTGGGCACACTCCACTAATGAGCCCAGAGCGCAATACAACAATTAAAAGCCTTCTCCGGACACAAGTCTATTATCTATCTATCTATCTATCTATCTATCTATCTATCTATCTATCTATCTATCTATCTATCTATCTATCTATCTATCTATCTATCTATCTATCTATCTATCTATCTATCATACAGAGCCTTTCATATCTGTCTATCTGTTATCCTGTGAACTATACCAAAATTATTATCTATCTATCTATTATATAGTGCCTCTCATATCTATCTATCTATCTATCTATCTATCTATCTATCTATCTATCTATCTATCTATCTATCTATCTATCTATCTATCTATCTATCTATCTATCTATCTATCTATCTATCTATCTATCTATCTATCATACAGAGCCTTTCATATCTGTCTATCTGTTATCCTGTGAACTATACCAAAATTATTATCTATCTATCTATTATATAGTGCCTCTCATATCTATCTATCTATCTATCTATCTATCTATCTATCTATCTATCTATCTATCTATCTATCTATCTATCTATCTATCTATCTATCTATCATACAGAACCTTTCATATCTGTCTATCTGTTATCCTGTGAACTATACCAAAATTATTATCTATCTATCTATTATATAGTGCCTCTCATATCTATCTATCTATCTATCTATCTATCTATCTATCTATCTATCTATCTATCTATCTATCTATCTATCTATCTATCTATCTATCTATCTATCTATCTATCTATTTTGCCACACACGTGCACAAGGACGCCAGGCCAGGGGGTGACTGGGTGCACTAACCCTCTCTCTGTTATCTCAGCAGACCAAACACGGGAAATTCTGCCTAGGTCTGAAGCCATCACTTGCGGTTCTGGGGACGAAGACATCATTTGTACACTGATGTACTACCTATTTGTCAATTTTGCAGCCTTATTCAAGAATACGGGTGGCTGCCCCAGACCTCTTCCTCTGTCAATTATAAGCATTTCATTTTTACTATATATTTACTATATTATATATATATATATATATATATATATATATATATATATATATATATATATATATATATATATATATATATATATATATACTGTATATATATATTATAGTGCTTTTCATATTTATCTATCTATCTATCTATCTATCTATCTATCTATCTATCTATCTATCTATCTATCTATCTATCTATCTATAAGCTGATCTCAAGAACTACAAAACTGGATTCAATAACGGATGGATGAAAATATTTTATGGTTTCTCTTCCTAGACATATTCACCAATTAACCACAGAATTGTTTCTGGCATGCTTTAGCCTTTATATCCCTTCATTACTTGAGGTATAATTTTCTTGATTTAAATGATACTCCAGATTCTTGCATGTGCTCCTAACTGTCAAGCTCAAACAGCACATGGCCTGGGCACAGAAAAAAAAACCAAAAAACTAAAAGCCAATCCCAAACAGGAAAAGGAAGTGGGAACTTTGATTTCCAAGTTCCTATTTATCTCAACTGACAGATGGAATTCCGCAGACTATACAAAGTACAAACTCAGCATGACATCACAGTATCCTAGAGTTGGCGTAAATGTCTTGAACTGATACTTGGCATAAGTGATAGGTTCTCTGCTCTGAATTAGAGAGCTCTTTCTTTATGTTATTTGACACCATGCAAAAAAAAACCCTCTGTGGTACTTCACCTGGACTCGCTTTTCAATGGGAACGGTTTTTGCAACGCCAAGCAGATCCAGACTGATTACACCATACACTGTAAACCTCAGCAGCAGAACATTATGATTAAAGGAAAGTCATAACATATGGAGAAGACGCAGTAGAACATATGAACACTGGTAGACATGCACACACACACACACACACACACACACACACACATGGAGGTCTTAAGAGTCGTATCTGTACTCCTTAGCAGTGCACCACAATGTTTCCAGATGCTTCTCATTTTAGGGTGACGTCTACTCATTTCTAGACTGTGTTCAAATGAGTGGCTCCAAAAGGCAAATCACACACATAAATAAAATATTTGAGGTGGGATGTCTTTAGGGAAAAGACTTAACAATGAAAACCAATCTTGAGACCATGTGGAATACAAATCGATAAGGCAGTGGGGTGGATCACTCGACCTCAAAGCTTTTTCAAGCAGATCTGTTAAATCTCCATAATCTTGAACTTAACACGCTACATCGTACAAAATGTAGGCTAAATGTGGGAGGAAATAAAGCCCTGAAACAATAATCACAACCTAAAGGTCACCTCCTTACACATAGCACTGTAAAGCTTCACCATTAATCCTATGACAAGAGCTCACTCAGGACAATCACACTTGCCAGTGCCGTTACTTCTTTTCCAAGGCACGGTCTGCACAGACGCAATGACCCCTCCATACTTACTGACCCATGGCTGCTTTCTGACCAATGTCCTATAAGCATGACTACACAGACACACACACACACACACACACGACTGCACATCTTTCAAAAAGGACATTCACTTGAGTGCTTATAAAATAAAATGGTTGGCTAATATACTTTCTAATCCCTCATACTGTATCTACTGCATATCAAGTATAATTTATCTGTCCATCTATTATGGTTTGCTGTTTATTTAAAGGTGTCTGCTGCATAAAGAATAAAATATGTATAGAACTCTAAAGACACACATACATGACGTACAATTTTAAAGCCTGGTTAATCTAATCCAGGGCAATATGGTCGTAACACAGAGGAGTGATATGTGAGCACTATAACTAATACATCCTTTATATACATAAAACTGTACTCAGAGGAACTATATAAGAAAGGGCAGAGCAGGCTGTTTTTTATTAGGAGACTGCATTCCTTTATTGTGGGAAGTGACATCCTTCACATCTTTTATAACTCTGTGATGGCCAGTGTGATTTTCTACGCTGTGGTGTGATGGGCTGGTAAAGTCACTTCAAGAGAGGCCCACCAAATCAACAAGCTCAGTTATGTGACATATTCTGGTCCTCCTGGAGGTCGTTGTGAAGGAGAGAATTAAAACAAAACTGAGGGCCATTATGAACAACCCTACACATCCTCTCTGTTATACAACAACACTGAGGAATTTCTGCCAACAAATTATTCATCAGAAGTGTGTCAAGATAAGCAACTGGGGTTCCTTTATACCAATGGCAATTTATGCTTGTGTGCTCATTCAAGGACTCTTAAAAGACTGGCATGGATTCCTAACATAGCAAGGATAGGCACCAGTGTTTATCATAGGGCTGGCGATAAGCTGTGTCGCAGAGGGACTAATTTGGAATCATCGAAATTAGTCAACAGTTTACATCTTTGGGGGTGAGAGTTGGATTGGGAGAAAAACAAGGAAGCGTTTCATACTTCTATCTATCTATCTATCTATCTATCTATCTATCTATCTATCTATCTATCTATCTATCTATCTATCTATCTATCTATCTATCTATCTATCTATCTATCTATCTATCTATCTATCTATCTATCTATCTATCTATCATTACCTCTTAAAGAAAGGTTGTCAACATTTCACCTACATGGCTAGTGTGTTCTAGATTCCCACTAAATGCGCATATACTGTACATAGTATATAGTTGTATTATATATTCTACATATGGATACATACACATAACTCTAAATACAGGCACATATATTTATGTATATACAAGTACACACATACACACATAAATACATCATCAAGTAATCAACAACAATAAAGTAATACCAATTCATCTTACTATTCACATTACTATTCCACAGTGATCACACAATAAAACAAAAGAACAAAGGAAACACAGCCATGTTTTTACTTTCACAAATTCAAATAAAGTGGCTTTAGACAGACTGTATTTACTTTATTACCGATTTCCATTGGGAAAACATTCCATTACATTTTAGGAGTTCCTTGACAGGTCAAATTAAAGTGTGGCTCAGCTGCTGTGTCTATCTGTAGGACATCGTTCTGAAAATTAAATGAGCCTCATTACAATGTCTGAGACTCCACCTTCATGAATGCAATTTCCACTTTCTTAAATCGCACAGTCTCCAAACAGTTAAATCAATAAGTATTTCATAGTTCTTTGTTTTCATTTTAAATAGCTGACAGTGCTAGCCCATGCAGTAAGACTGTTCTGTAATACTGGAACACACAATGCATATTAACTTTATGTAAGGAAGAACACAATATTCACATTATCAAGTTAATCTGTGTGAGAGGGGAGTATAAAAATGGATTAAAAATGTCTGTTTTTGTCTCATACATATAGTGTATACACAAATATAATAATAAATAAAAATAAATAGTTCCATTAGTCTCCATATACTGTACATACCAACAGAAATTTTTATTATAAAAAGCACCTTTCATATGTACCCATGTACAATATCTTAGATCTTTACTGACTTTTCTTTCTTATTACTTTTACAAGGAACTATTTATGTTTCATTTAATTTACACAATGCTCTTCATATGCTAGTCTTTATATTATCCTAGCCATGCTACTTGACAGAGACAGGTAAGAGAACAAATTTAAATATATTAGATATCTTTTGCCCTGTGTGTAGTTTCAACATTCCTCGTATGCCTTTCTTCAATATCTCTCGATCACATTCCTGCACAGGCTGCTTCTCAGAGTCTGTCATTTCAGGGTGCCTTCCTCATCTTCTGTCTGCTTTTTAACTACCACCAACAGTAAATGGGCCCCCATTACCCACTCTGTGAAAACAACACTCATATTCTTTCAAATACTTCCTGTGTTTGAAGGCAACACTCCTATGTCTTTACTGTTTCTCATGTGTCTCAATTTCTTCCTCTTTCAAATGCATCATCAAAGTCAAACTGACCAATCAGATCAAAGCCAAACCAACCAATCAGTTTGTTCAGAGGGATCCAGACGCACACACAAAGACAGTAGCATTTTATTATATTATATATATATATATATATATATATATAGTAGATAGTGCCTTTTTGATACATGTGTAATGTCTTAAGTTTATAATGTCTTATGGAATGACTTTTGTATGTACATATACATATGTATATACATAAATATATACTGTATGTAGATAGAGATCGACAAAGGGAGAAAACTGAGCCATGCATCTTAAAATACTTTTTTTACAGACACCTGTATATATATATATATATGTTATATAGTTTACCGTCAAATAATGCAAAGAGTACGCAACACGTGTTTCAACCTTATTTGGGCTCATCAGGCGTACACACTCCACTGCATCCCCTTGCGGTGATGGTACCTCGGATGTCAGCATCAGAGGCGAAGCCCCTTTACGCTGCACCAAGGCGTGTGGTTTGTTTATTTGACAGCCTGGAGATCGGAGTAATTACATTCATAACATTCATAGTCTGAAACACAATCTGAATGTATGGATCTGCTTCTTGCGACTGAGAGGACGTGGCGGATGTTTGCTGACTTGCAGACCAACCACATGCATTACCTGGTAGGTAATCACCCATACAATCAGATCGTGTTCCAGACTACGAATACTATGATACCAGGTAATGCTTGTGGTTGGTTGGCCAGTCAGCAAATATCTGACAGGTCCTCTCAGCTGTAAGAAGCAGATCATAGATATGTAATGAGGGGATGCAAAAATTTGTACACCTGATGAGCCCCAATAAGGGCGAAGCACATGTTGTGTACTCTTTGTATTATTTGGCAGATACTGTATCACACACACACAAATATATTTTTTAAGGTTTCTAAACTCTTTTGGGGCTCCCCCAATAGGACGACATCCCGAAAAGCAACCCAAAGTGTGATCGGCCACATCTATGGAAGATAGTCTGTCGGTTGCTGGGGCAACTGCGGGCTCCCACCGCTGTAGCAGTTTGTCACAAAAACAAAGCTGAAAAGATTGTGGTCACGCTATGAGCACCTGCTGTCAACAGGTGATGCAAGGAACATTATAACTGCAGGGAACAGTATAACTTGGGCACTAGCCTGGTCCTGACTATGCCTGTTTGCTGTGTCTGTGTATAGGGAGTGGTAGATCCCGCTACAATAAATAACCATGCTGTTCCTGTTTCAAGTGGAATATAATTGGTTTTGCTAAACTATTGAGACTCAGCCATGAGTTTTGGGGTGTAAATCTCTCTATCATATATACTCTAATTTATATCTATGGTAATCTTACTGTAAATAGTGCCTGGCAAATGCATCTATTTTAACCTTGTATATCAAGTCTTTAGTGTACAGTAGACTATGTAGTAGGATAGAACAAATCAAGAAAGCCTGAACTTATCCTGTGTGATTTTCTGCAGTAAGAGTCTTTTAAAATGAAGAACCTGTTGGAATTTCACACAGATTTAAATAAATGCTTCTTTTTGTGAACCTTCAGGTAGATCGTTCTTCTCTGTAGAGCATTCAGAGTGTTTCCCAAAAGTTTCTTTGGCACCTTCATTTTCAAGGTTGTGCTTACATACCCAGATCTTTTGTTAATAAAGTACTCACTTTTAGAGCTATCACATCATTTCATATCTGACTACCCTTATTTTTTTTATAAAAATACATTTGCTTTTTATATATCAATCAATTGATGAAGTGTAAAAAGAATTTACATTTTGTTTTCTTTCTAAGTGGTTCACAACCCTTAGCAAGAAAACAAAGACGCTTTAATCAGTTCTTCATTTTGAAGCCTTCAAACTAAATGAAATCATCTCTAATTTGTAAAAAAAAACCCATCAGCCTTAGAAATAAAAAAAGCTGAATTTCTTGTTTTGCCTCCCACTTGCACAGAAGGTCAAGTCCAGGGTGCTATGAGACAGATAAGGCTGATAACAAGTAATCAGTGTGTAAGAGTATATTGGCACAGTGAACCCCTAAGCAACAAAAATGTATTTTTAGTCTTAGCTTATTGGAAACCACAAAAGTAGTCTTAAAAGAAAAAAAAAATATTAGAGGAAATACCCGCAGGTGTATTCCATTCTCTTCCTGACTCTGGTGTAATTTATTTAATATGTGGTTCCCTGACTTCTGTTATACCTAATGGCTTCTTCACTATCGGGTGATGTGACAGCCCATCACTCCATCTGCTGTATGCCAAGGCCTTTGAGTGTCTGCAGGAATGCAGGACCCTCCATGGACCACTGACCAACAACCTTTAAAAGTTCAATTACATAGACATCATTTTTCCAGACATCTGCCTTTAAAGACTCACCATTTTTAGACTAAATAGTTAGGGGACTCTTCACATTGTGTGTGGCACTTTTGGTGAGCTCTCTGGATAGTGTCAATGGAAGGAGAGATCTCGAACTCTTGGCAGGCCCTGTATCACCTTGGACCAAAGGCCCTGAATCTACGACACCCCAACTCCCCTCTCATATCCTTGAGCTAATCCTGGCTCATCATGACTTATGTCCTCAAACCTTCTACCAACTAATGTTCTAGCCATGGTTCCACATGTTCTTTTGCATGTGGAAACCACAACCTGTGGTCGATGTGTCTAGTCCCATGAGTTAAATTAAGATTGCAATATTTAGAAGCAATCCTTGCAAGGAGAATTGATTAAAAACATAACATTTGGTTAATTAAGAACGTGGGAGCAGAGGATGCCATCATCTATATGTTACACCGATCGCTCTCCCACTTGGACAGAGGAAATGGTGCTGTAAGAATTATGTTTCTGGACTTCTCTAGCGCCTTCAACACCATCCAACCTCTGCTCCTTAGGGACAAGCTGACAGAGATGGGAGTAGATTCATACCTGGTGGCATGGATCATGGACTATCTTACAGACAGACCTCAGTATGTGCATCTTGGGAACTGCAGATCTGACATTGTGGTCAGCAACACAGGAGCGCCGCAGGGGACTGTACTTTCTCCGGTCCTGTTCAGCCTATATACATCGGACTTCCAATACAACTCGGAGTCCTGCCACATGCAAAAGTTCGCTGATGACACTGCTATCGTGGGCTGCATCAGGAATGGGCAGGGGGAGGAGTATAGGAACCTAATCAAGGACTTTAATAATAATAATAATAATTCATTACATTTATATAGCACTTTTCTCAGTACTCAAAGCGCTACCCACACAGGGAGGAACCAGGAAGCAAACCCACAATCTTCCACAGTCTCCTTACTGCAAAGCAGCAGCACTACCACTGCGCTACCTGTGACTTTGTTAAATGGTGCGACTCAAACCACCTACACCTGAACACCAGTAAAACCAAGGAGCTGGTGGTGGATTTTAGGAGGCCCAGGTCCCTCATGGACCCCGTGATCATTAGAGGTGACTGTGTGCAGAGGGTGCAGACCTATAAATACCTGGGAGTGCAGCTGGATGATAAATTGGACTGGACTGCTAATACTGATGCTCTGTGCAAGAGAAGACAGAGCCGACTATACTTCCTTAGAAGGCTGGCATTCTTCAACTTCTGCAATAAGATGCTGCAGATGTTCTATCAGACGGTTGTGGCGAGCGCCCTCTTCTACGCAGTGGTGTGCTGGGGAGGCAGCATAAAAAAGAGGGACGCCTCACGCCTGGACAAACTGGTGAGGAAGGCAGGCTCTATTGTAGATACGGAGCTGGACAGTTTGACATCTGTGGCAGAGTGACGGGCACTCATCAGGCTCCTGTCAATCATGGAGAATCCACTGCAGCCACTGAACAGTATCATCTCCAGATAGAGGAGCAGCTTCAGCAACAGACTGCTGTCAATGTCCTGCTCCACTGACAGACTGAGGAGATCGTTCCTCCCCCACACTATGCGACTCTACAATTCCACCCGGGGGGGTAAACGTTAACATTATTCAAAGTTATTGTCTGTAAACCTGCATTTTTATTACTCTTTAATTTAATATTGTTTTTTATCAATATGCTGCTGCTGGAGTATGTGAATTTCCCCTTGGGATTAATAAAGTATCTATCTATCTATCTATCTATCTATCTATCTATCTATCTATCTATCTATCTATCTATCTATCTATCTATCTATCTATCTATCTATCTATCTATCTATCTATCTATCTATCTATCTATCTATCTATCTATCTATCTATCTATCTAATAGTCTAATATATACACGTGAAAGTAATGATTCTATAGTGGCCTTTTATGGTTTTTATAGGGTTCTGTGGTTCCTTGTAGAACCACTGCGTGACAAATCTCCATTCCATCCTGGGAAGGGTTCTCTTGATATAAAATTGGTTCTTGTGCTTTGAAAAACTTCCTGATATGCATAAATTAACTGAAATCATTAATGTATGGTAGGCTACCTAGCAGGACACTTACAGATTAAGAAAACCTGGACTTAGCCTGTGTCCTTTAAAATGTATGACTTAACTGTATTTCTCAAATCTATTACCATCTATTCATGGTTATTTACTGTATAGATCCTGTTACAGATCTAAATAAATGAAGGTTCCTTCTGGAAACTTCATGTGAATGGGACATTTGGGAACCAAAAATTATTTCCCTATGGCATCGCTCTGAAGAACCGCTCTGGCACCTTTATTTTTAAGAGTGTACAAATATTTCATCCTCCTGTGTTTGCACAGTGCACCCCTAAAATACCCTGCAAATAGACATTGGTCAGTTTACGGGGCACTCTGAAAGATTAATTGATGGTATTATTATCTTTATTAAATATGTATTAGGACTTGAAAGAAAAAATAACTCTTATTTCCAAACTGAATGAACAAAACTAATGTCACATTGTTATTGTTATCGTACCATATACTGTACAAGGAATGCCATTAAACTCCAAGTCTGCCACATTGTAACTGCATTTGATTTCATTCAATTGCCCTCTTTTACAAAGGCAGCACTTGGAACAATAGTGAGAAGCATTATGGGACTTGGCTGAAACACTATCCACTTCTCTTCTACTACATGAAACAGGAGGACAAAGGAAAAGAAATTTCCGATGAAATCAGACAACGTGCTCCTTTGTGATCCTTTGAGCTATCATTTGAGGAAAGTAAATATTTTATCAAGCAAATGATCTTTCACGTCACTTAATGTGGAAGCTTTCAAGAGAAAAAAAGTGGGGGGGGGGGGGGCACAATTAAATGCATTAAGGATGAAGCTTTTAAGAGACGCAGAATCACTGATGAGAAAACACCCACCAAACCAGGGCATATGCAATGGCTGGAAAAGATTTTGCTAAGGATGCCATATAATGTGTCTGGTGAAAGTAGGAAAACAAAGATATTTATAGTACACTGTGAATGTAAAATGTGGCACATGACTGGAAGTGATGTGAAAGGCTAAGAAAATGACAGACCCCAAATCACAAAAGGCATGTAATGAGGTCTGACTTGAGCTAGAAGGGGCCATTGCTCCACAACCCTGAACATTACACCAGACCATCAAAAATGTTGAGTGTGTGTGCATGTCACCTAAGTTAACTAATACAGTAAACTAATTTTTCTTAAAATACAATAGTAAGCCAACCCCGGGTTTTTTTTTCATTGGAGGGTCCAATGGTGACCCTATCCTCACCAAGATTTTCTGTGTACAGTTAAGTATCTCAATTACCAGGTTGTTGTGGAGATGCAGCTGTTGCCTGCAGCTCCAGTTGTGATCACCTTCAGGATGAACCAGGATTGATAGTGTCTGTAGTTAGGTACTGCAAAAATGCATCTGTTACTCATTTACTATTATGTAACAAGACCTGCACACACTCTTCTTTGGGTCTTCATAACACTTACAAAGTAGCAGTAAAGTGATTATTCATCTCTGCAATGTCAGCTACTAACAAAACGACACTTTGGAGTGGTCTGAGGTGACTTAACTGAAACACGTTTCTCTTGATATTACATATTTAGTGTAAGACCTGTGAATCCTTCCAATTATCAAGTAATATTGCCATCGTGTCAATACTCCACACAGCACAGAGGGGAATAACCAACCTACTGATATGAAAGTGTTATGAAGACCCAAAGACGCCTTTGTTAAGTTCTGATTACATAAGACTAAATGAGTAAGAGATGCAGGATCGGAACAAGAGTGTTACCCAGAATATTTCCTCCCTTCTCTTATCTCTAGTTAGACAGAATTCCAGACAAGCAGAAGAGTGGTAGCAAATGTTCATTCACATAATATACAAATACTTCTAACCCAAGTTCCTTACTGGGCCTAAAGCAGAAGCAAAGCAAAACAGACTGTGGCAACTTGGATGACTGCAGCTTTTATTGCTAGACGTCTACACACCCAGGGTGCCTAAATAGTTAGGGGACTCTTAACATTGTGTGTGGGAATTTTGGTAAGCTCTCTGGATGGTGTCAATGAAAGGAGAGATCTTGAACTCTTGGCAAGTCCTGTATCTCCTTGGACTAAAGGCCCAAGACTACGACACCCCAACTCCCCTCTCATGTCCTTGAGCTAATCCTGGCTCATCACGACTCATGTTCTCAAACCTTCTGCCAACTAATGTTCTATCCATGGTTCCACATGTTCTTTCACATGTGGAAACCACAACCTGTGGTCGATGTGTCTATCCCCATGAGTTAAATTAAAATTGCGATATTTAGAAGCAATCCTTGCAAGGAGAATTGATTAAAAACATAACATTTGGTGCTGATAGTCTAATATATACACTTGAAAGTAATGATTCTGTAGTGGCCTTTTATGGTTTTTTATAGGGTTCTGTGGTTCCTTGTAAAAACACTGCTTGACAAATCACCATTCCATCCCTCTCATGCACAGGCAACATGTTCTTGAATTAATCCTGGCTCATCGTGACTTATGTTATTAAACCTTCTACCAACTAATTTTCAATGCATGGTTTTGGGTTAGGGCACAACATGTCTTTCGCATTTGGAAATCACAACCTGTGGTTTATATGTCTGTTCACATGACATGAGTTAAATGGGTTGAGTAACAATATTTACCAGAAGTCCTTGCAAGAAGAATCTATTAAACATAACATTTGTAAACCTCATAATCTAGTTCAAGGATATTGGGGAGGTGGAGTCAATCCCAGAAGCAGTCAGGTGAACGATAGGAAGAAGCTCAGAGAAGGGCACCAGTATATCATAGGGAAGATTCATGCGATTCTAAAATTGAAAATTAACCTCAGCTGCATGTGGTCGGTGATGTGGGAAGAAAACCCACATAGAGAATATGCTAACTCTACACCAAAAGCTGGATTCATGCAAAACTGTGCTAATCACTGCTTCACCATTTGAAATAATTATGTGATCTAAATTTTTGGAGTGTCCAAACTTCATTGGATGTACCAGAAAAACAATAAAAGTGGTGAATGGTAGTCATTAGAGAACACAAGAGTTCTGGAATTTATCGCAAGTCGATTTACACACAATGTCCAGGAAGGGGATTCAGACACATGGCACTGGATCCAAGGGACAGCAATGGCTTACGTTTAAGTCGTCTTATAGAATAAAACTTTGATGTAACCTAGCCGCAAAACTTCTGAAGCTTAGGTCAAATTCAAACATTTGTATTTAGGTCTCATTTGTGGTCATTTCAAATGGAAATTTTCTTTGTCGAATTAGAAAATGTAGACTAATATCACTTTATACAAGGTCTATTCAAGGAAAAAAGAACAATATTCCCCACAACGGAATACAGAGAGGACGCCAGCTCTCAGAAAACTGCAATTCAAATCAATTACCCAACATCTCCCATTCCTTGCAAAAAACTGTTATCAGACGCAAAATTGTATTTTTCTACAGAAGGAATTTGCAAGATGGCATTCTAAACGAAAAGGTGCATGTTCACTTATGAGACCAGTTTACGGTAACAGTGATCCGGAACTCTCTACCTGACCCAAAATAATTAAATTTTAATGAAGAACCAATAAGAGACAGATGCACAGTTCTGTGTTCATGATAATTACGTTATAATGCCTTGAAGTCACTTTGGTTTTTGTTGTCTAGCTACTCGTGACTCATGGGTATGAGAAAACCCTCATATGTGATAGATACACTAATTGACTCATTTCTAGACATGCAAGACATTAAGCTTTTTGGTGTTCTCTGATATTTCTGGCCTTCTAAGAATCGAAAAATGTCATTTAAGGCCGTTTTTAGACCATATTTCGTGCAGGAAGTTAGAGCCTTAATGATAAAGTGTAAACCAATAGGTGTCGTAAAGCAAAAATGATTAGGAGGACTTGAAGTTGTCCATCCTGTTGTCCTAATGGGACACGAGGGGTAAAAGTTCATAAAACTGCATAAATCTGTGCTGGTATCCCGAAGGTTGCCGGTTCGAATCCCCATCACTGCCAAAAGAGATCCTACTCTGCCTGGCCCTTGAGCAAGGCCCTTAACCTTCAGTTGCTCCAGGGGTGCTGTACAATGGCTGACCCTGCGCTCTGACCCCAAGGGGTATGTGAAAACTAACAAATTCCTAATACGAGAAATTGTATAAGGTGAAATAAAGAACTCAAAAAAAAAAAATTGGGGATCGGTAGTGTATGCGTGTGGAGTGTTGTTTTATGCTATTTTGATATTTCTCATTATGAATATGATATTTTTGATAGTTTAGATAGATAGATAGATAGATAGATAGATAGATAGATAGATAGATAGATAGATAGATAGATAGATAGATAGATAGATAGATACTTTATTAATCCCAAGGGGAAATTCACATTACTGTTTATTCATTACTGGTGGTCTTAGCCCTCTAATATCCACTCCCAGAAGGTTAAAAATTATCAGTTTTAAACAAAACCATGTGGATATCATTTTAGAGCATTTCAGCATCCGTGATATTATTTTTCATTTTTGATCCTTTACAAGGGACCAGGCCATCTATAGACTTCTATCAGACTGTAAAAATAACAAATTTCTATTACAATTGTGTACACTTAGACATAAGAACCCATTTTAATATTTCAAATACCTGATGCAATTATTCTTGTTTATTAAGTACTTCTACATTATAAAGTAAGTTACTGCATTTCTTCTAAACACCCTGAATTCCAGTGGCTTACACTACATCAGAATTGTTATTATTATTATTATTATCACTTCTTGTCTGTCCAGAACTGTAACCTGCCTTGAAACCCAATGCAATGCAATGGATGAGTCGGGTTTGAGAATGGTACCGCATGTTGCAGTATCAGTCCGACACCCACCTGCTGCCAAAACTTTGACAAGGGGTCTCTGAATCTTGAGCATATGGATATGTGAGAGGAAGTCTTGTATTTTTCCCTTATGCTTTTCATCACATTTCACACAGGCAGTGATTAATGGACATTCCACCGGTGAAGACCTCATAATCCCGAGGGTAGGTCTTTGAAAAACAAATGATAAATTACACATTTTTACTATTTATTTCAGCTTGTTTCGCAGCTACAATACCAGAACACACAAGACTTGTTCTCAGCTATAATCAGAATGAACATGTGGCTGCTCTGTTATTCTTTTATTGCCGACTTCAACATCAGCCCCACTGACGCCTTTTTTTCTTTTTTTTTTGCCTCCTTCTTAATCAGAGACCAAGGGCCTAGACTATTCCCACTGCATTGTGAATGTTAGCCTTTGTCTACCTAACCATGAGACAGTTAATAATCTGGAAACAAAGTCTGACTCACAAAAATCAGTCAGCCTCTGCAGGCCTTCACGCAAGGCCTCAAATTACTTCTGACACAATTCAGTGGAGAAGCTAGCAAGGCAAGGTAAAGGGGAAAAAGGGAAATGGGATGTCAGTAGGTCCCTATTGACAGAGCCTATGAAGCAAGGCGCTTTGAGTGGACTGAAATGGACCACAACGTCCTGTGCCTTGCAACATATTTCACAGAATGTTGCTGAGCCGTGTCTTCTCTACGTCTGTCTTGAAGAAATATGGAGTGTGTAGCCTTCCATAAAAGCAAATACAGGATCTCTGCTATCACAAGCAGCCCAGTTATAAAAATTCAGACGTGGACCAATGCCTTTTCACCATGTGCGCTGTAAATATCTTTATGTCTATTCATTCTATTCTTGATTCGAGTTTTCTATTGTAGGGATGTGGGAAGCTGGAGTATACCCTGGCAGCATCAGGAGCAAGGCATGAAGTGCCACTCCATTACAGGGCACTCCCTCATTCACTGAATGCGCTTGCATGCACAAACAAAAGCGGGTTAAGGTGAGTAAACTTGTATAAGGCAGAATCCTGGTTTCTTAAAAGCCCCCTTTAACAGGTGGGTTTCCACATATGGAGTTCTTATTTTGTAAAACGCTCCAATGTCATTAAACTGAACAAAAAAAGAATTAAAAGTCATCATCGGCCGCCATGAAAATGAAAACAGGCATGGAGCCTGTGTCTCCCGAGCGCTTTAAAATTAACTTAGTTACATTACTCATTACTTACATAAATAAAACAACTAAATATGCTATAGAGTTACAAATTATAAAATGTAATGCATTACAAGCAGTGCAGCAATTTTGCATTTCGTTTTCATATTTTAGTATAAAAACTGCACATTTGACTTTTGTCGTGCATGCGTATTTGGGGACAAGCTTAACTGAAGTAAAACACTACCACGCTGGAGCGAGAGGGGGTGCTGACGCTAACAGTATACTCTTCTTTTTCCACAGTCCAGAGAAAATGCCCAGTGAAGGTACTTCTGTCTGGGCCGTGACGTCCCAGTACTCCCAGGTCCTGCAGAAAAGGAGTCATCTCACTTCCATTCAGTGAGTCAGAAAGATGAAGCTCACCTGAAGGAGTAGAAGGACAGGAAGAAGGAAAGGAAAGAAGACAAAGAAGAAGAAATTGGGCTTGTGTGAGTGCTTCAAGAAATAACCTGAGTGGAGGGGTATTGGTCAAAATAAATTAATAACTGAACCTAGGATTTGTGTTGGTGTGTCTGAGGGTTTTGGGAGCTTAATGGTACCCCCTACAGGTCACACAATCTATCTGTCTATTAAAGTGCATGTAAACTCACTCATTGTTACAAAGCCAATTTAGTCTCGCCAATAAACTTAAAATGTATGTGGATGTGGGATAGAATGAGACTACCAGAAGTACACTACATACTGTTACAGAAGATCCAGAACATTAATTTACAACATGCAGCATCTTTAGATAGATAGATAGATAGATAGATAGATAGATAGATAGATAGATAGATAGATAGATAGATAGATAGATAGATAGATAGATAGATAGATAGATAGATAGATAAATAGATAGATAGTAGTGTTGGTATAGTAGGCAGGATATCAGATAGATAGATAGATAGATAGATAGATAGCAGTAGCGTAGCGTGGGTGTCAGCCGCCCGGGGAGGAGGAAAATTCCGCCGCCCCCTTATTTAGGTATGGTTCAAATTTTTACAGATATTATTATTATTTATTGTGAAATTTTGCCGCCCCCTAAAAGTGCCGCCCGGGGCGGGCCGCCCCTGCTGCCCCCACTACGCTACGCCACTGACAGATAGATAGATAGATAGATAGATAGATAGATAGATAGATAGATAGATAGATAGATAGATAGATAGATAGATATTAGTTTTGGTATAGTAGGCAGGATAGATAGATAGATAGATAGATAGATAGATAGATAGATAGATAGATAGATAGATAGATAGATAGATAGATAGATAGATAGATAGATAGATAGCTCTTGATTACTTAAACATATCAATGTTCTGAGATGTTCAGCAAGTTCAAAGACCTTTACAGTAATCCATCCATCCATCCATTTTCCAACCCGCTGAATCCGAACACAGGGTCACGGGGGTCTGCTGGAGCCAATCCCAGCCAACACAGGGCACAAGGCAGGAAACAATCCTGGGCAGGGTGCCAACCCACCGCAGCCTTTACAGTAATGTGTTTGTTAAACACCTAATGAGCATTCGCACTCCATTGTGTTTCTTCGTATGTTTCATGTTCAAACATTCCTATTTCACTTCACTAACTTCTGTTTTTCTCTCTCTTGCCTATTTACACGCAGCAGTGCTGCCTCCTATACTTTTAACATCTGACATGCTTTCGAAAATCTTTTCATCCCCCCACCCCAGGGTTTCTTCTTCATCAATAAGTATGGGTCTGTATATCAAGCTGAGCATGCAGTGCAATTGATCACCCCTGGATCCATTTTCACACGGTAGTGGATTATTGTGTTCTACTACAAAGTATTTCTTTGTTGGGTGTTTAATCAGAAGCTGCTCTCTTTAATAAAAATTTATTTTCAGTCCAGGGACAAAACAAATGAGCATGTATGCTGCTGTAATAATAAAACAAGAACGTCTGTGAAAAAGAACAAACAATAGATCTAGTGCACGAATGATCTGGAGTATATTAGTGCTACCCTAATGACCGCCGAAGCAGAGTTCCAAAATTAAGCAACAACCCTGTGCTGATTGTTTCTTAAACACTACCAGAAGAATACGCATTCCTAACAAGACAAGATAACCAAAAACATTAATCTGATTTGTATTTATACTAGGAAACACACATACCTTCGGTCCTTAAATATTGATGTACAAGAAACCTAACATGCCTATTTATCTGAAGTCTTACACATTTAATGAACGTTTGTAACACATTTACTTCTGTCAATCAACCACCTAAGTTTGTTTTGTTATTTATGAAAGTGAATCATGAAACATAAACGTAACATCAAGATGAGTAATTAGAACAGGAAGAAAGTTTTGTGACCAGCTTTTTCAATCGCGTTAAGAAATGCAAAGTCATAATCATGAAAGTGTGCAACTGGAAAACAAATTGCAAAAAAAAAAAAAAGAAATAGTCCACATTAAAATTTAACTCATGTTAGTTTTGCTTTTAATATTTATTTCACTGTGATCTTTGAAAAAATATATATATTTTTTTGTTATTGTATATACTTTATAAGAGAACATTAAGGCCTGTGTGTCTAGTGCCTCTGAGCAATCTGATTGGTCAGTCTGGCTTTGGAGATGCAATGAATGAGGAAGTACGAGTGTATATGGAGAAGTATGGAGTAAGGTGTAAGAAGCATGCGGAGAGAGATGGCAAATACAGGGATGGGCAAAGGCAGATTGACAATTGTGAGTATGCAAAACAAATAATTTATTCTTGTAATATTATTTATTTATTAATTATTTTACTTTTTATTTTATCATTTGTCTTCATTTTTGTCTTGAAACAACTCTGTGACAAAGTGTGCAAGAGTGTGTAAATAATGAAGGCCTGCAATTTGAGCACTTACGAGACTGTACTGAAGTGCACTTTGCCACTGTGACATTCTTTTCAGTTAAAAGTTAATAAAGCTATGGAGTTAGTAAAGCTATTGTAATAATCATAACTTGCATGTCTTTTTCCATACGCACAACTGTAAATCTACTTTCGGAGTCTGCTGTCTATAAAAGGTACTGGGGCCACCACAAACCTTTTTGTGCTCTGTTTATAACTTCATCGTAAGGGACTGTTATAAAGCACATATTTAAGGTAGTCGACTAACACATGTAATTACATTCTATTGTCAATGTTACTTTTGAATATGACTCTTTGTTACAAAAATATTTAAAAAAAGCATTTGACTCTTAGATCCAATGTTCATACCAGTTAACTTAGTAACAGAATGCAGTAATTAAAATTATCCAGGTTTTTATTCCAACTACAAACCTTGGTAGTTTGTTCAAAACTCTCTAAACTCATAATACAAAAAAGTGCCTCATGACTTTTGATGTAAATGCCAATCTCATTAATTCCTAGTAGTGCTCTTGAATCCAAGACTGAACGCTTAAAATTTGAAGGCCTAGATTACAACATTAGTAAAGTAGAAATGAGTCGGTGGATTAAATAAATGAAAATTTAAACATTAGAATGCCTTTTTAATAAAGATTATACATATTTTAGTTATTTTGTATATCCTGAACATAGTTCAACTAAAAAGAAAATCAATTAACAAATACTGGAACTGACAAATGTATCTCAAAAAACAGTCTGGGACACACGTACGTACAGAATGCAAATGAAGGCCATTTGACACAACATCACTTGTTACGAACTGTGCACAATAAGTACCTTTTAATAAACAAAGATAACATTATATGCTAATGTAACTGCATTATACCTGTAGTCTCCCTTGCTATAACTTCCATCTAATGATTAAATGGTGAATCCAGGTCACAGCTCAAATATTATAGCAGGGTTTGTCTTGCACACTCAGCATCCTCTGCAGTAGTCATTCCCCCTCTGAGATGTGAACTAAGCACCTGCCCTCCACGCAAAATGCAAAAAGCATCCCCCTTTGCCAGCTGAGTGAACAGAGATCTCCTTTAATTCAAATGATTACTTCAGCTTTTGAATGGAAGAACAAGCTTTACCACAGGTTCGTTTACATTGGCTTATTATTGTCGCATGTACAAATTTAAAGGGAAATACTTACACCTGCTAATTAGATTAGACAGAACTTTATTTGTCCCCAGAGGGGAAATCTGGCTTTTTACAGAAGCTCGATAGATAGATAGATAGATAGATAGATAGATAGATAGATAGATAGATAGATAGATAGATAGATAGATAGATAGATAGATAGATAGATAGATAGATAGATAGATAGATAGATAGATAGATAGAACATCTGGCCTATCCAGGATGTATGAATGATTACTTCATTAACTGATAGGGAAGCATTAAATGAGCTTTCTTATTACATGGTAATGAATTTCTTGCAATTTTTGATGTACTTGTAACAATAAAGTAAGGAAGAAGAAGAAGAACAGCTGGAAAAACCCTATTTCATTTCTACTAACTAATCTTGATATTAGCAAGAAAATGCATAAACCATCTTAGCTGATGTATTTTAACTGATTGTTTACCTGATGATCTTATCCCCGGTGAATTTCTAGATCTAAGATATAACTGGTTCCATTTCTGGCGACATGGTGTCAGTAGTGGGATTTGAACTTGCAACCTCAGGATTTGAAGTCCAAAGTCTATGCCCCTGTCTGCTTAAATGTAAAAAGATTTCTTTTTCTTTTTTTTTGCCAGACCTTGTATGAGTGTGTGCCAGTGGCTTATGTGTGATGTGATTCACAGGCTGTCACATCAGCTGAAGCAGGCTGGTATAAGATTAAAACAAAGCAGCCTGCCAAATTTTAATTCTACAAAAAAAGAGAAAACAAGATCATCAAAATAATGGTAAATTATATTACCCATTAAAAACAAGAGTGTAAAACATGTCAAAAAGGAAAGTTTTTAGGCTTGAGTTCAGCCAATTTCGTTTTATTACTGTTAACTGCTAATTGGAATGTAGCTCACATTCATTTACTGAAGCTATCAAGTTTCTACTCTATTAAGATTTCATTTACTGAAATTCAGTAAAATGCTATCTATCTCTTCAAAATCTTTACTGAAACAGTAAAACAATGAGCTGGTCCAACTAAAAAATATGTTCTCCACAATTTATTTACATTCATCTGGTTTAGAAGCTTTTGATTTTGTTTTTTAGTTTCCAGTAAATACAACAGTAAATGTATTCTCATAGCCCCTCTAATGTGTCGGTGCCTGTCTAGTTTTTTTTTATAAGATGCACATTAGTAGCAAGATTGGATTTCCTGCTTATTGGCTAGCGAACATAAATAATTTAAGGTTATATAGCAATACCATTAATAAATATCCATTCCTCTATGCACTTTTTGAACGTGTCTTTTCTATTATTGTACACAGTCACGGAGTACAAGAACCTGTCCTGGCAGCACTGAACACAGAGTAGGAACAAACCTACACCAAGCCAATTTAAATCATCAACCCACTTCACCTAACATAAAAAATACATGAATGAGGATGGAAAAGCAGGGAACCAGGAGAAAAATCAGTGCAGACACAGGGATAACGTGGGAAGTCCACACAGGCCAAGGTTTTGAAGCTTTGAGGCAGTTGTACTAAACACTGTGCCATCATATAATACACCATATAACCTAATTAAAACAACACGCAGAATAAAAAATAAGACAGATAGATGAGAGGGAGTATATAATAGACAGACAGACAGACAGACAGACAGACAGACAGACAGATAGATAGATAGATAGATAGATAGATAGATAGATAGATAGACAAGCATGTACAGTGCTTTTCTTATCTATGTATTTATGCATCTGTCTATATATCACATACACATATTGTGTATACACATATACACAAAAGAAATGTAACCAATTGTATCTCAAATCTTACAAGTCACATTGGAAAAGGACATCAAGTAAATATAATATAATATTAGTGCCTGTCATATCTATCACATATACACAGAGGTATGTTTTAAATCTATGTAAATATGCAGTATAAAAAATAGATACATACATGTGAAGATATTAAAGACACCATAAAATAGATCAGTAACAACAACAACATTTATTTACAGTACAGTACAGTATAGATGCAAACATACATAGATATTAAGGACATACTGTATATAACAGATTAATGCGTACATACATAAATGTGAAAGGCACTATAAAATGTATATATACACTGTCACACACGTGCGCATGGGAGGCAGCTAAAGGGCTTGAGTGACGGCAGTACTGAGAGATGCCGGGAGGTGGCAGAGTGCACTGACTCTTTTTCTTTCTTGCCTGCAGACCATTCCCGGGAGATTCCACCTGACTCTCGTGACATCATTTCCGGGACCGAGCCAATGGAAGGAGTCCTTACTGGCTCCGGCTCCTCTGACATCACATCCGGGCCCGAACCAATGGAGAATGAACACATCCCTGATCCTTATGACCTCACTTCCTGTCTCCTCCTTTAAAACCCTGCCCTTTGTCCTTATTCCTCAGTCTGATCTTGGACTCGATTGTATGCACTTCAGTGCTACACTACAACTTTGCAGCCAAGGATTTGAGATTATATGGGTGGCTGCCCCAAACCTTTTTCTGTCTCAGACTCGTTTTGTGACAACACATATATGTGAAGTAATACATACTAAATTAACAGATATGAAAAGCACTACATAGTTGATACATAGACATGACAAGCACTATGATTAAATGCAGCTATCTATCGTATGGTTCATTTTATACTTATGCATGTAGACAGACAGACAGACAGACAGACAGACAGACAGACAGATAGATAGATAGATAGATAGATAGATAGATAGATAGATAGATCCTTTCTTTCTCTTGTAATATTCTCTTGTAACATGTCTACTTCAGCTATATACCTTTAAATAGCGCAGGAGTTGGGCGTCCTAAACAATAAGCATTATACGATGTGCAAAAACGGATCATTTTTTAATAGCTTCCTTCCAGACTGGATAAAAAACCATGCCATAGTCATTAGCCAATATCTTTGTGGTTGTTACTTTATTAAAAAAGAGGAATAAAATAAGCAGAGATGCTTGAGAAAGCCGAAACTTTAAATGAGAACCCAATGTGACAAGAGAGCGGCCAACCTGTAACGTATTAAATTAATTGGTTCAATTGTTCTTGCTGTTGTTAGTCGTGTCAAACAGGCGGCGTGTATGTGTGTGTGTGTGTGTGTGTGTGTGTGTGTGGTACTCATTAATTATCCTTCTAAAATGACGTTTATCACAGGCTGGGATGCTGTTAGAAGGCACTGTGAGGCGGTCAAGCGCAGGGCCTATTGGGTGGAGGGGGGTCTTTCGATTATTCTTGTTTCTTACAAATGTCTTTCTCTCTCCTTGTATCTCTCTTAATTTTCTTCTTTCGGGCAGCCCTTTTATTTTGATGCTGCAACTCGTTAATATTATTGACAACAGCTGCTCTGATGCTGCTTATTCAGCTTTTGAGAGCGCTGCCAAGAGAGGCCTGCCGCTTTAGGCAGCGCTAAATTAATCCCAGCAGAGCCAGCCGTCTTACCCCTCTGTCGATGCCCTGGACGAGCTGCCGGCGAGGCTTCTTCCGTCCTCCTGTCTCTTTGTTTATGTTAGGCGGTAAAGTAAACCTTCAAACTGAGGGTCGCAGGTACACCAAGGCGAATTTCCATACGGTAATAAAAAGCAATCGGATTTCCGCTTCCGATAAACAGTTTCGTGTTTATTGAAATGTTTTAAAACAATTGCAGTCATCACCAAGAAGCTTGTATTTACAGTAGGAGATTCATTTTACTGCCAGCAAGCAATTTATTTATTTAATTTTTTTTTTGTGTTTTAAATTGTTATGTTCTTTATTGTTGTTAAACTCACACTGGAGTACAAAACGACCAACTCCAATAACTCTAAAAACATCCACCTTTTGATGTTACTTAGTGCAAAATTCACATGAAAGGATTGCAAAATCGGCTAAACAGAGATTAAAAGAAAATCTGTTGACAATTACACGAGATTTAATTACGGGCCAGTGAACTGCAGTGCAGCTCACAGAACATTCGTCATTGTCTGCTGCTTGTTGAAGATCCATGTGCATTTAATACAACGACGAAATCCTTTAACGTTTAAGCCAAAGAGAGCATTTAATTCAAACAGGCAAATGGAAAAATGACGTTAAGATGCAAGATGCAGTCCGAGTGGAAACTCGCCTCACTGTGCTTGGCAGCTCGTTGCTGCTCATTCAATTTTTTTAATTTATTTATTATTTGCCTGGATGATGCCTTTATCCAAGGCAACTTACAGCATTAAACTCAAAATTGTCTACATTTCTTTTAGTTTATTCAATTAGAGCACAGGCAGGTGCTCACGGTCACATAGTATCAGCAGTGGGATTTCAACAAACGGTCTCAGAGATTGAAGTCCAAAGCCTTAATCGCAATGCCACAATGCCTGAAAAATACTTTTAATATCATTTCTGAAATGAAAAATCTAGGGGACTTCTTTCATTAACGAGAGGCAATATTTATTTACTTAGTGACGCACTCCACTGTCGGGGATCACCTTTTTGGTTTTGGTCTGAATGACTTGTCGGGCACCCCCAGATAAGATATAGAATTCAGTTGTTTCAAAAAGCACAAACTTGCAGATGGCGAAGACAGGACAGGAATGTGTGGAGGTATCCAGTCCTCCATCTACACCATCCTGAACCTGCTTAAGAAGTGTCATTGTTAATAACAATACATTATATTATTAGTCCTCGAGTTGTTAAGGCCTGTGCTGACTAACTTTATGGTGTCCTCTGTCACCTGTTCAGTTTGTCCCTAAAGCCTCAGAAGGTGACGCAGCAGTGGAAAACATCCTGCATTGTTCCTGTTCGTCACCTAATGACTACAGACCAGTGGCACTTGCATCTCACATTATGAAGACCTTTGAGAGACTGGACCTGGACTATACGAGTGTTCTTCTGGCAGACCACCTGGACCCACTGCAGTTTGCTTATTGGACAAAGACAGGAATGGAGGATGCGATTTTCTGTCTACTCTACAAGGCTTATTTTCACCTGGACAAACCTGTGAGGATGATGTTTTTTTGATTTCTCCAGTGCCTTCTTTACCATCTAGCCATCTCTGTTAAGGTTCAAACTCAGAGATATGAAGGTGGTGTCCTGATAATGGACTATCTGTCAGGCAGACCACAGTTCGTGAGACTCAAAGACTGTAAGAGCAACACTGGAGCAACACAAGGAACAGGCCTGTCTCCTCCTGTCTTCATTCTGTACACCTCCAACTATAAATATAAGACTAGGCTGTGTCACTTGCAGAAATTCTCAGATGATTCTGCACTTATGGGGTGTATTGATAAGAGGAGTGAGACAGAAGACAGGAGTCAGGTGGAGAACTTTGTTTCTTGGTGCAGAGAGAATTGTTGGCATCTTAACATCAGTAAAACCAAGGAACTGCTTATTGAGTTTTACAGCACCAAAGAGGATCCATGTCTGGTAACTATTCAAGGAGTGGATGGAGAGGTGGTGCATTCCCACAAGTACATGGGGGTCCACATCAATGACAGGCTGGACTGGTCTTGTAAAACAGAGGAGTTATGTAAGATAGGGCAGAGCAGGCTCTTCTTCCTTAGGAGACCACAATCCTTTAATGTGGGAAGTGACATCCTTCTCATCTGCTACAACTCTGTGATGGCCAGTATGGTGTGCTGGGCTGGTAATGTCACTTTAAGAGGGGCCCACCGAATCAACAAACTAATTAAAGGGACAGGCTCAGTTTTGGGACACACTCCGGGCTCCGTGTAGATAGTAGCAAAGAGGATTAAAACAAAACAGTGCCATTATGAACAATGCTTCACACACATCCTCTCTGAGACACACTAACACTAAGGACTTTCAGATGTCAAATTATTCAGCAGAAGTAAGTCAAGAAACGTGACAGGGGGTCCTTTATATCAACAACAGTACACATGCATAATCCCTCACTGTGACTGGGACTGCCAAGACACAAGTTTTCTTGTCTTTTTAAATTGTATTTCTTTTTAGTCATTCTGGGATGTGTTCAGACCATTGTGTTTATTTGTTTGCAATATATACAAGGGACCTTCAAGAAGTATTAAGAATTTCAAAAACAAATTCCATCACTTTTCTACATAGTCACCTTCCTTTGTGATGCAATTTTTCCCAGTCACATGACACTCTCAGACATGATCAATTACAAATCCTCCCGCCTTCACCGTTTCCAATGAAAATATAAGAGTGCGGAAACTTTTTGAACATCCCTCATATTTACTTATCTATCTATTTATGTATTGACAGAGTAAAAATTATGTTAACATTTGAATGGTGGAAACAATTTATTGTATATACTCACGTTTATGTTCTCCCGTGGATAACAACAACAACAACATTTATTAATATAGCACATTTTCATACAAATAATATAGCTCAAAGATAAGTCAGGGTTGACTTTACCAAATAATTTCTGGTATTTTATAATGTTGGTCATATAAGTCGAATGCAGAAAACTCACGCTATTGGTCCAAGAGATTATGATACGCTAATGCCCACCTGAGTGAGTAACCATGGAGCACATTGCCTTTTTTTTTCTATGTATTGTGCCTACATGACCACACGGTAATACCCGAACTATTCCAAAGCGATGTTTGCACTGATTTGTGTTTTATGTATCTCACATCCTCATACACGTTTATCATAAGAGCATCCCTTATCTACGATGGAGCGTTCGATCTGAAGAAAATATGAAGCTGGTTTTAAATTAAAAGTCATTGAAGTGGCGAAAGAAATTGGTAACTGTGCTGCTACAAAAAAGTTTGATGTGTCTGAGAAACTGATGCGAGATTGGAGGAAGCAAGAAGATGTAAAAAAGAAAAAAAAATTATATATCATATTTTTGAACGGGCGTATAAGTCGGGGTCTGATTTTATGATCGATTTTTCGGGTTTCAAGACCCGACTTATATGCGAGTATATACGGTATTCACAAAACATACTTCATATGTGGAAGACGATTTACAGGAATGTCTCAACCTGTTCGCCATCATGTTCAACACACAAAAACCAAATGTGGCACATAAATTGTCCACAAAAATTGTATATAAGTATATACATAGCAGTACCATTAGTGTTAACATAATTTTGACTCACGCTGTATTTACCGGTATTTAAAGAGCTTCTATAGTGAAAACTCAAGCAAAATGACTCCTCTAAAAAGATTACTATATGCAAGCTTTCGAGGCAACTCAGGCCCCTTCTTCAGGTAAGATGTAATGTTATACAAGATATATATAATATAATACAAGAGCTTCTATACAAAGTCAAATTTCCCACTGGGGACCTATATCTATATTGTTCCTTTTGCTTTTATTTAGTTCACATGTTTAATAAAAGTTATGTACACTAAAGGCCAATGCATAAAACATTTATCACATACCAGGTTCTTCAGTAGATACCCCATAATCACACTAGGAAGAGACTGAAAATGTCCAGTCATCAGATCAAAATACAAAAGGAACACCCAAACGGTGAGCACTGCCAGATGACACAGCAGGCGAGTCACAATAGCAGAGTCAATTACTGAAAATTCACAGCTTTGTTACTGTTAAAAGCTTGAGTTTAAAATAACAATTGATAACTCATGTCTGCTTACTATCTTTAACATTTGTTTTTATTTTTCATCCCACACTTTTTTTTGTCTTTTTGCCTAAGCAGCAGTTTCAGAGGTTAACACGGAGCGGGAAACCTCCCCCATGTTCCCATACTGTCATTCTATGGCACTTTTAAGTGTCCGCATGTTGCTATCTAGAGAGAAGAGGAGAGGTCCTCCAGGAGGGTACGCAGGTGTGCTTTGTTTACTCCAGTGGGGCCTGAATGGACATGTTAGAGCAAATCGTGACACATATATATTTATATATATATTTATATATATATAGATTACAGTGTTCTATACATATTCCCTGCTCAGAGCTTTGTGCCCTGTGATAGCTGGAATTCACTGCGGAAAACACACAACAGTGTGTTCCAAGTTTGACATGTAAGGATTGACATAAAAATATAAAGAATGGCAGGTGGGTCCACCTTTATTCATGCAAAATAATAAGACATTGTTCCCCCAAGAAACAAAATGCATTAAACTAAATGCTGCACCAGCACTTACATTAAAACAATTATATTTCATAATGTGCCCACTGGGCACATTATTAGGAACACCTGAACATTTGCATATCTGTGCAATTATCTAATCAGCCAATCATGTGGCAGCAGCACAATGCATAAAATCATGCAGATACTGGTCAGGGGCTTCAGTTAATGTTCACATCAAACACCACAATGGCGCAAAAATGTGACCTCAGTGAATTCAACAGTGGCATGATTGTTGGTGCCAGCCTTGTAACTGCTGAAATGCAGATTTTCATGCACAGCAGACTTTAGAGTTTACTCAGAACGGTGCGATAAGCAAAAAACTTTCAGTGAGTTGCAGTTCCATGGACAGAAATGCTTAGTTGAAGAGAGGGATCAGAACAGAATGGCCAGACTGGTTTGAGCTGATAGAAAGGCTTCGATAACCACTTTGTGCAGCTGTGGTGAGCAGACAAGCATCTCAGAATGCATAACACGTCAAACACTGAGGCAGAAAGGGCTACAACAGCAGAAGAAAACAGCGGGCTCCACTTCTATCAACCAAGAAAAATGGAACATTTAAAGACTGGAAAAATGTAGCCTGGCTGATGCATACAATTGGCATTAACAGCGTGAATCCCTGTACCCAACCTGCCAGGATGGTGCTGGTGGTGGTGTAATTGTGTGGGGAATGTTTTCTTGGTACACTTTTGGCCCTTTAATACCAATCAATCATTGCCTGAATGCTGCAAGCTATTTGAGTAATGGTGCTGACCATGCGCACCCCTTCATGCTCCCAGTTTGCCCATCTTCTAATGGCCACTTCCAGCATGATAATGCACCATGTCACAAAGCAAAATTCTTCTCAAACTGGTTTCATGAACATGACAATGACATCAGTAGCCTTGCCAGTCACCAGCTCTGAATCCAGTAAAACACCTTTGGGGGTTAACTGTTAATTATAAAGAAGCAGAATTCAGCTAACTGCGGTGTTACTAATGTATAAATGAAAATGCTTAGCTTTACGAGTAAAATTATTACTTTTGCCTACTTCATATTCCTAGAATGTCCCTGAAAAAGAAGCAGAGTTCTCTCTGGATGTTTTCATTTTCATTGTAAGTAAAGTAATTACTGTTGTCAGGAAATGACGTAGAAGATAAGTAAACACTAAATGAGAGACGTGGCCAAAGTCATTGTCAACGGTGAGCCGTGCCATTGGCAATTCTCAACACTCAGCAGCTGACAAAATAATCTAAATGTGAATTATGCAAACCAAATTAGCCAAAAACTCTAAGCAGGTCCAAAAATTCCAATCAATATCCTAAAAACTTTAATTTGAATAGTTTTACAAACCAACAGAGACCCTGCAGAATCAGACTTGTGCAAAACTTTTAATTATAAAGCAGTAGAATTCAGCTAACTGCAGTGTTACTAATGCATAAATGAAAATGTTTAGTTTTCTGGGTAATATTATTACTCTTGCCCAATTTGTATTCCCAGAACATCCCTGAAAATGAAGCGGAGGTCTCTCTGGGTGTTTTCATTCTCATTGTAAGCAAAGTAATTACTGTTGTCAGGAAATGACATAGGTGAGGTTTGAAGATAAGTAAACACCAAATGAGTGACATGGCCAAAGTCACGGTCAATGGTGAGTTGTGCCATTGCGAATTCTCAACACTCAGCAGCTGACAAAATAATCTAAATTTGAATTATGCACACTGAATTGCTTACAAACTCTAACCATCTCCAAAAATTACAGTCAATATCTGAAAAAAACTTTAATTTGAATAGTTGTACAAACCAACAGAGACCCCGTAAAAGCAGACTTCAGCAAACTGTTAAAAACAGAAGCAAAATTCAGCTAACTGAGGTGTTATTAATGCATAAATGACAATATTATGTTTTATGGGTAAAATTATTATTCTTGCCCAATTTGTATTCCTAGAATGTCCCTGAAAAAGAAGCAGAGGTCTCTCTCTGTCTCTGGGTATTTTCATTTTCATTGTAAGCTGATGTTAAAATCAAGTCGGCATCAAGCATTCATTTTGCTATTTTTCAGTGTTTGTTAACTGCAGAAACTGGAATTACAAATAGGTTTCCAATTAAAAAAAAAACACATGTAAATAGCATTAATCAGGTTTACAAATAAATCTTAAAAAAAGAAAAAGACTAACGTAGCAAATAGCAGATCTTTTGTTTCCTGCGCTCCTGTGGCTGGGAAGACAAGATTTTACATTTTTATTCCATCCCTTGAATTTCAGGCTTAATTGTCCCAAGGACAGTGTGAAGCCAGCATGGTTATTCATAAGGAGCACTCTCCTGGGATATGATGGCGCATGCCTCATTTCACAACTTCAGTCATGGTGTTGGCATCACTTCAGCATCTCATTTACAAAATCATGTAGAAAGGCTGTAAGGGCCATGTAAGGAATTATCTGGCTGAAAAAGGGTGCTACCACACTTCGGCATCAGGTCTTGCCCTGCTATTTTAGCTGCCAATCATGGGTGGAAAAAGTTTTTTTTTTTTTTTTTTTGGCACTAGACCCCCCCACGTCCCATGTGACTCTAATCAAAGAAAGAAGGAGATCCAAGAATTCTGCATAATCAGATGAAAGCAATTAAGAAGAATAGGAGCATGCATTATTTCAATACGGTCCCAAACTTCCAGATGTCCATCAACTCCAACTGTACATCGAACCTAATCTATCAACTACTCAGTTGTGAAGCTGTCAGCAAAAAGCAACCTTAATGTTCTGTAATCTTATTATTGGCATTAAAAAATACCTTGATGTGGGGCTCACTATGCAAGCTGCTGTGTAGAATAAAAGCAGATTTATTGATAGTTGCAAGAAGACAAAAAAAAATCGATAGAAGTGGAAAATTTAAATACAGGACCACGGACAGAAGATTTCATTTCACTTTCATTACTTTGACACTAAATAGAAAATTATTTGAAAGTGTTCACCATTGGGATATCTGCACATCCATTCATTTATTGAATTTGCTTAACCCAGTTGTAGGTTAGGGTGGCGGGGTGGTGCAGTGGTACCAGTAACGAGACCAAGGGGTCACGTCTTGGGTCCTCCCTGTGAGGAGTTTGCATGGCTAATACGGTGGAGCACTTTAAAAAAACTACTAAAGCCCATTACTTTAACATGGCTTTCTCATAGCTTCATTTTAGTGTAAACCCTGATATTCTGTATAGGTATTTAATTATCGTTCTTTTTTCATGGCTCCAAAATCTGTACTAACCCCTACTTTCTCTGTTGTTCTCCTTCTGGTTTTCTATGGTGGCGATCTGCGCCCCCACCACCTGATCAAAGCACCGTGTAGCCCCTACATTAATGGATTAGAATTCCAAGAGCTAAACTTAAAAGAAGTGGTGAGGCGGCTTTCTGCTGTTATTCACCTAAAATCTGGAATAGCTGACCGATAGAAATTTGCCAAGCTAATACGGTGGAGCACTTTAAAACACTGCTGAAAACACATTACCTTAGCTGCTGCTGGAGTATGTGAATTTCTACTTGGGATTAATAAAGTATCTATCTATCTATCTATCTATCTATCTATCTATCTATCTATCTATCTATCTATCTATCTATCTATCTATCTATCTATCTATCTATCTATCTATCTATCTAGCTAGCTGTCTGTCTGTCTGTCTGTCTGTCTGTCTGTCTGTCTGTCTGTCTGTCTGTCACATGGCTTTCTCATAGCTTCATCTTAGTTAAATCCTGATACTCTGTATATTCAATTAATTATCATTATTATTCATGGTGGTTCTAAAATCCGTACTAACCCCTACTTTCTCTTCTGTTCTTTTTCTGATTTTCTGTGGTGGTGATCTGCACCACCACCACCTAATCAAAGCACCGTGATGTCCCTACATTGATGGATTAAAGACCAGAAGTCCACATGACCATCACTGGGGATAAGATCATCAGGTAAACAATCAGTTAAAATACATCAGCTAAGATGGTTTATGCATTTTCTTGCTAATATCAAGATTAGTTAGTAGAAATGAAATAGGGTTTTTCCAGCTGTTTTTCTTCTTCTTCCCTAAGTAGTAATGAAATAGGGTTTTTCCAGCTGTTCTTCTTCTTCTTCCTTACTTTATTGTTACAAGTACATCAAAAATTGCAAGGAATTCATTACCATGTAATAAGAAAGCTCATATAATGCTTCCCTATCAGTTAATGAAGTAATCATTCATACATCCTGGATAGGCCAGATGTTCTATCTATCTATCTATCTATCTATCTATCTATCTATCTATCTATCTATCTATCTATCTATCTATCTATCTATCTATCTATCTATCTATCTATCTATCTGTCTATCTGTCTGTCTGTCTGTCTGTCTGTCTGTCTGTCTGTCTGTCTGTCTGTCTGTCTGTCTGTCTATCACATGGCTTTCTCATAGCTTCATCTTAGTTAAATCCTGATACTCTGTATATTCAATTAATTATCATTATTATTCATGGTGGTTCTAAAATCCGTACTAACCCCTACTTTCTCTTCTGTTCTTTTTCTGATTTTCTGTGGTGGTGATCTGCACCACCACCACCTAATCAAAGCACCGTGATGTCCCTACATTGATGGATTAAAGACCAGAAGTCCACATGACCATCATCATCAAGATCTTCCATGAGAACCCTAAACACAATGAGGACTGATTGAGGTCATTTATGTTAGGTAGAATGCCTAGAGGGGGCTGGGTGGTCTTGTGGCCTCGGAACCCCTGCAGATTTTTTTTTTCTCCAGCCGTCTGGAGTTTTTTTTTTTTGTTTTTTCTGTCCTCCCTGGCCATCGGACCTTACTTTTATTCTATGTTAATTAGTGTTCCCTAATTTTAATTATTTATTTTGCCTTTTTTCTTTCTTCATCATGTAAAGCACTTTGAGCTACATTGTTTGTATGAAAATGTGCTATAGAAATAAATGTTGTTGTTGTTGATTGAAGGCCAGAGGTCCACATGACCATCATCGTCTAATTCTTTCACGTGAAGCCTGAAAAACGTGAGGACTGATTGAGATCATTTATGTTAGGTAGAATGCATAGAGGGGGCTGGGTGGTCCCGTGGCCTTGGAACCCCTGCAGATTTTGTTTTTTTCTCCGGCCCTCCGGAGTTTTTTTTTTTTTGTTTTTTCGGTCCTCCCTGGCCATCAGACCTTACTTTATTTTTTGCATTGCCTAATTTTATTTTTATATGTTATCTTTTTTCTGTCTTCCTCTTGTAAAGCACTTTGAGCTAAATATTTGCATGAAAACGTGCTATAGAACAAAATTAGTACATTAGAACAATCTGGATGAGAACAGGCCATTCAGCCCAATGAAGCTTGCCAGGCCTGTCCAAATGTTGTTGTTGTTGTTCTCCCCAGGTCTGCATGGGTTTCCTCCAGGTGCTCCGATTTCGTCTCACAGTCCAAAGACATGCAAGTTAGGTGAATTGGCAATCCTAAATTGGCCCTTATGTGTGTTTGGGGTGTGCGTGTGTTTGCCCTGTGATGGACTGGCACCTTGTCCAGAGTTTGTTCCTGCCTTGTACCCTATGCTAGCTGGGATTGACTTCAGCAGACCCCCATGCCACTCTTCTGAAGAAACAGGGTTAGAAAATGACTGACTGACAGTTTTAGGCTTGCTAATATTTATAAGGAGTTTCTTGTGTTAACTTATGACTCTGAACTGGATTAACTGGGACTGGTAATCGGTGGATTAATTTATGGCTTTGCTACACAGTTTAAGTAACTGTTCTATAGCAAGATGGAAACTGAGAAATAACTGGCCTAAGGAACAATCACTTCTGTCATAGCAGCTATCTATCTTTATTCTAATTATAATGAGTTTATTTGCTGCTTGATTAACTGCTTCTTTCTTCATAAATATAAAGCCTTTCATGGTACGTCACATTATAGGCATGTGAAACTCGGTTGCTCGTGATTCACTGTAGCTCTAGGTTTTCACCTCAATCGCTTATTTTCTTAGAGGAAAATCTAAATCTCGTTAGTGAAACGTGTTGTTGGATTATGAAATCTATTGTATTCTATGATTGCAAATGTATGAGTTGTTACATCTGTTCACTAGTGGAAATCAACTTTTGTTATCTGTCCTATTATACCTGCCGAATAAACAGGCCCTAGCCTAATGTTACTCGCTTCTTTACCTGTTTTTTGTAAATCACTTTGGATAAAAGCATCTGCTAAACAAATAAATGTAAACGTAAATGATTCTATTGCTCGGTAGTGCGCCAGTTCTGCTACATCCGATGTGTTTAATACTATACTTTGTTTCCCGAGATCATCATCAAAATGGAATAAGCACACTGACACTGGAGAGGGAGGTTGGGAGCGTTGCGCTGACACTGGGAGACTGGGCTGGAAATCTGATCCAGTTGCACTCTAAGAATTTCGCTTGTCTCTCTCAAGTCTGTGAGAATTTTTTTTCAGGCACTCTTATTTCATTCTGTTCCTTAAAATATGTTTGCTAGGCTACTCGGAGACTCGAAATTGGCCACGTGTGAGTGAGACAGAGTTTGATCTTCTTTGTACCCAATGTGGCTGGTTCTCCAGGGTTTGGGAAATTAATAAATAAATCAATGTAGAGAAAAGCTAAGCAAAATGACACCTTTTATTGGCTAACTAAAAAGATTACAATATGCAAGCTTTTGAGGCAACTCAGGCCCCTTCTTCAGGCAAGATGTAATACATCTGTTTACATCTTGCCTGAAGAAGGGGCCTGAGTTGCCTCGAAAGCTTGCATATTGTAATCTTTTTAGTTAGCCAATAAAAGGTGTCATTTTGCTTAGCTTTTCTCTACATTCATAATGGCTAACACGGTACAACACCCTAGTACTAGAAATAAATCAATGAAATGCTTCATAAAGAATAGTATGGCCCAGTTCTTGACTTACTTTATAATGGACTTACAAACGAATTTTCCTTGTTATTAGATTGCTAACTAGCAGCTGATTAAGAAAAAGAATCAAATATAGATTCTGAATCTTAGTAAGCTTACATATTCTCAACCTCAGCAAGAAAGTGACTCAAACTAAGCTGAAGAAATGTGTGTTCTATTTGCAGCAGTAACTGATTTCAAATTAAGAAAACCTGCAGATACCGCAGCCCTTCAGAAACTGAGTTTGACACCCTACTTTATTGTGCGTCAAACATGAAGTTTTATTCCACGGACTAACAGTGCAAATACTCCTTCAAATATTAATGGAACATTCATTCAGCCATTGGTTTACAAAATCTGCTTGATCATTAGGAGACAGACCCTAGCACAGAGTGGGAACCAAATATTCTGTTAGGGCTGGGAAAACGAGGCAGGATTAAAGAATAAGGAATCAGGGGATAAGTCGTAGTTGAGAACAGTCTAAAATGACTAGACTGGGAACTCAATTGAATCAAAGCAGCACACCAAAACAATAAAAGTAAATTATAGTCAGAAGTTAAATCACAAAGAGTGGCAAGCAGAAAACTAGGACAGGAGATAAGATATAGTTGAGAAGTGGTTAAAATGTCTATACTGGGAAATCAAATAAATTGAAATGACAAGCCGAAATACTAAAAGTAAATCACAGTCAGAAAGAGCGGTAATCAGAAAGGTGATAGGATGTATTCAAGAACTGGCCAAAAAGTCTATAGTGGGAAATATTTCAAATGATGGACTGGATATTACAAGCCCCAGTGTTTCTGCACCACAATTATCCTCTGAGGAGGTTGTTTAGAGATTGCCACTAGGCGACATTGCTACCACAAGGACACATCATAAGTTGTGCACCTCCTCATCATTGGGTGTTTTGGCCTTTTTTTTTTATCACAAGACGCCCTCCACTAATTCAGTCCCACAATCAGCTGATCAAACCTGGCTGTGTGTGTCTTATTGTCAGCTGATCACCTTGGTGGTCCAAGCAACATCTTTCCTTTTCAGCCGCAACCAGTGGCTGCTCCTTTCAGCAGAGTTGGCCAGTTCAGCCCTGTGACACCTAATTCCCTGAAGAGCTTCGATGTGGAACTGGCCACTTCAACTAAGTGTACCAGGGACGTTCTTAGGCATACGCAAACTACGCATCTGAGTAGGGCCCTGAACGTGATGGGAGCCCCCGGCCCAGTACTGACTTACAATTTTTTCTTTTTTTATCGTGCTGTGGGCCTGGGCTCCTGTCATGCCCCTGGTACTGCAGCCATCTGTTCCAGTCACAGGAAATTCAGTTCAGTGCATCTCTTTGTCTTATTAACAATGGTAATTTATTATCCAAATTGCAATCTTCACCTAAATCCGTAATAATATTGTCACGCCGTCGTAACTTTGCCAAATGCACTATAGCAAACGTTAATTTTAGAGATTCGTTTTGGATTAATTCAGAGAGATCCCCATAAAATCATGAAATATCCCTATATTATCGGCCTTTACCAGATCCAGAACAAAATCAATATTTTACCACTCTGCATACACACAAGCGTACATGTAGGCCTATTGGTCGTCTAAGGCCTTTTCTGGAAGTTTTATTAGAACACCTTCCTGAGCTCCAGGGGGGGCTCCACCCCCCCAGACCCCCTCCCCATCCAGGGCATGCACATCCGGGGCCTGCACATTTCTGAACCGTGTAGGGCCCCCAAACTGTTAAAAACGACCCTGGGTGTACTTTCACACAACATGAACCCCAGTCCTCCATGTGTGACAATGTGATAACAAGCATCAACCTCAGGATCACAAAATGGTGGCACCTCAGTAATCCATGAAAGTAATTCAACTCCTTCAAGACGAGACTGAAGGTAAACATATTTACTAGGATTGAATTTGATGTGATGAAAAATCAAATTGAAACACAAATAACGAAAAAAGAATAAAGTAGATCCCAAAAAAATATGAAATGAAACCAGAACACCAACCAAGAGTGGGATACTGGTCTACTGCAGAACACATTTGCTCATATCATGGTAATCTACAGTCACATGTCCTTCTGGCATATATATTTTTATTACGTCATTGAAAATCAGAGTGTCCATAGCCAATCCACTGAGACACTGAGGGAATGTTTACACTCTACAACTTAAAGTTACCATTTTGATAAATGCAACGGTGATACCAATTTAAAAAAAAAAACGACAAGCAATCATTGAGCAAATTAAGCTTGTTTGGTTCCATCATAGGTTCTTAAACTATGAGTTCAATTGCGTGTGGTTGTAAGAAGGGTTGCGCAGACTCATGAATCACAATAGTACCGAATTGGAAGAAGTTTGCAAATGGTTTGCTGAATGTCTTGAGATGGGACACTGTGGGCAGTTAAAGCAAAACTCTTTGTTTCGCTATGAATCCCCTCTACCCCAGGGATGACAACTGGCAATGATTTTCAAATGGAAACCCTGCACCCTCGGGATGACACTCAATGGTAATTGTGGATCCTGAAGACACAAAAAAGGGAAAATTGCATCATGAGAACAAAAATTTTAAGAACATTTCGATGAGATGATAGCAAGTGTAAATCAAGTTGTGACTCTTTTCAGCAAGTATCATCCTTATGGACTGTTTTGAGGGGAAACAAGTTGCTCATCATCCCTTTGTCATTGGTCATCTTGGAAAATATGTTGCGCACAGATGTGGCACCCCTTTGTCGACTCAAGTACTCGGTGTTCCTTTCTTGCAGGCCCCTTGTTTTGCTGGCTGTTTTGCCTCAGTCATCCCTTCACATCCTGATGTCTGCCAGTTACTGACATTTTCCTTTGGTTTGGTAGATTTTTTCACTATTTGATCCATAGAAATTGTGACACAGGCTGTCTTATACATTCAACATAATTCCTTATGTCCACATAATGTGTCTTTGAATTCAAACAAGAATGATTGCTATAGGTGATCTATGCTCAGTTGTAGGCATCACAGTTCTTGCAGTGATGGAAAATATCAATCTGTACTATGTGTACACGAACATAACAAATGTGAACAAATAACAAAATATTTAAAGAATGAACATATGGACAATAATTTATAAAACATTGCTCTATTGTTTTCTTTCCACTAAACACATCTGTATTTAACATTTTTTTAATGAGCTACAAAAATTCACTGCTTAGTATGGCATCAACAGGGTGGAAACAACGATAGAGAAAAGTGACAAAAACCAGTCAAAACTCGAAAATATAAAAACGCGTAATAATATTACATGGAAGTTTGCCTAGTAGATCAACAAAGCATATCAATATTGCCAGACTGATTGAGTTTCACTCTCCTTGAATGGCTGGAGGACATATTTAGCCTTTTGTTATTGTTTTGAAATTCCAATCTCCGATCCTTACCAAGTAGAAATGTCAGAGTTCACTAAATAGTTTATATAAAAACAGCAACAACCAGTTTAAGAGCCATTATCTAGGCTTTACTGAGCTTAAAAAATTCCTCTTCTTTACTTTCTGAGACTCGGGTCTCCCTAAGGCCAAGAATAATTTTTCAGATGTCATCTACCAGCACTTCTGTCCATGCGGTCTTTAGCTACCCGCTCGGGTGATCTCCTACAACTTCATTAGAGCATTCTGCTTCACCGAATCATTCTTCATATTTTTGTTTGATATACCAAAAGTACCGTTGTCTGCTTTAATCCCCTCGACATGCTACACCAATCCTTTGTCTCAATTTTGTCCACTTTATTCAGGTATAATTTACCTTTGTCTTGTTTTACTAAAGTTCTTACAAATCTGCTTTACGTTCTGCTTTTTCATTTTATTTCCACTCACCATTAAACTGTTCACAAAACACCTTGCATGAATGTTTCTCTTGAGCGAATTTTTTAGATGTCAGAATGGATAATAGCTTCCAAAATGTCTACCATAAGTATGTCAATGTTGCTACCACTGGATATTCCTTTCCAATCAACAGATCAACAAAGACTGCAGAACCTCATCCAAAAAAGATTCCATTGCTGATCTCAAAATTAAGCATCCAAAAGTGCTCTTCTACAAATAACACAAAAAGCCATCAGATAACATCCAATTGATATGACTGAGAAGTTTAATAAAATGTATTATGGTTTGTCACAGGAGTGAATTAGACACTCTTCTCACGAGGTGAAACGGAGGACAGCTGTGAGCAATATGCAGCTACTAACCCTCTGTTCATTTTCCAGCCCTGGAGTAGAGGAGCACTGACATCACTTCTGGAGCATCCCAGAAGTCCGGTCCATTCTCTATATAAGAAACGAGACACTGGAAGTAGGACTTTCATCATCATACCTGCATCTACTGGAGCCAAACTAGCCCACAGGAGCAACCATTTGGAAACTGAAGGAACAGTCTGCTTCAGTTCAGGTATCGCTAGCTAAGCAAAGGTAAGATACGCTCCGAAACGCAGAGGTAGACTGACTTGAATGGAGGCTGACGTGTGAGTGAGCAGGGCCTTGTTCGGCTCCCCACTCCTGACATTACATTTACCCCTCCCCTCTGCCAGCAGTCTCTCCTGCAAGCAAACTATGATTCTTAGCGCGATGACAGATGTTGCAAAATCAACCGGAATGTTCAAGCAGATTACAGAAAAAAAACAGATTGAAATCCATTAAGTTGTTCTCTCGTTCGCTAGCTAAGCAGAGGTAAGGTACAACTCCCACCTCCCCTAGGCCCACCCGGTCTCTCTCGGATTCACGCAAATAAAATCGGTACGCTAGCTAAGCAGAGGTAAGGTACACCCCTCCCGACACCCCCACCCCACCTACCCTAGGGCCACCCGGTCTCTCTCGGATTCACGCAAATAAATCGGTACTAGAAGCAAACCATGATACATAACGTGGTGAGAAAAGTCGAAAAATCAACCAGAATGTTCAAGCAAATTATAGAAAAAAACCCGATCTAAATCCATTAAGTAGTTCTCTCATGAAAAGCGGGCAGACATACAGACAGACAGATGTTGGATTTTATATATATACTAGACATTAAGCCCGTTACAATAACGGGCGTTAGAATAGTAGTGCATAAACAGTAGTAGGAACAGTCTATATTAAATGGCAAAGGACCGGCTATTTTCTGTTACAGTAATACTGGCTTGTATGTGGCTGTAATATGCGTCACTGTATTGTGTGCCTTTAATTTTCTCTCACAGTAATACGTCTCTCCAGCAAGTATTTTAATCTGTGCTGGCGTGCAGCTGATTATTGTATGTATGGCGTCTCCCCAGCAACGGATTTTGTGCGCGAAAATAAGTCTACTTTTAAAAGTCATCCTATTGTAATATCATGAAAATTCGTATATTTAGGAAAACACTTTACACTTTACCGGGCCAAGTTTGTTAATCGCAAATCTGACATCCTCAGAGTGAACACTTGCACAACAACAAACACTAATCCCACCTTTTTGGGGAAGCTGGTCTCCGCGTCTCAATACCCGATTGGATTTGTCCTCATTTTACCTCATTTACCGAAATCCGATTGGATCGGTCACGCGATATTTTATAGGTCCCACCCTCTCTGTCTTGTGTGACGCATCAGGAGGCCTTTGAAGCATCGCACCGTGCCCCGCGCATGCGCACTTCACCAGAAGACACACACACACACACGGACACATGGACGCACACAGGGATTTTATTAAATAGGAGATATGAGAGGTAATCATAATTTTGGGCATTGCCATTTTGTGATCTCCATTACCCAGACATGACTCCTGGTTGTTAGGGGACATGGTATTAAAAGTGGCCTCCGACATCATTGATAAGTCACCATAAATACCAACATGATGGTTCTCTTTCCATCCGTAATTGTGGATAAATTAAACCTCATTGTGTGTACAATTATAGTGAATTCCGGCATTGAAATTACACCTTTTTGGATTTTGATTTTGGTTAGCAGAACTCATTGACTATATGGTTTTCACATTTTTTTCTTTGCTTTAGAATTTGGTCCTTTTCTCATCCTTTCTCTGCTACTTGCAGAACATCAATGAAGTACTCCTCATACCCAAAATTTTTCGCAGACTCACCCCCATACACCAGAAAGTGGTCCACCCAACATCTTTAATCGTATACGCTGCCCACACCCTGTTCTGCCTCTTACAATCTCAATTTCCAATTAGCAACATTGATCTTTACTGTATGTTGTTTTTTTTTTCTAAAGTATACATTGAGATATAAGAATTTTTTTTGGGAAGACACATTTTATTATTTTGAATACTAACCCATGAACTGAGGCAATTTTTGAAATATTCATATAATTTAAGAATGTACTGTACTAGAACAGCAACAACATTTATTTCTATAGCACGTTCTCATACAAATGATGTAGCTAAAAGTGCTTTACAAGATGAAAAAAGATCAAATATAAAAATAAGATTAGGCGATACTAATCAACAAAGAATAAAGTAAGGTCCGATGGCCAGGGAGGACAGAAATAAAACAAAAAAATCTAGAGGGCTAGAGAAAAATAAAAACAAAATCTGCAGGGTTTCCAAGGCCACGAAACCATGTAGTGCCCACTGGGCATTCTACCTAACATCAATGATCTTAATCAGTCCTCATGGAAGAATTAGATGATGATGATGGTCATGTGAACATCTGGCCTTCAATCCATCAACGTAGGGATTGCATGGTGCCCTGATCAGGTGGTGGTAGCGCTAATCGAAGAAGTGAAAGTGAACATTCTTGCACTGTAAACAACTCTAAAACACAAGTGTTAACTTTCCCTTTTGTTATCGGTGCCCTAAGCGACCACAAGTGAGACTGAAATAGTAACAACATTTTAATTTCACTTCAAATTAATTTTTGTATTTTCTTCCTGTCAGCTGTCTAAGTAGACAAGGACTTATGAATTTCATTGCACTTCATACACATGACAATAAACTTTACTGGATTTGACTTTCCATTCATGCCTCCTTTTGTGACTCACAAGGGCCACAGAATTGAATGGACAGACAGGACCATCTTATCCTTAGCAGCAAGTACTTTTTTGGAATTCCCATATACTGTCAAACAGACCAGATATAACCCCTTCAGCATGGCCCAAGTCTACAAAATTATAAAACATAAATCTCTCAAACCCATGTAAATCAATACTTAGCAACAGTAGGTTCATTAAAATATGGATTTACCGTTTAATATAGTCCCACAATAATTTAAAAAATCCTTCTTACTACACTCTTCATGATTTTTTTAAGCATTCTAGACTTATCGAAATACTTAGTAGAAGAGTGCCGTGCTGTTTTAGTTTGGCCAATGTCCCAACTACTTGAGCTAAACAAGTTTATTTACCATCCTAATTGAGGGTAATGAACTGAAGTGACTTGTGCAAGAGGAATAGGCTAACATTCTCTCAGGACTGACAATTATTTTAGCTTTAGATGGGAGGCCAAGAGCTGTTTTTCTAACGAAATCTCACACTTTTCCTTTATTTGCCTTCCCTTTTGTTTTTATAGCTTTTTTTTACATTATTGGGTTTACAGATAGAATTCTTTCTGGGTGCTGCCAATTAAAACGAAGCACCAGTTGGACAAAGAATGGTGTCAAACACTGTAAGAAATAACAACTGACATCTCAGAACAGCGAGGGGTATGGTTATTCAGGGACTTTACAGTTGACATATGCGCCTGTTCAAATCCCGAAAGGTTGTGGGTTTGGAGCGGTCAAGGGTTTGCTTATATAGCTGCACATTATTCCACAATCAACAGTCTTAAGTTTGGGCAGTACGGGATCCAGTCTGTGATTTAGCGAAGGAGTCTGTGCCAAATGGCTTCTTATGGCGGGACCAGGAAGCAGCAAATCAAAGGCGGACAAAAAAAAAAAAAAAAAAAAGTACAAACTTGCAGCTTGGCAATCCTGCAGTCCCTGCCAGCAGACAAGCTTTTCATGTGCGTAAGTAAGTGCAGGCTGCATTGTTCTTTCGCTCAAGAAGCCACATTAATCAAGATTCAGGGTCTGCACTCGAAGAGGGAGAGAAGGGAAAAAAAAAAAAAGAGGAGGGGGAAGGGATGTGCAGGGCTGTCAGTGATTTATTACAGGGCCCAACATGTGTTTGACATGAAACAAGATGGTACAGTGGGAGCTGACATCAACTGCCAGGCGAAGCTGCTCTCAGACACAGGCAAGCCAGCAAAACTCAGCCCTGACAAATCACATCAATGTATATTCATACCTGGCCTCCCCGGGACCAGCTACACGCCTTTAATTAGTAGGATTACAAAAACCGTGGCATGACCCTGGGAAATTCACACTGAGCCTTACAGAATGGCAGCTTCCCGGATACACAGACGAACAAGCAAGCTAGCGAAAAAAGGAAGCTCTCTGAAAATATAGTGCCTTTGATTAAAACACCATTGAAGTACACATTTACTTTTAAAGAAACAAAATACTTAACAGTACAGTGTTCAGAAAGTAACAAAGAAAGAATAAACACATATAGATAGATAGATAGATAGATAGATAGATAGATAGATAGATAGATAGATAGATAGATAGATATGTACTATACGCATAGATAGATAGATAGATAGATAGATAGATAGATAGATAGATAGATAGATAGATAGATAGATAGATAGATAGATATGTACTATACGCATAGATAGATAGATAGATAGATAGATAGATAGATAGATAGATAGATAGATAGATAGATAGATAGATATGTACTATACGCATAGATAGATAGATAGATAGATAGATAGATAGATAGATAGATAGATAGATAGATAGATAGATAGATAGATAGATAGATAGATAGATAGATATGTACTATACGCATAGATAGATAGATAGATAGATAGATAGATAGATAGATAGATAGATAGATAGATAGATAGATAGATAGATAGATAGATAGATAGATAGATAGATAGATAGATAGATAGATAGATAGATATGTACTATACGCATAGATAGATAGATAGATAGATAGATAGATAGATAGATAGATAGATAGATAGATAGATAGATAGATAGATATGTACTATACGCATAGATAGATAGATAGATAGATAGATAGATAGATAGATAGATAGATAGATAGATAGATAGATAGATAGATAGATAGATAGATATGTACTATACGCATAGATAGATAGATAGATAGATAGATAGATAGATAGATAGATAGATAGATAGATAGATAGATAGATAGATAGATAATGTGGAATGCACTATGATAGATTTTAGAATTTTAAAAGAAAGAAAGAAAGAAAGAAAGAAAGAAAGAAAGAAAGAAAGAAAGAAAGAAAGAAAGAAAGAAAGAAAGAAAGAAAGAAAGAAAGAAAGTGAATTATTAAATGTGGTGACTTTTGATTAAAGTCATTTGCAAAGTCTTTATTAAAAAAACATAATTTATACTAGTGCTATCAGGAAGTCCAGTCTTCGTCTCAAGTTACTGGTTAGCGTCCATGTCCCGCAACCATATAGCAAGATAGGAAGCACCAGGCACTCTAAAGACTTGGACCTTCGTCCTTTTGCAGAGATATCAGGAGGACCGCACACCCCTTTCCAGTGACCTCATGACCCACCATGCTCTCCCAAACTGTCAACTGAGTTCATAGAAAGAATCACCAGAGACATGAATGTCATTGCCAAGGTAAGCAAACCAAAGACTCCTTCATGTGTGTCTCTTCTGCTGGTTTGACTTTGTGTTGCTCATGGAGTCCCAAATGAGGCACATTACCTGCATTGTGAGGGAGTGTCATTTATGGCACTACGGCCATGTGATGCGTTTCCCCGATGGTGATCCGGCTCACAGGATCCTCATCATTGAGGACCCGAGTGGCTGGACCAGGCCAAGGGGATGCCAACATAACACCTGGCTATGGCAGATAGAGGAGCATTTCTGGAGGGTAGGACTTGACTGCATGTCTGCCTGGGGTTTCGTCGTGTGGTGCGTGCGGCAACACACTGTACCAGTGCATGCTCCCTAACCTGACCTGACCTATCAAGAAGGAAAGACCAAGAAGGCAAGCTGAGTGCTATGTTTTTTGGATTTTCTGCCTAACATATTATTGTATTTCCTTTTTGTTTAATGGTTTCACGTTTCCTTAATGTGTTGTTCTTCACATAAAATGAAATTTAACAAAGACAGGTTGGATTCCTAAGATGGCTGCCTGTTAACTGTTAATGAGCTGGCCGTTTGAAGACCATTATCTGTCTGTGTCTCCTGCTTGACCCATAATATCAAACCCTCCCACTGTGGTTACTCCAGAGGCAGTTTACTGAGTGCAGAGTGAAGCAGTGAAGGAGAGATCAGGCACCTCTCATTGCTTTATCTTCACCCTATATAACATCATGAGATATGGAGAAAAGCCAAGATGCCATTTTTTCCTTCCTCCACTCTGATAAATCAGCACATTAGCGGGAAGCATCGACACCTTAATGCCATTCCATTTAATGTGGCTGGACGGCAATAACTTATGAAGATGCTTCAACTTGTTGGTGCCATCATGGCTTGGCTGTTCAGGTTAAAAGTCATTCAGCACAGCAATTTCAGTTTTAATATTGTAATGCACAAAAGAAGAATAGACAGAGGAGTCTTACAGCTGCTAAAAAAACATCCCCACAAAAATTGCCTCGATGTTTATCGTTCTCTTCCACTTCCTTTCTTTTCACTGTGATATCAGTAATGAAGCCTGCCTTTCTCGTCCGTGTGTCACAGATATTTCTGCAGACAGCTGCTGTTGTAGCCACATGTGATGCTACACACTGTTTCTGTGATGGCAATTTTTTTTTTAATGTTTATAACACATGCTGGGTCTCCAGAGCAATTACCAGTTGATTATTTTTTCAGCCAGCACTAGTTACTTCACTAGGGAATGAAAAATTATAAGAACCAATCCATCAAGTGACAGCGGACACTCATAGTGCATTTTACGCTTCCCTTTGAGCCCGCCGGACTGCTCTTTGCAGGATTATCACACATAATCCTTAATTCTCCTGCTAGACTGTCATTGGAAGCTTTTTAGTTGGTTTAAAAATAAGCAATTTATCATTCAGAAAAAAAGGAAAAAACATATCTAATAATAGCCATCTGCTTAGGTCATAAAGCACTAGTTTAACAAAACTTCAAAATGCAGAAAGCTGCTGCTGTAGGTGTGTGAAAAAGGAAACATATGTAAGCGCCTGTGGGGGACACTGTGAGAAGAAAGGCAGGTTAGACCACGGACCGGTGCATAAGCCGGAGCTTCGAAATTTAGGGGCAGTCCTTCTTGGATGAGTTATCCTCAAAGAAAACCCCTGGTGGTGAAGTTTCGGTCTACTTGCCAAAGGAGACGCACTTAGTACAGTTCAGTGCCAACTACTGAAGATCTCAGTTTGTAAGAAGTAACATCAAAAAAGACGTCCACATATATGATATGTGAATATGGGCAGTAATATGCATGTAGCTGTAATACACACACACATATTAGACAGACAGACAGACAGACAGACAGACAGACAGACAGACAGATAATGTGGAACGCACTATATGATAGATTTTAGAATTTTAGAAGAAAGAAAGAAAGAAAGAAAGAAAGAAAGAAAGAAAGAAAGAAAGAAAGAAAGTGAATTATTAAATGTGGTGACTTTTGATTAAAGTCATTTGCAAAGTCTTTATTAAAAAAACATAATTTATAGATAGATAGATAGATAGATAGATAGATAGATAGATAGATAGATAGATAGATAGATAGATAGATAGATAGATAGATAGATAGATAGATAGATAGATATGAAATGCACTATATAAATCCTAGACAGAGATAGATAGATAGATAGATAGATAGATAGATAGATAGATAGATAGATAGATAGATAGATAGATAGATAGATAGATAGATATGAAATGCACTATATAAATCCTAGACATAGATAGATAGATAGATAGATAGATAGATAGATAGATAGATAGATAGATAGATAGATAGATAGATAGATAGATAGATAGATAGATAGATAGATAGATATGAAATGCACTATATAAATCCTAGACAGAGATAGATAGATAGATAGATAGATAGATAGATAGATAGATAGATAGATAGATAGATAGATAGATAGATAGATAGATAGATATGAAATGCACTATATAAATCCTAGACAGCTATAAATGAAAGCACTCTGCCCGATTGGCTAATATTATGTAAATGATGTCTGTGATGAAAAAATCACTGGAAACATTTTGTAGTGTGACACAGCCTTTAGTCAAACTACCCTCAAAACTCTGTCTGTAGTCTCTGCCTATGACTGCCATACCATGTCATTTGCTCAAGGGGACTGGGTGATTCATAGGAGGTGGACCAGGGCAACACTCTAATGGGTTTCAGCTTCTTAGACAGTAGGTCACACTGGCTGCTTAAGACAGACAGACAGACGGATATGAAAGTCACTGACAGACAGACAGACAGACAGACAGACAGACAGATAGATAGATAGATAGATAGATAGATAGATAGATAGATAGATAGATAGATAGATAGATAGATAGATTATGCCATTTATATCTGTTTTCTCCCTACTGTCCTATTTGCGCTAGACACTTTGTTCATTTCTGACACCTAACAGACAGACAGGTGTATCTAATCTCGTCATGTAAGCCATTTTTATTGCACACAGCTGGACTCCATCCATCATACTATGCGGGTTTCAAATACAACTGGCTGCACCTGCATGTACTTAGGAGTATCCTTGAAAAGTGGTGATGGCCTATCTAATTACGATTTTTCAAGGTTTATTTATAAATCCTTAATTTGAATTTACACACAAACATAGTATTACTCCACATGTAATAGTAATAAAAAGAAAAACACACTAAAATGTTTTTACTATAGGTATAGGAAAATGTTAACTTCCCTCCCACCTCACATTAGCTGCACACCTTATAGACTGAATGTCAGAGAGCACGGCTGGAAAGCTCTGTTAGAAGCCGCCATAAGAGACACACCTCTTGGTGCAGACTACAGAATGAGTATGTGGACTAGCTGTGACATCCCATAAAGGATTTGGATATTGGGGACTGTAGATACTGTAGATACTGAGTCAGGAGAAGGATGATTAATGTGGCAATCCACAGCTTCACCTAGTAATGATTGGTTGGTCAGTTGGTTTCATTCACAAGAATTGCCAAGCATGACTTGAGCGAGAGGGCAGACAGCACATTCTTGATCCATGATGCCAAGCTGTATAATCTGGGTTGAGGACTGCAGTACATTGACAGATCACCAGAACACATTAATATCTGGATAACAGTACACTTTCTGAAGTGACCTATGACACTGAAGTAATCTAAGCAGATTCTAAGCACCAAGGGAACGTAAACGTGAAACATGTACCTTAGATTTGTATGAGAGAAAGCCTTGTGGTACTGTATGTGTATATTGGGAGGGGGCAAGCAGATCTGCTGCCCATAAAATGAGAGTTGGAGATCTCCTCATTGTGTTTGTTGTACTTTGACTAATGCTTCATTGGTAATCCTCCCTCATTCTTACATTTGTCCCTGATGCTACCTCACCACTCAGTGGGCCCACATTGAATTCCATGGCCAGTCATAGTATCTGTGTGTATTGTGCTGGTTCTCCCCATGTAAGAGTTTTCAACTGGAATTCTGGTTTGAAGGTGAAACACCAGTAACTTTCAAGTGGAAAAACTAATTTCAGTAAATGAATGGATGGATTGGTTAAGACTAAGACTTTCAAAATACTTCCTCCAGTTTCTGTCTTTGTAGTATCCATCTTGTCAATATCAATACGGCCTCAATGAGAAACAGCTTAAACAAAATGTGTCACATATTTGTTCATTTTCTAAAACCAACTTATTCCAATAAAAGGCAGCACTCTGAGCAGGCCCCAGCGCCTGACAGGGACATCAGGCCAATGAATGGACGCCTTTGGAATGTGACTGAAAACACGGAGTGGCCTGACAGAAAACGCAAAGACATAAGGAGAACAAACAGAACACAACCAGACCAGAAACGGGGACTTGAACCCATGGCTTTGGAGCTGTAAGACCAGAACAAATGTTTTCAATTACAATTTCTTACATGTTGCACTTAATTCACTTAAAATTCTCTAACTTCATTCGCAGGGTAAAAAAAAAAATGAGCCAGATCATTTATAATATAAAAAGACAATAATGTAAAAACACTGGGAACTGCCATAAACAAACCCAAATAGTCTGATGGTCACATGCTTGCACTGTGTATACTGTTCAGCGCCACATACCTCTAATGGTCATTGATTCATCTTGTTACGTCTGTCTCATTTAAAGGAAATATAAATCTTAGTAACATACACTTTGGGAAACATCTGTACCACTTAAGATTAAAGTGAAAACATGGAGGACAGATTCACTCAAAGTGATGGGACCCAGAACATTAGGAGATAAAGGTCTTGAAATATGAGTGAAACAAAAAAAGGATGTGGAGAGACTGTGCAGCTTTACACATTTCTCACCACTGCAGAGACAGACGTCTGTTTGGATCGTCAAGTTACAAACGAGTGAGATACCGTGGCTGGAGTGAGAAATAACGATAGCCTGTTACACAAGACAGCATATAACTACTGAATTAAATGGTGACAAACTAACAAAAAGAAGAAAAAATAGTTCTTTATTTCTTTTCCATTTTTGAGTTTTTTTGGAGTCCTTTTTTTGTTCCAGATAGCTGTGCATACAGATTTCTAAGTTAATTTTATTATCTGTATTATATTCACATAATTCTACATTAGGCTCAGTAAGTGTTTACGTTTAAAGTGTTTTCTTAATATGGCTGACCTGTGAAATCACTGGGGATATTGTAATTCAACACCAAACACTACGTGACGTTTTGTGATCTTATTTCATTTTTCACTTATCAACTAATGGCTTTTCACACAGAGGGTCACAATATATTTGTAATTTCAGGGATCAAACCCCAGTCCATGTAGGGTCTTGCCATGTATTCCAGTTTCATCCTGCAGAACACTTTATATCTGTGTATGCGAAAGGATGAGTGTGCTGTGAGATATGCGGACCCTGAGACAGACTACCATCTGGATTGAGCAGCTTCAGAAAATGATGAATGAATTTATGTTATGAATCTTCTTCTTCATCATCATCATTATCACTGTCTTCTTATTCTTCTTCTCCCTTCTACATTGCAGCATAACACAGTATATATATATCGACATAATATTAGCAGATTTCTCTCGGTCTGGCAGCTACTACAATTCAAATAATGTTTCAACAATTAGATTTAAACACTAGACCAATAATCCAGGATTTATCATGAAACAGGACAGCTTGTACTATTCTATTCTATTCTAATTATTCATTTTAACCTACTCAATCAGGGCAACAAGAACAGCACCCGGACATGACTGCAGTTCATTGCAGAACATACATATACATACAATCATGCACCCACACATGCACTCACACACACACACACACAATACGGCCAATTTGGTATCAGCAGTCCACCTAGCATACATGTTTATTGAATGTGAGAAGAATTATATTATAGGTGGCATGGTGGTGCAGTGTTAGAGCTGCTGCCTCACAATAAAGAGACCTCCTGATTGCTCCCTGCGTGGCATTTGCTCATTCTCCCCGTATCTGCAAGGGTTTTCTTGGGGTGTTTAATATAATATAATATAATATAATATAATATAATATAATATAATATAATTGGATATTTAATATAATACTGTATAATACAGTAAAATATAACATGTCATGTTATTTTCTATTCTATTTTATAATATAATATAATATAATTGGATATTTAATATAATACAGTAAAATATAACATGTCATGTCATTTTCTATTCTATTTTAATATATAATATAATATAATATAATATCTCTCTCTCTATATATATAAAATCCAACGTCTGTCTGTCTGTCCACTTTTCACGAGAGAATTACTTAACGGATTTAGATTGGGTTTTTTCTATAATTTGATTTTGCGACTTCTCTCATTGCACTATGTATTACAGTTCGCTTGCGGTACCGAATTATTTGCGCAAATCCGAAAGACATGCAGCTGGCCGAGGGGAGGGGGGCGGGGCCTTCCTCACTCATGCTACAGCCTCGGGGCGTACCTTACCTCCACTTAGCTATTTAGAACTACTTAACACATTTAGATTTTTTTTCTATAATTTGCTTGAATATTCCCATTGATTTTGCGGCTTCTCTCATTGCGCTAAGAATTATAGTTCATTTGCAGGAGCGATATATTCGCACTAATCCGAGACAGAGGCTGTGGGCCTAGGGGAGTGGGAAGCGTGACCTTAGGAGTGTGGAGCTGGGCGGGGCCCTCCTCGCTGTCCTTTTTCACTACTACGCAGGCGGAGCCACGGGGCACAACTAATATAATATAATATAATATAATATAATATAATATAATATAATATAATATAATATAATATAATATAATATAATATAATATAATATGCATCCTGAGAAGAACTGGCAACCTGTCCACAGAACCAATGCTCACTGGGACAGGCTTCAGCTTTCCTGCAAACAGCTCTGGATAAGATAGTTTAAAACATGGTTGAATGGATAGATGGATAATATAATATAATATAATATAATATAATATAATATAATATAATATAATATAATATAATATAATATAATATCCTGGAAACCAACTATGGATAGAGTGCCAGTCCATTGTATGGTGTTTAGTGTTCCAAATAAACCACAGGACTGCGGGGGCAGTAGCACAACCATTGCACTACTATGTAGCCCATCCTATAACATAATACACAGTAATATATTTTACAATGTAATACATCTATTCATTAATAAACCTACTTAATACAGTCCAAGGTTCAAGGACCAGAGACAATTTTGGACAAGTAAGAATTTCCCCATACTCTGCACATGTCACAACAGCACTGCTACTATTTCAGCTGCATTGGGCACAAAGCAAAGAACATTCCAAGACAAGGTGCCAGTCCACCATATCACACGCAGGCTCATGCCCACACTAACTCATTCATGTTCAATTTAGAGCCATCAATTAACCTGGCAGGCTCATATAATAGGTGCAGTGGTAAAGGATTTGGACTTCAAGCCCTATAGTTGTGGGTTCAAACTCCATTACTGACACTGTGTAACCATGAGCAAGTCACTTCACCTGCCTGTACTCCGACTGGACGTACAAAACGAATGTAACCAATTGTATCTCACATGTTGTAAGTTGCCTTGGATAAAGGCGTCCACATATAATGAATAATAATATATTAAACTTCCTCTCCATAATCATGTGTGTTTCCTTTCCATTCACATCCCAAAGACCTGAAGTGTTAGCTTGATTGTATAGGAATGGCTGTGCAAGAGTGTATTGTGATTAAGTGATGTCACATCCATGTTTAATTGCTCCCTTCTTGTACCCAGCATTGTCAGGACAAGCTGATTTTGAAATAAGCAGATAGACGAGTGTACCACAAATTTCATTTGATTTGCTTTTCTACTCTTAAAACCTCTTCCACTTCTTTAAAGGCTCGACCCACTTCCCATTTTTGGTATCCGTTTCCAGGGCTGCACATTACAAGTATGTGAGCCACTCATCATATTACAGTTGGTTTTGTTCCCAAAGAGTCACACTTTTAGTAACCTGACCGTTTACATCAAACAGATTATCCTTTGAAGTACAGGCTGAAGGTAAACCTTTCACCTAAACGTCCCTATCTGTGGCATTAATCAGACTAAAGCCAGTTCAGCCTCTCCAAGCAACTTGGTTATTGTTTCTCAAAAAGGATTAAATTTGGTTTTACAATGCTGAGTCTTTCAAGTTAATCCATTTGGCCAATACCCCAGGATTGCAAGTAATTCCCCTGTCGGTGTCATCTCGGGCACTGGCTCTGTGGTCCTCTGGGATACTTAGAAACAAGATCTTATTATGCTGTGAGCAGACACAAAAGCAGCTGAATTTTTCCTCTGATCTGTGAGTGAGGTAAAACAGATCGGTGCCCAGCCTTGGTTTTTTTTTTCCCCTAAACTTTAATTACTTTGCTGGTAAGAAAGCTTGATAAAGTCTCTTCTCTCTCACTCAAATCACACATATCAGTTACAGGATATGCAATAAATATAATGTTGGAAAGCAGCAGATTAAAGTACGTAAATAGCCATGCAGAGGGCAAAGAGAAATAATGGTTGTTTACGGGCAGGGGATGGCAGTTAGGGGGCTATGGCATCTGCAGAGCCACCAGATATGCTTGAAAAATACAAGCCATAGCCTAAAATCAAAGACATGTTCCATGACCCCTCCAGATCATTCAGGCCAAGTAGAAACAAACATGTATGAGACAAGACTACAGGCAAGGGGGGCATGAGGAACACCACGACATGACATCACGTTCTTAGTCCCCTGCCAGCTGCCTCAGAGAGCTGGGAGTTGCCAGTAATGCAAAGTTCAACTTGAGCTGCAGACAGCTTCACGAGGACTACATTCCTCCATTCATCTATTACAGATTTCAGAGAAGTGGGAGCGTAGCGATGAAAAAAAGCAAGTTCTGCATGGTCAGCCCACCTGCTCCCACTCTAATTTGGCTTTTTTTCCCTACTATCTCCAATGTGCACCACATACCTTCTGTTCGTATTTCCGAATCTCCTCTATCTGTCTGAATAGATTTTACTCTGTAATACGCATTAAGTTTATTGCTGTTTACTAGAGAAAAGCCAAGCAAAATGACACCTTTCTAATTGATTACATCTTGCCTGAAGAAGGGGCCTGAGTTGCCTCGAAAGCTTGCATATTGTAATCTTTCTAGTTAGCCAATAAAAGGTGTCATTTTGCTTGGCTTTTCTCTACATTCATAATGGCTAACACGGTACAACACCCTAGTATTGCTGTTTACTATAATGCCATCACACTTGTGGCCCTAAGAATATACTGAATGATACTTTAAGAGCTGAACCCTGACTCCTGAAGGGGTCTATTAAATGTCTTGGCAGTGGCTTCCAAGTGAGGCTTGAGTGTACGGTAGAGACATTGCAGGAGAAGAGAAAATGTTTCATAAATAAACAGGACCTGATAAGAATTGTCTCATCCTTTCACTGTTTCGTTGGCTCTCAAAATTTCATGTCCTCCACATTGCTCCATCTTGAAAAAACACTAAAACAAACTAATGCCAGTTTAAACTGCTTACTTCTTTAACTATTCACACTTCGACATGGGGTTGATGTGCCTTCTCCATACAGTTCAATACTTCACTTCCTCCACAGTCAGACCTTTTCGTTCAAATCTTCTTTTACTTGAGTGTATGTAGATTGAGGGGCAAAAATTACAAATGTCTTCTTCATCTTCTTGTTCCTCTTCTTCTTTACCCACTTTGATGTGGGGTCAGTTGTGCTTTATCAACCTTCTCCATACATCTCGGTTCTGTACCTCCCCGCTAGTCAGACCCTTTTCCTTCAGATCTTTTACTCTATCCATTCACCTCCGCTTTGGTCTTTCTTGTTTTTTCGTCCCCTCTACTTCCATTCCCATCACTCTTTTGCCCACATACAGTATTCAATGTCTCTCCTCATCACATGTCCATACCACTTTCCTATACTATCTCAGATATCTCCACCACTTTTGTTGCACCTCTTATTGTCTCATTTCTTACTCTGTTCTTTTGTTGTAACACTATGGATCTTCCTTATCAATCTCATTCTCTTGCACTCCTTCTACTGCCCATGTCTCAGTTCAAAACATCATTGTTGGTCTTACAACTTCATTAAAAACCTTACCCTTAACTTTGTCATGGATGAACATCAGAGGAACACCTTCCAGACTCATCACAGGTATGTCATGCCACCCCTAGATGAGAGGGGCGTTGTCACTAACCATGACATCACTCTTTCCCTCCATACTGTAGCTCTGAGAAGATACCCCATTAAAACAGCTGACCCCACTCCTCCCAGTCGGAGCACTATAAAACCCTGGCTCTCCGGAAAGAGGATGCCAATTATCGGGCCAAGCTAACTGAAGGACAGAGCTCTCTCCTGACCATGACATCCACCAAAAGACATCTAAACTTTGCCTCTGGTCCTGGAGGGCCGCAGTTACACAATCAACAATTTTGTAAATCAACAAGTTCGGAAATGTCTGCTATTGCACAATGGAAGCAGCAACAAACCATGGAATTAAAGAATGGGTTTAATTAACAACAAGAATTGACGTCTAATTAAGCAACTGATTGGAGTGAAATTGATTGGAGTTTGAGGCGCTGACTTAGTTGGTCTTCTGTTGGCTCCCTCACTTCACATTTGATTGCTGTTTGGGTGCCATTTAAGGAAAGAAATGAAGCAGTTCAGAGGAACGATGAAGAAATTCAGGGGAACAAATCTTAAAAAACAAACTAATTAAAATGAAACAAAAAGGAGTTAATTAGGAGCAAAAACTGATCACCAATTAAGAAAAGGGTTAGAACTAAAACCCGCAGCCCCTGCGGCCCTCCAGGACCAGATTTGGGGACCCCTGCTTTACAGTAATGCGCAAAGCAGTGAGCTAAGCTAAAAGATCCTTAGTAACCGATGATTACTACCAGTAGCACAAGTTAGAGATACAGACAAAGGTGCAAGAAGTGGAATTCTAACTGTGCACATGTACTGCACAAATGTTGAGTTAACTTAAACTTATGGGTTTCAAGTAAAAATCGATGCCCAGTCTTGTACAGTTTATATAATCGGAATGAATATTACATCACCCACCTTAAACTGGAAATTGCTAAATTGAACCTCTTATTAATAATAATTCCATCTCTTCCCAGTTCAATTGGTGTCTCTTTTTACAACTTTATTATTGATTTTTGGGGACTATAACTTTATGAAACTAAGCCTTATTTTTGTTGTTTTTATGTTTACCGTTATCTCCGCCATATTGTGGAGGTATGACCTGCACCATTTTGTGTTCTGGTTGCTAGGGCAGCTTTTGTGTCCCTAGGAATGTGTCTTTGAAAGTCTTGATCCTTGTCCAGTTACTTTTTGACAGACACCAAGTCAAATCTCTACACAGAGTGCGTCTTCATTTAATATTGTATCCTCCAGTTCTTCGGCCCTTGTCTATATATTTTTTTCAACCTCATCTTTGTCTTGAATTTTGGCTTTGGTAACGGTGCGGTTGACTTCTCGGTTCTCGATTGCTTTTTCTGGTTTTGACTACGTCTCTTCTCCCAGTTACTATTTCAAATCTTTTCGTTGATACATTAGCATAACAGGAGTGTCTGTGGAGTGAAATAACACAACCAGCTTTGACCCAAAATAATCAAGTTAACTGGAAGTCATTTGTTTAGCACAACAAAGAACAAAATTTTCTTCTTACAACACCATCTGTAGCACAGTGCATTCCTAAGAAACACTTGGGAATGCGCTTGGAAAAGCCACTATACCCTCCTTGGCAAAAAGAAAATCGATCATCTAAATGTTTAAAATTCTGAAGTAAGTAGAGTAAAGGCCAGCTGTTATTTTAAACTAAGGTACCAAGTAGTGTAGTAGACATTAATATTTTGAAGACTTCAAGGGCATTAACAAACTATGATTAGGTTGAAACATCCATCCATCCATCCATTATCCAACCCGCTATATCCTAACTACAGGGTCATGGGGGTCTGCTGGAGCCAATCCCAGCCAACACAGGGCACAAAGCAAGAAACAAACCCCGGTCGGGGTGCCAGCACACCACAGGGCACACGCACACACACCAAGCACACACTAGGGACAATTTAGAATCGCCAATGCACCTAACCTGCATGTCTTTGGACTATGGGAGGAAACCGGAGTACCCGGAGGAAACCCACGCAGACACGGGGAGAACATGCAAACTACACACAGGAAGGACCCGGGAAGCAAACCCAGGTCTCCTAACTGCGAGGCAGCAGCGCTACCCACTGCGCCACCATGCCTCCCCGGGCTGAAACATTTCAATAAAAATGTGACACCTAATTAAAGAGTATCCTTAATGCTTGCTGCTGGCCCAGATTCTCATCTTGGGGGACACAGTGGATGCTGTTTTTATATCAAATAAGCTTTCATTCAGATGCTAAGTCTGCCTTTTATTTGAAATCCTTTCTCAATTATGCGTCTTGTTTTTGAATTTATTTGAATTTCTTTAACACTGTAAATTTATGAGGGAACTGTTACATTTAAAGGGGCGACTAGAGTAGCAGACAGTAAAATTACAGGTTGAATTTGTTCTTGTGATTCTGTCTGCTGCCAGGGGGCTGAGAGATCCATTATCACCAACACAAATAAGCGTGATCATCAAAAATGGCAACTGAAAGATATACAGTATAAAAAGAAGCATGAAAGGTCTTTAGAAGAAAACACTGAGATAATCAGTAAGCTAAAATGTTGTAATCAAAGTCTAAAACAAAAAGAAAGAACATACAGTTGTCGAAAATTCAATGCAGAAATAAAAACACAACATACAGTAGAAAACCTTGGGACCTCAAAGGACTAAATGAAGGCCAAAACAGTAAATAATGTAGTTAGAAATTCAAAGCAAAAATAAGATCAGCAGATTGAAAAATTTCAAAAAGTACAAGGGACTGAAAGAAAAGATACTGCCACACATTAGATTCCGTAAAAAATAAAAAATTTCAAATACTAAATTAAAGAATTGGTTCATAGAAAGCAATTGAGGACAAACATCAATAGATTTGAGACTTCTTAAAAACAAAAAAAATATCAAATAAAAGATTTATAGTATAAAGTATCCGAGACTAATTGGATGACGGGTAATTGAAATTACAGATGTAAATTGAAGACACTGGTGCAATATTATTAGAAAAGACGTTTAGGAGACCCATGAGAGCATTCTACCTTCTTATGGTAGGGGTCGGATGTTTGGTACCAAATAACTAAAAGGATGTAATTTCTAGAACAACAGGCAGGCCAACATCCTAAGTTACAACAACATGTCCTCGTGATATGAAAAGTGAAAGGGGTGAGTGGAGAGTGCAATGACCCACCGAGTGTGAGTGAGGAGAAGAGGCATATCTAAGGACTGAGTTTCGATGGACAGCCGTTGTCCACAGCTTAAAGTATCTAACCCAATAAATAAGCCTTCGTCCTTCTGTAATAATCGTTTGAATTAAGTACGTTCAATGACCTGAGAAGATATGGAACAAGATGATCTGCTATGGCAACCCCTAACAGGAGCAGCTGAAAGAAGAAGAAGAAGAAGAAGAAGAAGAAGAAGAAGAAGAAGAAGAAGAAGAAGAATTACCTGAATTTTAAATATTTTTAGCAACAGGGAAAGTTTTTATAGTACCTAAATCCATTATAAAATTAAACCAAAATTTAAAATCAAAATCAAAGAAAATCCAACACTGATTTGTTTTAATTAAATGATGTTTGAGCAAATTTTGTGAGTCAACATGCATCGCCATCTTTTATACGCATCGTGCAATGATATCACAAGTCGTGACCCATGTTCTAGCAAAGAACCTGGAAAGCATTCATACAACACCGGCTCTGTCAGACAGCATGTTATTGGCTGTAACAAAGACAGGACAGCTCCAGACACTCTGGAGATGTGGAATTGTATTGGAAAGTGGTCACGGCGTCATCTCAATTGACATACCCTGTGATTGCTAGTCGTAAAAGATGACAAGATCAGCAACTGCAGCTTTCACGATTGACAGCTTTTCTGATTAGAAGTCATGTAAAGTGCCACCAGTTAAAGGGATAAACACTTCTGAAAAGCAAAATGAAGTGTGGGGCTGCCTAATGGTGAGAGAACTGGCAGTACTTGAACTGTTGTCCTAATTGGCATTCATGTTTCTCGATGGAAGGCACTGAATAACTAAATAACATTTTAATAGCAGTTCGAATTCATTTCATTAAGATGTGTACTGATGATGGGTTCTACTTTGAGTATCTGGTAATTGTCACACATGCGTGTCAGGCAAGCTCTTCCCAGGTATGTAATACTACTCCAGGCCAAGAGGGGGCGCTGTCGTTAACTGTCTTATTGATGTTTTTTTTCCTCCACAGTTCCAAGAAAATGGCCAGTGAGGGCAACTGACTGTGCCCCTTCCAGCCTTAAAAAGGATGACCGCCGGGCAGGAGGCTTCACTAGATAGAGAGACAAATTAAATGGGCTCCGTATTGATGGACACAATGGCAGAGCCAGATTAGTGACAGCCATTCACCTCATGTGGCAGCTGTTTGATTGTATTCATTACGCTATCGAGCATCTGTTTTGTGGAAAAGGACTAAAAGTAAATGGGGAGTGGCACCCCAAAAGTCTTCCTTTGTCAGACCCTTCTATTCCTTGGATGACCACATAACTCTGCAAATCAAAACAATTGCCTTAATTATGATTTAATTTTTGTCAAAATTCGGCCAGTTCCTTAAATGTATATGCTGATATTTATATCAGAATTTGGTTTAATTATAATTAACAACAGCTTTTAAAAGACATACCAGAGAAGCAATCTTAGCAAACGCACTAAAGAGTTAAAACAAAACTTGCGTAGTTTCAGTAAAGCAAAAAATATACCAGCTATTCTTAAGTATTGCTTAAGTTTAATTCTGAAATGGTATTCAGTTAAAAGGAGGAATCATCTTCTGATTAAAAATCAGCAACCACTGCAGTCCTGTTAGAGCAAACTTGGATAATGAGAAACTATACCAGGAGAAAGTATCAATATGATATATGGTGATGAGTCGTTATGAGCAAACTCTGCGGAGTTCACTTCACCGTGAGTTTGGCAAAATTCTGGACCTTCGCTGAACTGTAAAAATGCATTGAAATCAGTTGGCAATGAGAAATGGAACTAGTTTTGTGTTGATTACTATGGTGCAATGATCTTTAAAGTGTCCAGTTTATGCTGGACCAACAACTATGGCCAAAAATGTGATCTGAGCTGTGAGGCTGCAGTGCCGAATACTGTGTCACCATTCTTCAACAACAAAAGACAAAAGTAGAATAATATCCACAAACAAAATACAACAAATGCCCACAAATCAAGGGCATCACTAGCTTTAACACTTATTAGGGGCCTAGCCCCTACTCCGTTAATGCTGCTAGAAATTTCCACAGTTGAAGAATAGGGAGGGGTCCATGTGGAGAATCGTGTAGTCCAAAATCTGGGGGGGAGATGTCCCCCTTGGGGTTTTCGTTCGATGAAGAACGTCATCCCCCATGCAATTTTCCACCGGTTGGCCATGCACATATGAGAGCATAACGGGAACCCTCTTCCTAGCCAACAGGCACTAAACTCTGGGGATGGATGTGAGAGATCATGATAGTCTGGAAGATCAAGATCTGAATGTCCAAGATCATGGGCTAAAGCTCCAGATATATCAATAACAACACTGAAACAAACTAGCAATACGCACATAAAATATAGATCATTGCACTCCTATCATAGATCATTAGCTGTGCCATGAAGCAGCAGCATGGGGCTGGCTTTTTTGTTTCCTATGTATCTGTGCATATGCTTTACACAACAAGGAAAAGCCTTATAAATTGTAATAAATCCTTTGTTAGTGTCTCCTCTGTTTTCTGATGAAGAGAAGGCTCCTTTCAGGCTTGCATGCAAAATTAGCCATGTGGTGCTGTCAGCACAGGCATCAGTGTCACATATACGTACTGTAGTAGTGCTCATTATGGTCCATTAATGTACCCATCCAAAAAAAAAAAATTTAAAATCTTTTTTTTTGATGTTTTTCTAACACACATGGGATAGAAACCCCACAAGTGTACTGATCGGGTCATGATAGCATGTGTGTGTGAAGAAAATCTATAATGATCTTACAGCAGGCATGGTGAAAGTTCTGGGCATCGCTGCTACAGCTCTATGATATCATACTGGCCTTGTAAAGCATCATGCGGTGCTGGAAAAAAAGCTGGCCTAAGCTGGACACAGGGCAAATTTAAAGAAGAAACATTCGCCAAACTAGGTCATCAGCAAACAAAGCATATTCTCTGAGAAAAACAAACTTGGCCAATCAACATTAGTGATGAGCAAACCTAGCATCCGGTATTAAGTACCATTAAGTAGAAAAAAATGACAAAATCCTGGATATTCTATGTAAGGAAGGTGCATGAAAATCCATGCAGCAGTTGTAAACTCCATGTAAAGAAAGTAAAATGCTTGGGAGAAGCATGAGCATGGAACTCAATTCTATGACGGGTTAATTTACATGGAATGCATTACCTATAATCCCAAGTAGCATCTTACACAAACAGGCAGAAAGTGTGAGTATTGAAACTCTAAATCTCTTGTTTCTGACAAACAAAGAGATTTACAAGTATAAGCCTGTTAAGCATTTTATTAAATAGAAGCTGCTTTCCACATTCCCATGCATAATTATCTTCTGTTTGCACAAGACTAATTTGTGGTTTATTTATTTATTTTCTTTCATCCTTCACTTTTAACTTTTCTCCTGGATATACAATGACATCTGCAGACAGTAAAGGTAAGTATGATAAAAAAAAAAAAAAGCTTTCAAATTTCTAGCAGAACGTCAACATTCTAGAAGTGCCACTCACTTATTCACAAAACACTCTCGGTGCCAGTTAGGGAATGGGAGTTCAGCTCAGCATTGTTGATGAAAAACAAGAATAATTTACTGTGTGCTGCAGTACTGAGAGGAACCCCAACAAATGACCCCACCTGCAAAGCTCAGAGAAGGTATGACCCTTCCAATCAGGGCCGGATAAAAAGAGGCGTGTCTGGAAAGAGCTGTCTCACTCTAGACCCAGACAGCAAAGTGGAAGCAGCTTCCAAACTGCCCTGAAGCCTGTTGTCTGTTTTGTGGCTGGATTGGACACGTTTTTGTTCTTTGTATATTTATTTATTTATCTGTTTATTTATATGTGTATTTATTTTTTCATTAAACAGAGTTGCCCAGCTAGCTCCTCAACATTTATTGCAGGCTTCACAATTCTTCTTGGCTGTGACAAGTGGTGTAGTCGGCAGGATCTGGCTAGTAGCAAAGATGTTGGAGATCGGAGGACAAGGAAAAAAAACTGCCTAAAGGAGAGGACTAGGATTTGTAACTATGGTTGTGCTATATGAAAGAAGGATTTCTGTTAAAAAAGGGCTTTTTTTAAACCCGAGACTGTAATTGGTTCAATTGGATTTAAGGTCTGTGGCCATACTGCAATTAATGATTAATATTTTGGATCTGGTTGTTTCTTTTATAGATAGATAGATAGATAGATAGATAGATAGATAGATAGATAGATAGATAGATAGATAGATAGATAGATAGATAGATAGATAGATACTTTATTAATCCCAAGGGGATTTTTATGTAAAATACAGATTCCATACAGTGACATAACTGACAAGAATAACTCGGTTAGATGGTTCCGTATCACGTAAACGATGAAACAGAATGGGAATAAAATAAAACTTTGTCAAATCAAACTGAAATGATCCAAAACTCAATTCTATGTGATATACTAAACAAAAAATTCCCAAATCCATGTATAAAACGTGTTGTTACACCAGGTTTTTATGAGAGTGGAGCTCACCCCAGCAGCACATGGTGCAAAGCTGGAAACTGCCCACGACAATCCAACTCAGATCCCACTCACAAACACACACATATGGGATCGGGCTAATTTCAAACTGTTACTTAATACTTATACAAGTCTTTGAGGATGTAGCAAAGAAATAACAAATTCAATAAAAGCATAAGCAAAACAAATGTAAATGAATCATCCATCCATCCATTTTCTAACCCGCTGAATCCGAACACAGGGTCACGGGGGTCTGCAGGAGCCAATCCCAGCCAACACAGGGCACAAGGCAGGAAACAATCCCGGGCAGGGGTGCCAACCCACCGCAGGACACACACAAACACATCCACACACCAAGCACACACTAGGGCCAATTTAGAATCGCCAATCTACCTAACCTGCATGTCTTTGGACTGTGGGAGGAAACCGGAGCGCCCGGAGGAAACCCACGCAGACACGGGGAGAACATGCAAACTCCACGCAGGGAGGACCTGGGAAGCGAACCCGGGTCTCCTAACTGCGAGGCAGCAGCGCTACCACTGCGCCACCGTGCCGCCTAAATGAATCATGTGAAGCACAAATTACTTAAAGAAACATAAATCATAAGGTTTTAAAGTACATACAGTATATAGGTCAGAGAATTGACCTTTCATAGAAGTTACCTCAAATAATTTATATTTGAATAGTAGGTTGTCAGACAAAACAAGATAATAAATTTGGTATTTCCATGTTATTATCAGTAGGGTCAAAGGTAGCCACTGCTTCTCCCACCTACAGGCACCATTTTGGAAGAGGAAACAGTAGCAGTAATTACTTTAATGCCATAACCATGTCAGTTGCATGGAATTAATTTTTTTCAAGGCTTCCCATTGGCTTTATCAGCCCGCTCCTGAGCTGTTGCTTCTGTGCATTACAGACAATGTGCATCAAATACTCAAGCAGGGAGATCACATCTGTTTTATATTGCTTTGCTTCAAACATAGGTGGACAAGAGGGAGGCTTTGTTTGAATTGCACTACCTGCCCTCTGCAGCTCCCTTTGGGAGGCTCTACTGTATTTGGATTTCTTGTCGTTTTTTTTTCTTGGAAAAGGGGGTGAAAATGACCTTTAGCACAAAAGACTGAAAAATGTAATTAAACAAAAATAAAGAAAGCACTTGCTGTGCTTCTCTGACATCGTGTTTTGGCTGGGAGATGCTTCAGATCTGGCATCTAAAAATGGAGTGGGACTTGCTGGGGCTGATCTAAAAGCCTAATTGCTATGGTTAACACTCAGAATTTGTTTTGTGTCTCATTTTCCTTTCTCTTCTCCAGGCATGTAATTGTTTTTATGTAGAACTATAATAGTAGCAGCTGTTTTCCATCAAATTATATCCTTTGTTTTATTTTAATTTGGTTTATTTAGCTGATTATATGTATTTCCTAAGGAACATGCACCTATTTTAGGTTTCAGGATTCCTATCTTTTTAAAAACATACATTTAACTGCAAGCAAGCAAATAATTGCATTTTTACCTTATAATTCCATAAAGTTTACATACTTTTGGGCCACTATAAGTAAAGCCATTCTGTCAAAAATATGAATATTTTACTGCTATATTAGGCTAAGGAAAATGCAGAGAAAATTTTTTTTTCTATTAGGACAAAATAAATCACTCAGGTAATTGTATGCTATATCTGAAAGTGAGTCTCCAATGATGCTTTTACACAAGCTATCCATTCTGTTTGGGCGTAAGGCCAACAGTCAAAAGCAATTAAAGAAATGTTAACCCTCTCTGATAATCTATTGAATAAAGTAACGCATCAATAAAGAAAAAACATACAGAGATATATTGTCACACATGCGTGTCTGCGGATCACCCTAAGGGCTCCTCTAAAGTATGTGAAACCACCCCAAGTCAGGAAGGGGGCGCTGTCACTAATCATTATCCTCTCCTATTCCTCCCAAAGCACCAGGAAGATGCCCAGTGAGGGCACCTCACTCCAAACCTTCCGGTTTCCTGGTTATAAATCCTGGGGTCAGTGGTAGGGGGGCGTCAATGTGTGAGAAGAGCATGACACGGATGAACCTTCTGTGATACTGCTAAAGCCCAATATGAACACACAGAAGTAAATGGGGACAACTGGGTTGGCACCCAACATTTCCTTGTCTGGAACTTGTAATTTTTCACTCGTCCACTACATATATATATATATGGGTGTAATGAGGATGGACAGGATTAGAAATAAGTACATCAGAGGGTCAGCTCAGGTTGGACGGTTGGGAGACAAAGTCAGAGAGGCGAGATTGCATTGGTTTGGACATGTGCAGAGGAGAGATGCTGGGTATATTGGGAGAAGGATGTTAAGGATAGAGCTGGCAGGAAAAAGGAAAAGAGGAAGGCCTAAGAGAAGGTTTATGGATGTGGTGAGAGAGGACATGCAGGTGATGGGTGTAACAGAACAAGATGTAGAGGACAGAAAGATATGAAAGAAGATGATCCGCTGTGACAACCCCTAACAGGAGCATCCAAAAGAAGAAGAAGAAGAAGAATATATATACAGTAATCCCTCCTCCATCGCGGGGGTTGCGTTCCAGAGCCACCCGCGAAATAAGAAAATCCGCGAAGTAGAAACCATATGTTTATATGGTTATTTTTATATTGTCATGCTTGGGTCACAGATTTGCGCAGAAACACAGGAGGTTGTAGAGAGACAGGAACGTTATTCAAACACTGCAAACAAACATTTGTCTCTTTTTCAAAAGTTTAAACTGTGCTCCATGACAAGACAGAGATGACAGTTCAGTCCCACAATTAAAAGAATGCAAACATATCTTCCTCTTCAAAGGAGCAAACGAATCAATAGGGCTGTTTGCTTTTAAGTATGCGAAGCACCGCGGCACAAAGCTGTTGAAGGCGGCAGCTCACACCCCCTCCGTCAGGAGCAGAGAGAGAGAGAGAGTTAGAGAGAGATAGAGAGAGAGAGACAGATAAAAAAATCAGTACGTGCCCTTTGAGCTTTTAAGTATGCGAAGCACCGTGCAGCATACTTAAAAGCTGCACACAGAAGGTAGCAACGTGAAGATAATCTTTCAGCATTTTTAGACGAGCGTCCGTATCGTCTAGGTGTGCGAACAGCCCCCCTGCTCACACCCCCTACGTCAGGATCAGACAGAGAGAGAGAGAGAAAGAAAAGTAAGTTGGGTAGCTTCTCAGCCATCTGCCAATAGCGTCCCTTGTATGAAATCAACTGGGCAAATCAACTGAGGAAGCATGTACCAGAAATTAAAAGACCCATTGTCCGCAGAAACCCGCGAAGCAGCGAAAAATCTGCGATATATATTTAAATATGCTTACATATAAAATCCGCGATGGAGTGAAGCCGCGAAAGGCGAAGCGCGATATAGCGAGGGATTACTGTATTGTGGAATAGGGCCGGCCATTCATCCCGGCCAATACCCCCAGGCCACCAGGTGGAGCCCTCCCTGTAGATAGATAGATAGATAGATAGATAGATAGATAGATAGATAGATAGATAGATAGATAGATAGATAGATAGATAGATAGATAGATAGATAGATAGATAGATAGATAGATAGATAGATAGATAGATAGATAGATAGATACTTTATTAATCCCAATGGGAAATTCACATGTAGCATGGAAGTGCCCCGAATGCCAGCAAAGAATTATGGACAATGGAGTGTTTATTCACAGCCCTGCTTGATACCATGGGGGCCGACAGAGGACGCTGTAGGGAGGAGTAAGGACTATCTTCCCTGCACCCCGGATGTACGTCCCAGTCACATGGACAGAAGAAATGTCGTGCTCCCAGGATGAAAAAGAAGAGTTTTGATCTGACCCAGAAATGCTAGGAAGTCACATGGACTAAGGGTTCAGAAGCACTTCTGGGTCATGGACTATAAAAGGATTATGGGAAACCCCAGAAGATTGACCTGAGTTGGGATGCCGGGTGACTAAGCGTCTGGGAGTGGAGGATTGTGTATTGATTTATTGGAGTATTATGGAGTGGTGGTGCTTTGTGCACATTTATTATTATTAATAAAGTCATTTTGGACTTTTATCTGATGTCTGACGTATTGTTCGAGGGTTCAAGGGAGCGAGAGTGCCCCCAATCTGTCACAATATATATATATACGAGGTGAGACACAAAAATAACCGGACTGGGCTTAGTCACAATCTGATTATATGGATGGTTATCTACCAGATAACGCTTGTGGTTGGTTGGCCAGTCTGCAAACATCCGCCACGTCCTCAGTTGCAAGAAGCAGATTATAGATATGTGATACAGTACCTGCCATAGCTTGGTAGAAGTGTGACTTTGCTTGATCCATAGGATTCCAACAAGTTCATTTTCTCCAAGAACATTGATTACTGGAGTTTCTGCTTTCTTCTCTTTCATTGTCAACTAGTCAAATACCCTGTGAGATGAACTGCTGTTCAAAGATATTTTAACTCACATTTATGGACCTTTCTGTTATCGTTTGTCCAACAACAACTACAGTATGTTCTAAATGTCCTACAGTCAGTACGTTTCAGTTGCTGTATCCTCTCTGTAAATCGGTGGGAGTGCCCTGAGTCTCTCTTCCATGATCAGTTGTACTGTACACACAAATCAAACTAATTGGACAGCCAGGCCATTAATCTTCATGGAAGAAGAATTTCGTCGAATGTTCCATTCTGAAGCACTACAAGCATATTTACATTTTTGTCAAGAATCTGTAGGAGTTCACAACTAAAATTTGGTAAGAATGCATGTAAACATTTCAAACCCATCACAAGCTGTCTTCTCTGGCATGAATTTGGTCACCGAAAGGTCATTTACTTTCTGCCTGGCTCACTTCGCCTTGGAGGCATAAACAGACTTCTGCATTTGGTGTCAAAGGTCTTTTAAACCTCAATTAAACAGTCTGAAGTGGAGCACCGTGACTCTGCCACAGTTTTTTACATCTTTATCGATGATGACAGGAAGACTAAGGCCCCAAATCAAAATGATTTTTTGTCCACCAGGCCATCAGCTTCTCTAAACTTTAGACACATGGCAGTCTAAGAGAGGGGTGACCGGGGTGAAAAGGGTTACCTATTTGACAGGGGGCAAGGGATTCAAGAATTAAGGCAGACCTTTTTTTTTATTGTGGCAGGCATGAGGTCACAGTTAAGCCTGAGTTACTTGTCAGGCATCTACAAGCTGCTTATTAATGTTAAGAGATGTGAAGGCCCCAAATTCCTTAGCAAGATTGTTCCAAAACCTAAGCTGAAATGTGTTATTTGGTCAGCAGAAACAACTGCGGGCTTGAAGCTGAACTCTTCTTAGAGCCAATGTACATCATGGAAATTAGAAATATAATTAAAAACGACACTCACTGAGGTAACCATCTCCTTAAGTTATTACTATCACAAAAATTTTTACCGGCCACTAATAATAATAATAATTAGTTAAATTTACATAGAACTATTCTTGCTACTCAAAGTGCTTAGACAGAGAGGAGCCACTTCAACCACCACCAATTTGTAGCACCAACCTGGATGATGTGACAGCAGCCATTATTGCACCAGTACACTCACCACACATGAGCTGTTAGGTGGTGAAGTTGTGAGAGAGATAGCTAATTAGAAACAGGGGGATGATTATGGGGCCAAAATCGATGGGACCATGATGGGCAATTTATCCAGGGCATCAGGATAAATCCTATTCTTTTTGAAAGATGATTTAATGACCACAGAGAGCCAAGACCTCAGCTTTACATCTCATTCAAAGGACAACACCATATTTACGGCACAATATCCCTGTCACTGCACTGGGACATTGGGGATCCACACATAAGACCAAAGGGTAAGCACCCATTGCGTCTTACCAACAGTTCTTCCAGCAGCAACCCAAGCTTTTCCTAGGTGGTCTGCCATCCAACTCCTGGCCATGGCCTGTATGGCCTTCATGTTTACAATATAATACACTCTCATGTTTACAATACAGCTCTAAGTCAACATTGCCTAAGGGACAAGTGCAATATGACGTATGTATGAATGGAAATGAATGAATGGACTGTTTTCTCTATATATTTTTTTGCATTGGAAAATTGCAAATAAATATCGTTGTACAATGTCTCATTTATACAATGACAATAAAGATTTTGATTTGATTTGATGCTTAGCTTCAGGTGGATGACCCCTAAAGACAACTACTGCAGTCACTGGTTAAACTCATTCTCTGATTCATAACTGTTTCTTCCTGATCTTAAAATTATATTTACTGTATTAAGGCTTACATGATATAAAACTGGGCATGAGTGAAGTTCTCGATTATATAGTTTAATATATTTGTGTTTTTGTGCAATACAGTAATCCCTCCTCCATCGCGGGGGTTGCGCTCCAGAGCCACCCGTGAAATAAGAAAATCCGCGAAGTAGAAACCATATGTTTATATGGTTATTTTTATATTGTCATGCTTGGGTCACAGATTTGCGTAGAAACACAGGAGGTTGTAGAGAGACAGGAACGTTATTCAAACACTGCAAACAAACATTTGTCTGTTTTTCAAAAGTTTAAACTGTGCTCCATGACAAGACAGAGACGACAGTTCAGTCTCACAATTAAAAGAATGCAAACATATCTTCCTCTTCAAAGGAGCAAACAAATCAATAGGGCTGTTTGCTTTTAAGTATGCGAAGCACCGCGGCACAAAGCTGTTGAGGGCGGCAACTCACACCCCCTCCGTCAGGAGCAGACAGAGAGAGAGAGAGAGAGATAGAGTTAGAGAAAGACAGATAAAAAAATCAATACGTGCCCTTCGTGCTTTTAAGTATGCGAAGCACCGTGCTGCATGTCGCTTCAGGAAGCAGCTGCACAGAAGGTAGCCAACGTGAAGATAATCTTTCAGCATTTTTAGACGAGCGTCCCGTATCGTCTAGGTGTGCGAACAGCCCCCCCTGCTCAATCCCCCTACGTCAGGATCAGAGAAAGTCAGTGCAAGAGAGACAGAAAAGTAAGCCGGGTAGCTTCTTAGCCATCTGCCAATAGCGTCCCTTGTATGAAATCAACTGGGCAAACCAACTGAGGAAGCATGTACCAGAAATTAAAAGACCCATTGTCCGCAGAAATCCGCAAACCAGCAAAAAAATCCGCGATATATATTTAAATATGCTTACATATAAAATCCGCGATGGAGTGAAGCCGCGAAAGGCGAAGCGCAATATAGCGAGGGGATCACTGTATATTATTATCCTCTGCATCTATCTGTACAGCATATAATGGAGTCATGTATTGTATGTTGTGCTGTTAAATATATTGTAGATGCCAACATGAATGGACTGGCACCCGACTAAATGATGGAGAGTGAATCATTTCCTGGCTAGGAAGGTTCCAACTCACCCAGTAAGGTTGGCAACCCTTATCCTAGTCAGGTTACAATACTAATGGATGAATGGGGCAAACATAGATGCCAGTGATAGTTCATTCCCCTACACAATAGGTGGCAGTGTCCCTCCAAGTTGGTCCCATTTTTTTTTTTGTTCTTTATTTCGCCTTATATAAGTTCTCATATTATTCAGAGCACAGGGTCAGCCATTGTACAGCGCCCCTGGAGCGATTACAGGTTTAAGGGTCTTGCTCAAGGGCCCAGCAGAGTAGGATCTCTTTTGGCAGTGACGGGGATTCGAACCGGCAACCTTCTGGATACCAGTGCAGATCCTTAGCCTCAGAGCCACCACTCCGCCCTAATAAATTTAGGACTCCCAAAAGGTTGCATGGGAATTGGAGTTTAAAAGAACAGCCCTCTGAGGGGGACCACAAGAGGGTGCTGTTGAGGGAAGACTGCTCTGATTTCCATATGACCCGGAAGTCCTCCAGATAACCACTATTGTGACACTGGTAGCATTCCCAGGTCCTCTTTAAAAGGAGCCTGCTGTATCACCTCGGTGAGTCAGAGTCAGTAGGCAGCAAGCAAAACACATCAGGAGGACTTATGGAGGATTAGAATCTGCATATACTTGTGTAATTGGCTGGCATTTACTTAGCGATTCTCCTTTTAGATCACACTGTAAGGACACCGCTTCTAAACCAGATGTTGCGGGTTCAAGGTTGACTACTGGCAGTTCACTACAGTGCAAATCAGTGAACTGAGATGTTTCATGGTGGGAGTCCATGCCAATACACTTAGTAACAAGGGTAGAATTAACTCAGAAAACGTGGGGCCTGAGAGAGTGATAGAAAAACCTCAGCTGACATCAATAGGAAGCAGACCCCTCGCACTGCTCAAAAGACATAGGTATCTGTGTGGCCCGACTAAAGGAGTTTTCTTACTTGTTCATTCTGTAAGGAGATTGCTTCTGGGACAGATTTTGCAGGTTCATGGCTGGCCACCAGTGGTTCACCACAGTTCCAAATTTACAAACTTGCATGCCCTGCGTTATGAGTCCACGGCAAAACACTTGGCGACAAGGATGGGATTTGCACTGTGGACGGGTGGAGTGTAGTGGTGACGTTAAACAGAAAAGGTCGGAGCTGAGTGAGACAGAGCTCAGCTGACATTGCCAAGAAATGCATTGCATGCAGTGTTCTGAGATGGCTTCTACGTGGCCCACTAAAGGAGTTTTCCTCTTAGCTCATGGCATAAAGTAGACTGCCTGTGTACCAGACCACCGGCAGTTCACAAAAGTGCAAATCTGCAAACTGAGATGTTTCATGGCTTGCGTCCACAGCAATACAGCATGTGTGTGTGTGTGTGTGTGAGTGTGCCTGCGTGATATAGGGTTAGTCCTGACTCTATTGTCTATTGTTCAATCAATTTAGTTTTCCACAGGTGGACTCCAATCAAGTTCTAGACACACCTCAAGAAGAATTAAAGCAAGCAGGATGCACCTGAGAAAATCTGGAGGGTATGAAAATGATAAGAATGAGAGATTCAAGTTTTTAATTTTTTTTTAATAAATTTGTAAACTTTTCTGAAAATATGTATGGGTTCTTGAGTGTAGATTGCTGGGCAAAAATGGCAAATTACTTTTTTTTCTTCCTCATTCCTTTTTGTTCTTTTTCATCTCTTCCCACTTCTGTGTGGGGTCGATATGCCAGATCAGCCTTCTCCATAAATTTCAGTCCTGCACCTCCTCGCCAGTCAGGCCCTTTTCCTTCAAACCTTCTTTTACTTTATCCATCCACTTCCACTTAGACCTCCCTTGCTTTCTCTTCCCCTGTACTTCCATGTCCATCACTCTTTTGCCCACATATTCATTGTATCTCCTCATCACATGTCCATACCACTTCATTCTATTTTCCTGTACTTTCTCAGATTTCTTTCCCACTTTTATTGTACCACACTGATTGTCTCATTTCTTCTGCTCTCCTTTTTAGTAACTGCACACATCCAAATTCTCCTGCGTTGCTACCTTTACTGGCCACGTCTGAGCTCCATACATTATCGCCCATCTTACTACTACTGTCTTAAAATCCTTACCTTTAACCTTCTCCTTAAATCTTCAATCACACAAGACTCCTGAAACCTTCTTCCAATATATCCATTGTCGCACAAGTGTGCATGGGAGGCAGCTAAAGGGCTCAAAGGAAAGTAATTCCATGCCAGACCAGGAGGTGGCAAAGTGCATTAATCCTTTCTCTCTTTCCAGTGCAGACCCATTATGGGAAATTCCGCCTGGCCTCCATGACATCACTTCCAGTCACGAGCCTGATGATGTCACTTCTGGTCATGAGCCCAATGACATCACCTCCAGTAACAAGCCCAATGATGTCACTTCCAGTTCAGAGGACACCACTTTCCGGTCGTGAGACTGATGATGTCATTTTCGGTCACAAGCCCAATGATGTCACTTCCGTTCCAGAGGGCATCACTTCCGGTCATGAGCCCAAGTAAGGTCACTTCCTGTCCAAAGGACGTCACCTCCGGTCACAAGCCCAATGATCAGGCCCGGTCTTAGGTATTATGGGGCCCTAGGCAAAAGGGGGGTCCAGGGGCCCCCTGAGGGGGACGGAGCCCCCTGGAAGCTCTGCGAAATGCGTGAAAATTAGACCAAGGAGACGTTTTCTTGTAACGTTACGAGGTCATCGCCCTGCGTCCCATTTTCACCCGGAGTAGTTAGCTGCTACAATTTAGCCAGTTTGAACTGTTAAACATGCGAGGGGAGGGGCGGGCCAGGGGCCTGGCCGCCGTCGATCCGGGGCACCCCGGACGCCGGGGCCCTAGGCAGTCGCCTACTTCGCCTATGCCTAAGGCCAGGCCTGCAATGATGTCACTTCCAGTTCAGAGGACACCACTTTCCGGTCATGAGACTGATGATGTCATTTTCGGTCACAAGCCCAATGATGTCACTTCCGTTCCAGAGGGCATCACTTCCGGTCATGAGCCCAAGTAAGGTCACTTCCTGTCCAAAGGACGTCACCTCCGGTCACAAGCCCAATGATCAGGCCCGGTCTTAGGTATTATGGGGCCCTAGGCAAAAGGGGGGTCCAGGGGCCCCATGGAAGCTCTGCGAAATGTGTGAAAATTAGACCAAGGAGACGTTTTCTTGTAACGTTACGAGGTCATCACCCTACGTCCCATTTTCGCCCGGAGTAGTTAGCAGCTACAATTTAGCCAGTTTGAACTGTTAAACATGCGAGGGGAGGGGCGGGCCAGGGGCCTGGCCGCCGTCGATCCGGGGCACCCCGGACACCGGGGCCCTAGGCAGTCGCCTACTTCGCCTATGCCTAAGGCCAGGCCTGCAATGATGTCACTTCCAGTTCAGAGGATACCACTTTCCGGTCATGAGACTGATGATGTCATTTTCAGTCACAAACCCAATGATGCCACTTCCAGTTCAGAGGACACCACTTTCTGGTCAGGAGCCCCAATGAGGTCACTTCCCATCCAGAGAACGCCACTTCCAGCCACGAGCCCGATGACGTCACTTCCGGGTCGGGTCATAATTACCTCACTTCCTTTGCCTGCTGCACTTTAAAAACCCTCCATCTAAACCTCACTGGGGAGTTCTGTTTTGGACTCCAGTCTGTAAACAATTGTACACAAAATCAATCATTTTGCAGCCAGGATCAATTATACGGGAGGCTGCCCCAAACTTTTTTGGCTCTCATCATGTGACACCATTTAAAATGAAATCTACAACACCATAAAGTGAGCAGAAAGTGAAGGGGTCGGAATACTTTCTGAATGTGCCGTATTTATTTATTTACTTGTATATTCCCACATCTTCCTATTTCTTTTTCTTTTCATCTGTTTTACATAGCACCCATCAACTCCAGCTCAGGAATGACCGACATTTTGAAGAACAATGGGTGAAAGCAGCTCCTTTCTCTTGTTTTGCGCCATCCTGACCACTCCTGGCACAGATATCCAAGGACCCATTAGAATAACCCCATTGTAGTGAATGAAGTTATTCTTGAAACAAATTCAGTCTTTCTTTGTTTTTTTTATATTTCACTCAGGCACTTCCTCACTTAAATGAGGTCGGCGAGGTCTGGTCAACTTTGGAGTCGAGGGCGAGCGCCTGAATGGAGAGAGAAAGGCGACACGTCAGGGTGGGCACATATGTGATAGGCAACAGAAATCAGGCAGCGCTGACTGGCATTCAAAGGCCAAGCTGAATGCGAACGCATTTGTTTTCAGACGGAGCAACACTCAGAAGGACGGTAGATTTTTGTTTTATCTTTCTTCACCATTAACATTTAAATTACACAAAGCTGTAGCCAACAAGGCTTAGGAGCCGATAATTGACAGCTCCCCTCCCCCGCCTTTTTCACATACCTGGCAGACTGCAAATTAGAAAAAAAAATAAAATAAAGAAGAAAAAAGAACACAAGAGCTTGATACAAAGTAGCTTTTAACTGCATCTGCCTGAATTTTAATCTCCTCCAATATTGTACAAAGACAAGTTTAAAAAAAAAAAAAAGGAAAAAAATTTGGCACGCTGGATTTTCCGTTAGTGTTTGAGCTTTCGGACGAGTGAACAAAATCGGCTGAATTCTGATGGCCAAAGAGAATCGTTTAAAGAAAGAGAGAGAGAGAGAAAAAAGAAAAGAAATTCTATTAACTCACTAGAACAGGCAGCTTTATGAATAGAGTCCTGAAGGATATGAACTTTGCACCGCACTATACAGCGGCAGAGCCGGGGAGGCACTTCATCAGGCTCTGTTTAGATGGCAATAATACAATTTGGAGCACCTAAGCAAACAGAAGTAATTCCAAACTACTGCAGGGATTACTAAATAGTGTGCTTTGGAACCTTTTTATCTTTGCTGGGCTGTAAATCAGGCCGTAAACTCCTTAAATGCTTCTTTAGATTAACTGCGAGACAATGGAGAAAACACAGCAGAAAAATATGACTCCCAGTGACGCTGTTTGGCAAAAGGCTGATTCATAACCGGCCGTCTGCGGGGAGATTCGAGTCCCTGAGCTCGCCGTGTGCAACGTCTTACTTGTGACAGGAGCAGCGAACACCTTCTGCACAACGACTATTCATACAAACTAGCATTTAAAATAAATTGCCCCTGGCTACAATGGACAATTAAAAAATATACATTTAGGGCAAAATAAGAGTTTTTCTATAGCTGTGAGCACATAAAGCTTTTGTTGTTGTTGTTTTTAATTGTTTCTTTATTCTCTATCTGTAAAGGTACCATTTTGGCAGAATGATAACATTGACTAGACCTTCTTTTTGGTCCCAGTTTGTCTAGGGCTTCAGATAACTAATGAGCTGCTATTCATGCAGTTCTGCTGCTGAAAAGGAACCGGGTGGGGGATATCGCAAAACTGCAATTTTGCAAAACAGAGGAGAAATAAATCATGAGGTCTGTGTTGGGCTGTGGGTTGAGATTAAGACTGACTCAAAGATAACAATTAAAGCGGAATATATTATTGGTCAATGATAGATAGACAAGTCACATAGGGCTGACATCCTCACGCATTCTCTCGCCAAACCTCGACCAGTGGCAGGCACTCAAAGGCAAAGAGGCAACATGCATTTACAGATTATAAAGATACAATGTCTAAACACAGGTAGAAAGACAGATAAGATAGAAAGCGTTATGGAAAGGACTATACAACAGTTAAACCGATAGATCAGAGAGTTGTTCAGTAGATATACAAGGCACTATATACCAGAGACAGACGTATTGATAAAGATATGAAAGGCACTATATAGCAGATGGACAGATCATAAAATAGATATGAACATGAAGGGTAAAATATAACAGATAGATAGATAGATAGATAGATAGATAGATAGATAGATAGATAGATAGATAGATAGACAGATAGATAGATAAGGCACTATATATTAGATATATCGATATGCAAGGCACTATATATTAGATATATAGATATGCAAGGCACTATAATAGATATATAGATATGTAAGGCACTACATAATAGATAGATAGATAGATAGATAGATAGATAGATAGATAGATAGATAGATAGATAGATAGATAGATAGATAGATAGATAGATAGATATGTAAGGCACCATATAACAGATATAGATATATAGATATGAAAGGCACTACATAATAGATAGATAGATAGATAGATAGATAGATAGATAGATAGATAGATAGATAGATAGATAGATAGATAGATAGATATGTAAGGCACCATATAACAGATATAGATATATAGATATGTAAGGCACTACATAATAGATAGATAGATAGATAGATAGATAGATAGATAGATAGATAGATAGATAGATAGATAGATAGATAGATAGATAGATAGATAGATATGTAAGGCACTATATAATAGATATATAGATATGTAAGGCACTACATGATAGATAGATAGATAGATAGATAGATAGATAGATAGATAGATAGATAGATAGATAGATAGATATGTAAGGCACCATATAACAGATATAGATATATAGATATGTAAGGCACTACATAATAGATAGATAGACAGATAGATAGATAGATAGATAGATAGATAGATAGATAGATAGATAGATAGATATGTAAGGCACTATATAATAGATATATAGATATGTAAGGCACTACATGATAGATAGATAGATAGATAGATAGATAGATAGATAGATAGATAGATAGATAGATAGATAGATAGATAGATATGTAAGGCACCATATAACAGATATAGATATATAGATATGTAAGGCACTACATAATAGATAGATAGATAGATAGATAGATAGATAGATAGATAGATAGATAGATAGATAGATAGATAGATATGTAATGCACTATATAATAGATATATAGATATGTAAGGCACTACATGATAGATAGATAGATAGATAGATAGATAGATAGATAGATAGATAGATAGATAGATAGATAGATAGATAGATAGATAGATAGATAGATAGATAGATAGATAGATAGATAGATGTGAAACACAGTCAGCCAGACAGACAAAGACAGATAAAGTGTCATGAAAAGGCGTTTGCCCCCTTATGTGGTTTCCTCTGTCCTTTCCGGTTCATGAAACCTAAATGTTTCTGATCCCCAGAAAACTCTTCTATAATACAGAAAGCAACCTGAGTAAACCAGTTTTTATATAAATGATTTATTGATGGGGCAAAAGTGTAGCAAGTGGCAAAAATAGGCTTATAAGTTTGTAAACTAGTGTAAGTGTGCTGATCAACATTCAACACGTCACCCCCCATGTAGAGCCAGGATTAAGGAGTTATAACTCCCTTGTATTGATATGGTCCATGTGCCACGAGAAGCCTGTTGCTCCTACCTGCTTTCCCTTTGATTATAAATCAAATTCATTTTGGGCTATTTGGTGGCTCAGTGATTAGAGTTACTTACTGTGTGTATGACGTGAATTTTAATGTTCAAAAGTTGACTCCAAATATGCAAAATTTGAATTCCTGCAGTAAACCTTTTCATCTGATTTTTCTTTATCTGGTTTCGAAACAACCAACAAACTTCTTAATAATCATGTAACCATAATTTGTGCATTAAAAGACAATCATCATTTCTGCTCTGTTTGTGTTTCTATTTAAACATACATATTTACTATACTGACTCAGACAGAGACAGTAACATTTTAATGAAAATGAACGTGAGATGCATGAAGTCAGGAAGCAAGCCAAGGTCAGAACAGTAAGTCAATCCTTTCCTTTGACAAAGTGAGAATGTTAAACAGAAATCAGTGCACGTATTTATTAAGTGTCTTAGACTAGGAAAGCAGTCTTAAGTGTCTCAAAAATTTCAGAGTGCTGCAAATTTGATCCTACTCTTAGAAGTCAGAATAATAGCATTATATCAATTTTCCTAATTCAAGATACTACTCCTAACTTTGCCAGGATTTAACCCGGCTCGTAAGCTGTCCAAATTTACTAAGAGTTGGCAGAAGATGAAGTTCATACAGAGATGGCAGATACATCCCGGGAAAGGCGGAGTATTTCGAGACAATGGACAAACTCATATAAAGACATTGATTTGGTGGAAAGGGAATAATATACAAGATTTGTTATGAATTTTAAGTGATCGCGCCATCTCAACAGAGAAGTCATGCATTGTTTGCCAAAATTAAAGTGTTGGTAATGTTAAGTGTAAAATGCAGTTTTGCAATACCGATGGTTTGTTGACTATTTCTGAAATTTTGCACCAACCTTTGAATGTCCTTATAACGCGTGAAATAATTCACAGACTAATATTTTTTCCTAATCACTCAAGGTGAGGTAATGTTAAAGTAAGATGCATTCATCGAATCATCACATTCATAAAGATCACTGCCCCAAGTGTGGATGGGCACACATTTGTGAATCACAAGCCATATCATAGTATCAATACATAGGTGGTCATGAAGGCAAATTGGACTGTAGTAGCCAACGCATTACCCTGAAGAGAAGGAGGGCTAGATGGGTGATTGACAGCAAAATGTCGCACAGGTCCACTGAACTGTGCATTCCATTAACCTCTGGAATATTCCTGTTACTCTTTACAAGCCTGGAAAAGTTCAAAAAGCCATGTGCAGACACCCAGGGCATTGGACAAATACAGCCTCACAGAAGATCAGCGGGGAATCACTGAGACAGACAGACACGTCACGTGACTCTAGAAGACATTCGGGAACAATGCAAGAGTGAACGCAACTTCAATAACAATGCAGGGATAACCGTGGCTAGTTTCCTTTTCTTCCTCCACGGGAAGGTTATGGAGGACTTTGTCTTGTGGTGCAAGGACAACAACCTGCAACTCAACATCAGCAAGACAAAAACACTGGTGATGGACTTGCGACGTGCTAAGGAGCCACTGAGACCAGTCACCATTCAGACGGAGGACGTGGAAATGGTGCAGAGCTACAAGTACCTGGGGGTTCATATAAACAACGAATTAGACTGGTCTGACCACCCAGTGACAAGAAGAGCCAGAGCAGATTGGACTTACTAAGGAGATTTAGATGTTTGGATGTGTGGAGCAAGCTGCTGGAAATGTTCTACCAGTCCATAGTAGCCAGTGTGGCGTTCCACGCTGCAGTCTCCTGGAGAAACAACTTGAGCTTAAAAGAAGCACAATGCCTGAACAAACTTACGGTATCAGGAAAGTCCTGCACCACCTGAGGGAGAACCCCGGACACACTGGAAGCTGCTGTGGAAAAGATGCCACCATGAGAAATCCCCTCCGTCTCCTCTTGGTGCACTTTTAGCCACAGGCTCTTTCCACCACGGTGTGCTAAGAATAGTGTCTGGGAGTCTTTTCTACGCCCTGCTTTTCAGGCAATTCAATTGTCCCGATGTACTCTTTAAGTTCTTTTTGAAACATCTGCACAACACAATATACATTTATTTATTCATTTATCGATTGTTTGATTGGCTCTGTTATCTGTCCTGTCAGTCTGTATCCTTGTTTTTTTTATGTTTCTGCAGCTGTATGCATCTGAATTTCCCCTTGGGATTAATAAACTTTATCTAATCTAATAGTTTCTAGATCTTTATCTAATCAAAAAGTTTCAGTCTTATGGCCATGACAGCAAGAATTCTTTTCGAAGTTCACCTGTGGATCTGTAAATGTTAAATAAATATGGCCATTATTGGGATTTACTCTCATTCAGAGTGCATGTCTCGGTCTGACCATCTTGGTGCAAGTTACAGTATTATTTATGATATTGATATTGATACAGCTTTGCACAGAATCTTACCTTATTACATTTTCCTCCTTCTTCTTCTTTTAATATTGCTATTATTATTATTGTGTGATAAAGCCTTACCATTAGTATCAGAAAACTACAAAGAATAATCATGATTTCCAAGGAAACTACAACATGTCCGCATGAGTACCACTGCCGTAAAATCGTAACGTTGTTCATTCTCAAACACAAACTCTTAATCCAAACTGCGAGTAATAGTAGAAGGCTTCATAAAAATGTTGTACACGGAGGTAGGACACATTTTTGTCCTAATTTGACTTTTAGTGCAATTCCTAGGAGTAATTCTGAGATGCTTAACAGATACAGGCTCGGGAGTCTGAGACGAGGATAAGAGTTCAAAATCCAAGAAGTCAGAAGTTTGAATGCAAGATCAATCCGTAAACTCGGATACTCTTGGAATATGAAGGTTTTTCATCAAGAATCATTTTGTTATACTGTGTAATGCAAAACTGCTATAATAGGAGTGAAAATGTAATTGGTGTGAGATCTGAATAAGAAAAAGTTGGTTTGTGCATTGTACTTTGTAATGTGTTCATAAAATTTAACAAAAAAAAGGTCGGATACTCTGGGAATGTCTAGGAGACCCTTAAACTGCTGCTCCGATGATGTCACAAGTGACACGCATCATAGGGAATTCTGGGAAACTACCATGACATGTGATGCAAAAGCATAAATACTTTTTAAATACAAATTAACTAAACTCAATTTCAGAAACATACTCCTAGTAATACAGAACTACTATAGAGAATTAATCATATGTGGAAAACATTAATATCACAACTACATTATATAATCTAACTGTACTCCATAAATACATCAGTTATTGAAAGTTAATTTTGGGTATTCTACCTTGAAAAAACAATTATACTTTTTGATAGCTAAAAATAATTTTAGCTAACAATGCTGTATGTGTTCTTAAATGGTGCTTATGGGAGAGGAAAATAAAAAGTCAATGAGCATTCATTATAAATCATAATCTGCTAGAGGAGGGCAATGTCATATTTATGGACAAAAACCAATTAACATGCAGTAGCACTTTTACCAAATTTAAAGGAAAATTCAAAAGATAAAACAGGACTGCCTTGAGACAACATTTCTCCTGTCCCTTTTATTTAAGAAAGTGCACCAGTCCTGATTAACACTTGGCAAAAGAGAGAACTCTGAAGATTCACTTCACTGCTGAAAGACCACCAGGGTTGCTTCCTCCGAGTTTTGCATTTGCCTATTGTTTGGCTAATTCTGAACACGAATAAAGCCCTGAAACAAAAAAAAGAGCCCACTGCAGTAGCATCTGCCAGTGCACAAACAGCTCACAACACAAGGCAGCTTATTCATTTACTTATAACATTAAATATACTAAAAAAAAAAAGCTGAAATGCAGAAAACGTAAATAAAATAAAAATAATTAAATGATAAGGAAAATCTGACTGTCACAATTGCCTGGTCGGGTCCATTTGGAATGGCTGATAACCAGATGTCCATTTAATCTCTAAGCATCAGTGGGAATTCTTTCACTGCAATATTTGACCATAAAGCCTGAAATAATGTGACACCACGCAAATAAAAATAAACGGTCATGGGAGTGTGAATAGATAGTAGATAGTGTGAAAGCACATGAACAACCGGCAGCTGGACAGAATTTCAAATAACAAGATAATAACTACACACTGACAAGAAGGCATCTAGTGATTTGTACAGGAACCAACCAATGTCAACTTGTATGCTGGATTTACGTTCACTTTCTATATAATGCTCAATCCTTCCAGGATCAAGCTACATTTTAATGTGTTTTTAACTGTGAGAAATGTGGAAGAAAAACTAGAAGCATAAACTGTGTTTGTGACTTGTATGTTTTTATCACCAAATTTAAATGAATCAATGATTATATTCTGCATATGTGTTTATGTGTAGTAAGATAGATAGATAGATAGATAGATAGATAGATAGATAGATAGATAGATAGATAGATAGATAGATAGATAGATAGATAGATAGATAGATAGATGTGTAAGGCACTATATTACAGATAGATAGATAGATAGATAGATAGATAGATAGATAGATAGATAGATAGATAGATAGATAGATAGATAGATAGATAGATAGATAGATAGATAGATGTGTAAGGCACTATATTATAGATAGATAGATAGATAGATAGATAGATAGATAGATAGATAGATAGATAGATAGATAGATAGATAGATAGATAGATAGATAGATAGAAATGAAAGGCACTATTAGATAGATAGATAGATAGATAGATAGATAGATAGATAGATAGATAGATAGATAGATAGATAGATAGATAGATAGATAGATAGATAGATAGATAGATAGAAATGAAAGGCACTATTAGATAGATAGATAGATAGATAGATAGATAGATAGATAGATAGATAGATAGATAGATAGATAGATAGATAGATAGATGTGTAAGGCACTATATTACAGACAGACAGACAGACAGACAGACAGACAGACAGACAGACAGACAGACAGACAGATAGATAGATAGATAGATAGATAGATAGATAGATAGATAGATAGATAGATAGATAGATGTGTAAGGCACTATATTATAGATAGATAGATAGATAGATAGATAGATAGATAGATAGATAGATAGATAGATAGATAGATAGATAGAGAGATGTGTAAGGCACTATATTACAGACAGACAGACAGACAGACAGACAGACAGACAGACAGACAGATAGATAGATAGATAGATAGATAGATAGATAGATAGATAGATAGATAGATAGATAGATAGATAGATAGATAGATGTGTAAGGCACTATATTATAGATAGATAGATAGATAGATAGATAGATAGATAGATAGATAGATAGATAGATAGATAGATGTGTAAGGCACTATATTACAGACAGACAGACAGACAGACAGACAGACAGACAGACAGACAGACAGATAGATAGATAGATAGATAGATAGATAGATAGATAGATAGATAGATAGATAGATAGATAGATTTGTGTCACTCTGAGTTTTCTTTCTTGTTACTTGAATATTGGCTCAGCACAAACAGCCTTCCTTCCACAAGTGCTGACATTGGATGAGTAATTCATAAATGCAATGGTGACCTTCTATTGACTTTTATGAGCATGTTTACAATTATGCACCCTTGATATATTGACAAGCCATATGTGCAATTACAGCACAGTTAATTTCTCAAATACTTTCAGCTGAATTTTCCAACTAGGCAATCTGGCGTATATTGTGGAAATGTTTTTGAACAGACGTCTGACGGCACGAGACAATCAGATAGAGTATCTGCTGCTTCATGTGGGATGTGGGCACATCCTTCGTGCTCGAGCCGTGATGACATTGCTGCTATGGAGGACTCTAAATTAGAAGCATCAGCGACTTGTGTAGAACATTCCTGGCAGAGAAAGAGGCAGAGGCAGGAGTGCGGCAGTGGCGCTGGAGCATTTAACTGAGAGCAGATATAAAATGAATAACACAAGTGGGTCTCTAGAGAAGTTAAAAGCTCAATGATGATCAGGTCAGAGCAGCATTTTTGTTTACTTATTTCACATTAATAATTACGCACTTTTTTGTTTTTAAATAAGAAGATTCTTAGAAAGCAGAAGATTATGTTAATAATGTAACTACAGTCTTTATTGCTTTTAATCATTTGCTTCCTGTATTAATAGAGAGCTGACACTGAAACATTAACCATTGAAGTTTCCCACACTGCTCTCAAATGCAGAGTACACTTTTATTTATTTATTTATTTATTTTTATTTATTTATTTTCCAGAACAGAAGACAGATGAGGGCCAGATGACTGCACCTTTCTAAATTCACTGCTCAATCCTCCAAAGATATCATTGTGTTTAACAACATTGCATTACTCAGATGGCAGTGATGGTTTAGCCTTTTGGCTCCTCGGTCTGAGAGAAGATACTAAAGCCAGTGCAATTAAAAGCTCTACCTTTTCTCTTCCTCGAGTCTTTCTAATGTGAAACGCTAGGCTGCTCATGCAGATCACCTCCACTGAGCTGCTAATCTGAACTGTGGACCCCACAGAGTGTTGCAAATTATTACCTTTAAAAAAATGTGAAGTTTGCTTGTACAACAATAAACTCCAATGATGACAGACTGTCAGTCGGGTGGGAGAAGGCTGAAGACGAAAAGACCTTTTGTTGCTATTTAGGGTCACTCACGTGTGCAGCTTAAAACGCTTCTTTTAAAGTTCCTTCTCTCTTCTATTATAGTTCAAAACCACCTATTATCTGTTTGATAAGTTCGGCTCTTAAGCTCACAGCTAATCCAGGTGGATTTGTTGTTTTTCCCCAATCAAATATTTTAGATGTTATCCCTAACAATTATTTGTGGCAAAAGAAAAGGTAATAATTGAATAGTCAACAATGCACCTTGTACCAGATTAACTTTTATTCCACCTCCATTCTTCCATTTCACAAGAGAACCAAAGTAAATGAATGAGTCAGCATCCAAATGTGACTGTACGCATCATTCTTCACCTGATTGGAGGTTACAGGGTGCCAGCACCAGAGCTTTCAGCAAGTGGCCTAAGACAAGCAAAACAGGGAATATGACACATTGATACATTAAGCTGGTGGTAGAAAGCCTGCCTGAGCTCCAATTCTGTGCTCTCCGACCTTCTCTCTGAACGGTGCCTGCGTCTTCTGTGCTTTTTAGTCTACGGCTGGACGGAATCTGCCATGGAGCACCGCCCTGAGATAAAAAGGTTCGGAAAATTGGTGGATTTTTTTGGCTGACTTTGGAAGGCAGTCATACTCCTGATCAAAACAATATTTTTCCAGTAGAGCCACAAATTGGGGAAATGTTAAAAAAATAAAATAAAAAAGGTAAACCTTCTAATTTCTTCACATCCTGCATTGGAATTTATATTTGGGGACAGTCATCAGTGTAAAGGAAAATACGTTAGTAACGGTGTTATGTTTAACATTCCCAAACCTTAGTTTTATGTTTAACTGCAAAATTAAAGTGCCCTCCATAATGTTTGGGACAAACACCTCTTGAGCACAGCCATCAGCAGTGTGTCTGTCTGCAGAGAGAGTGTCGACCAGGTAGAGAGGTTTACTTACCTCAGCAACGACAGTCATATCTCTGGTGACTCTTCCAAAGATGTCAGTAGACAGTCTGGGAGAACATGGAGGGTCATGAGGTCACTGGAAAGGGGTGTGTGACGATCCCAATATCTCAGCCAAAGGACGAAGGTCCAAGTCTTTACAGTCCTGGTGCTTCCTATCTTGCTACATGGTTGCGAGACATGGACGCAAGTGATAAAGAGTGGACTTTTTTGGTACTGTGTCGCTTCAGAGAATCCTTGGGTACCGCTGGTTTGACTTTGTGTTGAATGAGCAGTTGCTCATGGAGTTCCGAATGAAGCACATGACCTGCATTGTGAGGGAGTGTCAGTTACAGCACTACGGCCATGTGGTGCAATTCCCCGAGGGTGATCTGGCTCATAGGATCCTCATTGTTGAGGGCCTGAGTGGCTGGACCTGGTCAAGGGGATCCCCACGGAACACCTGGCTGAGGCAAATAGAGGGTCATTTCTGGTGGTTGTGACTAGACCACACGTCTGCCTGAGGGATTGCCAACTAGGATCCCGAGCTGTTTCATCATGTGGCCGGTGAGGTAATGCGCTGTACCAGTGCATGCTCCCCAATCTAACCTGACCTGTATACTACCGCTGTGTCCCCGTATACTTGAAACTGTTGGTGAAACAAATGAAAAAAGGTCTTTAAAGACAGCTCATTAATGAACAGATTACAGAGTAACAAAATGGTGGTTAAGTAGAATAATGACAGGATTCTCCAAAGAGACACAGTACCGAAGAAGTCCAGTCTTCGTCTCAGGTTACTGGATATCGTCCATTTCTCGCAACCATATAGCAAGGCAGGAAGCAACAGAACTCTAAAGACTTTGACCTTCGTAGATACCGTGAGTACCACACACCCCTTTCCAGCGACCTCATGGTTTTGTCTCTCTTTAGATAGATAGATAGATAGATAGATAGATAGATAGATAGATAGATAGATAGATAGATAGATAGATAGATAGATAGATAGATAGATAGATAGATAGATAGATAGATAGATAGATATGAAAGGCACTACACTATATAATAGATAGATAGATAGATAGATAGATAGATAGATAGATAGATAGATAGATAGATAGATAGATAGATAGATAGATAGATAGATAGATAGATAGATAGATAGATAGATAGATAGATAGATAGATAGAATGTTTATGTTTCCCTGAATGGAATTGAAGAGTTTCATAGTGTTGGGGTGGAACGATCTCCTCAGTCTGTCAGTGGAGCAGGACAGTGACAGCAGTCTGTCGCTGAAGCTGCTCCTCTGTCTGGAGATGATACTGTTCAGTGGATGCAGTGGATTTTCCATGATTGACAGGAGCCTGCTCAGCGCCCATCACTCTGCCACGGATGTCACACTGTCCAGCCTTCTAAGGAAGTATAGTCGGCTCTGTCCTCTCTTGCACAGAGCATCAGTATTAGCAGTCCAGTCCGATTTATCATCCAGCTGCACTCCCAGGTATTTATAGGTCTGTACCTCTGCACACAGTCACCTCTGATGATCATGGGGTCCATGATTCCACACTCAGTGCATTTTCGAAAGGTGTAATGGTGGGAGTAGTACAGGAGGTGCTTTCCAATAAAAAGCCCCATTTAGGCCTACTAAATTTCTATCTTCTCACTTTGGGTCATTATAGCGTTTTTCACAAGTACATGTAAAAAAAAGAATGTGATAACTGTAATGCGGAATTTATGTTAATGATTAGCTGTCAGTTAAATATTAACAGAGCAAGATGCAGAAGACATGACGATATGGAAGAAAATGATCTGCTGTGGCAATCCCTAACGGGAGCAGCAGAAAGAAGAAGAAGAAGATTAGCTGTAAGTTATAGGTGGTCCTCCATTTCTTTGACTTTGGCAAAGTGGTCCTTAGTCCAACACATTTTAAGACACACTGATCTAAGATACTTGAAGTGAACGCAAGATTGCCATTGAACAGTAGAATGAAAACATGAAAAAAAAGACAAGCACAAGCAAGGTGAAAACCCTCACTGCATCATGTAATTCTAGCCAACAATTGAATTACAACAAAAGCAAAATTTCATTCATACTTTACATACTGTATATACTCGCGTATAAGTCGGGTCTTGAAACTCTAAAATTCGATCATAAAATCAGACCCCAACTTGTAAATTTTTTTTTACATCACCTTGCATCCTCCAATCTCACACCAGTTTCTCAGACACATTGAAATTTGTTGCAGCAGCGCAGTTACCAATTTCTTTCGCTACTTCCAATGACTTTTAATTTAAAACCAGCTTCATATTTTCTTCAGATCGAATGCTCCATCGTACATAAGGGTTGCTCTTACGATAAAGGTGTATGAGGGTGTGAGATATAAAAAACACAAAACAGTGCAAACGTCGCTTTGGAATAGTTTGGGTACTACCGTGTGGTCACGTAGGCACAATACATATAAAAACAAGGCCGTGTGCTCCGTGGTTACTCTCTCAGGTGGGAGTTACCATATCATAATCTCTTTGACCAATAGCGTGACTTTTCACCATTTGACTTATATGACCGACATTATAAAATACCAGAAATGATATGGTACAATCAAGTCTCGACTTATCCGTGGGAGAACTTATCCACGAGTATATACGGTATATTATAAAATGTCAAGAATGATAACTGAAATCCAAAAAGATTGTGTTTAAAATCACTGCCATTATTTTGGAAATAGTCAAAGCTCTGGAGACCTCTGCACAAAGAACTCATTTAAGAAGTGAATTACTTCAGCTTCATTATAACAATGAATACAAATGAAAACCCTTCTGAATTTTTCTATCTTGTTCCGTGCATTAAAAATAAAAAGGGAACCGTGTGCCTTGAAGTCTTCTTCAATAAACTATAAAACACTCCGCCACTTCTTAGTACAAAAACATGGAATTGACAGCAGAGATCAAATTAATATTAATCTTGGCCGAGAGCTCAGAACTAAGAAACACTGAAAATGCTTGCCCTGCTATGGCAAGCAAATGAATTCCAACTTCATTGGACTCCTAACTTAAATTAACTGCAGCTCAATTGGAAAGAAATGTGAAGGGTCTTTCTTTATTACAGTCAGTCAGTTAGTCATTGTCCAACCCACTATATCCCAGAGCTGTTTTCATGCAGCTCTAAAAGTGTTAATGGCTTCCAACTTGCTGCACTGCCAGTCGCATGATGTCAGCACAATTCTAAGTACAGATAACCTGATTATCTGCTACATATTTTATCTTAAAAAGTTACATTCAAAAGCTACTGTGTGATAAAGACCTTCAAATTTTGTGTTTTTCGTATCCACAAAAGAGATCAACTGAGTAAAGTAACATCAGTATGGGCAACTGTCTGAGACCAAGTGTTACAGGACAAGGGTACAAAATTGGTAATTACAAGTGAAGAGTTCATGACAAAAATACAAGCCAGGAGAAATGATTGCTAGATTAGAAAACTTAACAGCTAATATCAGTTAGACAGAAATTTTTCATAGGACTCCTCCAACTTACTGATTAAAGATTTAGAACACACCATCAAATGACTGCACACCCACAGCTCCTCAAATTAAGGAATCATCTTGATTAATTTTTTGTAGATATAGTGGATTATGCATTGGAGCTCCACTCGAATCAATGACTGTTTCGAAGAACAAAACTTACAGTAATATGTTACAGTCTTTCATTGTGGTGATTTTTCTAGATAGAGCAGGTGTGTAAGAGCAGAGACGGAAAATAAATGAAGCTGACAGAGATGAAGTTTATGGACATGTGATGGTCAAAAATATAGGAAGAAGTAAAAAAGCAGCAATTGTCAATACCCATAAGACGTTATACAGAAAAGTCAGTGAAAATACACTTCCAGAAGGATTAGTATTATTAGTTTTCCCCCAAACTAATATGCAGTCAAAACATTTGTTTAAGAGAGTTTGAATCCAAGAAGTGGATGTCTGGATTACCACGCCTCTATCTTAAATACGGTCAACGCAGCGTCTGTACTTCTCCATGCCGTGGTGTGTTTCCTTGATTATGGTTATTCTCCTGTTTCTTTGTTTATTTCAATGTATCTCTTTTCATGTGGTTATAATTAAATATTTTTTTTAATTTTCCTTTGTTTTTTACATTCACGTATAAGTATTGTAATCGTCCAAAAATACAGCCATCAAAATCTCAACGTTTTAGACCTCCCTGACTTTCTCGTTTACAAAGTGTAGGGAAAGTACTGTAATCATCCAAAAATTCCATTTTGAGATTTTGATGAATCTCTACCTATTCAGATCTCCTTGAGTCCGAAAATACCATTTTTGGAATTGTCTGTGTATCTGTCTGTGTGTGTGTTTGTTTGTGTGTGTGTATGTAAACACAATAACCTGAGTACACTTTCAGTTAGGCCAACCAAATTTTGCATACAAGTATTAGGTAGAAAATGTACATTTCTATTAACTTTTGGGCTATTTTCGCTAACCGGAAGTGTTACTTTATCTTTTATGTACTATTTAGCTGCTATGTATTTTGCATGCTTCTCCTATGTTCCTTGTACTGTGTGGGTGGAACCCTAAGTGGCGGGGCCATCCTGATGTTACTGCTGGTGGACTGCCCTCAGCCTTCATATTCTGAAGCTGAGAATAGATCCTTCGGTGATTCATTGAAGTTCAAAGATGGTGTATTGATTTTCTACTTTATGGATTTGACCTTCCGTTTTGTGAGTTTTGTTTATCAGATTGTAATTTAGGATTTCCTTGCTTTGGGTTGCTTTTTAGCCAATCGTTTTTGTCTTCTTTAATGTTTTGTCTTAAATGTACTTTTTGCATATCTTAAGATTTTGCTTTGGTCAAGTCCTTCCTAGACAAAGTGTTTTACAGTTCCTCTCTATAGAAGTGCATTTATGGTATGTTTTTGGGATATTAAAGATATTCTGAACTTTTGAAACCAAAAAAAAATCCTTTTTAAGGAAAGTGTAGGCCAAAGCCGGCCAAAGGACTATTGGAGTCAGGCTGCCTTAGAGTTTGCAGCAGCATCTAAATAAGAATGGAATTAGGAGACACAGTGGAGATTTAGTAACAGGAAGACAGTCTTCTAATACAAAGGTTGTTTGAAAAGTTCAGTAAATTTCTATGAGATGGTGCCACAATTCATGGCTGATGTCACGAGTAGCAAGTGTCACTCTTCAAAGTACGTCAGGCCAAATTTCAGCCAGAACCGACGCATTCTTTACATTCTACAGACATTTGAAGTGATTTTCCAAAAAACTGTGTTTAACATGTTTTTACCATATATATAAAATGACCCTCATAAACAATTCCAGGATATGAAACTAAATAGTAAATCTATCACCATAGCAGAGGAGTCGAAACCCAAAATAATTTCACATAACCAAAATGTAAGATGAAAGTCATAGTCAATTATGAAAAGGACTTCATTGCCAGAAATCAGATTAACACTAATGAGAATGCGATTCATTTCTTTGTTTATCCACAAACTTGGATACACGGGGGAATGTAAAATATGTTGGAGGAGTCAAAAAACATAATAAATTTCACATAATGAAAATGTAGGGTGAAACCTGCAGTCCATTAACAAAATAAATCCATCCATCCATCCATCCATCCAGTTTCCAACCCGCTGAATCCGAACACAGGGTCACGGGGGTCTGCTGGAGCCAATCCCAGCCAACACAGGGCACAAGGCAGGAACCAATCCCGGGCAGGGTGCCAACCCACCGCAGAACAAAATAAATCATCAGCAGAAATCAGACTGAAACACTAATGAGAATGCAAGTCACTTATTTGTTGATCCACAATCTTGGACAACTTAGAGAGTGTGGAAGTAGTTGAAAAGACAAAAAACCAAAATAATTCCACATAACCAAAACATGACATTAGAACACTCTAGATGAGAACAGGCCATTCAGGCCAACAAAGCTTGCCAGTCCTAGCCACTTATTTCTTCCAAAAAAACATCAAGTCGAGTTTTGAAAGTCCCTAAAGTCTTACTGTCTACCACACCACTTATTCCAAGTGTCTATCGCTCTTTGTGTAAAGAAAAATGTCCTAATGCTTGTGCAAAATTTACCCTTAACAAGTGTGTCCCCGTGTTCTTGATGTAAGATGAAAGTCACAATCAATTACCAAAATAATTAATTGTCAGAAATCAGACTGAAATAATAACGAGAATACTAGACGTTTTTTTGTTGATCCAGAAATTTGGACAAACTGGGAACTGATGAAGAAGAGAACAAGATAAAAAACAAAATAATTGCACATTATTTTGAAGAGACAAAAAACAAAACAATTTCACATAACCAAAATGTAAGATGAAAGTGAAAGTCAATTAGAAAAGAATTCATTGCCAGAAATCAGAATGAAACACTAATGAGCATGTCAGTCACTTCTTTATTGATCCACAAACTTGGACAAACTAGGAAGTACAAAATGCTGACCTTTACCTACTTGGTGATGCCATTCACCGCACACTTCCAGTTGACATTTACAGACACTTATTTGGCTGATGCCTTTATCCATGGCGACTAACAACTGTTATGATGCAATTGGTTCCATTACTTTTGGTTTTCCGATTAGAGCACAGGCAGATGAAGTGACTTGCTCACGGTCACACAGCGTCAGTAGCAGGATCTGAACCCACTCAGTGTTTGACGTTCAGAGCCTTAACCACTATGCCACACTGCCTTGCACACCAATTGCTTGGCAATCAGACCAAAGAGAATGCAAAAAATGGCGTCCACATCCCAAAACAAAATGGCGCTGCCATAAATCATATTCACTTTGTGGAGACTGGCTCGGACACAGACAGGCAGACACATTCATGTCACCCAACACATGTTTATTTACAGTATATACATTGTCCGTACTGTGCTCACAAGCCCCAAAGACCCCAAAGTCCTGGCCACAACACAATGCCTTCTTCAGGCCGCCTCCTTGTCCTCCTCCTGACATCATCTTACTTCCTCCCGACTCTTGTCCTTGACTGGAGGGAGGCGGCCCCTTTTATCCACACCCGGATGTGCTCCAGGTGCTCCCCGGCAATCTTCCACAGACACTCCCCAGTGTGGCAGAAGTGTCGGCTGTGTACCCGGAAGCACTCCGGGTGTCCCCTCTTCTCTTCCCCCCAGCACATCCTGGTGTGGCAGAAGCGCTGGGGTCCAGGGTCCCCAAGGCATCAGGGCACCCCCTGGCGGTGGCCACGGGCTCCTACAGGGTAGAGGCCCCCAATACAACCAGGGAGGACGCCCCCTCGTGTCCTGGAGGAGGCACAAGCCCTCCTCAACTCCTCCTGGGCGTCCTGGCCGGGCATGGACGCCCGCCGGGCACCACAACTTTTAAACATTTTTAAGAACATACCTAAACAAAAAATAAATGAACCCATTGTGTACCCCCTTAACCCACCAAAAGATGCTTTGATTAGTTTTAAAGCCCAGAGGAAGATGGTAAAAAACTAAAATACAACTCAGATAATGACAGCAATAATGGCACTAGAACTAGAAATAATAACACAAAGTAAGGATCCAAAATGGTACAGCTTTTCAGAAAGACAACAAAATAGTGCCACACAAATGTCACTAACATCCATCACCCCATCAATTTTCTTAAACCGCTTATCCAGGGCAAGGTTGTGGGGAAGCTAGAGCCTTTCTCAGCAATCTTGATTTATAACAATAAACCAGAACAGTCCAAAATGAATCCATGTATATTTTAAACAAAGATTCATAACACTCGCTGGAGAAGCAAACTAATCAAGAAAAATGCTTGACCTTGGTTTGAAACGAGAAGAGTGAAGGTAAAGCGTTAACAAAGCATCATCAATAACACTAACAAACAAGTCTCATCTGGCAAGTTCGACTTAACAAAAAAGCAAGGCTTTATCCAAGGATGATGCCAGCTGTCTCGGCTTAAAAAGGGACTACCACCTGCCCCTTATCTCCTACCCATGACACAAAGTTCGAGATGCAGTCTGCATAGCCTAACAGCACCCAGATGCCATGTAATTCCAAACAGCAGCTAGTGTTTGCCAACCTGCAAGCGATTACTGTGAACTACAGATGAACGCGGGGAGATGTGCGCAGCAATGAAGGATTTGCTCTCCTTAACCTGCCACCTCATTGCCTTATGTTGCAAAAAAAAGGTGAGGATGAGAGTTAATGTTATTCACGTAATTCAAATAAAAGTAGACACGAGCAATGAGAACTATACGTGTTCTTATGGTGCATTGCTAAATACTTGAGAAAAAGACATTTGAAAGAACTGTGTAAAGCATAATTCAAATATAGAGGTCAGGATAATACATTTTAAAGTGCAAAACAAACTAAGGAGAATATAAGCAGGCTTTGAGTTGGGATACAAAGCCTGGGAGGAGAACAACAATCTCCTTGACATGCATTTTTTTTTTTGCTCAGTTAGTCATAAAGCCATGAAGCAAAACATGTTTCCTCCTATTATAAGCATATGAATACAAAGCAAAGCTATTAATAGTTTTTGTGTATCTCGTGATGGGTTAGCACCCGTTGGTGTGGCTTACAACCCAGTCAGAATGGATACATGGACAGCACCTCACTTTGAAGCAGGACAGAAAAGAATACAGAGCTACTAATATACCGAATGACAGATTGAGACGAGCTGCTAGCAGAGAGTCTACTGGCACACTGACAGTGATGAGCTGCTAATAAGCAGACAAAAAAACTGATGAACTGACACCCAGACAGACCCTGGTGAGCTGCCAATCGACAGGCCCCAAACTGATGAGCTGCCAATAGATGGACAAAAGGGGAGGGCTTGCCAATAGGCAGGCAAAAGCCAATGAGCTGCTCTTACTGAGACTTACAGACAGTGATGAGCTGCTAACACTCATCCATTCTCTAACACGTGAGAATTGGTACCTACACCACTATTGGGTGCAATGTGGAAAACCAGCTTTGGACAGGATGCCAGTTTATCGCAGGGCACACTCGTCCACACACCCATACTCACTCATGCTGAGCTGACGAACAGTCTGTTAATAGCCTAATATGAACAGTCAGAAACGATGAGCTGCCAAAAATCAGGCAGACGGTACTGTTGAGCTGCTAACAGATTGGACAGACAGCAACGAGCTGCTAATAGGCAGACATAAACCTGATGAGATGACAAAAGACAGACCGACTGACATTGGTGAGGTGCTAACAGATAGGGAGACACTGATGAGCTGCCACCAGACAGAAACAGATCACAGAGACTGATGAGCATTTAATAGATACTGCAGACATTCAGACAGAGGAAGGCTGCTAACATCCATCCATCCATTGATTCGTTTTTAAACCCACTCACTTATCCAGGTTAGGCTCTCATGGGAACAATAGGTATGACAGTAGCATTTCACTACAAGGTGGAAGTCAACCCTGCACAAGGTGCCAGTCCAGCAAAAGACCCACTCAAAAACACACCTGCACTCAGTCATGACAACTAACTGACAGAGATGAGCTAGTAACAGACAGACATTAATAACAGAGAGTCGTGAAGTTAATGACTGACGGATATCGATGAGTTACCAATAGACCAATAGATAGATGACAAGACATTAAAAAGCATCTGTGGTCCCTAGGTGGGGCTCCAGCCCCCCAAACACCTGTCACATGCTCAGATACACGTAGCAAAGAACACAAAAGCTTTTTATTGTTTGAAACTCTTCACTGGCAAGAGTTTCCCACACAACAATCATAGCCACAATTCAAATCAGCACACAGCAATATTCTTTTTCTCTGCCATCTCTCTGCCTTCTCTCCTCCACTCTGCCCCAGAGTTGTAGCAGGGAGCTCTTTTTATGTGACACCTGGAAGCACTTCCAATGTCCCAAAGCTATGGTTCAGAGCCTGACAAAGTAAGGCTCCCCAGTCCCCACACCACCTTCTGGCAGCGCCAACGGAACCCAACAGGGCTGAGTTGGTAAACTCCATTTCCAAGGATGCTCTATGGGAATCCGTGGCAATGCTGTAGACCAGGGGGGCTGCCATCTAGTGTCCAGGAGGAGACAAAACCCTGTGTAAGATGTCCCCCCTGTTCTCTCAAGCTGAGGGCGTCCCAGCTGGGTAAGGTTCCTGGCCATCTTTCACAGCATCACAGCAAATAGCACACAGACTGGAAGGCAGAGATGAGCTGCTAACAGCCTGATTAAAGAGAAGCTAACTATATACTAACACAGCGTTTCTCAACATTTAAGTATTTGAGACCAGAGTTTTCATAACAGTTTTAATTGCGCCCCCCCTAACGTTTTTTTGAAACCCTAATAAAATTTATTCCTATATTTTTTGGTGCCGATACACCGCTACAAGTTTAAAATTTCCCTACGAATAGCCAAATTACGCCACATATGGCAACATTTGTGCCCCCTTTTTGTTACATCACATTTACGCCCCACAGTTTGAGAACCGCTGTACTAACAGACAGACAGACACACAAAGAGACAATGATGAGCTACTAAAAACAAGATTGTCATAATGATGACATGCTGATAGACAGACAGATATTGACGATCCGTCAATAGACTAACACTGATGAACTGCTAGGAGATAGACAACCAAACATTAATAAGCAACAAATACACAGGCTGGAAGGCAGAGATGAGCCACTAACAGATTGAGTATGAGAAGCTAACTATATATTGATAGACAGACAGACAATCTTGAGGTGCTAAAAGTGCATAATGACAATATGCTGATCCATTCAGGGAGTCAGAGTCAGGACGCTAGTTCTTCTGTGTCGCCAATTACAATAGAAGGATATTAATGGGCTGTCAAAAGACCATAACCATGAGTTGCCACGAGATACAGCAAGACAGATAGACAGACAAGCAGGCATTGGAGAGCTGCTACCACACAAATGACCAGACATTAATAAGCTTCTAAAACACTGATTGAAGGGCAGTTCTGGTGTCTTATGGGGGTCCTCTAGATGCAAATGGACTCTGGAGTCGGTACACAAAACTTTCGACTCAAACTCCGACCCCGGCTCCTCAATTTCTGATACCACCAACTCCTCAGTTTGTAATTAGGCTGATATATTTACTGTGTTGATTGAAGGCACACAGCATACAAGACACAAGGCACTTCATCACTGCCAGCGTGAATCATCAGGCTACTTTAGAGCACTGTTACAGTTTAAAGATTATAGTGATGTTGTTGTGGCTTACAAACACAGACTAACCATTAAATACAAAACTAAACTCAAAACATTAAAAAAGAAGCTATATTTTTTTATGAGACGTCTTAAAGAAAAAATTGTTTAATCAATTCAGTATATGTGAAATTGGAAATTTTAAGATATCCTCTTATATAATACGCTACCGTGGCTGTCCGTTTGTCTGTCCAGGATTTTAAATCACCTGAAGCTCGCAAACCCATCCATTGATCCATCCATTATCCAACCCGCTATACCCTAACTACAGGGTCACGGGGGTCTGCTGGAGCCAATCCCAGCCAACACAGGGCGCAAGGCAGGAAACAAACCCCGGGCAGGGTGCCAACCCACCGCAGGACACACACCATTTGACCCATTCACCTGAAAATTGGTACACATATACTACGTGACATCTACCATCTACTTTCGGGGTGATGATTGACCTCCAAAGTTATTCCTCTTTTTATTTTTATTTTATTTTATTGTAGCATCAACTCTCGGCAGCGGCCAGCAGGGCGGCCCTGCGGCGCATGCGTACGGGCGCTGTTCTCATTACTACCACCTTCACCGTCACTTCCCCTACCTTTTCATATCTTAAATTATTTTTGAAGCAGACTGAAGACAGCTTAAGTGAAAAATTAAGGAAAACATACTGCTGTAAGTAATTGCAACACAAACACTGACTTAATTACTTTTAACGCAAAAAGATGTCGAAGAAAGAAGAGAAGAAGCGGGCCGCTAGGGTGGAGAAAAGAAGAGCTGCTCAGGAAGCAGCAAGTGCATCAACCTCTGAGCAAACGAGTGCTAAACGTACAGAGAAAGAGGAGCAAAACTATAAGCCAAGTGTATTCACTGCACGTTATTGTGCAGTGCGCCATTACCGGTTATATTATAATTTACATTTAGTCAGAGCTGGACTCAAGTACATTTTTCCTGACTCCGTCTCCAGTAACCCAATAATTGCTTCCAACTCCAAGATTCCGACTTCACAGCCCTGTGTGTATAACATCCTTCAGTGACGTCCATCGACAGGCTTGGTGACAGAAAAGTCTCCTGGTAAAATGATGAGCATGCTCCTCTGACTTTGCCTTCTCAGAGATTAGGAAACCAAATACATTTCTAAAACTGAGTCACCTCTATATGTTTTTTTTTTTTATTTTTGCAAATTAGCATACCTTAGAATGTTTATGGAGAAAATCTTAAAATTTAAAATGAATGCTGATTCATCTTAGGGCATTTTTCCTCTGCATCAGCACTTACTATACTTTAGCGTTAAATTTTCATATTGCACACTTCACCACCATACATCATTGTCTAGCAAGGAAAATAAAACCTTCTAATGCAAAATAATTCTCATATATCAGGAATAGCACAGCAGAGATTTTTCTACTAAATTGGAGTTATATATACGGTTACACAGTTAAAAAGAAATGCAGAAGCTAAAATATCAATGCAGACTAAATAGTGCTGCTCGCAGAAAATATGCTGTATATACAGAATCTAATTTTTCAATGAGTGCTTCATTAATCATAAAGACTGAAACCATGTGTACAATAATATATACTGTACTAATTATTTTCTACATTCCTTTATCCCATTTTGAGTTACACAGAAGCCAAAATCAGCTTCATTCTGACCACTTAAAATTAAACTAAACTGCTTTTCCAAACGTGAAGTAGTGAGAAGTCAAGTAAAATGTCATTTTGCTTGACTTCTCACTACATTCATAATGGCTAACATGGTACAACACCCTAGTACAAAAGTGAAGTACAAAGAGTGGAAAAAAAAAGAATAATGCAAATGATAAATGAATAATTCAACATTAAATTAAGAGACATTAAGACCCATGTGGCAACAAATGTCAACTTGAAAGGTGAAAACCAACTTCTTGTTGAAGGCTGCCTGCGCTGTCATATTATATTTTGGGCCCAGACATATAAAATACTGTTACTATCGTTTTTTTATGAAGTACAATTGAGTTAAACCAAGAGAATGAAAGAATTAATCAAAATGAGGTGAGTGGCATGGAGGCAGGTACAGCCGTCTCACAACCCACAGTCCTCGATTTGAATTCTAGCCCACTCACAGTCTCCATGTTCTTATTGTGGCAGGGTGGGTTTCCTCTTCTAGTACTCGAGTATTAACTTAATTTTAGATCACTTTGCAGGGCTCTGTTTCCCCATTGACATTAAAGTGTATTTTCTGCTAATCGATGTCAGAAATCCAAATGAAATCCACTGAGACTCAATGTTGCATAACAAGAAAATGGCAAAACTTCCATGGGGGTAAAAACTACTTAGAAGCACTGTAGAAAAATATGCCAGAGAAACAATGAATAAAAGTGTCCACACAATGATTCAGCTGAAATGGCAAGTTAAGCTACCCAGACCATTAGATAAAGCCCTGATTTTTATTCAGGTCCTGACATGTCATGCCAATCAATAACCTATTACTAGAGAGCCATGAACAAAATTAACTTCTCGCACTAGTTGCAGAATGAGCAGTTTACAGCATTCCCAAGTGAAATTTCAACAATATATGGAGATGTCAGCAGTGGTGCGTCCACTTACTGTACAAGCTGATCATTTACATAAGTGCATTCTGGTACTTCTGAAGTATTCCTTCCATCTGTTATTGAATAAGTCAATCGAGTTCATGGTAATAGGGGCCAAGTCCATCAGGCATAAGACATAAACCAGCCCAGGATGGAAGTACTGGTCCATCATGGTGCCAACTCACACGGGCATTCATATTGGGATAATTCACAGGTTAACTTAACCTTCAGATCTCTGTGATGCAGAATTTAAAAACAGAGGAGTGCTAACATAGACATAGGGAGAATATGCAGACAACACCCTAGAGACACAGTGATTAGGCTAGAAATTGAACTCAAATATACTACAACGGTGAGGCAGCAGCCTTATGACGTCCTGCATTATTTGAATATGCACAAAACATACAACACCAAATGCAAGTTATATACAGTCATGTGAAAATTTAGTATCCACAATGAAATGGGTTTTTTTTTTCCTTTTCAACATATGTGGATTTCAAACTTTGATCTTCATTTAAACAACATCTAAGATGAAGGTGATATAATGAATCAAACATCATGCAACACATAGACATTTTGTACTCCATTGTATACTATAAATTAGAACATTAGAATAATCTAGACAAGAACAGGCCATTCAGCCCAACAAACCTCGCCAGTCCCTCTACTTAATTCTCCTAAAGTAACATCAAGTCGAGTTTTGGAAGACCTTCTGTCCACCACACTACTTGGTCACTTATTCCAAGTGCCTATGGTTCTCTGAGTAAAGAAAAACTTTCTAATGTTTGTGTGAAATTTACTCTTAACAAGTTTCCAACTGTGTTCCCATTGTCACACACATGTGCATGGGAGGCAGCTGAAGGGCTCACAAAGGGATAATTCCATGCCAGACCAGAGGGTGGCAGAGTCCCCTGACCCTTCTTCTTTATCACCGGGAGACCAACCAGGGGAAAATTTGCATGGACTAGATGACGTCACTTCTGGTTCCAACCCCAGTGACGTCTCTTTCGGTTCAGGCCTACGATAACATCACTTCCCCTGCCTGGCTTTAAAACCACCATGTTTGCCTGTCTGTATTGTTCTACTGTATTGTTGGACTGAAGTCTGTTGAGACCTGTTTTTTCATCAAACCAAACTTTCATCGTTGACAGCCTGTTTCAAGTATACTGGTGGTTGCTCCCACACCTTTTCCTGTGTTTGTCGATTCCATTCATTGCATGTTCTTGATGAACTCATTTTAAAGTCACAGTCTTGATCCATTGGACTAATTCCCTTCAAAATTTTAAACACTTCAATCATGTCTCCTCTTAATCTCCTTTTGCTTAAACTGAAAAGGCTCATCTCTTTTAATCTTTCCTCATATTTCATCCTCTGTAGCCCTGGAATCAGCCTAGTCGCTCTTCTCTGAATCTTCTCTTGTGCTGCTATGTCCTTTTTGTAGCCTGGAGACCAAAACTGCACACAGGACTTCAGATGAGGCCTCACCAGTGGGTTATAAAGACTTCAGCATAACCGCCTTGGACTTTTACTCCATACATCCATCCATCCATCCATTGTCTCCCGCTTATCCGAGGTCGGGTCGCGGGGGGCAGCAGCTTGAGCAGAGATGCCCAGACTTCCCTCTCCCGGCCACTTCTTCTAGCTCTTCCGGGAGAATCCCAAGGCGTTCCCAGGCCAGTCGAGAGACATAGTCCCTCCAACGTGTCCTGGGTCTTCCCTGGGGCCTCCTCCCGGTTGGACGTGCCCGGAACACCTCACCAGGGAGGCGTCCAGGAGGCATCCTGATCAGATGCCCAAGCCACCTCATCTGACTCCTCTCGATGCGGAGGAGCAGCGGCTCTACTCTGAGCCCCTCCCGGATGACTGAGCTTCTCACCCTATCTTTAAGGGAAAGCCCAGACACCCTGCGGAGGAAACTCATTTCAGCCGCTTGTATTCGCGATCTCGTTCTTTCGGTCACTACCCATAGTTCATGACCATAGGTGAGGGTAGGAACATAGATCGACTGGTAAATTGAGAGCTTCGCCTTGCGGCTCAGCTCCTTTTTCACCACGACAGACCGATGCAGCGCCCGCATTACTGCGGATGCCGCACCGATCCGCCTGTCGATCTCACGCTCCATTCTTCCCTCACTCGTGAACAAGATCCCGAGATACTTGAACTCCTCCACTTGGGGCAGGATCTCGCTACCAACCCTGAGAGGGCACTCCACCCTTTTCCGGCTGAGGACCATGGTCTCGGATTTGGAGGTGCTGATTCTCATCCCAGCCGCTTCACACTCGGCTGCGAACCGATCCAGAGAGAGCTGAAGATCACGGCCTGATGAAGCAAACAGGACAACATCATCTGCAAAAAGCAGTGACCCAATCCTGAGCCCACCAAACCGGACCCCCTCAACGCCCTGGCTGCGCCTAGAAATTCTGTCCATAAAAGTTATGAACAGAATCGGTGACAAAGGGCAGCCCTGGCGGAGTCCAACTCTCACTGGAAACGGGTTCGACTTACTGCCGGCAATGCGGACCAAGCTCTGGCACCGATCGTACAGGGACCGAACAGCCCTTATCAGGGGGGCCGGTACCCCATACTCTCGGAGTACCCCCCCACAGGATTCCCCGAGGGACACGGTCGAATGCCTTTTCCAAGTCCACAAAACACATGTAGACTGGTTGGGCAAACTCCCATGCACCCTCCAGGACCCTGCTAAGGGTATAGAGCTGGTCCACTGTTCCGCGACCAGGACGAAAACCACACTGTTCCTCCTGAATCCGAGGCTCGACTATCCGACGGATCCTCCTCTCCAGGACCCCTGAATAGACTTTTCCAGGGAGGCTGAGGAGTGTGATCCCTCTGTAGTTGGAACACACCCTCCGATCCCCCTTCTTAAAGAGGGGGATCACCACCCCGGTCTGCCAATCCAGAGGCACTGTCCCTGATGTCCATGCGATGTTGCAGAGGCGTGTCAACCAAGACAGTCCTACAACATCCAGAGCCTTGAGGAACTCCGGGCGTATCTCATCCACCCCCGGGGCCCTGCCACCAAGGAGTTTTTTGACCACCTCGGTGACCTCAGTCTCAGAGATGGGGGAGCCCACCTCTGAGTCCCCAGGCTCTGCATCCTCATTGGAAGGCATGTTAATGGGATTGAGGAGGTCTTCGAAGTACTCCCCCCACCGACCCACAACGTCCCGAGTCGAGGTCAGCAGCGCACCATCCCCACCATATACAGTGTTGACACTGCACTGCTTCCCCTTCCTGAGACGCCGGATGGTGGACCAGAATCTCCTCGAAGCCGTCCGAAAGTCGTTCTCCATGGCCTCCCCAAACTCCTCCCACGCCCGAGTTTTTGCCTCAGCAACCACCAAAGCCGCATTCCGCTTGGCCTGCCGGTACCTATCAGCTGCCTCCAGGGTCCCACAGGACAAAAGGGTCCTGTAGGACTCCTTCTTCAGCTTGACGGCATCCTTCACCACCGGTGTCCACCAACGGGTTCGGGGATTGCCGCCACGACAGGCACCGACCACCTTACGGCCACAGCTCCGGTCAGCCGCCTCAACAATAGAGGCACGGAACATGGCCCATTCGGACTCAATGTCCCCCACCTCCCTCGGGACATGGTCGAAGTTCTGCCGGAGGTGGGAGTTGAAGCTACTTCTGACAGGGGGCTCTGCCAGACGTTCCCAGCAGACCCTCACAACACGTTTGGGCCTACCATGCCTGACCGGCATCCTCCCCCACCATCGAAGCCAACTCACCACCAGGTGGTGATCAGTTGACAGCTCCGCCCCTCTCTTCACCCGAGTGTCCAAGACATGTGGCCGCAAGTCCGACGACACGACCACAAAGTCGATCATCGAACTGAGGCCTAGGGGGTCCTGGTGCCAAGTGCACATATGAACACCCCTATGCTTGAACATGGTGTTCGTTATGGACAATCCGTGACGAGCACAGAAGTCCAATAACAAAACACCGCTCGGGTTCAGATCGGGGTGGCCATTCCTCCCAATCACGCCCTTCCAGGTCTCACTGTCATTGCCCACGTGAGCATTGAAGTCTCCCAGCAGAACGAGGGAGTCCCCAGAAGGTATGCCCTCTAGCACCCCCTCCAGGGACTCCAAAAAGGGTGGGTACTCCGAACTGCTGTTCGGTGCATACGCACAAACAACAGTTAGGACCCGTCCCCCCACCTGAAGGCGAAGGGAGGCTACCCTCTCGTCCACCGGGGTAAACCCCAATGTACAGGCTCCAAGTCGGGGGGGCAATAAGTATACCCACACCCGCTCGGCGCCTCTCACCGGGGGCAACTCCAGAGTGGTACAGAGTCCAGCCCCTCTCAAGGAGATTGGTTCCAGAGTCCAAGCTGTGCGTCGAGGTGAGTCCGACTATATCTAGCCGGAACCTCTCAACTTCGCGCACTAGCTCAGGCTCCTTCCCCTTCAGAGAGGTGACATTCCACGTCCCAAGAGCCAGCTTCTGTAGCCGAGGATCGGACCGCCAAGGTCCCCGCCTTCGGCCACCACCCAACTCACACTGCACCCGACCTCCTTGGCCCCTCCCATAGGTGGTGAGCCCATGGGAAGACTCCATACATCATGCTATATAACCTCACATTCTATTAGGCTATAGATATATTCTATTATATTCTAAATATAAACACAAATGTCATACATGGAATAAGTAAATCCACCCTTACTTTCATCACTACCTCAAAAACTTCAAATTAGAATGAGGTGCAAATAATTAGAACCTCACCAGAGAGGGCCTTGTATGAACACCACAGACATTTAGTTTGTTGTTGAAGTGTGTGTCATCGCCATGCCAAGAGTGAAAGAGGTCTCTGTGGCCATCAGAAAAGAAGGTTAAAGATGTCTATGAGTCTGGGAATGGATTTAAAAAGATCTCCTAAAATACTGGAGAGTAAACTTTCCCCTGTACAAGTGTAGAAGATTTCAAACAACTGCCATATTCTCCAGGACTGGCCACCCCAGTAAGTTCATCCACAGAGCAGAACACAAGACGCTGAAAGACATCTCTAAGTAGCCCAGAGTTTCATCAGAGTGCCAACAGGCTCTTACCTCAGATGAAGTCAAAGTGCAAGAGTCTACCGTTAGAAAGAGGATTCATAAATTAGACATAGGAGGGGTGTCATTAAAGACAGAAAGAACATCAGGGCAAGACTAATGTTTGTCCATAAGCACCTAGGAAAAGACCAGGACTTCTGGAACAATGAAGACATGTTTGGTGAATACTAAAGGCCGCATTTGACCAGAACAAACAGCATGGTGGTGTAAATGTTATGCTTTGGGACTGTTTTGCTGCATTAGGGCTTGGGCAGCTCCCCATCACATCATCCACTTGAAGTTCTTCATTCTACCAGAGGGTGCTTGAGGATAATGTGAGAACATCTATCACAAGACTGAAGCTCAAACAAAAGTGGACCCTGCAACTTGCCAATAAACCTAATCATCCCTGTAAACCCACCAAGGAATAGCTAAAAAAAAGAAATGGAGGGTTCTGGAATGGCCAAGTCAAAGCCCAGATCTGAATCCTATGGAGATACTGATGAGGAGATTTAGGGGCTGGGCACGCAAGACCCCCTTCAAACATCACACAGTTGAAAGAATTCTGAATGGAGTTCTCCTAGTTGATGCCAGAGAGTGCTGGACAGCTTTAGGAAACAGTGACTTGAGGGGGCAATACCAGCTATAAGAGCCAGGGGGTGGTTGGGGGTGTCTTTACATTTTCCACAGATTGAAATTGCATATCTGTTCATTTTTCATTGATGTGTCCACATATGTTAAAAAAGAAAAAACCTCTATGGAATGTACTTACTTTTTCACATGATTGTAAAATAAAGAATGGGTAAAAACTACAAGGTTCTAAACCTTATGATGTCTATAAAGTACACTTCTTCACTATTACTTAAAAATATATCTTTCTTAAAATTTGATGTTCCTGACTCTCATGCTCAGGTTTTCACTGTCCTTTAGGCAGTGAAGAAGGTCAGGCCTCACTGAAGCGTTAGTGACACTATGCATTACCTAAGTAAACCGGCCAAATCTTCTTTTTCTCAGATGTTGGCTACAGTGTCTCACCTCAGGCTACTGCAGGCCACAATCTAGTCTTACAAAAAAGAAAGTGCCCACCCCCCTCCCCCACCTTACCGGGGTATGGTTGCAAAAAATGATTTGGTTTCATCACCACACCCTCTGCTACTGAAGAGACGGACAATGGGAAGAGGAAGAGCACTTGAACTTCAGGTATGATCAAACTACCTTTCCGGAAACACATTAGGTAATGATATCAGTGTAGGCCTTCAGAATAAGGCTGGTAACCACCTGGCAACAGCAGTCCAACTCTTTTGTTGTTCTCCTTATTAATTTCTGCTTGCTTTCACTCCTAGTTTTAGGTTTCCATGATTTCAAACATGAGAAATGTAAGCCCACTGCAAAGTAAAAGGAGGTGGAGGATTAGGAGTTAGTGAGAATAGGCTCAATGTGCTGAGCACTGTATGGCAGCTAGACAGACAGACAGATATGAAAGGCACTATATAATAGATAGATAGATAGATAGATAGATAGATAGATAGATAGATAGATAGATAGATAGATAGATAGATAGATAGATAGATACTTAAAATGGTACTTGCTATTAGACAGACAGACTGATGCCAATGAGCTGTTAACTGACTGACTGACAATCACATATTAATGAACAAAGTAACTAATACACAGACTGAAAGGCAGGGATGAGCTACAAAAGCACAGATAGAAACCTGGACAAGCTGACCATATTCTGAGAGACATACAGTGCAGAGGTAAAGTCAGACAGATATTGATGGGCTGCCAATAGACTGACAGCAAATATAATTTGCCAAGAGAAAAATGGGAAAAGAGAAAAAGAAAGACTGTTATTAGGCTGATAATAACATTGATGACTTGGTAGGAGACAGGTGGACAGATATTAGACTGATAGCTATTACAATAACCTGTTAATGAATAAACAATGTGAGTGGTGACACTGAAGGGGTTGAAGAGTGCTGCCTTATACAGTGTAATGGAAGAAGCAAATCTACCAGGATAGCTAATGACATCAGGGAAGTTAGGGTGTAGTGGATGAAATGGGACAGTTTACCCCCCAACACAAGAGGTGGCAGTGCTTCTCCAGTCAGCTCCTGATTTGGACACCTGCAGGGTATCACTGGACCTGTAGTCTCGAAGGGCAACCCTGTTGGGTTCCCTGGGTGCCCCAAGAGGGTGCTGCCAAAAGAAACTCTCCCTATGAGAGAGAGGGGTGTATAACAAGTGTTAAATAACACATAATAGTCCGAAATATAAAGAACAGATTGACTGTTATTACAATTTTCAGGAATGCCTGGCCACATGACCACCTGGAGATAGCGCTCTTTCTCGATTGGAGGCGACACGGATGCCAGCCTTGATCTTAGCCATTCGACGTTGGATGAAGAAAGGGTGAGAAGAGTCCTTCATGATCCCAGTTACGTTTTAGTATAGAGGTGTGGTCCTGTAGATAGATAGATAGATAGATAGATAGATAGATAGATAGATAGATAGATAGATAGATAGATAGATAGATAGATAGATAGATAGATAGATAGATAGATAGATAGATAGATAGATAGATAGATAGATAGATAGATCTTGAATAGCCATATAATACCTACATACAAAACCACATTTCAAGACTTGGACTTTGTTAAAATTCCTTAAGTTTATTAAAGGAGATAGGAGGCTCAAAGCCAGAGGTGAGGAACCCTTTACTGAGGTTATCAAAGGGCTCTTCTATTTGTTACTCTATTCGGACAGACAGGAAGGGGAAGAAGGGGAAAAAAGAAAGACCATTCATTTATCTGTGTGTCATCAGTCTGCAGGAGATAAACTATGATTATGAACTGGGCACGGCTTCTCTGTAACAGATGGTAATCTGATACTCGAAAAACCAAGACTGATCAAGGATGGCAGATGGCATTGATCTTGAAACATCTTCTTATTCAGTTTTTTGTCTTTATATTTGAAAAATAAAAATGAAAACCTTTTTCATTGTTTTATAAAGCATTTCTGTTAAACTGTAACTTTGTAGTCATTATAAGAAGTTACCTGTGGGTTCATTTTAGTGTCATAACGTGTGGCCAGCAAATCAAAACTTTTTTCATTATGATGCTCTGAATATACAATAATCCAAATCTAACTGACATAAAACCAAAAATTACAGAAGCCCTCTTTTTTGCTTTTTACAGCTTTCCAGTTGTTTATTTTATTAGCATGTGAAAGAGATGCTGCCAAATATGATAATTTAAGAATTAGAGTATGCGTAAATACTGGGAATTGAGATCATTTTGTACAATGAAAACTTGTTAATGATAATCACTACACACTTTTATTGCTGTGGTGAGGTCGTTGGCTGAAAAAAATGGCTTTGTCAATGGCTTTTTCTAGGAGATGTAACTGTAATAAGGATGATTCAGGCGTTCAATCACAGATCTAAATGTTATCATTTGCAATACGTTTTACAATGGAATTAAGAATCTAATCAAGTATACAGGCCACATGCGGCATAATGCCATCTTTGAGGTCACCAACAGGGACCACCATGTCAGCCCACAATATCAACAGTTAACCACAGTGTCTATAATAACCATACTCAAAGTAAACACGCTGTGCTCTTATTTCCCTGTGTGAGATACCTTGAAGCGAGGCGGTAATCTTGTGCTGTAATCATTCCGCTTATCAACTGACAAGTACAGCCGCTAGTAAAAAGAATGACACCCCTACGATTGTATGTGTGACCTTAGATGGATGGCGAGTCCAACCTTCAAGACACAGAACCAGAAACCACAGAGGTGAGAGTTTCTGTTTTTAGGTGAGGTGTCCACAAATCTGGTTGCTCCTGTCTTTCCATCCTCCTCCATTATTATCTGGTTCATCAGAGAGGCAGGTCCACGAAAGGAGCTTAACACACACAGGTACAGCAGGACTAAGTGGTGTAAGGTATTCGCCAACTAATTTGAATTGGAGACATAGCCATCTTCAATGAATTTTAAAATAAAGTCAAATCCTTGGGTGTAGTGTCTGAAAGGTTTGAAAGGGTGCACAGGGGACAGATTTGGGTGTCACACATAACTGGACTTATTTTCCTTTCATCCTCAGAGACAAAGGCACCAACCAGGAAGAAGAGCAGTAGCTCCACCCCTGACCACACCTCTTCCAGTCTACTACCATATAAACCCCCATCAAGCAGAATGTCTTAATCGTTTGCTGGACCAAAACGAAGAAAGACGTACCGGTGGTGACCTACACTGCAGCAAACTTCTTTTGAACTTTTTCCACCATTCTTCAGCTTGTCCAATAGCTATGAAGTAACGTTACACCTTGATAAACCAACCCTTTCACATGGTCTTGAGTTCTGTTTTCACATAGTCATAGTAACATCACTGCCTCACATTGCATTCAACAACCTCAAATAAAATAATCCATTAAAAATTAGTATTAAAAATATTAGAAATTCCTCTGATTTAAAAATAAGGCAAAAAATGTGGTTTAGTTTTTAGTTCGGTAGCTGCCTAAATGTACCTTTCAACTTGATTATAATTAAAATGCTCTTTGATTTGAATATCTAATCCTATATTGAAACAATTAAACAATTAATATATACGGTTTACACTTTCTGGATACTATCGATTATATTTTTGTTATTCTTCTGTAGATTTCACTAATTGCATTAATTAATAAATTTTAATATTGGGGTGGCTTCCCTTCCAAGGTTTTTCCAGAATAAGCCATTATCCTTAACCGAATAAGTGGGTTAGAAACAGAATCATGAATAAATGGAATGCAAATTTCAATATCTTTCTTCACAGTATATTGTGACCCATAGGGGTGTTACAGCACCCCAAAGCCCCAGACACAACTACAAAACACAGTTCTGGGTTCAAACACAAGGCATTTATTTCACACAATACCTCCACAGGGTTTCAGTTTCCTTCCTTCTAGACCGCAAAACAAGCAATATGTTTCTCCATTTACAACTCCCATGGACTCTCATCCAACCTCCTCCTGACTCCTCCTGAGGTGGCCCCTGTTATGCCAGACTCAGGAATACTTCCAGCAAGGAGGAAACACTCTGGAGTCGGATGGAAGCCCCTGAAAATAGGGACATCCCTACCCAACAGCTCCCCGTGTCAGTGCCTAGGGAAACTAGCAGGGCAACCCCATGGGACCACAACTCCCAACATGCTCTGCAAGTAGATGAATGGACATATTGACCCAGGAATGATGCCATCCAGTGCATAGATGGAGCACATACATTTGAGAGGCACTCCCCCCTCTTTCCATCCACTACACTGCCAGGTAAGGGTACATGGTTTCTCCCGGCCGGGATGTTAGCCTAACCCTGCCATCCATCAAATTATAAAAAGTGATAAGATGTATGTGCAGCCGGCGTCCTGTGTCAGTACCCTTTCACTTGTGCAGAGATATGGATTAATTGAAGAGAACTCCATTGGCCCAAAGTGGTTCAGAGAGTGAACCTGAGTTGGCATTCCAGGGGTCTGTTGTTAAGTGAAGACAATCTGTTTTCACTGGTGACATGACAAGGATTTACTCAGGAGAACTCGGTTGGCTCATATGACTAAGCGGGGTGTCTATTCCTTGCAGTAAGTCTGTTATACTTGAGGCTCTCTTGATGTGATATGCTTACAATTTTGGAAACACTTATCATTCTTTTCAAATATGTTTACTGTGGGCACCTCATGCTCCCAGTGTAGTCAATAGGTTTGTGATCGTCTAACTCCTAATGCAGCCTAATGTACTATTGAAGCCTTTTATTGTTTTAATGCCAGCTGCACTCCAGTGAATGGCAAGTTTGCGGGAGGAAAATGAGATTAGAGGCTTTCCAGGCAGCCTCTGCTAACCACTAATGCATACTGCAAGCAACTTTCATACCTGAGATTCTGTTACATAAAATCATTTGTGAGAGGGTAATTGAATGCTAGAGTATCATGGTGGTGCAGTGGTTGATACTGCAACTTTACAGGTCCAGAGGTCTGAGCTTGAATCCTGTCATGGACTTAATGGATTCTGGTTGACCTTCCTGCATCTACAATGTCTTGAAAGAATGGATGAGTGCTGACTCAAAAATTGTCCCCAGTCTGACTGAGTATGTAGGTATATCCGTACTTTCTGCGATGGATTTGAATCCCATCCAAGGAAGGCTTCCATCTTTTGTCTGATACCCTAGAATTGAACTAATAGGGTCTCAAACAAAATATGGATTTGGGAGCAAGTCTGAATAGCGGTTCCTTTCTATTTGCTCTCTCTTCTTTCACTTTTATGAATTTACTGTTGAAGGTAAAGTATGATATCATATTCAACCACATCAAACACAGCAATTAAGATGGTGTAAAGGATAAGGCATTGGATTTCAAATCATTTACATGCACTTATTTGGCTGACGCCTTTACCCAAGGCAACTTACGACATTTATGATACAATTGGTCACACTTCTTTATTGTTTTTCAGACTTGAGAGAACACATGCAGGTCAAGTGACTTGCTGATGGTCACACAGTGTCAGTAGCAGGATTTGAACGCACAACCTCAAGGATTGATGTCCAAAGCCTTAACCACTATGCCAAACTACACTGCCTGCCAAGCATAATGTTGTCAGTTCACTTTCCACTTTCCGACATACAGTGTCATCCTGGAAAAGTCACAGAATAAAATTGTGCTCTTACTGTAATAAATTGGTTTATTTACAATAAGTGTAGCTGCGTTTACCAAAATTACCAAAGTTCAGCAGCTTTAGTTTGCTTCATGGGATTCTGGCAATAGTTTGACATATTGAAATGATTCCAGAGATAAAATATCTGCGGTTTAAAAGCTTTAGTTAAAGGTAAAGTAGTTTACACAATAATAGAGAAAAATTGATATAGCAAAGGAAAACAAGTTCTTTTTAAATTCTTTAAGTTTGCTCATACAGTTGAACCATTTCTAAACAGACATAAAACTGTATGACTGTCCATTTATAAGCTGCAAATAGGTCTGTCAGTCCATGCTAGCAATGGAACTAATTCCAAACTGGCTTAATTACTACTCTGTATTACAGATAGGGCTAAGAAAGTTCTATCTCATATTAACTTACAAAGGTTATACCATAATCTATAGCTATGAGAGACAATTATATTCTATCCAAGTTAAGCAAACACTAATATGAGTTTAACTTAAAACATTAGGTTTCTACAGTAAGTTAGCAATATATAGGAAGAATTGGCTGGAAAGTACAGGGTGAGCCAAAAAGAAGTACCACATTCCAAATGTTTATTCTTAAAAACGCTACAAGATAAAATAAATTTCATTACGACACACAAAAGGATATACAAAAGAGATTTTTTTCACCATGTTTTAAAAATGATGTCTTCAAGGTGTTGGCCATTAGCGATACACTCTTCGAGACGATTTCTGAACACTCGCATGACTCATTTGGCCATTTCAAGGGGAATAGCGGCAATTTCGTGATGAACAGCGTCCTTGGGGGCTTCAAGGTTTTGAGGTTGGAGTGTGCATACCTTTGACCTGAGATAGCCCCATAAGAAGAAATCGCACGGAGCGAGATCAGGCTCGCCTCGCAAGGAGATCAGCTTCCCCAGAAACATCTCCCACAAAACTTTCATGAATCTCCGCGCCGTATGAACTGTTGCATTTCTTCCATTTGGGGCGGCAAAAAGTTTACTAGCATTTCAATGTAGCGTTCTGAAGTGGTGGCGACTGTTGCTCCCTGCTCCTTAAAAAAGTAAGGGCCTACAATGCCAAATTCTGCAACAGCGCACCAAACTGTAACACACTTACTACGCAGGGGTCTCTGATGAAGTTCACGAGGGTTGGTTTCAGCCAAATAGCGAAAGTTTTGCTTTTTTACACAACAATTCAAATGGAAATGAGCTTTATTGCTGCATATGACGATGGCATCTCGATGAACGGTTTGCAGAAGGTTTGCTCATGACTCTCTATGGCTCTCCCAGTCTCTCTCAGTGAGTTCCTCCACTACCATCATTTTGTATGGATAGAAATTAAGGTCCTCATGCAAAATCCTCCTCAAGACGTGTTGGAAATGCCTAAGGCAGAAGCAGATTTGGACGCTGAATGTCTAGGAGACTGCAAAATTGATGCCCTTACAGTCAAGCGTTTGTACAGTCCGAGGACGGCCTGGACATTTTCTGTTCAATGTTGTTACCCATCTGTTTAAATTTATCCAACCACTGAAGAATTGTTTTTACGATTTGGGACATCACTGTTAGGAGGAATGCTGAAGTGCGTTCAGAAGGTGCATTGCGTAGTGATGATAGATTCGTTATTTTTGACGAATGCTTCGACAGCGAAAACATGGTGAGCACCGGACCAAGACATGTTGCCGACTGAAAACTACAAGGGATCACCTATCAAAGGACCCCCACCCCAACCCAATTGCACAATGACCTTGAAAAATGTGGTACTTCATTTTGGCACACCCTATATATGGTGCACCTGTGTGGGCAAATGGTTAACTTGTGAATTAAGCTCTTAAGTTCCTATCCCTCATCTAACATAATATCCATGAATGAAACGCAATAAAAGCAACACTAGACAATAGACAACATTTTGACAAGTGCCAGCACTGATTAAATATTTGTCTCAGGTCATTCCTCCCATATTTTGTATGAAACTAAACACCCTGCAATTAACCTGAAACTGAGCTAGTAAATATTTATATGCTTCAACATACAGGGAACTACTATACCAAGAACTCAATACATGGAGTAGTTACAGATGTTTACTTCAAACGTCTTTACTGAATACATCTTACTACTTCAGTAATATCAAAAACATAATAACAATAAAAAGAATATGCACAGGAGCTAGACGCTGCCACAATAAACTCTCTATTAAACAATGTGCACATTTTCTCCCTTTTCAAAAAAGACACTGCCAAGACTATCAACAGCTGCTGGTCAATTTACGAGACATCAAGACTCAGTGCAGGATTTCTATGTAAGAAACGCGAATGTATCCCATCACCGTCACGGCTATATTCTTTCAGTGTAACTCTAACCTGTAATTACGCTGGAGGAAAAAAGAGGAATGCATATTTTATTCATTGTGTTGCTGTGGGCACTGAAATTCATATTAGGACTGGCAGAGACATCTTATACTTAATAGCCTACAAGGAATTTGTTGTTAACAGAATGGGGTTGGGTTTGTAATGGGATTAAATATTAATAAGAATATGAATTAGCTGCAATGAAGGGGAAAAAAAAGCAAAGTCGAATTTACTTAAGGCGCAGCTTAGTAAACATATCTGTGTTTGGCAAACTGTCACACTATTTACATTTAACGTTGAAAGAAACAGTTGACGAAAATGAGTCACATCCTGTAGATGATAAACTGATTTATTAAATAAAGAATATCAATTCCAAGATTCTTGTTTTCCGCAATCTGAGGAGAGTCTAACATTCTAAAATACAATAAAAAGTATATTTAAACCTGAAAATATAGGATAATTAAACAAAACAAAATCATACAATTCATTCACTTTTAGTTAAGATCTGATAAATGAACACATTTAATTTAAAGATTATTCTTTCTAATTTATAAACATATTACCCTTGATATTAGGAAAGCAAACAGCAACAACAATGCATTTTTCTATAGTCCATTTTAATACAGAAGGAAAGCTGAAAGTGTTGGACAAATGACAAAAGTCTGATTACAGCAGAAAGAAACGAGGGTCCAATGGAAAAGGTCGCAAAAATTGGTGATTGATCTGTAAATGTATGCTGTGAGCCAGAGAAGAGAGGACAACAAAAGCTCCAACTGGAACAGAAGCCAGAGAAAAGAAACCTTTCAAGGGTAAAACACCACCCAGGCATTCTACAGTAGTTATATGTAACAGTGTTTAATTAATATCTAAATACAAAAAGTTTTACATATATTGTATATCCACATGACTGGGGGTCTCGGGAGCACACTGCAACTGTGCCCAATTGGCTAAGATAATAGAAATACCCTCTGCCACTGAAAATCATTGGAAAAACTGTGTAGTATGTCAAGGCCTTCAATCAAAATATCAGGTGCTGCAGCATCCTCGACACTTGTGTTCTCTACTTATGACTGCCTTACTGTATAACGTGCTCAAGGGCACAGGGCGATTCATTGGAGGCAGATTGGAGTAAAACTAATGGGTCTCAGCTCCTTAAATAGTAGGCCACACTGGCTACACAAAACAGACAGATGCATATGAAAGCCACTGTATGATAGATAGATAGATAGATAGATAGATAGATAGATAGATAGATAGATAGATAGATAGATAGATAGATAGATAGATAGATAGATAGATAGATAGATAGATAGATAGATAGATAGATAGATAGATAGATAGATAGATAGATAGATAGATAGATAGGAAATGTATTCTGTAACAGACAGACGAATGGACGGATGGACAAACAAGGCAGACAGATAGATGTGAAAAGTATTCTGTAACAGACAGACAGACAGACAGACAGACAGACAGACAGACAGACAGACAGACAGACAGACAGACAGACAGACAGACAGATAGATAGATAGATAGATAGATAGATAGATAGATAGATAGATAGATAGATAGATAGATAGATAGATAGATAGATAGACATAAGTAACATGACAGTTATAATTGTATACTAACCCTCACTTATTCTGTTTTTCTTCTCGGTACTCAAATGTGGCACTTGGTGCCATGGCCCACCTGCCAAGTTGCTTTGCCTGCCTAAGGAAAAGTCATCCCAGATGGAGGATCGCAGAAATCGTGGGAAAGAGGGGTCCTTTCATCGGATTGGCTGGCCCAACACTGTTTCAGCCGTGGAATGGCCAAATGGGGGAGGCAGCTTGATGGATAAGGTCTCTAGGACTCTACACAAATCCAAATCTTATTACGGGATATATCATCTACTGTTAAATTCTGCTCTGTACTTCTAAAAATTTATATTTTTTATTTCTTACTATATTGAGAAATGGTTCTGTTCTGTGTACTGCATTGTATTGTATTGACCCCCTTCTTTTGACACCCACTGCATGCCCAACCTACCTGGAAAGGGGTCTCTCTTTGAACTGCCTTTCCCAAGGTTTCTCCCATTTTTTCTCTACAAGGGTTTTTTGGGGAGTTTTTCCTTGTCTTCTTAGAGAGTCAAGGCTGGGGGGCTGTCAAGAGGCAGGGCCTGTTAAAGCCCATTGCGGCACTTCTTGTGTGATTTTGGGCTATACAAAAATAAACTGTATTGTATTGTATTGGATAGATAGATAGATAGATAGATAGATAGATAGATAGATAGATAGATAGATAGATAGATAGATAGATAGATAGATAGATAGATAGATAGATAGATAGATAGATAGATAGATAGATAGGAAATGTATTCTGTAACAGACAAACGAATGGACGGATGGACAGACAAGGCAGACAGATAGATGTGAAATGTATTCTGCAACAGACAGACAGACAGACAGACAGACAGACAGACAGACAGACAGACAGACAGATAGATAGATAGATAGATAGATAGATAGATAGATAGATAGATAGATAGATAGATAGATAGATAGATAGGAAATGTATTCTGTAACAGACAAACGAATGGACGGATGGACAGACAAGGCAGACAGATAGATGTGAAATGTATTCTGCAACAGAAAGACAGACAGACAGACAGACAGATAGTACTTTGAGCTACTTTTTGTATGAAAATGTGCTATATAAATAAATGTTGTTGTTGTTGTAGATAGATAGATATGAAATGTATTCTGTAACAGACAGACAGACAGACATACAGACACTTTACTCATAAGCTAGACAGAACACTCAAATCTAGAGGAGCTGGATAAATGCGAAAACTATACCCCAGTCTAAACAATAAATTGATTAATTATTTGCTCAGTTAATTAACTAAAATGGACATTAACATATTAAAATGAAAGAGAAATATTTTCTACTCCAAGCATATGTTGTAAAGCAGGGGTGATCAACGCTGGTCCTGGAGAAGAACATGGGAAAAGTTTCTGTTTTAGTTATGTGTTCAGCATTTCTTCCCTCGGATTTCCTGTCATCTAACATTTACCCAGATCATTGTAGACACTGAACACACATGAAATGTATGTATTCCAAATAACGATATATTATTTACAACTCCAGGCACCTCACACCCAGATAAAGAGACTTCAGCTAGGAGAACTTCAGCTGCGTTGGTGGATGATGGGATAGCAGCCTTCTTGCTGCTTGTGCTGATTGACTCATTTGCAAAACAAAGATGCTGATAAAGAGGTGGCCCGGTGTTACGCCTTTTTCATAAGCTTCAAGAATTCTAGTGTTAAACCAAATAGTGCAAAAATAATACGCACAGGTGAAAATGGAAACAAGCCAGATGAAGAACTGCTGGTTCCTTGGTCATTTGCATCTTATTGCTAATAAGGAGCAGTGAAAACAATGAATGCAGCTGTTTAAGACTAAAATAGGCAATTAAGGGTTCAAAATCTTAACAAGGCAAGGCAATTAAAATGAACCAGAAAAATGTCACTTGAGCAATACATGACTTCTCATGAAGCAATTGGGTTGAAACAAAAACTTGCAGCCAGTGTGGCCCTCCAATGATGCTCACCCCTGATTTAAAGAGTCTCTCATCTTAAATAGCAAATTAATTAAGTGAAGTTAATTAACAGCAAAAAACTCAACATTAATTAAGAAAATGGTTATAATGAAAATCTGTAGCCACTGTGGCCTTCCAAGATCTCAGCTGGGCACCCTGTTGTCAAGTTTGGCGGCAGCTGGAGGACTGTGGTAGTGGTAGTCTTGTGCTTCTTCCATTATAAGAGGGGCTCAATAGTATATATGATGTGTATATAGTGCCTTTCACATATTCTACTGGGGTTTTCAACCTACAGACTGATGACTTGTTCCCAAATTCTTAGAAACTAAATGTTTGCAGGGTAAGTCACTTAACAGCGTTCCAGTGGTGGGAAATGAAGTGACCAACTGGTGGTTACCTTATCCATTAGACCACAGCTCCTCTTTCGAACGTCAAAAAAATTCCACCAAAAGGGAAGGGTGAGAGTGTGTTTTCTTCCAAGGTAAGCAATCCAAAGCCAAACAGAAGCCGCAGACTTGGTGAGCAGGAAAACTGAAACATCTCTATTCTTGAACGTTGGGAAATGAGTAAGACATGTTTTCACTATAGTCATTCTAACTGTCTTTATTAATGCAGGTATCCTTTATAAAGGCCTCTTTAAATGTCACCATTTTCCTACTCACTTGCCCTGAGGTGCCATGTTCTTCTGATAAAGAGTCTTGCCCTGTCTTTACAGTGGACTGCTCAGTGTGTAACTGCCAACACAGCAGGAAGCAAAATCAAAGCTCAAAAAAGGGCAGTTCAAAAGACAGCAGAATTTTAAGAATAAATAAGACTCCTCTATGTGTCCAAGCATTGAAAGGATAACTTTACATAAATAACATTCTCAAAATACTTAACTTAATTCAGAGTTTGTCCCACGCCAAATCCCAGCAACATCAGCCGCATGGCAGGAAATAACCCAGAGTTAGGGTGTGAGAACATAATGGGGCCCGATGCTACAGACAGGGCCGCTTCAGAACTGCCAGGTAGCTTATTACGCTTGTCTTTGGCATGGGAGAGAATGATTGGAGCAGCCAGGGCAAAAAGCACTTTTTGCCACAGGTGCCATCCTTATAGAGTTGGCACCATCTTCGACGTTCTGTCAGTTTTCTTCAGATACTTGGTGTTCCTCTGAAATCTTAAAAATGCAGATTAGCGTACTTGTTGACCTTAAACTGCAAATTTGAGTCTATTTATTCAGCTGAGTTTACATTTTAATAAAATATGCGTTTCATTGGCTTGTCCTCCACAATCAAAATGTAAAGTCTGCAATTACTTTAACTATCAAACCGAACAAAACCACACAACGGTTAACTGATTAGGTGGTGGCTGCACTTTGTACAGTACAGTGTTACAGTTAAAATGAAGCTTATTATCAGCTTACTTGAAGAAGGAAATGGAACATATCTAAAAACTGTTACAATTTTCAGAGGCACTACTAATGAAGGTGCAGTTTAACCTTTCAAGAAGAGGAAAAAAAGATGGTGTCGGATTGCTGAGCAATTGCTAATGGTGCTGCAATAAATTCATGTTTTAGCATAACATAGCTTTATATTCTCTAGCCCGCTTACTCCCATTCTGGATTGTGAGGGCCCAACTGCTTTTTATTATCTTGTGTGAACTGTGAATATAAATGAAAACTGTGAATATGCAGCAATAAAGGAGAGTCTGTATTTCATATAACTACCTCTTCGCTGCCAATCATTAGGACCATCACAGATGCTCACTTATGGGAGTCACTCTGCAGTGAAGACAGATGGGCTTGCAGTTGTTGTAACAGGAAAACGGAATGAAGCACTGCATTTGGAACATATATATATATATATATATATATATATATATATATATATATATATATATATATATATATATATATATATATATATATGTATATTGATCTAACCTGAACTGGTCATTTTTAAGGTCATTTTCATTTACATTTATTTGCTCAGCAGATGCTTTTATCCAAATCGACTTACAAACAAGGTCAATATAATTAACTAAACCTCAGTCTGGGGGACTGTTTGGGAACAAGTGTTACAGGACAAGGTTACAAAATCGACCACCACAATTGAAAAGGTCAAAACAAAATACAAGCGACGTAAACTTCCTAGTTCACAAAACCTAAAATCAGTTAGATAGAAATTTACCGATCATGAGACTCTTCAAACATTTTTAAAACACACTCTTCTTCTTCTTCTTTCGGCTGCTCCCGTTAGGGGTTGCCACAGCGGATCATCTTCTTCCATATCTTTCTGTCCTCTGCATCTTGCTCTGTTACACCCATCACCTGCATGTCCTCTCTCACCACATCCATAAACCTTCTCTTAGGCCTTTCTCTTTTCCTCTTGCCTGGCAGCTCTGTCCTTAGCATCCTTCTCCCAATATACCCAGCATCTCTCCTCTGCACATGACAAACCAACGCAATCTCGCCTCTCTGACTTTGTCTCCAAACCGTCCCACTTGAGCTGACCCTCTAATGTCCTCATTTCTAATCCTGTCCATCCTCGTCACACCCAATGCAAATCTTAGCATCTTTAACTCTTTAATTCATTACATTTATATAGCGCTTTCCTCAGTACTCAAAACGCTATCCACACAGGGAGGAACCGGGAAGTGAACCCACTATCTTCCACAGTCTCCTCTGCCACCTCCAGCTCTGTCTCCTGCTTTCTGGTCAGTGCCACCGTTTCCAACCCATATAACATAGCTGGTCTCACTACCGTCTTGAAGATCTTCCCTTTCACTCTTGCTGATACCCGTCTATCACAAATTACTCCTGACACTCCTCTTCACCCATTCCACCCTGCCTGCACTCTCTTTTTCACCTCTGTTCCACAATCCACATTACTCTGTACTGTTGATGCCAAATATTTAAACTCATCCACCTTCGCCAACTCTACTCCCTGCATCCTCACCATTCCACTGACCTACTTCTCATTTACACACATGTATTCTGTCTTGTTCCTACTGACCTTCATTCCTATCCTCTCTAGAGCATATCTCCACCTCTTCAGGGTCTCCTCAACCTGCTCCGTACTATCACTACAAATCACAATGTCATCAGCAAACATCATAGTCCATGGGGACTCCTGTCTAATCTCGTCTGTCAACCTGTCCATCACCATTGCAAATAAGAAAGGGCTCAGAGACAATCCCTGATGTAATCCCACCTCCACCTTGAATACATCCGTCACTCCTACCGCAGACCTCACCACTGTCACACTTCCCTCGTACATATCCTGTACAACTCTTATGTACTTCTCTGCCACTCCCAACTTCCTCATACAATACCACAGCTTCTCACAAGGCACCTTGTCATATGCTTTCTCCAAGTCCACAAAGATGCAATGCAACTCCTTCTGGCCTTCTCTAAACTTATTAATTTTTTAAACACACTCAGGGAGTCTGAATTCTGAATGGAGGTGGGCAGCTCATTCCAACAGGTAGGAGCTACAGATGAAAAGAGTTTGGACTGAGATTTTACACCATGTAGAAGTGTCGTTCACCAGCTGACCTGAGTGGTCATGCATAGGACCTCAGAGGAGTCTCCACATACAGTATATAGCTGTTGATCCATTGACTACTCTATGGGCAGGCAGCAAGGATTCAAACTTAACACGTTCAAATCTTTGTTCAAGATCAAGTTTATTATCATATGCAATATGCTGAACTAATCTGAATTGATTATTTTTAAGTTCAAGTTTATTATAGTGTTCAATATTACCTTTATTGATTATTTTTAAGTTCAAGTTTATCATCATGTGCAATTTACAGAACAATGAAATTCTTACTTACGTGTGTCTAACAGTAATACAATACCAAAAATCAAACAAGGAAAAAAGGATGGTAACGCTTTAGTTTAGGTACTGCTCTATTACTCATTCACTCTTATGTAACAAACCTTAACAAAGGCTTCTTTTTGGGTCTTCATAACACTTATAAAAAAATCATTAGACAGGGTTATCCATCTTTGTGCTGTGTGGCCTATTGACATCATAGCAAAATGACTAATTAATATTCATAGGTCTTACACTAAATATGAAATATCAAGAGAAGTGTGTCTCTGTTAAGCCACCTCACACCACTCCAAAGTAAAGTTTTGTAAGAAGCTTACATTGTAGAACTGAATAAGCAATGTAGTGATGCTTTACAAGTGTTATGAAGATGCAAAGAAGTGCATGTTAAGGTCTTGTTATACAATAGTAAATGAGTAATAGATACAGATTTGCAGGACCTAAACTAAAGTGTTACCAAAAAGACAATGAATACAATATCATTCACTGATTGCAACATATATGTAATGGACACAATACCTACAAAATAATAAAAGTACATCCACATTTGTTAAGATGAATACCTATTCTTGACCCTGCTCTTTTCGAGTTTCGCAATTAAGTTTGTGCATGTGTAGTCTGCTATGGACTGCAGATCCAAACAGGACTGGCTCCTGCCTTGGGTGCAATGCTACCAGGACAGGCATGGGCCTGTGAGATTAAGAGAATTCTGTAAACGGATAGATGGACAAATTAAATTTGAGTTAAGAAATCAACTGTTCATAACAAAAATGCTAAAATCTTTCAGTCAAAAATATGGCTATTATGCAATCTTTTTCAAACTTTCAAAATATACAGTATATGAAGAGATAGATAGATAGATAGATAGATAGATAGATAGATAGATAGATAGATAGATAGATAGATAGATAGATAGATTGTTTGTCCCCATACAAATCTATATATACATATTACATTCAGGATACAGTATGCTCTCTCTTTCTATTATATGTATACTAGGCCCAACCCTCAGTTGAGGCCAGAATATTAGTAAAATCTGTAAATGTACAAAAGAAAAATTATTATTTATTGGAGTCAAAATTACGAAATTCTATAAATATGTAAAAGAAAAATTAATTATTATCATAATCAGTAAAAATCATGAAATGAGAATAAAATATTTACTCTCTAACTGATAGGAGTATTCCTGTTAAACTGAGGTCCACTGTGTTCGATGAGTATTTACAAGAGACTAAATAAATGATCCATTTGTTTTAACTGACATTCTCATAGATAAAAAACCTTTTTTAAAAAAGTACTTGTTTAAATAACAGGAAAAATATATGTGTGTATGGGTGTGTGTGTGTGCGTGTGTGTGTATACAGTGCATATATATATATATATATATATATATATGCATATATATACTGTATATTACTGTAATTATGCATTTTCTTTACACACTTGTCTGATTTTTGTTTCTTAATTTCTTGTTTGTTCTAAATCTACATATTACAGAATCTATATATATAAAATCCCTATGTGCATCCAGGTGTCCGTGTGTGGGTGTCTTCTGGTGAAGTGCGCATGCGCGGGGCACGGTGCGATACGCGATATTACTGTCAGAGAAAGTTAGAGGTGTTTTACGGAAATACAAATCAGTATTACTGCGAGAGGAAATTAAAGGTACACAATACAGTGACGCATATTACAGCCACATACAAGCCAGTATTACTGTCAGAGGAGATTAAAGGCATATTACCGACGCGCACGCCTGTATTACCGCCAGAGAAAATTAAACGTATATTACAGACGTATATTACGGACGTACAAGCCAGCGGACGTACAAGACTGTATCCTTCAATAAGGGCGCGCACAAAAAGGCGAGCCTCAAAAGGACGACCTCAATTGAGCACATCGAATACAGGCGCGCGTAAATAAAGATCTGCACCTGTTGCTCTTCACATATTCCAGAGCCATTTGAACTAAATTATCTACGCGCCCTTATTGAATAGAGCCGTACAAGACAGTATTACTGTCACAGAAAATTAAAGACACACAATACACGGCGGCAGCCCACGAAGAACGGTCAGCTCAGCAAGTAAACATCAACAAAAGAAAGGCTGAAAGAAAGAAAAATACGACCAACAAAAAGAATGAGGTCAAAGTCCCTTGCCATTTAATATAGACTGTTCCTACTAATGCTTATGCACTACTGTTCTAGCGCCCGTTATTGTAACGGGCTAAATGACTAGTATGTTTTATAATTAGATAGTGAAACATAATTTTCCATATAATAAAATTACAAAATTTTAAAAGTCTTTTGAACCAGGAATGAAATATATGTCATATATAACAGAAACAATTAAGATTTAGAATCATAAACCACGCTCAAATCCCCATCCTTACTCAGAACAGAGAGCTAATTAGTAATAAAAAGAAGAGGCCCACTGTGTTATACAACCTCTTATTTATTAAAACAATAGGAGTTTTGTAGAGACACCCTTTGTCTAATTTTGAGGTCACTGAGCCACAGCAAGAAAGGCAGTAACCAGCCCTGGGCAGGTTGCCAGTGCATCGCTGGCTCACTCATACTGAGCCAATTCAAAATCACCACATAACGTACCATGTATGCCTTTGGGATGTCGGAGAAACAAAACTAAGAGCACCCAAAAAGATATGGGGATAATATGCACAGAGTCAGTGACTGGTCTGGAATCTGTTTAGTCTCGAGCAGAGATGACTGAACGGGAACTTCATCCAGGTCATCATAATTCACAAAGGCATTGATAAAACAGATACAGCTGAATTCTTTCAACTAAACAGTGAATCACATACTTGAGGACACCAGTGGAAATTAAGGGGGAGTGCATTTAGGACTGAAGCCAGGAAGTATTTCTTTACTCGAAGAGTTGTGGGGTTCTGGAACTAACTACTGAGACATGGAGCTGAAGCAGAAACCCTGACATCCTTTAAGACGCATCTGGATGAAATATTGGGACAGCTTAGCTACATAAAGCACAAAGCTGAAAACTAGAGCAAATATAAAGATCTGGTGATCAAGATAAGCTGGATATGGAGCACAAAGACTAAATATGTACTTGCAGTGGTCAAAGCTCTTGATGCAATCAAGATGGGATTGGCAAAAATCATCAGGAGCTGCTAGGAAACCACTCAGCTCAAGAAGTGCAGAAGATTGTGGAGAATGTGAGCCGCTTGCATTACTGTAAAGTGCTTGGGCCCTTAGGTCCCTAGTCAGGATACAGACACAATATGAGTTTTAATACAAGAGTAGAGATGAATCATCTTAACCTATTAGCTCAAAAAACAATCTTGACAGACTGAATTGCCTCCTCTTGTTTATAAAATTTCTTATGTTCTTAAACTTTTATATGCTCTTATGAGGTAGCATCCTACCAGCAAACAATCATTCACATAAAGACTTAAATATAATATAGCAAGTCATATCAGAATAATGTGTGTGTTGTGGTCGAGTAAAAGGACTACAAGACCCAGGAATAAATGTTGGGGCCCCAACCTGGTAGTCCCCATTTAATCTAACCAACAAAAACAAAGGAAAAATAGCCACTAAGGGCATAAGGGTAACAGAAAAGCCCAAAACTTAAAAGAAAAGCCTTCAGGATTGGTATTTAGCTATCTTTTAATAACCCAATAGGAGCTCTGTCCTTCAGTGCATTCCGTTCAACAAAAAAACGCCCCCTTCTGGTGGTTGTGGGATTTATAGGCGGGGACTGGAAGGGGCGGGGTCAGTTACCTTCACTGGGAGTCTTCTCTCTGTGCTGTGGAGGAAATTGAAGAGGAGGAGACACCTCAGGAGCCACCAGCAAATTTCACTGATAAACAAATTATATATGATTATTATTATTATAAAAGAATGATAGAAAATGGATCATTTTATAATTTATAACCATTTATTGTAATTATTATTATTTAAGTATGGCAGAAAATGTGTGAGTGCATGGATATATGGATAAGTAAAGTTATTATTATTTCTTTAATTACATTGCTATATATTATTATTAGGTTATATTTTGAAACAGTAAATAAATAATTTAAAAATTAAATTGACAGACTGGGCCAGGATTTAAGGCCAGGATTTATGAAGTAGTAGTGCTAATCAATGGGACATGATGTTAGCCATTACTATTGACTAGTACCCTGTACTAAGCAAGTTATGTTATTTTCTAACTTAAATTTTTTAATTTAGGTTATTTTCACTTAAGCAATAATAATAATAATTATAGTAAATCATCAATTTCTTTCCTAATAATAAACTGTTGATTATTATTATCATTATATTATTATTATTATTATTAGTAGTAGTAGTACTAGTAGTAGTGGTGGTGGTGGGGTGGTGGTAGTACTAGTCTTTCCATTTTAAAATAACGAAAACAAATTAAAAAATTACAATCTACAGTGTAAATTATTCATATTCTTTTAGCTTTTTTTAAAAAAGGGCATATTTATTACTTATGGATTTCACCTTTTTAAAAAAAGTGACTGCACTATCGTGTGTGTATCTTTGATCAATAAGAGATGGTTACTTTTTTTTAATGTGTCTTTTTCTTTGGAATGGCCAACAGATGTCCATCTGCCACGGGAGTAATTCCTGAATGTGGTAGGCACCTCTACACACACGTGCATATATAAACTTTTACTACCATATGCCAACTGCACAGTATTTGATGAATTATGTGCAGTCTAAGGCTATGGATGCCAGCCTCTTAGTCTGCCGCAATCTCTTTTCCATATGTTTCATTTGGTTTAGACAGCACTCTTCACTTTAAAGAAAAGCGGTGATGTTGTTCATAAATAGCAATATTGGTCTACATTTTAACACCCTTGTAATGATGCACATGCATGTAATGAACATGAAGGACACGTCTAGGTCAAATCCATATCTAGTGCTATCAACAGCTGCACTGGCACTTCAAACACAAGTAAAGTATTCTAAAGTCAGCGTTCAATGAAGTTAGCCGTAAGTGACTGGGATAACAGCACGCAAGGGGAGCTATGGAGCTAAACTGGGGACATTAGGTGATGGTCATATGTTGTAACTGCTTAGCAATAAAAAAAGGGACCAAAAACCCGGCCAGCATGCCATGTAAAAAAAAAAAAATACTGGAGATATTTGCCTAGTGAATGTCTGATGGTTCGAGAATGACTAATATAATCTCAGCCTGGAGCTTTGCTAGACTGTTAGAGGCAGTTTAGACTAACACTTAAATAATCTCACAGGTGGCGCAGTGGTAGTGCTGTTGCTTTGCAGTAAGGAGACTGTGGAAGATTGTGGGTTCGCTTCCCGGTTCCTCCCTGTGCGGATAGCGCTTTGAGTACTGAGAAAAGCGCTATATAAATGTAATGAATTATTATTAATCTGTAAAATAGTTTTTTTAATACAGATTTACAGGCAAGTTAGCTACAGTTGTGGGAGACAGACAATGAAACATGGCATATTAAAAGCCTAAGCCAGTGAGTTACAATACTCTAATAACATTAATAGTTAGGTCCATTCCTTGTGAAGTTGTGGGAGCAAAAACACAAATACATCCATCCATCCATTTTCCAACCCGTTGAATCCGAACACAGGGTCACGGGGGTCTGCTGGAGCCAATCCCAGCCAACACAGGGCACAAGGCAGGAACCAATCCCGGGCAGGGTGCCAATCCACCGCAGGACACACACACACACACACCCACACACACTAGGGCCAATTTAGAATCGCCAATCCACCTAACCTGCATGTCTTTGGACTGTGGGAGGAAACCGGAATGCCCGGAGGAAACCCACGCAGACACGGGAAGAACATGCAAACTCCACGCAGGGAGGACCCAGGAAGCGAACCTAGGTCCCCAGGTCTCCCAACTGCGAGTCAGCAGCGCTACTCACTGCGCCACCGTGCCGCCCAACACAAATACAGTAAAAGGCAAAATATTTCATCAGCTCAGCTTCTACAGCACTAGAAACTGCTTGGGAAGGAGGGCGCTAATGAATCTCTGCTGGATTATCATAAACCAATGGGCACACCACATAGCACGATACAGTATTGGGATTTAATGGGGGGTACACTACTTCACTTTGTGTGCTCAAGTTGGAATTGTCAGTCATGACTACTTTTACTTGTGTTTGTTTTCTTTAATAATTCATAGCATGTATTAAGATTTGTTTTTGCCATTTTTTTGGAAATAGATGTCTAATAATAATAATAATAATAATAACAGCCTTCATTTTATATAGAACTTTTTAAAGATTCCATTATCACAGGCATATCTACACTTCATTCCATTTTTGCAAGTTAAGAAAAAATTATTCCCATGTAATACAATCAAAACACTTATTGCATATTTTATGGCCCCATATGAGTGAGTCTGAGTGTTTGCTGTTACAACGCATTCCCAATCTGTGTCTGATATTGCTGGGTGTCATGCATGCACGTCTCTTCTTGGGCTCGATCAAGGTATGCGAAAACCCATCATGGCCAGAGGGGGCGCTGTTACTAACATTTTCTTCTCCTCTCCCCGTAGCACTGAGAACCCACCCAGTGAGGGCACTTAGCCCCGCCCCTTCTGGTTTGTGCAAAATAAGAAGCCCGGCTGCCTTGAAGGAGGCATCTTTTGCACTATGAGTGACCCGACAGACGCAGCTCCAGTGATCAACTCCTTATTCTGCGGCAAAGGGCCGAATACTTTGTTGTTTTGCCCAAGAGACTATTTACCTGATTTTTGTTTAGACTGCGTTCATTAAATGGGATGACCCAGTTGGTGCCCCAACTTTTCATTTGTTTGGCAACCTGTTATTCCTACACCTGACCACATGGAACAGACTCTAGCACTGGTAATGACACACTGAGATAAGTAGATTTAGGATAATAATTAATGATAGCATAGCTTGAATATTAGGACTGCAATAGAAGAAATAGAAAAAAAACAGGCTTAATTGACGTGTAAAAGATTTTTACAAATTTAAAACTTTAACACTTAGCTCATCCTAGTGGCTCCCATGAGACCCAGCAGGGCTACCCATTAGAATTTCCATTCCCATGCAGCCCTGTGAGTGTATATATGGGAGACCTACCGGAGAGCTGCTGCCACCTGTTAGCACATGGCCACGGGAGGTGGTCTACTTCTACCTTTCCATCAGGATGCCAGCCAACCCATCTTCTATGACAATACATTTATATTTTGCCTCACACATTTAACAATGCCTGACAGCTCCAGAGTCCCAGGTTCAAATCCTAGGAGAGTCGCTGTCTATGAGACATTGAATATTTTGTACATATATTTCCTCCTGATAATACTCCACTTTCACTCCATTAATCCTGTTGAGTGCTGCAGTGGCAATGGAACACAAGAACATAAGAAATGTGACAAACAAGAGGAGACCATTCAGATCATCAAACTCATTTTGTTTAGTTAATAGCTAAGCTGTACCAGTGTTTCATCCAGGTACCTCTTAAATATGCTGAGCTACACAAGTAGGGTCACCTTATCCTCCACAGTTTCTTTCCGTGGAATTCCCAGTCTCTATCAGGCCAAGTGTCCTGAATCTGCCCCTTGACCTTCTCCCTTTAGACCATACCTGATATAACCCCACAGGAGGGAAAATAAGTATTGAACGTGTCAACGTTTTTCTCAGTAAATATATTTCTAATGGGGCTATTAACATGGGGCTATCACACCTGAGCAATACATCCGACTAGTTTCTCCATACAAGAGACATCTTGAAGCTGTCATTACCAACAAAGGCTTTTCTACTAAGTATGAAATAAATTTCAGTAAGCGTGTTCAATACTTATTCCCTGTGTCATTCCACTTTATTACACATAATTTATTAACTTATTTGTTTTGATTTCTTTGTATATGTGGATTACTTGGGCTGTTACCGACATCTGGTGTAAATTTCACGTCAATAGCTCCATTAGAAATATATTTACTGAGGAAAAACACTGACGCGTTCAATACTTATTTTCCCTGCTGTATCCTTACACACAGACCCAAACCACCTCAGCTGACCCCTGAAAAGTGACCATTCTACTCTGTGGGCTTCTTGCACTGTTGGACTCCTTACACTGTCAAGGAGAGCAAGTTCTACAACCATGCAGACCACGGAAATTTCATTTTGTCAGTTTGTAATTGCGATCTCATTCTTTCTGTTGGCAATTTGAGCTACAGTAATTTATTCTGTGGCACCTTCTCACCTTTTCCTTTATGAGAATTAGCTTTCAGATAATGATTTCCAGGAAATCTTAATCTGTCATCACTATATACCAGTCACCTAGTGTATTGATATAATCTAACATTCCTCTAACAGTTGATAATACTGCTGATTAAGTGAATGGCACTTTTACTGTGAAGAAAGTGAAGATTCTATGGAAGGTGTGAATCTATTTTTTTCAGAGAATCTGCTCAATCTAGTTCAGGGTCACATGGGTCTGAGACGATTATTGGGGACAAAGCAGGAAATGGGTTGCCATTCCTTTGAAGGACACGCTAAAGCACATAGAGGGCCAATTTATAGGCAATGATCAACTTAACATGCACATCTTTGGAGTGAAGAAGGAAAATCAAAATACATTCAGGTACAGGAAGAACTTGCATACTCTACAAGGACAGCGTGGCAAATGACAAAGAATTCAGCATAATGACAGACAGCGATATATGGAGAACAGTAGAGGTCATTGCTTTGCCATGGGGTGTCACAAAGGTATCCCACTCTCCTATAACAACCTCCCCAATATAACTTCTATCCATTATCTATAAGTTAAGTGTCAGCTACATTTTCACTGATACCAATCACATACGGTCCAAACTATAATTGCACACATTATTTATTATTAACTCACACAGAGATATTATCAAAGTGCAAAGCTGCAGCAAAGTGATGGTGTGGGATTTATTCCAAATAAATGCTGTGTAGATGCCACATAGGCTGGGCGGGCATTCCGGCCAGAAGAGGGAATGGTTCCTTACCCGGACGGGAGGCTCCTAACAGGGAGATATGCATCCCAGCCGGGGAAGAGAAAGGGATCAGACCCAGAAGGAAGGACCAGAAGGGATGGATGGACATCCCACTCGAAAGGAAAGACGTCCCTGGGGGCTTTTTACTCCCCCACCATGCTAAATGGCAGCAGTCCCGGATATCAGTGCCCAGTAGGTAGCCAGGAGGGCATGCCGGGAAATGTAGTCCAGCAGAGCAGCCCTGCTGTGGTCACTGGTGCTGCAAGGGGGCGCTGCAGGGAGACAAACTCCCTGCTGCAATGCACTTTCATAGGACCCAGAAGTACTTCCATAGGGCTGTGGCCCTGGCACCGGAAGTACTCCCGGGTCCTTAATAAAAGGGACCGCACTCTCTTACCCAGGCCAGTTAGAACTGGGAGGAAGACAGGCAACACTCAACTGGAGGAGGGCAGTGTGGTGGCAAGAGTATTGAGGAGATTATTGTGTTTTGTGAAGAGAGAAACTTGTGCTTTGGTGCTACTTTGTGGTATTGTGGAAGGAAGAAACTTGAGTAAACCATCCTATATTTGAACCTGGGACTCTGTATGTGTTCATGTTTGGGGTTGGGGCCGTTCATGCCCTGGTTTCCATCACACCTGGATGGACAGCAGCTCTTTTGGTTGAACGCTAGACCCTCACTGTGCCTAATGCTTAGGTGGAAGGTCTTCGTGCATTACACCATGAGACGGACAATCATTCTGATAGGGCCGCCAGCTGCAATAGAACATTTACCCTGGTATTTATCCATCCATCCATCCATTGTCTCCCGCTTATCCGAGGTCGGGTCGCGGGGGCAGCAGTTTGAGCAGAGATGCCCAGACTTCCCTCTCCCCGGCCACTTCTTCTAGCTCTTCCGGGAGAATCCCAAGGCGTTCCCAGGCCAGTCGAGAGACATAGTCCCTCCAGCGTGTCCTGGGTCTTCCCTGGGGCCTCCTCCCGGTTGGACGTGCCTGGAACACCTCACCAGGGAGGCGTCCAGGAGGCATCCTGATCAGATGCCCGAGCCACCTCATCTGACTCCTCTCGATGCGGAGGAGCAGCGGCTCTACTCTGAGCCCCTCCCGGATGACTGAGCTTCTCACCCTATCTTTAAGGGAAAGCCCAGACACCCTGCGGAGGAAACTCATTTCAGCCGCTTGTATTCGCGATCTCGTTCTTTCGGTCACTACCCATAGCTCATGACCATAGGTGAGGGTAGGAACATAGATCGACTGATAAATTGAGAGCTTCGCCTTGCGGCTCAGCTCCTTTTTCACCACGACAGACCGATGCAACGCCCGCATTACTGCGGATGCCGCACCGATCCGCCTGTCGATCTCACGCTCCATTCTTCCCTCACTCGTGAACAAGACCCCGAGATACTTGAACTCCTCCACTTGGGGCAGGATCTCGCTACCAACCCTGAGAGGGCACTCCACCCTTTTCTGGTTGAGGACCATGGTCTCAGATTTGGAGGTGCTGATTCTCATCCCAGCCGCTTCACACTCGGCTGCGAACCGATCCAGAGAGAGCTGAAGATCACGGCCTGATGAAGCAAACAGGACAACATCATCTGCAAAAAGCAGTGACCCAATCCTGAGCCCACCAAACCGGACCCCCTCAACACCCTGGCTGCGCCTAGAAATTCTGTCCATAAAAGTTATGAACAGAATCGGTGACAAAGGGCAGCCCTGGCGGAGTCCAACTCTCACTGGAAACGGGTTCGACTTACTGCCGGCAATGCGGACCAAGCTCTGGCACTGATCGTACAGGGACTGAACAGCCCTTATCAGGGGGGGCCGGTACCCCATACTCTCGGAGTACCCCCCACAGGATTCCCCGAGGGACACGGTCGAATGCCTTTTCTAAGTCCACAAAACACATGTAGACTGGTTGGGCAAACTCCCATGCACCCTCCAGGACCCTGCTAAGGGTATAGAGCTGGTCCACTGTTCCGCGACCAGGACGAAAACCACACTGTTCCTCCTGAATCCGAGGCTCGACTATCCGACGGACCCTCCTCTCCAGGACCCCTGAATAGACTTTTCCAGGGAGGCTGAGGAGTGTGATCCCTCTGTAGTTGGAACACACCCTCCGATCCCCCTTCTTAAAGAGGGGGACCACCACCCTGGTCTGCCAATCCAGAGGCACTGTCCCTGATGTCCATGCGATGTTGCAGAGGCGTGTCAGCCAAGACAGTCCTACAACATCCAGAGCCTTGAGGAACTCTGGGCGTATCTCATCCACCCCCGGGGCCCTGCCACCAAGGAGTTTTTTGACCACCTCGGTGACCTCAGTCCCAGAGATGGGGGAGCCCACCTCTGAGTCCACAGGCTCTGCTTCCTCATTGGAAGGCATGTTAATGGGATTGAGGAGGTCTTCGAAGTATTCCCCCCACCGACCCACAACGTCCCGAGTCGAGGTCAGCAGCGCACCATCCCCACCATATACAGTGTTGACACTGCACTGCTTCCCCTTCCTGAGACGCCGGATGGTGGACCAGAATCTCCTTGAAGCCGTCCGAAAGTCATTCTCCATGGCCTCCCCAAACTCCTCCCACGCCCGAGTTTTTGCCTCAGCAACCACCAAAGCCGCATTCCGCTTGGCCTGCCGGTACCTATCAGCTGCCTCCGGGGTCCCACAGGACAAAAGGGTCCTGTAGGACTCCTTCTTCAGCTTGACGGCATCCTTCACCGCCGGTGTCCACCAGCGGGTTCGGGGATTGCCGCCACGACAGGCACCGACCACCTTACGGCCACAGCTCCGGTCAGCTGCCTCAACAATAGAGGCACAGAACATGGCCCATTCGGACTCAATGTCCCCCACCTCCCTCGGGATGTGGTCGAAGTTCTGCCGGAGGTGGGAGTTGAAGCTACTTCTGACAGGGGGCTCTGCCAGACGTTCCCAGCAGACCCTCACAACACGTTTGGGCCTACCACGCCTGACCGGCATACTCCCCCACCATCGAAGCCAACTCACCACCAGGTGGTGATCAGTTGACAGCTCCGCCCCTCTCTTCACCTGAGTGTCCAAGACATGTGGCCGCAAGTCCGACGACATGACCACAAAGTCGATCATCGAACTCAGGCCTAGGGTGTCCTGGTGCCAAGTGCACATATGAACACCCCTATGCTTGAACATGGTGTTCGTTATGGACAATCCGTGACGAGCACAGAAGTCCAATAACAAAACACCACTCGGGTTCAGATCGGGGGGGCCATTCCTCCCAATCACGCCCTTCCAGGTCTCACTGTCATTGCCCACGTGAGCATTGAAGTCTCCCAGCAGAACGAGGGAGTCCCCAGAAGGTATGCCCTCTAGCATCCCCTCCAGGGACTCCAAAAAGGGTGGGTACTCCGAACTGCTGTTCGGTGCATACGCACAAACAACAGTTAGGACCCGTCCCCCCACCCGAAGGCGAAGGGAGGCTACCCTCTCGTCCACCGGGGTAAACCCCAATGTACAGGCTCCAAGTTGGGGGGCAATAAGTATACCCACACCTGCTCGGCGCCTCTCACTGGGGGCAACTCCAGAGTGGTAGAGAGTCCAGCCCCTCTCAAGGAGATTGGTTCCAGAGTCCAAGCTGTGCGTCGAGGTGAGCCCGACTATATCTAGCCGGAACCTCTCAACTTCGCGCACTAGCTCAGGCTCCTTCCCCTTCAGGGAGGTGACATTCCACGTCCCAAGAGCCAGTTTCTGTAGCCGAGGATCGGACCGCCAAGGTCCCCGCCTTCAGCCACCACCCAACTCACACTGCACCCGACCTCCTTGGCCCCTCCCATAGGTGGTGAGCCCATGGGAAGCCTGGTATTTATGTCTTTTTTTTTACACTTCCTTCCAGCGCTTTTGTGCTAATGGGGCGTTAAAGAGTAAGGGCTGACACCCTTGCTATGGTTGTCTCTGGCCTCTTAATCTGTCACATACAGGACCTTTCTTCTCAGTTCTTCCATTAGTTCATGTTTTACCCATGACAACTGTCTCACAGGACATACCTTGTGCTTTTACACCTTCAGCCCAGGCTAACCCTAAACATTTCTCTTTACCGGTTCTAACTAATCTTGTGGGAAGTACTTAGGTGGAAGGTCCTCTTTTTTAATTTTATTGAATTTATTTAAATCAAATAACATTCCATACACATAATTCAAGTTTTACAAAAAGAAAAAAGGTGGAAGGTCCTCTTGCATTACGCAGTGAGATGGTCAGTCTTTCTGACAAGGCCTCAGGCTGAAATGAATGAGGGTAGAATACAGACTGTCAATTTGCCCTTAAACTTATGTCTCTTTTACTCTTCCCTATGGCATTTTTGAGAGAAAGAGGCGTTGAAAGTAAGGGCCGACATTCTTCCTACGGTGGCTTCTGGCTCCTCAACCAATGCAGACGTTCCTACCTTTCTTTTCAATTCTTCCATTAGTGGATGTATTACCCATGATAACTGCCCCACAGGACATACCTCATGCTTTTACACCTTCGTCCCACACTGACCCTAAACATTTCTCTTTACCAGTTCTAACCAATCTTGTGGGAAGTGCTTAGGTGGAAGGTCTTCTTGCATTACGCTGTGAGACAGCCAGTAATTGTGACAGTAATGGAATACAGAATGTCGATTTGCCCTCATACTTATGTCTCTTTTACACTTCCCTGTGGCATTTTTGGGAGAAAGGGGCATCGAACAGTGCTATGGTGGCCTCTAGCTCCTTGACAAATCCAGAAGCTCCTACCTTTCTTCTCAATACTTCCATTAGTCAATTTTTGCCCATGATCACAGTCCCACATGACATACTTCATACTTTAACACCTTCGGCCCCCTCTGATCTTAAACACCCCTCTTTACCGGTTCATGAGTTAAGAAAGCAAATCTTTAATACTAGACAAAAGTACACATAACCCTAAACTTTCCTATGTTTTTCTGCTACATGCTTTCAGCACTATTAGATAGATAGATAGATAGATAGATAGATAGATAGATAGATAGATAGATAGATAGATAGATAGATAGATAGATAGATAGATAGATAGATAGATAGATAGATAGATATGTGAAAGGAACTACTGTATATAATAGATAGATAGATATGTGAAAGGCACTATATAATAGTTAGACATGTGAAAGGCACTATATAATAGATAGATATGCGAAAGGCATTATATAAGAGATATAGATAGATAGAGAGATAGATATGTGAAAGGCATTTTATAAGAAAAATAGATATGTGAAAGGCACTATATAATAGATAAGTATGTGCCAGGACCATGCTATATAAATAAAATATATTATTATTATTATTATTATTATTATTATTATAGATAGATATATACAGTAATGCTGGATGTGTCTGTATACTTTAGCCATGTTTTGTCTGTTTTGTGTTTGTGTGTGGATTTATATAGTGTACATATATATGCAGTATGTCCTGTATGTATTTTATGCATATACTGTATCTATTTTTGTATATTTATATAAATCCCTTGTACAGAGTAAATATCATGTTAAATATCAGTTAATTCGATTTGTTTGATAGATAGATAGATAGATAGATAGATAGATAGATAGATAGATAGATAGATAGATAGATAGATAGATAGATAGATAGATACTTTATTAATCCCAAGGGGAAATTCACAATTGTATTATGTGTCTAATCAAGACATACACAAGAGATAAAGAAACAAAAAAACCTTCGCCTAGTTCATCATAATCCATCCCCATATCAGTCATGATAATAAAATATATACAGCTTCTGTTCATACTTCTGATTTATCATTAGTCCTATATTTTTCAGATATCTCACCAAAATAAGGGTGTCTACCAGAAGCAACTTTTCATTGTTGATGATGAGTGTCTGGTACGCCTACTAGATTCTGGATCCTGCTTTGTGATCTCCTTAGGATGAGGTAGATACAGTAAATGAGAATTAAGAGTGTCAATCAATCCATGTTCATTTTCTCAATTAATCCGTTAAAATTCCTCAAGCTTAATTTCATTAAGCTCGCTAATTGCACTTATCTGTCTAATTGATATGATAGCACACTGCACTTGACTCCCACGTCACAATTTTGAAAGTCTGCCTTGTATTTAACCATGTACTGTAAAGGCAAAACCAGAAATAAGTGAAACATAATCCTTCAAAAACAGCTCCAAAAAGTCAACCAAATGCATTTAAGGTATACACACTGGGGTGTATATTCGAGATCTTTGTCAAGGAAGAATTTTTGCAGTTCTTTTAAGGGATATGCTAATGGCAGTAAGATAATCCATAATACCTCCTGGAGCTAAAAAGCTTAAACACGCCTGTCAGTTAAATCTGAGGTAATTGCTGTATGCACCTCTACCCCTCCGACTTCCAGAGCTTCGTATCTAATGTTACTATATATAAACAAAGCTGCTGAAACTCTGCCAGGACTAAAGGCTTGTAAATACTCACAAGAGAAAAAAATGATTTTGAATGCCACTAGTAAAAGGTATGTGGTGCAGGCTGAAGGGTCCCCACCCTTGTAAAGTCCCTTAGCCTGAAGTCTTTCGATTGTTGAAGTAAGGATCTCTGTAATCAGTAAGGTGATTAAAGGAGAAGATTAGGACTCTTTTAGGTGAGAGGAACATACGTGGTCCTAAAGCTAAATACACAAGATCTAACTAAACAGGAAAACAGCAGGACTCTCAGCTGGATTACACCACAATTTAGCGTTTTGGAATTTTAATGGAATGCATTCAAGAAACATAAACAAGTGGCCACCACGGAATACAGAGATGACATTTGCATTGTATTAAATCAGGACCGTGCTTACTGCATCTACGGTAATAATCGTGATCAGACTTCTCTGGGGAACTAGAAAATAAGTAAGAATCATCCATTTTGGGAACTCTTTTCTTCAAAGTTGTGGAACGATACCAGAAGCAGCCCAGGATGTTACAATAGTTTTTAAGTAGGGATCCTCTTGAACACTGGGAAAAATTTTGGGCCACCGATTGATCTAACCTTAATGTCTCTTCTCTGTCTGACTTTAAAAAAAAGGCAGATGAAAAAGGGAAGAAAAAGCAGATGAATGGTTATCAGTCTAAAAGAGTAACTCAGCACGGAGTTAATTGTATTTGTGTTCAAGGTGTGGGCCTTAAGTGGTGGGCTGACTGCACACAGGAAGAAATGTCAGACAGGAATATGAGGAGTGAAAACTGAAAGAAAGAAACCTTCAGGGGAAAACTCAAACTGACTGCTATAAAGATCTGCTTTTTAAATGATTGAAAAAGAAGTTTTCAAATGTCAAACAAAGTTATGAAGACATTTTATGTCATTTACCAAAACATACGGGAAAAAAAAGAAGAAGGGCGGCATGGTGGCACAGTGGAACCAGGGTTCACGTTCCTGGGTCCTCCCTGTGTGGAGTTTGCATGTTCACTCTGTGTCTACATGGATTTCCTCCAGTTGCTCCAGTATCCTCACACTGCCCTAGTGTGTGTTTGGTGTGTCGGTGTGTGTGTTTGCATTATGACAGGCTGGCACCATGTCCAGGGTTTGTTCCTGCCTTGTGCCCTATGCTAGCTAGGATAGGCTCCAGCAGCCCTCACAACCCTGGTCTGGATTAAGTAGATTTGAAAATGATGTGACAATTAGTGTGTGTGCGTGTGTAAATTCTGTATGATATTCCAGTGATGGAATGGCGTCACATCTATGCTGGCTCAAAATGTGCACACAGTACATAAATACAGTGCATAGTTGGGATTGTCTTCCATATTTGATGGAAATTAAAGAAATTCTTCACCCAAAAATTATACTGGAAAACAATTCTGGATGGAATACCAGTGCATCAGAGAGCAAACTCACTAACTCTGGGACAATTTAGTTTCAGAATTTAAAGGAATATTCCACACTTAAATTATACTTTTTTAATGTTACTTAGCCCATGTAATTTAGTGGAGACCAAGAAAAAAAATGTAATGTTATGTGTTTATGCAGAATGGAGATAAAGAAGTTGATTAGATAACAGAAGGTGATAGCAACTTGTGCAGTACAACACCAAATGATAAAGAATCTAAATGGAAGGACCTTTTGAATTGAAGACAGGACTCTTGACCAACAAATGATGGGTACAGGTTGGTCTTCAATTCAAAAAGTCCTTTCCACAAGGTTTTAGGTTTCCTGTATATATGTCTGCTGATAATTCTGAAAGTAACTAACAGTATTTTAGCAAAAAAATGTGTTTTGCACATTTTGAGCATTAAACTGGCTAACTGGATATTTGTGCTGCAAACAAATTTCCCTCTGGGATAATACAGTCTACCTAACCTAACCCTAATCCTACCCCTAACCTAACCCACAATGTGCATTATGCAACACAAATAACATAAGAATTTTTTTTCACTATGGATATTTTTCACATTGTTTTCCATTGGACACCAATGGCCATTTTAAGCTCCGTTCTGCATGAAAACATGAGAATTCTTTGTTTTTTTCTCAGCCACCACTACAAAGTACAAGGGTACTGTGGAAGCTAGCCCCGGACACAAACAGACAGACACCTGAACATCTACAAAAAGCACACGTTTATTTACATAAAGTCCACACAACACACGGTGCCCCTGCACCACACACCCTCTTCATGGCCCTCCAACGGTCCTGCACCGCCTCCACTCCTCTCCACCAAGCTCTGTCTTCTTCCTCCCGACTGCAGCGGATGACTGGAGGGAGGCGGCCCCTTTTATGACCACCCGGACGTGCTCCAGGTGCTCCCTGATTGACTTAGTGTGGCGGAAGTGCCGCCTGAGCATCCGGAAGCCCTCCGGGTGTCCTCAGTATTCCTTCTGCCAGCACCTCCAAGTGTGGCGGAAGTGCTGACGTCCAAGGCCGCAAAATCATCCGGGCGCCCTAATGGGATTAATAAAGTGTATCTAATCTAATCTAACCCTGATAGGGTTGAGCTTCTATGCTCGAATCCTGTGGCCCTCATACCAGGTGGGGCGGCTGCCCTCTCGTGGTCCTGGGAAGTCACAGTCCCTCTCCTGGTCCGTCCAGGCATGGCGACTAGGCATAACCCCCAGCTGACCACCACAGTACGTAGCATATAAAAAATTGCATACTCCACCCAAAAAAGATGTTTTAACTGGTAACTCTAATTTGACCGAGAAGTAATCCATCCAGGACTGCTACTGGGTTTGTTATCGAATGGCAAAAGATAAAAAAAAGGTTCAGTTCAGGAAGGAGGGATGGATTGAAGAAAAAATCTGAACACACGAGTGACTGCATGTGGCAAACAAAATAGCTGTAAATTGCAAAACCATTTTAAATGCAGGACTGCTTTGGTTAATACAAATACCCTTGGGGAGTGCTAAGAAATAAATCATTACAAATAAAAAACAAGTAATCAAGTGGCTACTGGAAAAAGTTTCATCACCGAAATAAAATGACTGAAAATCCATAAGGCTCTGTAGCAACTGCTTGCATCTTGTTTAAAATAAATTAAATAAATAAAATGTCTCCTGACAAACCATATCTAAAGCATTTTGCATTTTTATATTTTTGGGCTCAAAGTACAAATTTTCGGCTGTCTAAACTGTCAGAAGCAGGATTAGTGAATTTGCTTTCAACAATCAGATGCTACAGTTTTTCCATATTTTACAGTTGAAATATGCCTTCATGGTGCAGACTCGAATGTTATGCTGTCTGACATAAATATAAAAGTAAATATTAGTTGCTATGGTGATAGACACTCGTCCACTAAAGCCAATTAAAAACATTCAGTTTTACAAAGCATCACAGCCGCTGTCTAAGGTGGTTAACACTAGTGAGAACCTCAGGACCCAAGGAAGCCATTGATTCAACTCGAATCCACTGGAATAAAGCAAATGGATGAAATCAATAAATGTTAACAACATCATCTCCAGCAGTAGGGTCTGCCCTTATACGTGACCATTTAAACTACAGAAAGAAATCTAAGTCTCTAGTTGAAATCCACATAAAGACAGGGAGATCAAGCAAGACCCAATCGACAGGTAATCTAGCCAGAAATCATAAATGGTGTCTGAGAATGATGAGGCTCTATTACAACTACTTTTGTATATGATTGTAGGGTCTTTTTTGCACTGAACACGTTTCCAATGAATAAGGTATGGCATGTCAAGTGATTCATTTGAAGTGACTAGCACGCTTAGGGAGCATCTTCAGAGTAATGACATGAGGACGACAGTGTGGGAGAGTGGGAAAGCATGGTTATCGACTCCATCTCGCTTTTTCGTTTATAGAGCAAAGGACAAACTCCTGGAAGACTTCCTCTCCAGGCTTGGAAGTCCAGCCTCTTCTTCCCTGCAACATATTTAAGATATCAAGGAACCAGAAGTTGGCGTTCATTCTTGAACTCGTGAATGAGGAAGGCAGAGTTCTGATATTCTGCCCCTTTGACCACAGCAGTCCAAAACCTTTCATTTGTTGTTGTTTTGCAGCTTATTTCTGAGTTGGACATTAAATGGAGTATACCACGGATGACCCCAATCCTATATATTGTGCCTTTTGTATCATTATAATGGTCACAAAGAAAGTCACAGGTAGGGATTGAACTAAACATACATGGCTTGAAATCCCAATTCTTAACTACTACTGCACACTTCCTGTTCATACTGTCCTAAGAGGGCAGGTGTAGGTGGTGGGAGGAAACGGGATTTCCTCAGATGAAACTTTCACAAAGACATGGGGGGATCAAGCAGATGCCATCCAGACAACAGTCCAACCGAACCAGAATCCAACAACGGTGCGGCAAATCTCATTCTCTACTACAATCTTCTTTTACTTATAGAGGAGGAACATATTGGAATGGAGCCGAAACTTTGACGTCGAGGATTTACACATTTTTAGGGTTTATGTAACTGCAGTATGCATAACACAATTGCCACTCATATGATAACTTTGAAACACTAGAATCTAACTAATTTTGAAAAGAACTGGTTCAAGGGAATTACTGCTTTACTGAACATGCTTGCTTCATATATAGACTATAAACTATAGCAGAAAATATTGTGACGAAGTCAAAATTTCAAATTCAAGTTGGGGCAAGTTAAACGTTTTTCATATCTATAAACTCAATTCAAAATATTTCCTGTGTGGTGTCTACAGCATGCCTAACCTGTGTAATCACTTCAAAACTTGAAATGCTAGAACACTATTGATTTTGAACAACACGTGAGAGTTTTCCATTGAAAAGATACTGTACATATACATTTTTTAAGATGAAATGACTGTAAATCCTGCCTTTTCAAAAAATTATTTGATATGAAAATTGTAAGAAACTTAAAGGCCTCCAGATTAAATTTTTGGGTGTTTCTGTAATCATTTCATATTAATACGATTGACATAACCAACAAAAGCTTTGACATTCAAAGCCTCCATATTAACACTGCACGTGTGAACAATGCAACCCAAAGGAGGTCAACAGAATGGTTCTGAACAAGTCAGTTCTCAGGTCGTAATGTCCCTTGGATGACCTGCTTAGAAAGATTTGGAAATGACTCCATTTAGGGTACATGTAATGTGCACTTTAGTCCTATACCAAGATGGATCGCATTAGAGTTTAGGGAACAGTTTCGCACTCAAGGGACCATTTATTACTTACAAAGGTTTTATCATCTGTGGAAATCCCATTTCCATTTTTGGAAAGATGCTTCACTTTAAACTGGTATGGATTAAAAAGACTGGCATTATTTATTCGAAACGCTTTTTAGAATTTTCAACTGCTCTTCAACAAAATAAAGAAATCATCCATTGACCTTTTACAATGCGTGGCATGTCCACTCAGTGAAACACATCCATAAGTAATGTTTATATCAAGTTTGTTGACTATAAATTTGGACCACAATGTACGAGGGACGTTCAAAAAGTTTCCACACTTTTTTTTAACTCTATTTATTAAGAATTTCAAAAACAAATTACATCACTTTTCTACATAGTCACCTTCCTTTGCAATGCAATTTTCCCAGTCACATGACAATCTAAGACACGACCAATTACTACTCCTCCCGCCTTCACCGTTTCCAACGAAAATATAAAAGTGTGGAAACTTTTTAAACATCCCTTGTATATGTGTGATGCTAATCTAGAAAAATGTAACATATAAAACTGAATACCGTATACAGTGATCCCTCGCTATATCGCGCTTCGCCTTTCGCGGCTTCACTCCATCGCGGATTTTTATATGTAAGCATATTTAAATATAATATCGCGGATTTTTCGCTGCTTCGCGGGTTTCTGCGGACAATGGGTCTTTTAATTTCTGGTACATGCTTCCTCAGTTGGTTTGCCCAGTTGATTTCATACAAGGGACGCTATTGGCAGATGGCTGAGAAGCTAGATTGCTTACATTTCTCTCTCTCTTGCGCTGACTATCTGTGATCCTGACGTATGGGGATTGAGCAGGGGGGCTGTTCGCACACCTAGACGATACGGACGCTCGTCTAAAAATACTGAAAGATTATCTTCATGCTGCTATCTTTTGTGCAGCTGCTTCTGAAACGACATGCTGCACAGTGCTTCGCGTACTTAAAAGCTCGAAGGGCACTTATTGATTTTTGACTGAAAAACAAACTCGGTCTCTCTCTCTCTCTCTCTCTCTCTCTCTCTCTCTCTCTCCCTGCTCCTGACGGAGGGGGTGTGAGCTGCCGCCTTCAACAGCTTTGTGCCGCGGTGCTTCGCATACTTAAAAGCCAACAGCCCTATTGATTTGTTTGCTAGAGATTGTTTTTCTCTATCTATGTGACATTCTGTGCTCCTGACACGCACTCCTTTGAAGAGGAAGATATGTTTGCATTCTTTTAATTGTGAGATGGAACTGTCATCTCTGTCTTGTCATGGAGCACAGTTTAAACTTTTGAAAAAGAGACAAATGTTTGTTTGCAGTGTTTGAATAACGTTCCTGTCTCTCTACAACCTCCTGTGTTTCTGCGCAAATCTGTGACCCAAGCATGACAATATAAAAATAACCATATAAACATATGGTTTCTACTTCGCGGGTTTTCTTATTTCGCAGGTGGCTCTGGAACGCAACCCCCGCGATGGAGGAGGGATTACTGTATACTCACGTATAAGTTGGGTCTTGAAACCCAAAAAATTGATCATAAAATCAGAACTTATATGCCCGCTCAAAAATGTGACCCTTACATTTTTTTTTTTTTACATCATCTTGCCTCCTCCAATCTGGCATCAGTTTCTCAGGCGCATCGAAGTTTGCTGCAGCAGCGCAGTTACTAATTTCTTTTCCCACTTCAACAACATATAATTTAAAACCAGCTTCATATTTTCTTCTGATCGAATGCTCCATTGTAGATAAGGGATGTTCTTATGAGTAAAGGGTGTATGACAGTGTGAGAAACAGAAAACAGAAAACAGTGCAAACGTCACTTTGGAACAGGTCTGGTATTACCGTGTGGTCACGTATGGCACCACAGAAAGAGAGATAGATAGAGAGAGAGAGAGAGAGAGAGAGAGAGAGAGAGGTTAGGAGCACACGCTGATACGCCGCATTGTCGCACCCACATAGAAAAAAAAGGCAGGTGGGCGTTAGCATATCATAATCTCTTGGACCAATAGCGTGAGTTTTCCGCATTCGACTTATACGACCAACATTATAAAATACCAGAAATTATATGTTAAAATCCACTCCCGACTTATCTATGGGAGAACTTATCCTCGAGTATATACGGTATGTGTTGATGTGCTTGTCCAGTATGTAAATCCACACCACTGGACCTCTCTATCCCAAATTCTGCACATTTATACAGGGAAATGACCATCAGCCATGTTTTGTTCCAAAAAGCTCATTTGTGCTTTGTATTAAATAAAGTCAAGTTTTGCATTTGAATACACTTTTGTTAATCATGATGGATTTTGTATGCTGGCCAAAATCTTACTGAAACTCCGCATACATGACAATACTACCTCTACTGCTACTAATACTGAACCACTCTGCCCACCAACAATTGCCATTTTCTATACAGTATCACATGTTGCAGTAAATGCCATTAAAAATCTCTCTCTATAAGCAGGAGATGGATGCGAGGATAAATGACTGGTTAGGGTTACAGAGTGGGTGAGCCGTGGACACTGATTCTGCCAACTTGAGCTATCAATCCAGCCTCTCAGACATTACGCTTCACCGTCTGTTAATTTACTGAAGCAGTTTGTGCATTTAAACACTAGGATGGCTTACATCAAAGAAAAAAAACATTTTTAAGCACTCTGTGAATAAACTAAATACATGAAAAAAAAAAAGAAAAAAGTGGGCAAAAATCAAGACATAGAAACTAAGCAACAGTCCGAGCGTTCTGGAAAAAGTCACATGGTGGACAAGACAAAGACACAGTGTGTCACAAAGGCAATCAGGGGCTATGCAACGATTTCAAGCTTGTCCGCTCAAATTGAGAAGCAGACTTAACAGCTATGATATGCAGAAGCAGTTAACATAATGAAAGTTTTGTCACACAACTCGTGGATATTTGTGTTGCGGGGCTGACTATGAAAACACCATCCTTGTGACTTAAAAGGCCACTGGGAATGTTAAGAATCTGGACAGCAGGACCTTATCTAATCTAAATGCTTACTGCATGGTTCTTTACTAAGGGCATTTTAAAAGATCTGCTGAAAGCTGGGACGATCAATGCTTCAAATGTAGTTAATTGGGCCTCGTTTCAGCAGCTTGGAAGAAAACTCACTTTGATGACATCTGCGACAGGTTTTTATTTAGGACTGTGAGTGAAGATTAAATCCACACCTGAAATACTTCAGGCAAGACTGAGCAGATTGCTGAAGTGCCTAAGAATATGAAGAACACACACACACACACACACATACACATGCACACACACGCACACACACACACACAAATCCTCAGATTTTCATGTAGTGTTGTCTGGCAATAGCGATAAAACACCAAAAAGCTGCAGAGACAAGTTATTAATGTTAAACAGACCACATTTAAAGCAACACTGACAGTAATCTCTATATACGTATTGTGGCAGGCGGCTAGGCGTCATACCCAGCCGGGACGTCGCGAAGGACCGGGAGAGAGACTATACCTCCCCCAGGCCACGAGAGGGCAGCCAACCTGGTTAGTATGGGGGCATGGGAACCGAGCTTGGAAGCTCAACCCTATTGGGGTCTGTGGCCACCCCCAGGGGGGCGCCCAGAGGATCCTAGAGCCCTGGGAAACCAACACTTCCACCACACCAGGAAGTGCTGGCGAAAGGAATTCCAGGGGTCACTCAGAGTGCTTCCGGGTGCTCATAGCGGCACTTTCCGCCACACCAGGGAAGTACCCTGCCGGAAGGATGTCAGGGGAGCACCTGGAGCACATCCAGGTGAATATAAAAGGGACCGCCTTCCTACAGTCAAGGAGCCGGAGTCAGGTGGGAAGAAGGCAACGCTCGGGAGTGAGGAGGAAAGGCGGCCCAAGGAGGACCATTGAGAGGCCCAGGAAAAGAAGGGTTTTTGGTGCTGGAGCACTGTGTGTGTGCGGGACTTGGACTTTGGGACCTTATTAACACCCTTAACCGCCCCCTGCCAGATATATCCGGCATCGTAGCTTTATTGCTGACGCCTTACTGCCGGAATTATTCCGGCACATTTGCCTGTGGTTATGTGTATGCCTGGCGCGTAGTATAACTGACAGTTTGGCGTGGGTATTATCCATCCATCCATCCAGTTTCCACAGACCCGCTGAAATCCGAACACAGGGTCACGGGGGTCTGCTGGAGCCAATCCCAGCCAACACAGGGCACAAGGCAGGAAACAATCCTGGGCAGGGTGCCAACCCACCGCAGGGTGGGGTATTATTACTACGTTGTATTTCGACAACTCTGCGGTTGTATTGGCCGCTCACGTGACGTGATTCGAAAGTGAAAGCTGTGAATATGGCGAAACGTAAACTGACTTCAAGTGAGGTTTTGCAGCCGATTTTGGACAATAATTCTGATCATGATTGTAGCAGTTCTGAAGAAGATTTTAGCAACAATGATGATCAGCAACGTGTGCTGCATGATACTGTGAATGACGACAGCATCGGATGATGGGCGATGAGTGGGTGTATCCCCAGCATCTCAACTGGACTGCTGCCCGTTATCTGAGCCAGAGAAGAAAGATCCAAACCGTGACCGCTTGTTCAAGCTTCGTCCTTTGATTGACCATTTATTTGAAACATTTCAGCAGGTATTTCAGCAGGTAAATACTGCTTTAATAAATGTAAAGTAAAAAAACGAAAATTGTTCAGATTTCTCCTGGCATGGGGAATATTTAGGGAGTTGGCGGTTAAAGGGTTAAATTAAATGTGTTTGTTTTTTAGAACTGCCGGTGTCTGTCTGTATATGGTCCGGGCTGTCTTCTCACAGTTTATAAAATCCCAACATCTGTCTGTTTGTCTGTCTGTCTGCCCACTTTTCATGAGAGAACTACTTAACGGATTTAGATTGGTTTTTTTCCAATAATTTCCTTGAACTTTCCGTTGATTTTGTGACTTCTCTCATTGCTCTAAGTATCATAGTTCACTTGCAGGAGCGACTTATTCACGTTAATTTGAGAGAGAGGCTACGGGCCAAGGGGAGAGAGAAGTGTGACGTCAGGAGTGGGGAGCCAAGCAGGGCTCTCCTCACTCACGCACCAGCCTCCATTCGAGTCGGTCTACCTCTCGCGTCATGTTGGAGCATACCTTGCCTCCAGTTACCTGGCGATGCCTGTTTGTTTATTGATTTTTAAAGTTTGTCCTGTTTCACTACTAGGCGGGTGGAGTCGCGGGGGACAGATAGTAATTTATAAAATAAATGTTAATGTCCTTGTGTGTGTGTGTCCAGTTCCTCAAAGCAATCCGATTGGTCAGTTCGGTTTTGGTCTGATTGATCAGTTTTACTGTGGTTACTCAGTCAAATGCGATTGAGACAGGAAGCAGTGAGAAAGGGTGGTTGATACAAATGAGGATACTGAGGTAAGGTGTAGGTGTTTCCTTAAGAGGCATTAGCTCTCTGGAAATGTGTTCTTTTCAATTGCGGCGTTTTAATTAACCTGAATTTAAATAATTATAAATAAAAAGGTATTATCCCCCCCCCCCCCCCCCCATCATGCAATATGACGGTTACAAGATTACACGAGAAGTATAAAGGATAATTTAGCTCTTTACTGACGGTTTCACGCGGATATCACAAACGGGAAGCTTATGACAGACTCTATCAAGCATGTGGGTGTCTTGACCTTGCGCAGTCTGCCATCTTTCGTTGCCACGCTGAAAGGATTTTCACCGGACGGAAGACATAATCTTCCGTCTGGCAGCTTCAAGGTGTTGGCTGTAGGTCCATCCTTATATTCTGGTTGCTCCATGTGCAGTCTCCCTCTCTGGATCCAAACAAGGACAGGAAAGGACTCAAATCCCACCTGCAAAAATACAGGAATAGCACAATGTCTACATACAGTTCTCATTCTCTCAACAAGAAAAGAGGATGGTGTACTGACAGAAGACAGAAATATACTAGTCTGTCTTTAGGCTGACTATTCAATTCTCCAGTTGTCTTTGGCTCTCTAGTCCTGCGCTTGGCTCGGCAATTCTAAATGCAGATGCTGTGCCCCTGCGTACCATACTTGGTCTGCCTGTATGAATGAGTCCATAACAGTGGGCACAGAGAACAGTGACACTAAACTTAATAATAAAACATATTATAACAGTAGGAGGGACACTGAGAGTCATCTTCAAAGATGGGACGATCTCTGCAAGGCTTCAGGAAAGCTGTCCATTGACAACACCTACGTCATTTATGCATCGCTCACAATGATAAATATAAATAAAACCTTTCACTCTTATTCATCTGTCTGTCTATAGCAAAGGTGGGCAAAAGATAAGGCAAATAACCCTAAAAAGCATGCAACAAATAAAACAGCTGATCATGTTGATTTTTCTTTACAAACAATCTGATTGGTCAGTTTGGCTTTGGAGGCGCAAACTGTCTTTAAAGACAGGGAGGGGGTAATGCAGGCCCTTCTACTACTGATGGTCATCAAAAAGTGGAAAAGAGGCGAGCAACATGCCTCAAAATGACAGACTCTGAAAAGCAGGCTTTATAGGAACACGACTGAGAGAAAAGCGCCAGGCAAAATAGGCAGACAGACCAGGATAAAGAAGAAAAGAATAGGACAAATGCTGAGGGTAGACGTAAGGTAAGAGATATGAAATATTTTAAAATGTATTTTATTATCTGTCCTTGACAGGTATTGTAGCTACTACTACATATGGCTGACAGCTGCTATGATAAGAATAGTGACCCAATGTGTATCCAAATCACCGTCTATGCGGAAATGTCTCATTCTCAGAGTGTCTTTGTGTTTTAACGTACCTCCAGCTTTTCTTAATGATGTGCAGTGTAGGTTGACTTGTTCAGCGTCAGAGAGTATGAGTGTGTAAAAGCATCCTGGGATATAAAAAGCATCACATTTGCCTTGTTCATCTCCTTGTCAAGTTTTCACATTCGCCGAACATCCACGTATGTTTTTCTTCTACTACTCAGGTTGTTCTCTATAAATCAACTGGTATTGTGCAATAAACAACTGTAATCCACTTCTCACATGACGATAGACATGCAGTAAGTTTCAGAGTAGGGTTGTCACCAATCAAGGTACCATTGAGTGCTAACGTGTTGCTTGTTAATTAACACATACAAGTAAGAGTATCACACTACTCTGCACAGTTGACAATAATGATCCTATAAGCCTGTAGATTCAGATTTACACGATATTGGCATTTGATCTGTCTTAGATAATAGAACAAATATCAAAATGGGTCCTTATGCGACCAAAACTAAAAAACAATAATACAAACAAGGATTAAACAAATATGAAAATTACAATTGTTACTTGTATATCTGAGAGTTTGCTTGTGGGAGCTCTGCAATGGCCCAATGGCTGATTCCTGCCTTGCACACAAAGATACTGGGACAGGTTTTGACCTCTCATTGCACCGAATTCGGTTACGCAGATTTGTTATGTTTATGCTATTTTAGTTGCAAAATAAGACACAGTATATGATAAGTTGGTAGTTGGTGAACAATTTGATTTACTGGTACAAAAATACTGTTAAAGTTGTCACCTAAAGTCTGAATCATTTATGACTATATGCAATATTTATGGTGCACATAGTTGCATGTGTTATATCAGTGGACTGTAGGCAATAAACCATTACTCAAGTCATAAACCTAGCAGTTCTTATACACCAGTGACTGTAGCAACCTAGACAGACTGCATAGCATACAGGTCATGTGCATCAAAAATGAACAGATAAAAGCTCCAATTTAAAACGATTAGCTGCAGATCTGGAAACGAGCAGCGGAACAAATATTTGCATTAGATAAAATAATGGGAGTAGGCTTGTTTTTGATAACTCAATAGAGCAATAATGGATCACTGTGATGCACAATTTTGCTGATATCTCACATCTGATTACTGTTAGCTGCTCAGCCAACAATACAGAGGATAAATTTACCTATAAAGCAGAAATGTAAAACACATAAAAAGGGAATAATAATAATACGCGTTGGAGCCATTTTATCAGACACCTAAACCATTTAAAGCATTATTTTCAGTACTGGGAAAATGGACAGACCAGCTAATCATCATCCAAAAGAATAAAGCTAAGCCTCAAACACTTAAATCCATGCCTATATGCATCCAGACATCTCATCTCTTGAATAAATACTTGACGAGTGTGGAGATTAATGAGTTGCAGTGGAGGAAAACAAAACCTCGCCTACTCGCCAGCTAAAGTATACCAACGTCAGATGTAAGAACAATGCAGGGAGATGTATGGGGAGACCAACAGGTCAGACAAGCTTATTTGTTACTTCAGTAAATCCACAGGGGAACCAGGAAGACTGCATAAAGGGCCATGCACAAGAGGCCAGGTTTTGACTAAACAAAGAAAATTCTTAGTTAAATGTTATAGTGTAAATCTGAGGATACACTGAGTTTGTACAGGATTTTAAGTAATAGAAGAGAGCAAGCAATTTGATCTTATTAAGATTTATGGGAAACAAGTGTGAGGCATCCGATGCTTGGGTTCATACAGCAACATATTTATGGTCTGTAGTGCGCATGCAGTTCTGGTTCTCTTTTCATATAAATACTGAGCAACAAAATAAAACCAGAATAATTGTTTGCAAGAATTCTATTACTGAAATGTTCTTTTCTTACTCAGCAGGAATCTACACAGACTGAGCTCCAACTCACAACCTATAAACAGAATAGACAGACACACATAGACAGACAGACCAACTGACAGGCAGATAGATAGATAGATAGATAGATAGATAGATAGATAGATAGATAGATAGATAGATAGATAGATAGATAGATAGATAGATAGATAGATAGATAGATAGATAGATAGATAGATAGATAGATAGATAGATAGATAGATAGATAGATAGATAGATAGATAGATAGATAATGTTACACCAAGTACTAACAAAGACTGATTGAGAAATGGAGATGACAGAGAGAGGAAACGTAAACTGAAGACACAGTCAAATCCATCATTTGCCACTACAAAAGAACCACATGGATATGAAAAATAATCATAGCAAGAAGACAAAGGAAAGCATCAGAAACCAGGGACTATAAAGCACAAGAACTAAACACACACACGTAAGATTGTTTGTTGAAGCTATCTAAAATGCATATTTTTTTCATTTGCCAACCAGACCAATTTTGTGCTGTGCTTCTTTTTAGGCCATATTTTTTGTTTTGTTTTGTTTTTGTGTGGTTTATTCAGTTACCTGAATTTCTTGAGTGCATTAGCGAGTATTGATTTTCTGGCTTTCTTGGATTTTTTCTTCTCTTTTTGTGGATTCTGTTTTGATTTGGGGCTTGGTTTGCTCTGGGTTGCCTTTTTTAGGATAACCCTCTTTCTTTTTTTGTCATTTTCTCTTGTTTTCTCATTGAATATAAAACAAATTCTTCATCTATAAAGACTCCGTGTTGGACTGGTCTCTTTAGCCAGAGATTTATGGTTCCCTTTCCCTTCAGAGGCTTTTTTTTTATTTTTTGGGACATCTGAAGCTAACAACCTCCTTTAGGCCCAAGTAGGCTGAAGCCAGCCAGTAGAGTATGGGGTCAGACTGGCTGAGGTAAGGTCTTTTCTGGTCAGGTTAGGAAGGGCCCCAGCCTGTTTTACGGGTTGTTTTGTGGTCTCATACTATTTTGCTATTTTGAGTGTATTGAAAGCCACAACAGATTCAGTAGTACTTTTGTTTGTCCTAAGGGACAAATGTAGCCTTTCACAGAAGCTTGGGATACTGTATATCATATAAAAACAAAAACAGAAATTACAAAAAGAAGAAAAAACTTCTGATTCAGTTTACATAATGATTAGCAAGCAGGCACAATAAGGTATTATAAAGGTGTATTGCTCCTGCTATGAAAACAGTAAAGTTTCTCAAGAAATTGAATAATTCTTTGGCTAAGAGTACTTACTGATAGTAAACCATACAGAAGATGTGCAGCATTGTTCGTAATGGCTTGGCTAAGAGTACTTAATGACAGTGTACCATAAAGAAGATGTGTAACATAGTGACTATAGTGACAAAATAGCTATCAGTTTTATCTCCTCCACTACTATCTCCAGCAGGTCCAGGGTGCTTTCCATAGCTGAGCCTACCTTATCACTCATACTCAGTCGGAGTTATCATTTACTTGAACACACTTCTTTTGAATATGAGAGAATAAATGAGTATGGACCCACACACGAGACAGAAACAAACAGGTGCAGGAAAAGATCAGGAAAATTGTACACAGACAGTGACGAAGCAGGATGAATAACCTGAAAAATGTAAGACGAGATTGACAACATTCCTAAACATTGGTAATTCAGTAAACACAATTGTGTGACCTGACAGTGACATTTGTATCATAAGCCATGATCCACATAAAACTATAGAGTACACACTCCTATTTCAGATTAAACACACAAGACTTGGATCTCAGTCCGGGTGGTTTGCCATGTAGTGGGTGCGGCAACACGCTGTAATCAGCACATGATTCCAACCTCCTCTTCCTGATGATATAAATTCAGGTGAACTTCATGGTATAATTTGATCTGTTAGTGTAAATAATTAAACTTACCCAACATGCAAACAAAATGTCAAAACACAAAATATAAACAAGATTTAAAATAATATGAAAATGTAACTTCTTACTGTTAACATTAATATAATGGGTCTCATCACAAAGGATCAAAAAGTCAACGGAATGAGGAGTAAAACAATTTGGGGGGCAAGCAGCCAACCTACCACAAATCTAGAAAATGGCTGATAAACCTGAGGTGAAGATAATAAGCTGTGTGCTGCTCCCACTCTATTAGGTTCTGTTTCAGTTGAATTACTTAAAACAATATAAGGTTGCATTAATGTGGTCAGCACAAGCAAACTGAAGAAGTCGAAACAAAGGTTTCAGGAAATGCACATGTGCTCAGTTGTGAAAAGGGATCAGGTTAGGGTGTAAAGGCAAGTTTTCTGGCTCTGTAGCATTTGATTAAATCTAACCATACAGCAAATGTGCTAATGGTGTCAGGACTTGAAGGCCTAGATGACAAATCCCACAAATTCAGAGCTTTAAAAACCAAACACGCAAAGGGTTCAGCTTATGGTATGAAGCTTTTTGTTTTTACATTTACTTTATGGTAGTGATTTCAGTACAAGTGTCAAATACAGGAGAGTTCAGTAAAGCTCACGAAGTTCCTGTTCTTATTTCTTTAAACTCTGCACGTCACCCAAACTGATTTATCAAAGTCGTTTTTAGCTTTTTTGTTGTCTATTCATTCATGGTGACATAGGACTCGGCACAGCTGACATCCATTTTCTTGTCACATGTGGACGAGACTAGAGCTTTGGGTGGTCAGACTGGTGACTGTATACAAAGCTGTAACATTCAAATTGACACCTGGAATCAACTTCCATTTTTAATCAAAGCCGAAGCCTGTTTTTAATGTTCTTCACATCTGTCTGCATTCAGTAAGTGCCAAGGTCACACGGGTTGCAGCTGAAATGTTTAAGCAATAACCTGATATGAGCATAACTTGGCTTTACAATGTCACACTCGGATCGCTTAACGACATCGCCATGCCCACGTGTGGAAAAATGTTTTCAAAATGAAAAATGAAATGAATTATGGCTGACAAAAAGGGACACTAAAACCTACTAGATGCTAGATTTAAAAAAAAAAAAATTATCCCTTTTACTATGCTATTTTTGTTCATGAGGCAGTCTGCCGGGAATCATTCTCATCTGACTTTGCTGATCCTGGCCATCGTTTCGGCCTGCTACATAATACTGCATGGCTGTCAACTGACTGCATGAATGAATCTGTTTCAGATGTCCAGGTATTACAACAGGTGCTTAGCAGATCTTCCCTATTTGCTATTTTTGTATGAAGAACAAACTGCAGAATTATTACTTCTTTGCTCTGATTACTGTTTATGTTATGTTGCTTGGCAATAACTATTGATCCAGGGACTTCTACTTTCAGAATTTCATCCAGGAAATAATGTACATGTTTGTAATGCTAGCTGCTTAACCTTGAAATTGCTTTATGGTAATTACTTAACATACTTCCAATTTCTAAAATGACTCTTAGTTTACCAGACATATTGCTTTGCTTGCTGAACAAGATATACTGTAGCTCTGTCACTGAACTCTTCTTCCTGCTAGGCTTTGACATGACAAGTCTGTGTCGTTATGTATCTGTCTTTCTCCACAAATTTTACATTGGTCTCCATACTCGGGTCAAGAACAACACAGTCACAAGCCAACATAATCGGTCGCTGTGTGACCTTTAGCACAAAAGGGCGCCAACAAAAATGGAGATCATAATTATAGGTGGAGGGCATGTGTTGATGAGTGGACCATTTCCAAAAGCCTTCATGAGAGCTATCCATTGACGAAACCAACGTTATTAAGGCATCGCTCACAATGATAAATATAAATAAAAGCTGTCACTCTTATTTAGCTGTGTATAGCAAAGGTGAGCAAAAGTTTAAAAAAAATAACCCAAAAAAGAAATAAATAAAATAATTGATCGGTCAGTTTGGCACTGGAGGTGCAACCCGAGTTACTTTCAAAAATGGGAAGTATTCACAAGATTATGAATGATGTCTTCACAATGGGTAATTGGGGTCCATCCACAATTACGGAAGGCGTACAACGAACCTTGACATGACAGAGTCTGAGAAGCAGTCTTTACGGGAACATCATCAAGTGCCAGGCAAGGAGGTTGAGACAAACAATGAAGGTACATGCACGGTAAGAGATATCAAATATTTTTAAATATATTCTATTGCCTGTCTTTGACAGGTAGCAAAGCTAATAGTATACTGTATATGGCTGACAGCTGCTATGATAATGCAGACTAGATAGATATGGACTGCCAATACTGATGCTCTGTGCAGGAGAGGACAGAGCCGGTTACACTTCCTTAGAAGGCTGGCGTCCTTCAACATCTGCAATAAGATGCTGCAGATGTGCTGCAGACAGTTGTGGCGAGTACCCTCTTCTACGCAGTGGTGTGCTAGGGAGGCAGCATTAAGAAGAAAGATGTCTCACGCCTGGACAAACTGGTGAGGAAGGCAGGCTCTGTTGTAAGCATGGAGCTGGACAGTTTGACATCTGTGGCAGAGCGACGAGTGCTCAGCAGGCTCCTATCAATTATGGAGAATCCACTGCATCCACTGAACAGTATCATCTCCAGACAGAAGAGCAGCTTCAGCGACAGACTGCTGTCACTGTCCTGCTCCACTGACAGATTGAGGAGATCGTTCCTCCCCCAAACTATACGACTCTTCAATTCCACCCGGGGGGGTAAACATTAACATTATACAAAGTTATTGTCTGTTTTTTACCTGCATTATTATCAATGTTTAATTTAATATTGTTTATTGTATCAGTATGCTGCTGCTGCAGAATGTGAATTTCCCCTTGGGATTTATAAAGTATCTATCTATCTATCTATCTATCTATCTATCTATCTATCTATCTATCTATCTATCTATCTATCTATCTATCTATCTATCTATCTATCTATCTATCTATCTATCTATCTATCTATCTATCTATCTATCTATCTATAGTGGCTCAGTCTGCATACAAAACACCGAGAATCTTGAGGAAAAATGTACGAGAAATGATAAGGATACACATAATGCAAGAGACATCAAATACTTTTACATCAGAGGTATTTCCTACCACAATGGGATAAGAAGGACTGCTCTCCTTTTCTTTCCAATGCTCCAAGAAGATGCACTGTGAGGGCAACTGACTCCGCCCCTTCTGGTCAAGAGCCCTATAAAGCCTGGGCTCCCTTGAAGAGGGCGTCTATTTTTGGACTGAGCTGACCACAGGACGGAGCTCCATCCTACTCAATAAGACCCGGCAAAAGAACAGATCTAGTTTTGTAAATCAGGGAATTGAACAGAGCATTCCAGCTGGCATCCCAACTTTTCATACTGGACTGTGCCACTCCCTAATTCGACAACAATTCATATGGTTTGTCCTGTTCAATATACAAAACCACACTGTCGAACTGTGGCATAGCGGGTCCGTGGTTCAGAAAGAATGGCAGGGTTTTTAAATAATCCATTGGTGTTGTCGGTCTCCGTGGGCCCACTCGGAGTTGAAAAGGTAATTGGGGCGAGATGCACCTGAATGTTAAGGTGTGATCATTCTCAATTGCTCCATTGGCTTCCTGCGGTGTATGATTGTGAGTCTACGCCCACAGAACTGTTTAAGTACGAGCCGCCACAAGAAAAAAGAGATAGGAAAAATGAGAGAGTGGGAGAGAGAGAGAGAAAGACTTGCAGAATAAGAGTGCAGTATTGGAGGCAGAGAAAGAGAAAGAGCCAGCCAGGTAGAGAAAGAGAGAAGGCAGAGCAGTCAAGGGTACTGTTAAGGCATGATGGATCAGTGCTCAAGGGATGGATCGTAACCACTGGTTGTGCTGAAGAGTGGGTGCAATTGAGGTGGTGTCCTCTCCAGGGATCCGAGGGACGACTGCGTGAGCTTGAAGAATGACAAGACGACATCTGATCCTGCGCAGTCTGGCGGATGGCGATACAGGTAGCCAAGATGGGGGTCGGGATTGAGAGGACCGTGGCTGCTGAAGTCTCTCCAGGCGAACGAGCAATGGGTGAGCAGAAAGATGTGGAAGGAGTTGGGCTCAGCTTGTTTGACACAGTGACTGGAGGATTTTATTCTCGTTTTTAGCCTGGTTTTAAACAAAATTTCTATTGTTTTTAAGGGTTATTTATGGAACTAAGGAGCACTGCACTTTTGGACACTTTTGTTTTGGTTTGTTTTAATAAAAGCACTTAACACGTTTCCACCATCCCGTTGCTTTGCCGGTTTTGTCCCCATTTGCCAAGCTCATTTGGTTACATTATCGCTGGTGTCGGGTTCAAGAAGCTCCCAAATCTGAGAGAGGGAGCATGGAGCAGGATCCATACCATCACACAAACGTATCTCTGCAAAACTTTGCAGTCCCCATTTGTACAGGGGAAGACCGTAGGCTATGTTTAGCTACGAAACTGGACCAGACCTGCACTTTGTTAGTGAAGTGTCCCTAGAAGGCATTTTTGCGATTTGGCACAGGTAAGCCAAATATCAATCCAAGGGAAACCAAGGGATTACTGCTGGGGAATTTATTTAGTGACTGCACTTGCACATTATTCTAAACTGGGCCGCATGGGGTACATCTGTTAGTTTAAAATACGTGCATGGTGAAAATGTGCATAATTAGATATATATGAACACTATTCATAATTATACATGTACATAGTGACATTATCAAACTTTAAATACTGTAAAACACAGGAGCGTTGGGTTCATTCGAAAATACCAAGAAGGTTTTTGGTGCGTCACTGCTCACTAACACAGTTTCAGTTTCGCTCCTCTATATCATATGGTGTCTTGAAGCTCCATATTGGCCAGGCTGCTATACGCATACTGACATGAAGTAATCCGATTTAAAACTCAGACGGGTGCAGTATGTGCCCAGGGCAAAAATTCTCTTTATCAAAGCTCTGACCAGGCACAGCAGGATTGGAAATAGAACATTATACCATGCAAACCAGTAAATTACATAGAAATGAGCATCATTTATCAATCGGCGACTTGACCAAACAGCATAGACAGAGATAATTAATATAACAGTAACGTTTATGCGGCAAGAGATAATGCAAGAGTGTAAAACAAGCACATTTAGACCCTGACAATTTAAAAAAGAAGTAGAACTGCAAGGGAAAAAAAAGTGACTTTTTGTCAGCAAAAATGCTGTAGACGATGTTATCTATAAATGAACTCTATTCTCATTTCATTATCTCGGAACAAGAGATCCCTAATTAGAATTTTAAAGCAGTATGAATAAAGACATTGCCCAAGTGCAAAGGTGCAAAGCAGACCAAAAAACGAAAGAATATACTGAAATGTGGGAACTACCGAGTCATGTATCTTAAGTAACATTTTTTTCAGAAAATGACCATGCTATACGAATGAAGCACATAGCAAACCAAATTACAAAACAAGGACACTTTCTGCCACTCTGGGTGTTCTTAAACAAGTCTCAAGTCAATGCCCGTCTGGCGAGATGGCTTGTCCAGTTACTCACATTACTCCATTTCTTACCTCCCATCTCTCTCTAACTGGGCCATTCTGCTTCACCCTAACTCACCTCCCAGCACTAGATGCAAAAAGTGTGAGGCGGCCGAGACCCTCTACTGCTACTTGTGTCCCGAATTTGAGTCTGGACTGTGGTGCCTTTTTTTGTGGAGTTTATATGGTCACCCATTGTAAGGACTCTGACATTTTACTACAAGTCTGTGTCCACATCAACTGCTGTCTTAACACTTTGTGAGCGTAAGTGCAGGAGCCGGTCAGTCTGTGTGCCCCCCCAGTGGGCTGCCCACACCGTTTGGGTCCCTGCCTTGCATCCACTGCTACCAATAAGCCTGTCCAGGTTAATAGATGGACACATGAATCTAACAAGATCCACTAATCCACAATATCTGTGTACCGAAACACACATTTCTCTAGAGGATAATTAGTAGCCTTCATTATAGAAACATCCACTAATACTGGAGCTTTTCTTCATTCAGCATGTTTTGCACAATAAACGACTTTTTTATACCTGCTGCTTAAGCTTTTTTACTCTTGGGAAAGAGTGTAAAATTACATCCTTCTATTCATTCGTTACCTTTACCTGCTATCTACTATTAAATCATGTTCAGTTACATTTTTCTATTTTTTTTTGTCACTCAAGACATTTTCATGTTTGAAGGCATCTGTGGAACAAACAAAAAAACACAGTTTTGCAATTTTACCATACTGTGGCTATTCCGTTGTCGAGCTGCATTGTCTGCATCAGTCACTATTACTGTGAAAATGCAAAATTATCTTCATTCACAATCTGGCTCCATATGCTGTCTAGATAAAATATCTGTGGCTTAATTTTTTGCAAGCTAAATTATTATTATTAGTAGCATTTTCTGATGAATTTCTCACCAATGTCACATTTTCACAGTGAAAAAAAATAAGTATGCCAACAATGTTATAATATAAAATGAATATTCACGCACCTTTGCACCAGTAGTATTCTCTAAGACAAGGCAAGAGGTAGCATTGCTTCCAGCAGGCAAAGCGTTAAGTGCTTTCAGCACCATATGATACTTCTTTCCCACCAGCACCAATCATTATGAAAAAGGGTCTCATGTCAAGTCCAAACTGATAACACAGAGGAGTTCCAACAAACCGGCTTGGCATTTTCTAAATGGGTGCACGACCCTGTCTCCAGTCATCTTGATTAGATTACAATAAGAGCCTTAGTGACAGGCACTGGACATCTATGCAAAGCAGTGGTACTTAAGAAAAGGTTTTTCAAGTGTTCCCCATGCGGCTTTGGAGAGAGGATAAAAGAAAAGCAGCACCCACTAAACTTTGAAATGTTTACCATTCCAGAGCAGCACAGCTCAGGTCGACGAATCGATGGGCAGTTTGTTTTTTGTCACATAACAATGGAATAAATAAAACCAACACATTATTTGGCTTTATAGAACAAAACAACTTAAATTTCAGCAGCTTCATTTCCAGCACCCAGCTTTCGATAAACATTTTCAGCAATGTTCACAAATATCAAAAGAAATTTTTAAATTTGAAAGTATACTGTTCATTAAACTTTAAACATATAAATCAAACAAAATGAATTAACTGATATTTAACATGATATTTACTCTGTACAAGGGGTTTATATAAATATACAAAAATAGATACAGTATATGCATAAAATACATACAGGACATACTGCATATATATGTACACAATATAAATCCACACACATACACAAAACAGACAAAACATTGCTAAAGTATACAGACACATCCAGCATTACTGTATATATCTACAGTATCTATAATAATAATAATAATAATAATAATAATATATTTTATTTATATAGCATGGTCATGGCACATATTTATCTATTATATAGTGCCTTTCACATATCTATATCTCTTATAAAATGCCTTTCACATATCTATCTATCTATCTATCTATCTATCTATCTATCTATCTATCTATCTATCTATCTATCTATCTATCTATCTATCTATCTATCTATATCTCTTATATAATGCCTTTCACATATCTATCTGTTATATAGTGCCTTTCACATATCTATCTCTCTATATCTCTTATATAATGCCTTTCACATATCTATCTATTATATAGTACCTTTCACATGTCTATCTATCTATTATATAGTGCCTTTCACATGTCTATCTATCTATCAATCTATATCTCTTATATAATGCCCTTCACATATCTATCTATCTATTATATACAGTAGTTCTTTTCATGAATCTATCTATCTATCTATCTATCTATCTATCTATCTATCTATCTATCTATCTATCTATCTATCTATCTATCTATCTATCTATCTATCTATCTATACATGCATACATACAACATACATATCAGATCAATAGGACAACAACAATTTATTTCTTGTATGACCAAAAATCACACAAGGAGTGCCACAATAGGCTTTAACAGGCCCTGTTTTTTGACAGCCCCCCAGCCTTGACTACCTAAGATGAGAAGAGAAAACTCCCAAAATACACCCTGGTAAAAAAAAAAAAATGGAAGAAATCTTGGGAAATGCAATTCGGAGACAGATCTCCTTCCTGGTAGGCTGGGTTTGCAATTGGTATCAAAAAATGGGGTAGATACAACACACAAAACACAGGGGTAATGCTGTTGCTCTTCATTTTCATTTACAGCTCAGAAAGGCATGTGCTGGAGGACCACTGACCACGCCCCTGCTTTCAGCTCAAGCCCCACCCCTTACAGGTCATTTTCTATATATTGAACCTGCTGACCAAAAGCCAGAGCCCGCTCCGAGAAAGGCAGACCTCTGTGACTAAGTTACTGTTTCTGTGTAGAAAGAGAATGGTGAACACTGTTGTTTCCATTAACAAAATGTTCTCTTTGTAATAATTAAAAGGGAATTGCCAAGCTGGTACCCCAACCCTTGAACCTTTGTTCGACCTGTTCCTGACAATACAGTATATAATACAGTATACTGCATAAATATAATGTACATATGCAGGCACACGCTTTTACTTATATATTCAGTACCAATCACAGAAATTATAATAAATATATGCAGTATGTACCGTACATACATATGCCAACCTATTTATAATATTTATTACATGCAACCAAGACATTCAAAGTAATTACTTTTAATTATCCTTCTTAAAAATAATCTATTTGCTTTTCATGTATTACTGAAAACAAGACTGTATGAATGTCACAAGATTTGTCTTTACATCCAGTCAGTCATTTTCCAATCCACTATATCCTAACTACAGGGTCAAGGGGGTCTGCTGGAGCCAATCCCAGCCAACATAGGGCATAAGGCAGGAATAAATCCCCTGGCAGGGCGCCAGCCCACTGCAGGGCACACACACCCACACCCCAAGCACACACTTGGAGCACCCAGAGGAAACCCATGCAGACAAGGGGAGAAGATGCAAACTCCATGCAGGGAGGACCCAGGAAGCGAATCCAGGTCTCCTAACTGCGAGGCTACCCACTGCGCCACCGTGCCACCCTTCTTTACATCCACAATATCTGAAATTTCAATTAGGATGTGCAGACTTTTGACATGCACTGTATATAATACTGTATATACATACAATTACATACATACACAAACATATTGTATATAATTATTCATAAGTACACAAACACACATATATATAGTATATACTGAATATACACATAGATTTGGATTTAAGAACACGTGATTAAAAAGAGCTACTTTTCAAACTTTTCAAAAAATACATTTTGATTTTAAGCAAGCTATTGAAAAGTTTACACTTTGCCAATATTACTATTAAATTCTCTTTTTCTTCTTGGCCGTACACCATCCTGAATGCTACTACAACACATAAAACAACAACTGAAACTCTGTCCCGTTGTGTCCCTACTCTCCCGGCATTCAAAAGCCTTCTCGATAATCTCTTAAACATGTTCACTGACCCTACGCCTCATGGGATGTAGTTTCTCCACGGTAACAACTTTGTTATTAAAGGAAGCCATGCCCCATTTACAATGGCTGCGCCTGAACATGAACAAAAAACATGAAATAAATACAAAAAATAAGCGTGAGGTAAATAGACTGTTTACAAGAACGGACTGAAAGCAGCGGCACCACAAAAGGTGGACGAAGTTTTTCATCATCAAAGAAAATCAGCAACGCCTTTAAATAAAGAGACGCTACTGCAAAAAGTGCCTCAGATCGATCACCAGCTATGTAGTCAACAATTTTTAATTGGTAGCAATTTCAACAAGCACCTGAGGTGAAATACCGTACAGACAAATTTACAAATATTTCAAAGCCCCATTTAAATCTGGCAAAGCAGATCACAAGGATGGTGTGCAGACAGCAGCCATTCAAGTGAAATAGGCAGCCATCCATTGGAAGCAAACCAAGGCAAAGGAGTTTGGTACTTACTGGCTACTTCTAGGGATGCGTTGTGGCTCACCGCTTCACCCAAGTAGTTCCTGGCCACGCAAACATAAACACCCTCATCCGGCTTACTGCGACGTCCGTGTACAATGCGGAGGAAGAACAGAGAGCCACTGTGCAGCAGCATGCGGTGGGAGCGAGGATCATCCTTGTCAGTCTCCACTCGCTCGCCATCTTTGTACCACTCAATAGTTGGGACTGGTCTGCCTTCTGCTTTACAGTTCAATGTAGCAGGTTCTCCTTTGGAGACAATAAGATCTGAGGGGTGTTCCACGATTCTAGGTGGAGAATCCTCCTGGCGAAGGCGTGATCCTGGAATAACAACAGAAAAGGCATTAACTGAAAGGTGATCATACGGACTTCTGGATTTAGGTTGCTCCAATGTATACTTTGCAAGGTTATCTTGAGAAATCTTAAAAATATCATAATAGGAGCCATCTAACATGATTTAGTGGTGATCCCAAACGATTTGATTCCATAAAAAACTAGGAAGTATACAATAAATATTTACTGAATATGGTATAATGGTTAGCATGGAAGGCTTAAAACCCAAAGACATCTGGGCTCAGTCCCAGCAAAGCAAACTTACTCTAAATCCTGCCCATTCTCTTTGAATTTGTGTGAGAGTTTCTCCGGTTTCTACCCACATTCCATAAAATAGTATGTTAGGTCAAATGGCCAGTGTAATTTGGCCCAGTCAGGAAGTGTGGACAACCTCATTGAAGAAGAAAACAGTAGTTACCCAGATGTTGCATCATTTAAAGCATCAGTCAGTTATTATCCAACCCACTATATCCTAACACAGGGTCACGGGGGTCTGCTGGAGCCAATCCCAGCCAACACAGGGCGTAAGGCAGGAAAAAAATCCCAGGCAGGGTGCCAGCCCACTGCAGGGCACACACACCAAGAACAATTTAGAACTGCCAATGCAGTCTTTGGACTGTGGGAGGAAACCCACGCAGACACGGGGAGAACATGCAAACTCCCCGCAGGGAGGACCCAGGAAGCGTACCCAGGTCTCCTAATTGCAAGGCACCAGCACTACCACTGCGCCACTGTGCCACCCCAGTTAAAGCTTCAGACCCTCAAAAATGTATGCCAGCTACTTACTGGGAACATGGAAAGACAAAACAGAATCCGCATAAGACAACCCATGAGGACACAGAAAGAATGTTCAAGCTGCTCACGGTGTATGACTCCAGTGCATCTCAATCCGTGAGGCAAAAGTGCTAACCATTGTCTTATTGTGCCACCCTCTAACTTAGAGTCACCTATTTAATTTAATTAAATTATTGAGAAGTGTGCCCCGTGACAAACTGGCAAAAATTCTGCAACCAGTTCTCGTGATCATGGAGTGAATACACATGTTAAAAAAAAAATAAAGAGGAATAGACAGATGGAATTTTGCTGACTAAGCTGTAATTATTAAAATAAAAAAAAATAAAAAAACTTGGAACAGTTTCTATAAAAGACTTTACAGTTAAAACAAAGTATTCTATTGTATATTATTTTGGCATATTTTATGTATTTTTATTTTTAAAGCAGATCAGTTTAGTCAGCGTACCCTTTAATTACACCTCACTTGGCAGCAGTGCCCCAAAATAGCCTGAGTTTATGACTTTCTTAATTAAAGCCTTCCAAGTTTACAGATTGACGTCTAGACGAAAACAAAAACGGAATAGTTGGCCTAACAGGGGTGAGCAAATCACACAGTAGGATCAAATTAATAATGTTGAAGGAGTGCAAACAAGACAAAATAGTCATCTGCTACTGATCTGCAAGGAATGATGAGATTTTTGGAGACTTGTGACATTTGAATCGCAACACACTGGTGATTAATAACCTGCCACGCACAACATCCAACTGCTACTCTTTCTTACTTAACTGTCTTTTTTAATTACAGGGGAGTTGGGAGTCCATCTCAGCAATGTCAGGTAAGAAACAACGCTGAATGAAATGCCAGCTAACTGGGGGGCATGCAGACAAATCACAGAGTACAAATAACATTGTCAAGTCTACATAATTCAAGCTAAGGTGAGGGGGACTTATTTGAGGGTGGACCCAGTTTCAACATCTCTGGAAACATACCAGGACAGCACAACATTCTAAGTTAGGTCCCACTCTCACACACACTCACACACACTCACGGGTCAATTTCAAATCGTTAGTTAGCACATCATTGAGAACAGGGTTGGATCTACTGTACTATGAAACTAATTAAGTTTACTTAAGCTTCTGGATCTCTAACCCAGAGGAGTCCCAGAAGCAACTTTCGTCCATACAGCTTACAAATGTTGGGTGTCTACTATATGAGAAGGGTTTTTTTAAAATACAGGTAAAATTCTGTTACAACAGACCTAAATTTCGTTGTAATGAAAATTTTGTTGTAATGAGATTCTGTATTTGTTGCTGTAGAGCTTTCTTTAACTTGCATCCAGGCGTCTGCAATCATTTCAATAGCTTCTTTCACGTTAATTTAATCTTCTCCTATCTACAAGTTATGCTGACGAGAATTTTTCTCAGCATTTCCTTGTGACAATACACTTTCAGGGTACGAATTTTGCCCAAATCCAATGGCTGAAGCACTGCTGTGCAATTGGGTGGGAGGAATTCAACGCGAACATTATCTAAATGCGGAAGTATGTTGTGGGCAGCATAGTTATCAATCAGAAGCCGAATCATCCTTTCCTTCTTCTTCATATTGTGAGGTTTCTGAACTCTTTTGGGATCCCCCCACCCAACGGGAACATCGCGCTGAAGTGCGTTCTGAAGCGTGATTGCCACGTCTGTGTAAGATTGTTTGTCTGTTGCTGGGGCAGGGCAACAGTGGGCTGACAGTGGTGCAGTGAGGCGCCACAGAAGCAAATCCTAAAAGATCAGGGTCGCGCTATAAGTCCCTGTCTTACACCGCAAAACATGAGGCTGAGTCTCAGTACTTTAGCAAAACCAGCTTTATTCAGCTTGAAACAGGAACAGCACGGTTATTTATTGTAGCGGGATCTGCCACTCTCCTATACACAGACACAACAGTCAGGCAGGGTCGTGGCCAGGTTAGTGGTCAAGTAATCCTGTTCCCTGCATTTACAATGTTCCTTGCATCACCCATCAAGTTTGCTTTGGTGAAGAGCCGCAGAAGAGCTGTGAGCCTGCTGTTGCCCCGGCAACATATAAACAGTCTTCCACAGACGCAGTGATCGCACTTCGGGACGCTCTTCGGCTCTTCAGTTGGGGGAGGTCCCAAGAGAGTTTAGAAACCTCACATTTTCTTGAATGAGTGCCACATTAATAGGAATGTTTCTTGAACGAACATCACTGAACCACATAAAAACGGCTTTTTCGACGACTTCAAATGCAGCAGTTTGCATACATATGCAACCCGAGATTTTTCTTCTTTTTTTTGCTCGGTCTTTCAAGAATGTTGACAGTGTTGATGGCGAAATTCCGAATTCACTGGCAACGTATTTTTTCTTTTTGCCGCAAAAATTTCAAGTTTCTGTTATCGTTTTTTTCGTGTCTGCCATTTCTATAGGAGGGTGACAATGAGTTAAATTCCAATGGATGTTTTTCAAATGCTGACGAGCAATAAGCAAAAGGTATCACTGAAAACCACCGAAAACAAAAACAGCAAAAAAAACAGTACGAGCAAAGTTCGAAGAAAGAATTTATTTTTACAATGTTTCTGCTTGGGGATCGTTGCGCACAACTGAGCTGCGATCAGAGAACTAACTGCTCTGCGGATGATTCATTCAAGCATTTCAAGGTCACTTCATTGTAATGAAAGTATCTGCTGAATGTACTTCGTAGTAACGAGATTTCTATAGACTCGTGTCATATGGGGAAACTGTCAGGACCAAAAAAATACTTCATTGTAGTGAAAATTTCATTGTAAAGATATTAGTTGTAACGGAATTTCACCTGTAATAATAATAATAATATTAATAATATAGCGTAATTCAAAATCTGAGATGTAGTGCTTACAATTTTGAAACATTTGTAGTTTGATCTGCCATGGAACAACCCCACTGAAGAAGATAACAGTGGTTATCCAAACGTTGTTGCTGGTTGCAAAGGGGCCCCCCATTACAGTTTAAGCTTCAGGGCCTCAAAAATGTATGTCTGCCACTGACTGGGAATGTGAAAAGAAAACCCATGAGGACAAAGAAAGAATGTGCAAGTGTATGAATCCAATACATCTCAATCCGTGAGCAGAAGTGCCAAACATTGTCCTTATGTGCCACCCTCTAACAAAGAATCACCTATTTCAGGTCAGGTCAGGTTGAGGAGCATGCACCGGTACAGTGCGTTGTCACACCCACCACGTGACGCAACAGCTTGGGATTCTGGTTGGCAACCCCCAAGGCAGACACACGGTCCAGTCCCACCTTCTGGAAATGACCATTCATCTGCCACAGCTGAGTGTAATGCAGGCATCCCCTTGGCCTGGTCCAGCTGCTCGGGTCGTCAATAGTGAGGATCCACATGGCTGTAGTGCCACAACTGATGCTCCCTCACAATGCAGGTCATGCACCTCATTCAGAACTCCTCGCACAACCACTCATTCGACACAAAGTCAAACCAGTGGTACCCAAGGATTTTCCGAAGAGACACAGTACTGATGGAGTCCAGTTTTCATCTCAGGTCACTGCATAGCGTCCATGTCTTGTAGCCATAAAGCAAAACCTTTGAGCAACAGAACTCTAAAAACTTGAACATTCTTCCTTTTGCAGAGATATCAGGAGCACCACACACCCCTTTCCAGTGACCTCATGACCCCCCATGCTCTACCAATACGTCTACTAACTTCATAGGAAGAGTCACCACAGACATGAATGTCACTGCTGAGGTAAGTAAACCTCTCGATGAGGTCAACACTCTCTCCACATACAGACACACTGCTGATGGCTGTGCCCAAGAGGTCATTAAAGGCCTCCCCTATTTAAATCATCTATTTCATTTAATTAAACTATTGAGAAATTCAACTGCTGTGTTCCAAACTATTAACCAAATTTTCTAATTCCCCTTTCTTTTGCTGTTAAACAATAACTATGAGTGTGTGTCATTCTTGCAGCAAGCAATCCTGTATTGGTTGCCAATTAACAGCAAACTATGCCAACCTGGACCAATTTAGGACCATAATAATGTATAATCAATATGTTCTAATATCACTCACAAGAGTTTGCAAGAACCGTCAGCTAGGCTCAATCAGTCGTTCATCTATTTCCTGAAAACATTTTTCAAGGTACATGCACATATAATGTGAAAAGCATCTACTGCAATAGCTATGTCTCTCTATCCGTCCTTCTCTCCACGTAAAAGAACTTGGGTCGCAATGGACAGTGAAACTTGGCTGCCTCATTCTTCAAGGAAATTTTTTGGGACAATTCCACTTTCATTGCAATATTACATTACATTACTTATTTGGCTGACACCTTTGTCCAAGGCGACTTACATTTATGACACTATGGGTTACACATACAGACTCTGTATATGCAGAATGTACAGATTCCTTAACCAAACCAGTAATTGAACCCAAGTCCCAGGAGTGATAAAGCGCAGCTATTCTCTTAGTTGGGACTATGATATCCGAGCTTATTAAACACTTGCATGCTTTCTGATTGGACGCATCAGTTCAGCTAGTATAGCCATATTAATATCGTCACTATTTCTTTAAATAAATATTCACGCCAAACCCTCTTGATAAAGAATATGGGGGGAAGGTACTAGAAGATGATAAGTTCCTCCATCCTGAGAATATTTTTACTTGACAGTATTTACATATAAATGTGCTCGCTTTTTAATTCATCTTAAGATTGTCAATATTTGCACTTCGTAATGAATACTGCTAGAGGTGGGATTTTCAAATTAAATCCATCAGGCCTGCCTGATGCCGGAGTTAAGCCAAAGGGCAATTCAGAGCTTTAGTATAAAATCAACACATGTACTCGATAGACTGAGTGCCAGGTTATCAAGAGAGCTGTATAAATTAACAGCTTCCATCCGAACTTCAGTTCAAATATTTGGGGAATTGGACTGCTTGAACTCTGGCATCTTTAAAATAAAATCGAGGTGATCCGTCTGTTAGGTGTGTTGCAGCTGATGGAAGCTTTATGGGGTCAGAGAAGCCATTTAAAAAAATGAAATTAATTAAGTCATTATCAAGCTTTACAATTTAATAAAAAAACAATCCTATTATTTGACCGGACTTCATTATTTAGATTACAGCAGGAGTCAGCATTTTCCTTTGTGAATGCAAATATTTGAAACAAATTAAACATGAAAATAAAGCAGAAATCTAATTATTATGTAAAGTGTACATGACTGAAACACATTGTTTTGTAGTATATCTTGACATCAGTAAAGCCGCAGTTATTTCATGGATGTTATCTATGCAGCCTTAGAAGCCCATTAATTGCAATTTTTATTAGAGCTTTATCCCGGCAGCCGCCATGAATGTTACAAGGTGGTGTACATGCATAGTCGACAAAAAGCGAATGTGAGCGGGCGTTTACAATTCACAAGTGGTGTGCAGTTATTAGAGGAAAAGGTCTTAGGCATATAAAAGCTAACTCGCTGCATAATCAGTCAAAAGCATATTCATTAACATTTATTTGATTAGCAGATGCTTTTATCCAAAGCGACCTACAAAAGAGGTCAACATGATCGAGTAAACATCAGTCCGGGGGACTGTTTGGGAACAAGTGTGACAGGACAAGGTGAAAGAATTGATCATTACAAGTTGCGCGCTCAGAAACAATATACAAGCGAACTACAAGAGCCTAACTAAGCCAGCAAAAATTAGACAGAAATTCATAGAACAAGAGGGTCTTCAAACACTTCTTAAACACGATGAGGGAATCGGGAGTTTTTAATGGAGGTGAGAAGCTCTAACCACCATCTAGGGCAGTGGTCTCAAACTCTGGTCCTGCAGGGCCACAGTGGCTACAGGTTTTCATTCTAACCCTTCTCTTAATTAGTGACCAGTTTTTGCTGCTAATTAACTCCTTTTCCTTTCACTTTAATGGACTTGTTTTTTAAGATTTGTTCCCCTGAATTCCTTCATCGTTCCTCTGAATTGTTTTATTTCTTTCCTTCAATGGCACCCAAACAGAAATGAAATGTGAAGTGAGTGAGCCAACAGAAGACCAACTAAGTCAGGGTCTCAAACTCCAAACCAATTTCACTCCAACCAGTTGCTTAATTAGGCTCTGATTCGTGTTGTTAATTAAACCCGTTCTTTAACTTCATGGCTTGTTGCTGCTCTCATTGTGCAATAGCATACATCTCTCTATTATAAAAGAATATCCTGTGACGAGACTTTCTTGGAGATAATTTCAACTCCCCCGAGAGATAATTTCAGGTCCCGCGAGACAAGACTTTTTGTCAAGAGATTTTAACAAGCCCCTCCTTTAACCGTCACCTTATCGTGGTGGAGGGGTTTGCGTGTCCCAATGATCCTAGGAGCTCTGTTGTCCGGGGCTTTATGCCCCTGGTAGGGCCACCCAAGGCAAACTGGTCCTAGGTGAGGGATGAGACAAAGAGCGGTTAAACAAACCTCCTATGAAGAAAAACAATTTTGGACGGCGTTTTCCCTTGCCCGGACGCGGGTCACCGGGGCCCCACTCTGGAGCCAGGCCTGGAGGTGGGGCTCTATGGCGAGCGCCTGGTGGCCGGCCCTGCACCCATGGGGCTCGGCCGGGCACAGCCCGAAGAGGCAACGTGGGTCCCCCTTCCCATGGGCTCACCACCTATGGGAGGGGACAAGGAGGTCGGGTGCAGTGTGAGTTGGGTGGTGGCCGAAGGCGGGGACCTTGGCGGTCCGATCCTCGGCTACAGAAACTGGCTCTTGGGACGTGGAATGTCACCTCTCTGAAGGGGAATGAGGTTCCGGCTAGATATAGTCGGACTCACCTCGACACACAGCTTGGACTCTGGAACCAATCTCCTTGAGAGGGGCTGGACTCTCTACCACTCTGGAGTTGCCCCCGGTGAGAGGCGCCGAGCGGGTGTGGGTATACTTATTGCCCCCCGACTTGGAGCCTGTACATTGGGGTTTACCCCGGTGGACGAGAGGGTAGCCTCCCTTCGCCTTCGGGTGGGGGGACGGGTCCTAACTGTTGTTTGTGCGTATGCACCGAACAGCAGTTCGGAGTACCCACCCTTTTTGGAGTCCCTGGAGGGGGTGCTAGAGGGCATACCTTCTGGGGACTCCCTCGTTCTGCTGGGAGACTTCAATGCTCACGTGGGCAATGACAGTGAGACCTGGAAGGGTGTGATTGGGAGGAATGGCCCCCCTGATCTGAACCCGAGCTGTGTTTTGTTATTGGACTTCTGTGCTCGTCACGGATTGTCCATAACGAACACCATGTTCAAGCATAGGGGTGTTCATATGTGCACCAGGACACCCTAGACCTCAGTTCGATGATCGACTTTGTGGTCGTGTCGTCGGACTTGCGGCCACATGTCTTGGACACTCGGGTGAAGAGAGGGGCGGAGCTGTCAACTGATCACCACCAGTTGGTGAGTTGGCTTCGATGGTGGGGGAGGATGCCGGTCAGGCGTGGTAGGCCCAAACGTGTTGTGAGGGTCTACTGGGAACGTCTGGCAGAGCCCCCTGTCAGAAGTAGCTTCAACTCCCACCTCCGGCAGAACTTCGACCACATCCCGAGGGAGGTGGGGGACATTGAGTCCGAATGGGCCATGTTCTGTGCCTCTATTGTTGAGGCAGCTGACCGGAGCTGTGGCCGTAAGGTGGTCGGTGCCTGTCGTGGCGGCAATCCCCGAACCCGCTGGTGGACACCGGCGGTGAAGGATGCCGTCAAGCTGAAGAAGGAGTCCTACAGGACCCTTTTGTCCTGTGGGACCCCGGAGGCAGCTGATAGGTACCGGCAGGCCAAGCGGAATGCGGCTTTGGTGGTTGCTGAGGCAAAAACTCGGGCATGGGAGGAGTTTGGGGAGGCCATGGAGAATGACTTTCGGACGGCTTCGAGGAGATTCTGGTCCACCATCCGGCGTCTCAGGAAGGGGAAGCAGTGCAGTGTCAACACTGTATATGGTGGGGATGGTGCGCTGCTGACCTCGACTCGGGACGTTGTGGGTCGGTGGGGGGAATACTTCGAAGACCTCCTCAATCCCATTAACATGCCTTCCAATGAGGAAGCAGAGCCTGGGGACTCAGAGGTGGGCTCCCCCATCTCTGGGACTGAGGTCACCGAGGTGGTCAAAAAACTCCTTGGTGGCAGGGCCCCGGGGGTGGATGAGATACGCCCGGAGTTCCTCAAGACTCTGGATGTTGTAGGACTGTCTTGGCTGACACGCCTCTGCAACATCGCATGGACATCAGGGACAGTGCCTCTGGATTGGTAGACCGGGGTGGTGGTCCCCCTCTTTAAGAAGGGGGATCGGAGGGTGTGTTCCAACTACAGAGGGATCACACTCCTCAGCCTCCCTGGAAAAGTCTATTCAGGGGTCCTGGAGAGGAGGGTCCGTCGGATAGTCGAGCCTCGGATTCAGGAGGAACAGTGTGGTTTTCGTCCTGGTCGCGGAACAGTGGACCAGCTCTATACCCTTAGCAGGGTCCTGGAGGGTGCATGGGAGTTTGCCCAACCAGTCTACATGTGTTTTGTGGACTTAGAAAAGGCATTCGACCGTGTCCCTCGGGGAATCCTGTGGTGGGTACTCCGAGAGTATGGGGTACCGGCCCCCCTGATAAGGGCTGTTCAGTCCCTGTACGATCGGTGCCAGAGCTTGGTCCGCATTGCCGGCAGTAAGTCGAACCCGTTTCCAGTGAGAGTTGGACTCCGCCAGGGCTGCCCTTTGTCACCGATTCTGTTCATAACTTTTATGGACAGAATTTCTATGCGCAGCCAGGGTGTTGAGGGGGTCCGGTTTGGTGGGCTCAGGATTGAGTCACTGCTTTTTGCAGATGATGTTGTCCTGCTTACTTCATCAGGCCGTGATCTTCAGCTCTCTCTGGATCGGTTCGCAGCCGAGTGTGAAGCAGCTGGGATGAGAATCAGCACCTCCAAATCCGAGACCATGGTCCTCAGCCGGAAAAGGGTGGAGTGCCCTCTCAGGGTTGGTAGCGAGATCCTGCCCCAAGTGGAGGAGTTCAAGTATCTCGGGGTCTTGTTCACGAGTGAGGGAAGAATGGAGCGTGAGATCGACAGGCGGATCGGTGCGGCATCCGCAGTAATGCGGGCGTTGCATCGGTCTGTCGTGGTGAATTTACCAGTCGATCTATGTTCCTACCCTCACCTATGGTCATGAGCTATGGGTAGTGACCGAAAGAACGAGATCGCGAATACAAGCGGCTGAAATGAGTTTCCTCCGCAGGGTGTCTTGGCTTCCCTTAAAGATAGGGTGAGAAGCTCAGTCATCCGGGAGGGGCTCAGAGTAGAGCCGCTGCTCCTCCGCATCGAGAGGAGTCAGATGAGGTGGCTCGGGCATCTGATCAGGATGCCTCCTGGACGCCTCCCTGGTGAGGTGTTCCGGGCACGTCCAACCGGGAGGAGGCCCCGGGGAAGACCCAGGACACGCTGGAGGGACTATGTCTCTCGACTGGCCTGGGAACGCCTTGGGATTCTCCCGGAAGAGCTAGAAGAAGTGGCCGGGGAGAGGGAAGTCTGGGCATCTCTGCTCAAGCTGCTGCCCCCGCGACCCGACCTCGGATAAGCGGGAGACAATGGATGGATGGATGGATGGATTTTAACAAGTCCTGCACTCCTCTCAAACATTGACAACCACACCCATGGTCCAATCACTTCTCATTTGTGTGAATGCTATTGTCAGACACAGTTCCTGCACTCTCAGCTTCAAGCGGGGTCAGAAATAAAAGACAAAGAGTAGAAGACAAAGTAGAACGTCGTAAAGCGGTTCAAAAACGTTGGTGCGATACACATGCAGAGCAGGTTAGGAATTATGAAAGTACTAAAATTCGAAAGTCTCAAAAAACTAATAGTAAAGATTGCATTAGCGTGAACAAATGGAAATTATTACTCGTGAAATACAATACAATACAATACAATACAATTTATTTTTGTATAGCCCAAAATCACACAAGAAGTGCCACAATGGGCTTTAACAGACCCTGCCTCTTGACAGCCCCCCAGACTTGACTATCTAAGAAGACAAGGAAAATCTCCCAAGAAACCCTTGTAGGGAGAAAGTGGAAGAAACCTTGGGAAAGGCAGTTCAAAGAGAGACCCCTTTCCAGGTAGGTTGGGCGTACAGTGGGTGTTAAAAAGAAGGGGCTCAATACAATACAATACAATACACAGAACAGAACAAATCCAAAACAAATGACGGAACAGCGAATGAATATACGGACAGAGGTGATATGACAGAAGTATATAGATATCGTTTGTAGATCGTCTAATTCGTGTTGCCATCAGGGAAAAGTAGTGTTTCGTCCCAGTGAAGAGGTGTATCCGTGGGAATTAAGAGATTTGATGTTTGGTGAAAGTGAAATCCACATACACGAGCTGCAGAGATGCGAAGTGGCTGGCGCGTAGCAGCAGGCCAGGGGGTTGGCGAGCAAAGCAAGCAGGGAACGAAGCCCCCTAGTCTCCAAAATTATTGATTTTCTCTTTTGTAAGAGCACTGTTCAAATGTTTTGTGGACCTGAGCAGATCAACATTTTTGACACTTTCATCTTTCTTTTTCTTTATATTTTCAGATATTGTATGATGGACACAGTTTGCTGGTCCTGTTTTGGCTCATTTTATATCTCATTATTGTTTGACTGCTAATTAAGGAAAACGAAACAATTGAGGGGTCTGAGGCTTCAAGAACAAGTCAATTAAATTTAATTCAAGAGAAGTTAATTAACAGCAAAAACAGGCAACTAATTAAGAAAAGGGTTTTTTTTGACCATTGAATTCTAGCGGCTACACATGAAAAGAGTACCTATTGAGATTTTGGCTTTTCCAGACGGAATTCATTAACAGACTTTGAGTGATGGATCATGGGACCTCCATATATATATTTGGGGCTGGATCACTGACTACACTGTAGGAAATCATCTGGGTTCTGCTAAAGGGAGCTAATGTAGTGCTCTTAAAAGAGAAGTGACATGTGTCCCCCTCAGTTGGTAGGAACACCACAAGCATAGGAGACAAGGCAGGAACAATTCCTTGGATAGGTTACCAGGCCATCGCATATTACAAACCCTCTTGGGCCAAGTTAGAGTTGCTAACCCACCTACACTACATGTCTTTGGACTGTGGGAGAAAACCAGAGCAACCAGGGAGGAGCTTGTGCAGACAAGGTGAGAACAAGCAAACTCAACAAGTGCATTTTGAACCATCGGCAGCGGCTCAGTAACAAATGTAGGTAACTCCAGCCAGCAGAAAACTGTAGTAGTCCATATGTGACCAGACTTAAGCCTGAACCCAGGGTTTATACTGAATTCTCCACCAGATATGGTTTAATCTTGTGGCTGTAGTATACAGTGAATCTGCCAATCTCAAAGATAGTTGTAACATATCGAATGAAGGATAGTTGGTCATCGATCACCATCTCAAGGTCGTGTACAGACTTGCCGTGTGTTAGTGATATGTTAGTGATAATGAGCCGTGCTGAATAGACAAATGAGATGGAATTACAAGGAGGTCCATCTTTGCCAGGCTGAGCTGGAGATGGTTCTCCTTCATTTAAAACATTCATCTCTAATTCATCCTCCTTGCAGAAAATCCCTCCAGCACCAGTAGAGTCAGCAGCCTTGCCCAAATCACCCGTATCCAAGACACAACGTATTGTCTTGCTCAGAATCACAGTCAGAAAACTCTCTTGGCCTTTCAAGCTATAGGAGACTTATGGTGCAAGTGTTCAAGATCCATAATATACCATTTTTTCAAGCTTATCTAATCCTAATCTGGGTCTTGGGGGGCTAAAGTCTATCCCAGCAAGCATAGGGCACAAGACAGGAACAATCCCCCGGACAAGGTATCAGTCATTTGCTGAGAAAACCATTCACACACCAAAGACCCACTTGGGCCAATTTACAGTTGGTAACCCACCTAACCTGCATGTCTTTTATACTGTGGGAGGAACCCTGAGCACCCAGAGTAAACTCACACAGACACAGAGAGAACATGCAGACTCCATGAAAGGAGGACCAGGGAGTCAAACTCAGGTTTCCTTACTGCGAGCCAGCTCCACTAACACCATGACACGTTGCTGCTATATAAAAGCTCTATTATATACATAAATGATTAAAACTGAGAGTTAAATGATAATATCCACGCACCAATCCACTTTTGTGTGAACATCTACCACTGTAATGGAGGTCAAAATACAATTTAACCACTTTCTAAGCCCTTTTATCCAGTATAATGTTCTGTGATTAACAGCAAGTAGCATAAGGCACCAAGGAACCGACTCTAGATGGTCCATCACATACACACTAACTGAGTCGAGGCCAAACTAGATGAGCTAATCAACCTGAGAGCAAGCATCTGGACAGTGGAGGGAAACCAACAAAAGCAAGGAAAGGATATACAAAAAGTACACAGAAGGCAACCCAGCTGTGAATCAATAAAGAGCCGATACCATTAGGTGGCAACTGCACCCTTTTGGCTTTCAATTACTTTCTCAATGAAATAATGAAACAGCTTAAACAAACAAGCATGATGGACTGCAAAGTTTCATCTCGTTTTCAAATTTAACAAGCCTGAGAAATGTCACACGGTGAATGTAAAAGATCCGATGGCTACCTACGTCTATAACATCTGAGAATATAACAGACGCTGAGGAATGTAAAAAAGGATATAATAAACATTCCCATATTCACTTTGTAGCACTGCAATCAACAACAAAGAGCCCCATTATGCCCCATCGGAAGAGCTGCTCATCCAAAAACGTCAAGGGTGGTAGGACGAATATCCGGAGCAAGGATAAAAGTTGAAGATGGAAGAGGTGAGGATCTGGAGCGAAGATAGAATTATGATTTAATGGATTCAGACCTTGGTGTCACTTCATATAATGAGAAATATTCTATTGCTTTCATATACACAGTTTGAACTGTTATATCAAATAGTGAGTTACAGCAAATTTAGATACGGTGATATTTTTCGATGCTGCGGAGAACCAGCTTACACCTCTTATTTCAGATGCTATTTTAATGCTGGATGGGTTTTATCAGAGTGAGTGAGATAAGCAAGTGGGGGACTAGACATTTTTGCAAACATGCAATGGTGCAGGGGTCGCCATCTCCGGTCCTCAAGGACCACCATGGCTGCTGGTTTTAATTCTAACCCTTTTTTTAATGAGTGACCTGTTTTTGCTGCTAATTAACTTCTTTTGAACTAAGTATATTTGACTTGCTCTTGAAGACTCAGACCCCTTAAGTGTTTCTTTTTCCTTAATTAGCAGCCAAACAATAATGAGATACAAAATGAGCCAAAACAACTGCTGTCCATCATACAATATCTGAAAATAAAGAAAGATGAAGGTCTCTGGAATGTTGATCTTCTCAGGCCCCCAAAAAATTTTACTAGTGCACTTAGAAAAGAGAAAATCAACAATTTCACAAATGTCTGCTAATGCACCACATGAGCAGCAACAAGCCACGAAATTAAAGAACGGGTTTAATTAGCGACAAGAATTGGCACCTCATTAAGCAGCTGGTTGGAGTGAAATTGGTTGGAGTTTGATACCCTCACGTAGTTGATCTTCTGTTGGCTCACTCACCAACTTGTTTCATTTCTGTTTGGGTGCCATTTAAGGAAATAAATGAAGCAATTCAGAGGAACGATGAAGAAATTCAGGGGAACAAATCTTAAAAAGCAAGTCAATTAAAATGAAAGGAAAAGGAGTTAATTAGCAGCACAAACAGGGCACTCATTAAAAAAAGGGTTAGAATGAAAACCATCAGCCATGGTGGTCCTCCATGACTGGACTTGGCGACCCCTGCAATGGTTAAAAAGGGAGTGTAGTTCAATTAAAACTAAAATGAGTGATTCAGACTGCGATTTACAAGCCTGGTTTTGACAGCAGCAGCTCTCTGTTATCTAAGACAGAAGTTCTCACATATCTATCTATCTATCTATCTATCTATCTATCTATCTATCTATCTATCTATCTATCTATCTATCTATCTATCTATCATATAGTGCCCATCTATCTATCTATCTTATATAATGCCTTACACATATCTATCTATCTATCTATCTATCTATCTATCTATCTATCTATCTATCTTATATAATGCCTTTCACATATCTATTGTGAATGATTGAGGTCTCCGTGACCCCTTGAACCCTCTGATCAGACGTCAGACACCAGATAAAATCCAATTATTATTTATTGTATAATAATAATGTGCACCAAGCACCCTACACTCCACAATACTCATAAATAAATCAATAATCAATACAAAAACCAATCCTCCTCTTCCAGACGCGTTGCCACCCTTCCACCCAGCTCAGCTCGACATCTGGGATTTCCCATAGTCCTTTTATATTCCCTGACCCGGAAGTGTTTCCCATCCTACAGTCCATGTGATTTCTTATCACTTCCGGGTCAGATAAAAAGTCTTTCTCTTCAATCTGGAAACACGTCGTTCCCTCTGGTCATATGATTATGACGTGCTTCCGGGTTATAGGGCATGTATAAGTCCTTGAGCATCCCTGCAGCGTCCTCTGGTGGGCCCCACGGTGTCCAGCAGGGTTGGGAATAAAAACTCCATTGTCCATAAGTCCCTGCTGGTCTTCGGGGCACTTCCATGCTACAGGGAGGGCTCCATCTAGTGGCCTGGGGGTATTGGACGGGATGAACAGCCGGCCATTTCCCACACTATCTATCTATCTATCTATCTATCTATCTATCTATCTATCTATCTATCTATCTATCTATCTATCTATCTATCTAATTTTTGTGATTTTAGGCAAAATTTTAATTTCCTCTTGGGGACAAATAAAGTATAATCTAATGTAATTTATAATGTTCTTGCCTACTACGCCACATTGATGCCCTAAGCCAAAAATGTTGAATTAATAAAAACACGAATACGTAACATTTGATGATCACCTTTCTTTCTATTTTTTAAAAATATTGGCTAAAATGTTTGAGGTTTTCAGGTTACCCTAGAATAGCCTAAAGTACAGGTTTTCCATTAGCCAGTTGTTAAAACAACTGCTGGATGTAGAGATTTTTTTTTTTCCACTATACTGCTGTATTCACTTAAAAGTAAATTAATATCCATGTGCCAAAAAGGTGGTTTCTTAATCTTTTGACTGACAGCTTATGAGGGCTAAAACCAAATTTGGCTATGAATCAGCCTAAGGGAGTTGAGAGCTGTGACAGCCACGTTAAATTTACTAGATCAGTGGAAAATGCTTCATTGTTGCTGCTCATTAAACAAAAATCTGAAGAAAAATATGGAACTAAAAAATTAATTGACAACTGATGTATCATTTCGGTCTTCTATCATCACGCTTTACTTGTGAACAGACTAATTCCAAGTATTACTGAAACTCTTTTCGAAAAGATACTTTAAGATTATGTGATGCTGTGTGTTATCAATTTGAAAAAAAAAATGCTACAAAAAAAAAAATGATTCAAAACAGCAAAAACACTTTATGTTGAGAATCTCCTTGTGAGGGAAAGCTAAGATTCACCTGCACGAAGCAAGTGAACGATAACAATGGACTGCACAGTTTATGGTTCAGCTGTTCAATTGTAAACTTTTGTCAGTGAGGAGAATTGATTTTAAAGAACGTGATCTGATGTGGCCCACTTCTTGTTTGCTTAGCTTCACAGAATCCTTTCTTTTCCGGAGTAACCAACAAAATTAAAATTACCAATGTGCAATTAAACTGATGTTCAATGGAAGGTGAATTAAAAAAACTAAGAACGTGCATACATACCCCCAACTCAATTCATGTTATCTGAGGGACATATCCTATCCCAGGAACGTTGGACATAATGGCAGGGAACGGACCTGAACGCAATACCAGCTTATTGCAGAACTCACTCACAAACACAAACAGGTCCAGTCAACCTAATCAACGCCACTTTGCAGTTTCTTCTTCACTTACTCTGATTTTCTTACCAAATTGCCAAATACACAGCTACTGTATTTGAGCGCTGCCCTCCTTAAATAACATTTTAGTAAAAATGTACATTTAGTAGAAGTGAAAAATCTCCTTAAATATTAACAAGAAGCCTTCTGGTAGTTCACTTGATGAAGGACCTGTAGCGATTTCCACATTCCCTGCACTCTGTCTCACTAACAATGTGAACTCTCAGAATTTATTAGTTGCTGTGACCTTCTAGATTTTTCTGTAAAAGGAGGTGTGGAGCAAGAAAAGGGCCCAGGTATGTCTGTGCCCACCAACTTTTCTCTTTGGCACACCCAGATTTGTAGCTTAACTTTTAAATTTTTTTTTTCTTAATGAAAAATTACACTACACTGCATACATTCGTATTAATAAACATCTTCCTTGATTAAAATATCAATTAATTCTAAACTTACACAGCAAAATCACCCATGTTTTAATCACTGTAAGAGTTCATTTAACTTTATATGGTGTCAAGCATGTGCACACAGGAAGTAGCTTAAAGGCTCTGGTGATGGTAATTACTTTCCAAACCAGGGGTTGGCGCTGTGATCTAATCTCATCACTCTTTCTCCCTCTACAGAATGGAAGATTGACAGCCATTACGCAGTTGACGTCACTTCCGTTGTCTGCCATCCTGATCCATCTGCATCATTAATAAAACTACAGGCACCACCACCTTGAATCAGATGTGTTGTGGACTCACATCCAAATAAGACGTTAATCTGACTTCTCCCAGAAGAACTATTTGACATTTTTCTGTGAATACACGGGGGTCTACTATCTCTTTATGGTTTCATTGTAATGGATAGTAACTTCAAGGCACATGTATACGCCACAAGTTTTGGAAAATAACATTGACTTTAAATTGTACTAATAAAAGCCACTGAAAACATCCATCCATCCATTTTCCAACCCGCTGAATCCGAACACAGGGTCACGGGGGTCTGCTGGAGCCGATCCCAGCCAACACAGGGCACAAGGCAGGGAACCAATCCTGGGCAGGGTGCCAACCCACCGCAGGACACACACAAACACACCCACACACCAAGCACACACTAGGGCCAATTTAGAATCGCCAATCCACCTAACCTGCATGTCTTTGGACTGTGGGAGGAAACCGGAGCGCCCGGAGGAAACCCACGCAGACACGGGGAGAACATGCAAACTCCACGCATGAAGCCATCAAATATCAACTTACTGAAGTTACTAGTTGGGGTGGATCTTATTAGGGGAAATACAAACAACATCTCATCAGATAGGTTTTCTTAATAAAATGGAACAACTAGAAAATAGACAATCATACGAGAGTCTGACGACGGCACTTAAAATTTCAGCAAGCGAAAACCTGCCACTAACTGTTTTAACTTTAGCGATGGGTTTGCTACCAACACTGATATTGAGTGAACTAGAAATTCTACAAGCATTCAGCCACCAAAATGTCAAAGGGATTGGCCAGATCATGAATTGGCCAAATAGTCACAAGCCACCAGCTCAATTAGTATTAAAGTTTCCAAATTCTATAACAGTTTTTGTGACTCATTGATACAACTGATAATCGTGCATGACTGGAATGCAGGATATCGAATGAGTTGATTTGGGCATTTTGGTGATAATCTAATTCAAGCCAGACTCAGTCATAGATTCTGAGAGTGGAAACAGACACATCAGTTATGAATACACTAAAACAAGAAATGGCTGAAACAGTAATCTGTCTCTTTGCTACTGGTCAAAGTTCTAATGAATATTATCTGGGTGTTTGTACCTTGTGGTGGGCTGGTACCTCCTATACATCATCAAATGGTAGGCAGGAAGTTTATTTTCACCATTTGTATGTGGATTTCAGTTAGTGTTAACAAAAATAATTCAAACTGGACGTGCAAAAAAGTAAAAGATCTGAGGACACCATTTAAGTTGGTATGGCTGGACTTCTACATTTTTATCTTTTAAATGAATGTATATTTCACAGCAATAAAAATAACATTTCGTCCACTCACGACAAATTTAGGCCCACTCTTTTATGAAATTCCTGGCACTGTGATTGCATAAAGCAAGGATATTATTGCTTCTTGTTAAAAATAATTGAGGAAAAGTAAACTTGTTCAAGGCAAAGGCAAAGCGAGCCAAGCTCGACTTATTATAAAATGACAAAATGGTAATCGGACAAAACATAGTCATCAAAAATAAAATGTTTTTAAGGAAAGGCTACTTTGATGAATAAAGTAAAGATGTTTTCTAATTACGAGGGTCGTTCAAAAAGTTCCGCACTTTCATATTTTCGTTGGAAACGGTGAAGGCGGGAGGGGCAGTAATTGGTCGCGTCTGAGAGTGTCATGTGACTAGTTCTGTCTGGCAAGCCGGCTACCCTTGCAGTTTAGTATAAGAGTTGTCACCCTGTGGTGAAGATGGCTGTGAAACTTAGAAATTGTACCAAAGGGCAACAGCATTCTGTCATACGCTTTTTGTGGGCAGAAAGTGTGCTGGGAGCACAAATTCATCTCCGCACGTGTGCTCAGTATGGGGATAAAGTCCTCTCTCGTAGAGCCATCTATGAGTGGATTGAAATGTTCGAAAATGGCTGTACTAATGTTATGGATGCAGAGCACTCCAGATGTCCATCTACAGCCACGACCACAAGGAATGAAGAAAGAACCCTGATGTGAAAGAAGCGGTGCATCAGTGGCTACGCACTCAACCAAAAACATTTTTTGCCGATGGCATTAAAAAGTTGGTACGATGCTAGAAAAATTGCATCGCAAGGGAAGGTGACTATGTAGAAAAGTGATGAAATTTGTTTTTGAAATTCTTAATAAATAGAGTTAAAAAAACTGTAGAAACTTTTTGAACGTCCCTTGTACGTGGATCAACGAGATCACACCCATGATGTCACACATATACTTGTGGACTCCAATGCCATTCCAAAATAGGCAGTCAAACAAATAACTAAATTAATTTTACAAAAATAAAATGTGACTTTATTATGGAATTGCAACACAGTTTTTTGGTTTTGCTAATGATTGTAGAAATTGCAACTCAATGGTGGAGACACACAGGACCAAAAGACTCCCAGCCACCATTAGGCCTTGTCTAATAAGATACTGTTGTAAGTATCCATGAGAAAAGAGTAATGATGATCTGAATTATAGTAATCATGCAAAAATGCAAACAATATACTTGAAAGAAATGTAATCTTGGTAAACATGTATTATGTGTGGTAATAATATGTAACAATATTTCTCTGATGAACAGGTGTCAAACTCACAAAGAGATCCTGTCTCCAGGGCGTTTCTTTCTCCTAGGAGAAGTTACACTTTACCCATCACACCTGAATGGGATCTCACATGTGATAAACATAATGCATTTGAAATTCCTTTTTCCCCACTCTGTCCTGATCTGTACCTTTTACCAATAAAACCATTTTATTAGTTCTTTGCAGAATTAATGGCTGTCCCTGCATAACACACCACAAAATCATCAGGCAAATCTTATAGGAGCAGTTCATCTGATGAAAAGCTACTTCTGAAACAAATGATTTCAGGTAAAAGAAAATTACTTTTGGATATTAATTTGGAGTGTCACAGATTAAATCTGAGCATAATAGCACTACGTATTATAAATGGTGTGCACATTAATGACTGAGCCAAAAAACAGAAAAAGATACGGTATGGGGCCTAACAAAGGGGCAGGTTACCGTGGGTATGTATTTAAGTCAACTGGGGAATCTCAATACACAAAAACAAACAAATAAAGTAAAAAAAAAACCAAGCTGAAGAACTTGATACTATCTTTCCAGTTTGTAGCCCCTGCTAATCGAATAAATGTGTGGACTGTTCTTTATTTAAAGCAAGGCTCAGCCCAAAAATTCAATTTTTTTCCTCTGTTACTTTCCCATGTCATTTGTAACGATGGACAGAAAAAACATTTTATCTCATGTTATCACACAGAATAAAAATTGCAAAGTTTCTGAGACCAAAGCAGGGCAACACTAAACAAAGCCAAAAATATCCATGAAAAAACTCCACAGTTATTTAAATTGATCTGGTCCGGCGATGTGATCAGCAACTTTAGCCAGCAAGTCTGACACAACCTATTAGATTAATGTTGTGTAATGTGTGTGGCCGGGTGTAGCAATGCCAGGTCGAAGACACGAAGAATAGTTGGAACACCAACCGATTCATCCCGTTAAAAACTCAAGTCCAATAGAAATGAATCCTTCCTCACGTGAATAACCAGCCTTATTGGGTGAAATTCAACAACAAAATGAATCGAGCTCTTTGCTGTCCTAAGCCGGGTCGTTCAGAGAAGTTCCGTCCAGCGGTTGGCTCTTCTCATCAAAGACGCCTCTTTCCAGGCTTCTTATGTTACGCAGAATAGCAGAGGCAGGGCTAAGAGCCTTCACTGAGCGGTTTCTCAGTGCTGTGGGGAGAGAAGGAGCAAAAAACGTTAGCGACAGTGCCACCTCTCATCCCGGTGGGTTATCACATACCTCAAATGAGCCAAGTAAGGAGATCCTCAGACACACATGCATATCATGTGACATTGGTTTTAAATAGTGCTTGACGTGAAACCAAATTACTAGTGATACTTTACTTATGCCAATGCAGTGTCAATCGATCAAATAGTTGGGGGGTATGGTAAAACTTAGATTGCTTGATCATAGCAATACAAAGATCGAAGACTGGACTTCCCCCGTGAAAATTAACAAAGAGGTCCCAGTACTGTATTGATGAGTACCGCCTCATTTCAAGCATTGACTTTAGATAGATAGATAGATAGATAGATAGATAGATAGATAGATAGATAGATAGATAGATAGATAGATAGATAGATAGATAGATAGATAGATAGATAGATAGATAGATAGATAGATAGATAGATAGATAGATACTTTATTAATCCCAATGGGAAATTCACAATTTAAAGATCAACAGGACTGAAACAGCAAACAAGTGTGTGGACATTTTCGGTTTTCACACTTCTTTTACTTGATTTTCCAGCATAGTACTACTTGAATTTATCATTTATATATTTAGATCAAAACGTGGTGTCAATGTTTACTGGCAATGTTCTATTTTAATCCATTTATTTAAAATATAACACCATTAAGATGAGCTGAGATAATTGTTTTCTAGAATTCAAACATTTTCAATGCTATTTTTATGGCCTGGTAGACTAAAATGCTTGAAATTTATAATTACGTACACATGGCTTTAAGAGCACTAATTACAACACAAACGTAGATGAACTACAGAATAAAAATTGAAAAAATTTCATGTGATGGTGTAATGTATGGATGAAAATATAAAATAACAACCCTGACTGAATAATGGAGATGAGCCACGAAAGATCACTTCCTTTAAACACACACCATTCTCTTGTATTGGGCAAAGCTCTAAAGGTTAAAGTTGACGGTTAATCGCTTAATAAAACTGCAATGTACAGCTCTGAATGCATTGAATGTGCCCCTGAAATCATAGCCAGAATTGTAAGAAGTGAAGCTGATCATTCTTTTTATACCTTATAATAGGAGAGACAGTCTTTGTTCTGGCGATTCAGATGACATAACTAGACAGCTTTAGAAACAATGGCTGCTCACTGGCAGGCGGACAACAGTCAGGTGAAGGGATTTTATAACATTTCTCGGTTACATCAGGTAGTAAAACCTCTGCCTGGCACGCACACAGATAGTTACTGCCAGCATGCTGTCACCGGTATTAACCACTTCTCTCAACAAAGCTTCTGAAGATTGCTTTTCACTGTTAGCATAACCATTGAACATCTCAGATTTCCAAATTTTATTGTAGCAACTTGCACATGCTGTAAACAAAAAGGTTTCTGCTACACAAACAAAATCTGTTCACATTTACGGCTTTCAATTTTCATTCCCACACTCTCTGCTAGTGTCATGCACAGTACACAAAAGACAGCAGTTGATACAGAAAACCGTGAAAATCCCATTAGAGGACATTATAGCGCCTTCAACACAATCCAACCTCTGCTCCTTAGGGACAAGCTGACAAAGATGGGAGTAGATTCATACCTGGTGGCATGGATCGTGGACTGTCTTAAAGACAGACCTCAGTATGTGCGTCTTGGGAACTGCACGTCTGACATTTTGGTCAGCAGCACAGGAGCGCCACAGGGGACTGTACTTTCTTCGGTCCTGTTCAGCCTATATACATCGGACTTCCAATACAACTCAGAGTCCTGCCACGTGCAAAGGTTCACTGACGACACTGCTATCGTGGGCTGCATCAGGAGTGGGCAGGAGGAGGAGTATAGGGACCTAATCAAGGACTTTGTTAAATGGTGCGACTCAAACCACCTACACCTGAACACCAGCAAAACCAAGGAGCTGGTGGTGGATTTTAGGAGGCCCAGACCCCTCATTGACCCTGTGATCATCAGAGCTGACTTTGTGCAGAGGGTGCAGACCTATAAATACCTGGGAGTGCAGCTGAATGATAAATTAGACTGGACTGCCAATACTGATGCTCTGTGTAAGAAAGGACAGAGCCGGTTATACCTCCTTAGAAGGCTGACATCCTTCAACATCTGCAATAAGATGCTCCAGATGTTCTATCAGACGGTTGTGGCGAGCGCCCTCTTCTACGCAGTGGTGTGCTGGGGAGGCAGCATAAAGAAGAAGGATGCCTCACGCCTGGACAAACTGGTGAGACTGAGACAGACTGAGGAGATCGTTCCTTCCCCAAACTATGCGACTCTTCAATTCCACCCAGGGGGGTAAACGTTAACATTATTCAAAGTTATTGTCTGTTTTTACCTGCATTTTTATTACTCTTTAATTTAATATTGTTTTTTTTGTACCAGTATACTGCTGCTGGAGTATGTGAATTTCCCCTTGGGATTAATAAAGTATCTATCTATCTATCTATCTATCTTATAAAGTGTTCATTTTCCGAATTATTTTATGAATTCTTCATACAGTTATGGAGTGGTGGCTCTGAGGCTAGGGATCTGTGTGGGCAATTGAATCCTATAAACGCCAGAAGTGACTCTACTCCGTTGGGCCCTTGAGCTAGGTCCTTAACCTGCAATTGCTACATCATGAGGATGATGTTAATCTGCATCAGCAGGTCCTCCAACTTACAGGGAAAACCTGGTGGTAGGATTGGCACTCCAGCCACCCTAAAAAAAACATCATACTATTCCAATGTGGTGCTGTGGTGTCACCTACTACACTCGGACCCTGATCCAGGTGGTTCATTGTGCGGTAGGTGCAGCAACGTGCTATCAGTGCATGCCTCCAACCTCCCTCTCTCTCTCTTCATACAGTCGAAGTCAGAAGTTTACAAACACTTAGGGTGAATTCTTTAACAGATTTTATATCAATAAATTATAAATTTGAGATATCATTTAAGACATCTACTTTGTGTACGGCAAAAGTAATTTTTTCCAACACTGTTCACAGACAGAGTATTTCACTTTTTATTGAGATATCACAATTCCAGGGGGTCACAAGTTTACATACACTTTGTTAACTGTGTCTTAAAACAGCTTGAAAAATGACGTCAAGCCTTTAGGGCAGTGATTCTTAACCTTTTGTTGAGTCACAGACCTCTTTAAGAATTTGATGAAAGCTATGGACCCCCTTCCACAGAAATACTCACATAAACACAACTTTGCATGCAATGACTATAATGTACTTTATTTTTCGAGATGATGGCACATGTCTAAATGGTAAACTTGGGCCAACAGCAAGTCAAGAGATGCCTGTATATCCAATTCATTATAATAACTATTCATGGTGGCTCTAAAATCCGTACTAACCGCTACTCTCTCTTCTGTTTTTTTTTCCGGTTTCTTTGTGGTGGTGGCTTGCACCACCACCATCTACTCAAAGCACTGTGATGTTCCAACATTGATGGATTAAAAGCCAGAAGTCTGCATGACCATCATCATCAAGTCCTTCCGTGAAAACCTTAAATACAAAGAGGACTATTTCATTTATGTTAGGTAGAATGCCCAGAGGGGACTGGGCGGTCTCCTGGCCTGGAACCCATGCAGATTTTATTTTTTTTCTCCAGCCGTCTGGAGTTTTTTTTTGTTTTTTCTGTCCTCCCTGGTCATCGGACCTTACTCATATTCTATGTTAACTAATGTTGTCTTATTTTAATTTCTTACTTTGTCTTTTATTTTTCTTTTCTTCATTATGTAAAGCACTTTGAGCAACGTTTTTATATGAAAATGTGCTATATAAAAAAATGTTGTTGTTGTTGTTGTAGCGGTCGGCTCTGTAAGCTGTAGCAGGGTACGTTTTCTTTCATATCGTTCAATGGGAAAATGTTGATTGGGACAACGGGGAGGGCTGCATGGTGACCGCTATTTTTCTCGCATGATGTTTCTTGCGCAACATTTTTCTCGTCATTATTTTTCTTACGAATTTGTAACTCACGCATTAGGCTTATGTGAGATAAATGCGGGGAAAATATGTGAGAAAAATAACGAAGAGAGACAACGCACGAGAATAATCACATGTGAAAGTTCACACTTGAAAAATCAACAGTACCGGGCTGTATGGTGAATATAAATATTAATTTTTATCTGACTCTCACGAACCCCCTGAAACTCATCCATGGACCCTCTTGGGGTCCACAAACATCAGGTTAAGAATCCCTGCTTTAGGTAATTAGACACTTCTGATAGCCAGTTAGCCCTAACCAAAACTTTTCAGCATGAGAAAGACCCAAAGCATACAGCCAGGACAATAGTGGAGTGGTCCTTGAGTGGTCCAGCCAAACCACATAACAAATCTATGGAGAGATCTGAAGATGGCTTCCCATCCAATTTAAGACAGGATAACAGGATCTGCCAGGAAGAACGGAATAAACTGCCCAAATCCAAGTGTGCAAAGCTTGTAGGGACTTACCAAGAAGAGCTGAAGCTGTATATGCTGCCAAAAGGGGCTTCTACAGAGTACTGAATTAAGGGTCTAAATACTTATATGAATACGAGTTTTCAGTTTCTGATTTTTAATAAATTTGCAAGTCTTTCAGAAAACATTTTTTACATTTAAAAATTAAATCTACCACAGTATAGTGTGGAGAAAGCAAAAGGTTTCTGAATACTTTTTGAATCCACTGTATGTGTCTGTGTGTTTTAGTGAGCTGCACTTGATGCTACTGGGGTTGGCTCCAGTTTCTGGATTAGTTGGGTAAGAAAATGAACAGATGAAGGTGAAAAGAATGGGCTGACCATGTCATTGCTAGAATAAAAAGGTGTCTGAACACACACAATAGTAAAACAATTCCTGTCAAAAATGTACAGTATATGTCTCCTTATTGAAAAGCTGGGGATGTGAACCAAACTAATAAAAAAGACCTGAGCTAAAATGTTCATATTGAAACAACAATTAAAAAATGACTTGCATTATGCATAAAACTAATGGCAACAAAACATTGCCCTTTCATCCAAATTTGACGAATTTAGCTGAAAAATGATGATAAGATCAATATCATTAGAGAATAACAACACCATTACAGGGACTTACCCATGCTGGCCAGCTGCCCACCAAAAGATCACTGTTGGCAGCTGAACTGAACTAAAAGTTGGCTAACTGCAGCTTTCTTTCTGGTCCAGTTGACATTTTCTCCCTCGTTCTGCTACTTTAGCTTAGTAGCAAGGCTGATATTAATACTATTAATTAGGAGCATTGTTGGAAATTAACTTGGCAGGCAACTGCAAGCCGAACAAGGTCAGGAGTTGCAAATGTCATCGGGATTAACCCTCACAGCAGTGTTTAACATTCAGATCAACTTAATCCTAAATTACTGGCTTATCTATGACTCAGATATCAAGAGAGGTGCGACCAAATGAGCGACAAATTAAGTGATCACGGTTCGACTTTGTATGTGAGAGAAGAGAGCAGGGATAACCACAGATATGGCCCTCTAGGCAGTTCTGAATATTGTAGAAAAATTGCCCTAGAAGATTACAAAAATTTTAGTTTATTCTTAATCACAGCAAATTAGTGGTTGGAAAAGAAAAAGTGTTGCTCAGGGGTTCAAATGCAGTGAAACCATCAATTTAAGCACAACTTATCATAAAACTATTATTTCTCTTTCTAAGCCTAGAGATCTTTTTAAATAACCAAAAAAAAGGCAGTGCTATTGGACTTTAAATTGCAGGTAGCTGCTTCAGTTGGCCACTTTAACTGGCCATGTCAGTTAACCTGAATGTGTTTAAACTGTAACAACTATCTGTAAAGAGTTAGAATGTGTCCATTTCACGTACGTCTGCCTAGCTCAAGGGACAACCTGAACATATTTCATTAAGTACAGTAAATATACACACACACACACACACACACACAGATGTATCTCTTTATATATCATACACTACTGTGGCTGTTGTGATAGTTGCCCGGACACCACCAGTCGGAGACCACATCTTTATAAAACACACACATTTATTTTCCATTAATAAACACAATTCCACCATAACACACAATGCACTCAGCAATAATCACCACTATTTCAGTCCTTTGCCGCCTCTACTCCTCCAGGGAGCTTCGTCCTTCTCCCACTCCCGACTCTGGCTCACTGACTGAAAGGATGCGGCCCCTTTTATTCCCACCCGGATGTGCTCCAGGTGGCTGATGATGTCCATCCGGCAGCACTTCCTGGTGTGGCGGAAGTGCTGCCCTTTGAACCGGAAGCACTCCGGGCGTCCCTGGCTGATCCCTCTGCCATCTTGCCAAGTGTGGCGGAAGTAATCACATCCGGGTCTCCTGAGGCTTAAAACGCCCCCTGGCGGAGGCCACGGTTCCCAATAGTACAAATCCTCTTTGTCCTTGTCCCGTGGTCCTCTTTTTATCCAGGGCGACTGCCCCTTTGTGCCCCGGAAGCTATTAATGTCCCTTCCCGGTCCCTCCAGGCATCCCGGCCAGGTAATGACCGCAGTCATCTGTGACACTGTCCATTTATCTGTTCAGGATTTTAAATCACCGGTAGCTCGTAAACCGTTTGACCTATTGACCTGAAATTTGCTACACATATACTACGCTACATCTATTATCTGCTTTCGTGGTGATGATTGACTCCCAAGGTTATTCCTCTTTTTATTTTTATTTTATTTTATTGTAGAATCAACTCTCAGCAGCAGCCAGCAGGGCAGCCGTGTAGTGCATGCGTATGGTCGCCGTTCTCATCCCTACCACCTTCGCCATCACTTCCTCTACCTCTTCATATCTTAAATCATTCTTGAGGCAGATTAAAGACCTAAGTGCCATCTTAAGTGAAAAATGAAAGAAAACATACTAAGTAATTGCAACACAAACACTGACTTAATCATTTATAACGTGAAAAGATGCAGACGAAAGAAGAGAAGAAGCGGTCCGCTGGGGTGGAGAAAAGAAGAGCTGCTCAGGAAGCAGCAAACGCATCAACCTCTGAGCAAACAAATGCTAAACGTACAGAGAAAGAGGATGAAAACTAGGAATGGTCAAGTCAAGTGTATCCACATTACTGGTGTATATATAAACATATATACAATCACTGGCCACTTTATTGGGCACACCTTGCTAGTACAGGGTTGGACACCCTTTTGCTTTCAGAACTGCTGTAATTCATCATGGCATAAATTCAACAAGGTGCTGGAAACATTCCTCAGGGATTTTGGTCCATATTGCCCAGTTGCTGCAGAGTTGTCGGCTGTACATCCATGATGCAAATCTCCCATTCCACCACATCCCAAAGGTGCTCTATTGGATTGAGATCTGGTGACTGTGGAGGCCATTTGAGTCCAATGAACTCATTGTCATGTTCAAGAAACCAGTTTGAGATGATTTGGCATGCTGGAAGTAACCATCAGAAGATGAGCACACTGCAGTCATAAAGGTCAGCAACAATACTCAGGTATGCTATGACATTTAAACGATTCTTAGTTGGTACTAAGGGGCCCAAAGTGTGCTAGGAAAATATCCCCCACAAAATTATACCACCACCAGCCTGAACCGCGTTAACACAAGGCAGGATGGATCCATTCTTTCACGTTGTTGATTTCAAATTCTAAATGTTGCAGCAGAAATCGAGACTCATTAGACCAGGCAGCGTTTTCCCAATCTTATGTTGTCCAATTTTGGTGAGCCCGTGTGAACTTTCGTCTCAGTTGCCTGTTCTTAGCTGACAGGAGTGGCACCCAATGTGGTCGCCTGTTTCTGTAGACCATCTGCTTCAAGGTTTCACATGTTTTACATTCTGCAGACCTTGGTTATAACGAGTGCTTATTTGAGTTACTGTTGCCTTTCTATCAGCTCAAACCTGTCTGGCCATTCTCCTCTGACCTCTGGCATCAACAAGGCATTTTTGCCACAGATAACTGCCGCTCACTGGATATTCTCCCTTTTTCAGGCCATTCTCTGTAAACCCTAGAGATGGTTGTGCGTGGAAATCCCAGGGAATCAGCAGGTTGTGAAATCCTCAGACCAGCAACAACCATGTCACATTCAAAGTCAGTTCAGTCACCTTTCTTTCCAATTCTGATGCTCAGTTTGAACTTTAGCAGTGTCGTCTTGACAATATCTACATGCCTAAATGCATTGTGTTGCTGCCATGTGATTGGCTGATTAGATATTTACATTAACAAGCAGTTGAGCCTAACAAAGTGGCCAGTGAATGTATATACATACATATATTATATATATATATCCATCCATTATCCAACCCGCTATATCCTAACTACAGGGTCACGGGGGTCTGCTGGAGCCAATCCCAGCATTCAAGGCAGGAAACAAACCCCGGGCAGGGCACCAGCCCACCGCAGGGCGCGCACACACACACACCCGGAACAATTTAGAATGCACCTAACCTGTATGTCTTTGGACTGTGGGAGGAAACCCACGCAGACAAGGGGAGAAGATGCAAACTCCATGCGGGGAGGACCCGGGAAGCGAACCCAGGTCTCCTAACTGCGAGCCAGCAGCGCTACCACTGCAACACCATGCCACCCCCAATAATAATAATAATTATTATTATTATTAAGTGGTAGTAGTCATTTTAGATGACTGCGCTAACCACTGCGCCACTGTGCCGCCCTTATATATATATATATATATATATATATATATATATATATATATATATATATATATATATATATATATATATATATGTGTGTAATATTAATAGTAAGCATGCAGGGACTGGTATATCTGCCAGGATGGATTCCCTTCCTTACAATGGCCAGAAGGCTCAGGTGGCAAGTGGGCAGGAAGAGAGGCCTTAGCCAGATGGTTGCCAATGAAGAAGTGGGTACACTAGAATCCCGGCAGCTTGGGCTCCAAGCAACAATAAGTGGCCTGGAGGACAGTGTGATGGAAGGATGGGGGAGGGGTAGGGGGGAAGTTAACATGCTCCACTGACAAGATAGGTGGCAGCCTACCTGAAGAGGCATGCTGGGAACTGTAGTCCCAGGGGGCAGCCTTATCCGGCAGGGAGTGATGCAAGGATCTATGATCCCTACTTTGTGAGACTTCCACTTGACCTGGGAAGTACTCCTGGGTCAAAGGTAACCACATGACCTCATCCAGATGAATTGGAGTGAGGAGTAGAGGATGGACAAACCTCGCCTGGAAGATGTGGAGGAATAAAAGACAAGAGAAAGAGTACAAAGAAAGGAATATTTGTGTTTATGCAACATGTGAGAAGCCTTTTTTTAAGGTACTGTCGTTAACAAACCTTTTATTTGAAGCAGGGACTTGTTGTCTGTGCAGTTTTATCTGGAATGTGGAGTGCTGTAACGCCCTCTACTATATATACAGTGCCTACAAAAAGTATTCATTCCCCCTGGAGTTTTCAGATTTTATCATTATACAATGTTGGCAGTGGATTTAATTTGACTTTTTTGACAGTGATCAACAAAAAAAGACTCTTTAATGTCAACGTGAAAACAGACTTCCGCAAAGCAGTCTTCATTGTATTCAATGTTGTATAATAATAAAATGTGAAAAATTCCAAGGGGGTGAACACAAAGTGCATTGATATTCTGTAATATGAACACTATAATAAAATAATACATTATTTAATTAGGGTGGCACTGTGATACCGCAGTTAGTGTTGCTGCCTCACAGACTGTAGTGTCATGGTGCTAATCCTGTCCCAGACACGTCCACTTGAGTTGGGAGTGTGTAGGATATTCCTCGTGTATTGTGATCTTCCTCCCACACCCCAAACATATGCCCCTCGGTTAAGTGGTGATCTCTGTGACGTACTGGTGCCCCATCCAGCTTTGGCTCCTGCTTTGAAACTGATGCTGTCATGATAGGCACCTGCTCCGCTCCCTTTAACTGAATTAAGCTCATCTGAACTATCATGTTACATTTTCTTCAAACTGCATGACCGCCATTCAAAAACTGTTTACAACCTTTTACATTTAAATCCTTTTTCTTCCAACTGCTTGAGGTGAAAAAAGCTGTCATTAAATATAAAGCCAAAGTGAATGATGCATTTAGTCTGACATACACTATATGTGATTAACCTTTAAATCGATCATTTCTTTTAACTTTTTTCCATTCTCATCATCAAATAATTATAAACATTGCCAAAACGTTCAATGAATTGTCAGGCTGTTCATCAAAAATTATACCCCCTAAGGATTTATAGTTTTGATACATGAAATGCTCACAGGCAGCAAGGTAAATTTTAGCAAAAGAGGACTTTTAAAATGCAATTACATCATTGAAATCTGGCTGGCTGATCAAGATCCTGCATGTAACAAAGATGTAATATTTCCTAAAACTGAGCAATCTTCTACATGGCTGTCAATCACCAAGTAACTGAATCCAGACAGTCTTAAATGAAGCATTAATAGTTAGCATACAGACCTCAGGGAAGTATGCAGTAGTGAATGTAAATGGCCCACTCACAGCTGTCAGAGGCTTAGATCTTCCTTCACCAGCAAATATCTCTTTTCTTAACAAAGATAAAGGAGATCCAGGTACCATATGCCTTAGTATCAAGTGACAAGTGATACCACATGAAACTGTATCTTACCGGTAGTTCATCATGAAGCAAGACGTATGGAATTGATGACTTCACAGTGTGATCGGGTGTTCTGGGTAAAATCCCAGTTTTGTTAACAATAGTTGACTTCTCAATGTTCAATTATAATTTTTCAGACTCCTGAATGAATGAATTTTGTGGATGTGTTACAGAATTGGGATTAAAACTTTGTGGCACTGGTTTGTGAATGTTATGAACTTTTCATCCATCTATTACAGCACTTTAGCTTAACATGGCGGCATCATGAATTAGACCGGTAGCCACAGAGGATAGCATTAAGTCCTACATCAGATTGATTGCCCTTTAGTTTCCTGGGCTGGACAATGTGAACAAATCAAAAATGAGCTTAATAGAAAACCTAGACAGTTGTCTCACCTTGTTTGTTAATATTTTTTTGGTTCAAAAAAGGCTAAGCAGGTGTTAAAACCCTTTGCTTTCCTAATAGATCCCCTATCTTGTTGTGACCTTGCCAAAGCTTGGAATGCCATTGCCATATAAGCAAGCGTCTCAACCAATAAGACACACAGTGTCAGCGCAGTCCCGGTTAATTAGTTGAAGTCATTACCAAGATGGTTTTCCTTGCACTGGTAAGGCCTCATCTGCAGTACTGTGTACAGTTATGATCTCCAGGTTACAAAAAGGACATAGCAGCACTAGAGAAAGTCCAGAGGAGAGCGACTGAGTCCGGGACTACAGGGGATGAATTATGAGGAAAGACTAAAAGAGCTGAGCCTTTAAAGTTTAACAAAAGAAGATTAAGAGAAGACATGACTGAAGTGTTTAAAATTATGAAGGGAATTAGTCCAGTGGATCAAGACGGCGACTTTAACTCTTTGAGGGTTCAATATTTTTTCCAAGCAACGGTGTCATGCAGAAATCAACATAAAACATCTGTTGCTGCATGCTGTGGCTGCCAGTTTGCTCCACTGACATGACAGACTGAAGAGATTGTTCCTCCCTCCACACTATGCGACTCTTCAATTCCACCGGGGGAGGGGAGAATGGGTGGGGGTCATAAACGTTAACATTATACAATGTTATTGTCTGTTATACCTGCCTTGCACTCTCCACCTTGCACTTTTTAACTTGCACTGTGTTTTTATCAGTCTTCAATTAATATTGTTTGTATCAGTATGCTGCTGCTGGAGTATGTGAATTTCCCCTTGGGGATTAATAAATTATCTATCTATCTATCTATCTATCTATCTATCTATCTATCTATCTATCTATCTATCTATCTATCTATCTATCTATCTATCTATCTATCTATCTATCTATCTATCTAAGAATGTGCGGCAGGCTTGCGGCCAGGCTGTCTTTGCGTGGCTGGGACACGGTCGCAGTGCATTGCAATCTGGTTTCTACCTCTTATGATTGTTAAGTGGCAGTCCTCCCTGGCGAACATTGTCAGTACAACGATTAGCTGAGGGACCAATCAGCTGAAGCTGGAACTTCACATTCATTTTCAATCACTTGTATCAAAATCTGACAAGTCATAGCCCAGTTCAGAGACAATAGGCAACATGTCGTCCACAGAGTATTTTGCTCTACACATTCGCTTTGATCTCTCACCAAATGTCAGTGCCATTATTGCCATTGTTTGCGCCTTACTGCTCACGTGAGCTCAGGAAATCTCAGTCAAACCAATGAATCTAACTTTCCTTCTAGCAACGAGAGTCCAACTAAAACATGGGTGGGTTTTGTCACAGTTTACAATCGATTACCATCATCAACTCCTCCTTTTGACAAAAGTCGACATCAGCCCTGAAAGAGTTAAAATTAGTTCCTCAAGAAGAAGGGGACACAGTTGAAAACTTGTTAAGGGTAAAATTCTGCACAAACGTTAGGAAGTTTTTCTTTACACAGAGAACCACAGACACAATTCTAATTATTTTAGAAATGAGTGCCTTAAGAATAATGCTTATTATGATTCTCCACATCTGTCGTTTGTTGTAAAATATTGATAATCTCCCCTATGTATTGACAAAGCCTACGCTTAGCAGAGTTAAGTAACTTCATTTTACTGCTTGTAGGCAGCGTCAAAAACTCAGTTACTACAAATGAGCATTAAAGTTATCCCTAACATTTACTAACCCTAATCCTAATGTCGTAATAAAACAAAATCTTGGTAACACTGGTAAATTAGATGCCTGGTATGATGTATTAAAAAAAAAAGTATAAAATATATTTAAGCCATAGCATTCTCAGCTCACCTAATCTTTTTCACATTCATGGTGGGCTGCCGCCTATCCCAGAAGCACAGGGCACAAGGTAGGAAACATTTGACGCACAAACCCTGATTCATACTGGGGCCAGTTTGGAAGTTTCTAGTTAACCTAACAACCAGGACTTTGGAGAAGTGGGAGGAAACTGAAATTCTCTTAGGAAGACCCATTGAGACAGAGGAAAAATGTGCACACTTCATGTGAATTCAAAAGAAAAATTAAGGATCTGTTAAGCAGCAGTGCTAAATACGACACTGTCATACTGTATATATCATATCTGTTATATATCAAAATAACAGAAATGATGCCGTTCTTTGCAGCATGCCAAGTCAAATGTTTTCTTTCTTTTTAAATCTTTCTTCCTTTTTAGTCATTCTTGTGTGTTTTCAGACCATTGTGTTTATGTGTAAATATATAATTATTTATCTATTTGTTCATTTACAGAGTTATTGAAAGCCAAATTTCCCCCTGGGGACAAATAGTTCTATCCATCTATATAATGCCTTATCTATCTATCTATCTATCTATCTATCTATCTATCTATCTATCTATCTATCTATCTATCTATCTATCTATCTATCTATCTATCTATCTATCTATCTATCTATCTATCTATCTATCTATCTATCTATCTATCTATCTATCTAAGAATGTGCGGCAGGCTTGCGGCCAGGCTGTCTTTGCGTGGCTGGGACACGGTCGCAGTGCATTGCAATCTGGTTTCTACCTCTTATGATTGTTAAGTGGCAGTCCTCCCTGGCAACATTGTCAGTACAACGATTAGCTGAGGGACCAATCAGCTGAAGCTGGAACTTCACATTCATTTTCAATCACTTGTATCAAAATCTGACAAGTCATAGCCCAGTTCAGAGATAATAGGCAACATGTCGTCCACAGAGTATTTTGCTCTACGCATTTGCTTTGATCTCTCACCAAATGTCAGTGCCATTATTGCCATTGTTTGCGCCTTACTGCTCACGTGAGCTCAGGAAATCTCAGTCAAACCAATGAATCTAACTTTCCTTCTAGCAACGAGAGTCCAACTAAAACATAGGTGGGTTTTGTCACAGTTTACAATCGATTACCATCATCAACTCCTCCTTTTGACAAAAGTCGACATCAGCCCTGAAAGAGTTAAAATTAGTTCCTCAAGAAGAAGGGGACACAGTTGAAAACTTGTTAAGGGTAAAATTCTGCACAAACGTTAGGAAGTTTTTCTTTACACAGAGAACCACAGACACATGGAATAAGTGACCAAGTAGTGTGGTAGACAGTAGGACTTTAGGGTCCTCCAGAACTCGAATTGATGTTATTTTAGAAGAATTAAGTGGATAGGACTGGCAAGTTTTGTTGGGTTGAATGGCCTGTTCTCATCTAGATTGTTCTAATGTTATAATGTTCTAGTGTACTTGAATATTTAATAAGTGTCCCTTAGGGATTTAGTGAACACAGTTGTTGAAGTTTGCTTTCGTTGCTGGATCAACAGGCTCGACAGGAAGCTTCAGTCCCATGTGAACTACCTGGTAAAATGGCACACAAAAAAGACTTGACAGTTTATTGTTGATGCAATATTTACTTGCCTGACTCTTTAAGAGGCAATATTCATACAGAACACCTGAATAGTGATTTCAACATTTTATTACAAGTTATCCGTTTATCTGACTACCTATGCACACCTCTAGAATAGTTCGACATTGCATTAGGCGATTCTCATAATAAAGTCGTTGTCCAAAAATATCTGACAAGGAACAATGAGCCAAGACTGAGGCTAAGGATAATTTCTATTAAAGTGTGAGATGCTAGATGATTAAATTAATTGTGACACTGCACATTTCAATATCTTCAGGCATTTCTTGGTAAATCCCAATATTCATTCATTTTGGCATGACCCTTGTAATATCAAGAACAAGTCTGAGGAAGATAAAGAGTTGCTGTTATATATTAGTTATGTCAACTTGCCTTCTTCCTTCCAGTTAACACTTGAGTTCAATACCTTGATCACAATTTGTCACTGCATCTAACCATTTGGTCATTTTTATTTATTTATTTATTTATTTATTTATAATCACTGGTGTATAACAAGAAAAAAAGGGAGGCACAGCAGATGTTATTTGTGCCCAATGTGTAAGTCTGTGATTAAAAATTCTCTGCTACGGTGCTTTGAAGAGAAGCTGACTGTAGAAAACACGTCGTTTCAGTGCCTAATGGCCACTTGGGAATGCTACTTATACTCACCTTCAAATTATTTTAGTTATTTATTCATTTATTTTTTTTAAATGAGATCCTCATTGTAAATATATATATATATATATATATATATATATATACATATATATATATATATACATCTTTAATTAAAAGATTGGTTGTGGGGCGTGAAAAATATGCACGGAGAAGCAGCCACTAATAAGCATCAGTCAGCTACTGTCTCTTATTTACCAAGACTACATTCTGGCACCATGCACTAATGAAGACTTGCATTCGTCGCAATGAAGTTCCCAACCGTGAAGCAGCTTTTGTGACATAGCAGCAGACGCTGGGCTAACACTACAACATAATATTCTGAAGGTCTCTTTATCAAATTTAATATTTATGTCAGAGTGACATGTCTGGGGGGATTCCTTATAATTGGCACTGTGCAGCAGAAATAAATATGTCACAGGAGTTTCTTGCCAAAAGCATCCCTGTATCTGTGCCAGATGCTTTCAGGAAAAGAAAAACATGCACATTATTACTTATATTTAGGAACATGCTAAGTAAAGCCTGTCTTTTTGAGAGTGTAGAGATATTTACGGCCAATCAGTTTGATTTCATATAGTGTATTACAGTTGGTAGGGTGGTGCGGCAGTAATCAGAGTTGCATCATTGACGTAAGAGTCTTTAGTAAGTATCCCATCCTGGTCACTCACTGTGTAGAGTTTTCACATCCTCTATGTGCCTGCATCAATTTTTCTTTGGGTGTTGATATTTTCCACCTAAATCTCAAAATGTGATTACGAACTGGAAAGAGGTCTGGAAAGCAGGAAGAAGAAGAAGAAGAAAACTGACTGTCAAAAATCCGATATGCTAAGACTAACACTATCAAGAAAAAGAACCAACAAGATGTCCCAATATGGACATGTATTAATTTCCCCAACCTTTGCATGATGACTTTGAGTACCAAAAAGTTTGAACAAGATGGTTACCCAAACAGCTTACTGACCTGCACAAGCCGACACCTTTCATGATAATTTCAGCAGGTTTCACTTCCTCCTCCCAAAGTAATCTCACTACATTGCGTTGTTCAACAATGGTGCAATCCCTGGGCAGAGTGACATGTTCATTTTACCTTGGCTTTAACATGACTATAGGTACAGCACCGTGCTATCCATGTTCGAACTACCCATAAGCCATTGTGAATGTGTTGTATTGTGTCAGCTTCTCTTTGTTGTGGTTACCACGTAATTTTGAAATTGCCTTTACTTTTTGATTTTCCGTTGTATCATATGCACCTCCATGATCGTCTGTTTTTGTTTCTTCTTCATACAATTCCATTATATAAGTAAAATGCACCTTACCCCATCTGATCCCATGTTGACTCCTTCGCAAAACCCCTGATCTTCCCACGTGCTCCTCAACTGTCTCCTTAATAGTTCCTTTCATTAAATTATCTGTGATGCATATTTACTGGCCTATAGTGACTGGAGTCTGCCCCATCACCTCTTTTATACCACAGGATAATCTTTGCTATTTTTCAGTCCTTATGACTTTTCTCTGTGTGCAGTGACTTTTTCCTAAAAATATGTGTCAAGAGTTTATATCATCACTCACTAACCTTCTTAAACACTCTGATAAATGTTATCTCGTCCAAGTGATTGGCTACATTTCAGCGTATTTAATCTAAGCTGCACTTCTCCCTCTACAATTTCCAAATCACTCAGTAACTCCTTAGTAGTCCCTGTTATTGCTGGGAGGTTATCAACTTCTTCTCATGTGAAAAACTCAGAAAAATCAAAGTTTAGAGTGTTCTCTGTTTCATTGTCTGTATATTTTAACTCTCCCCGATACACTTCTCTTCCTCACCCTCTTTGTTTTACACTGAGAATTACAAGAAAACACTAGTAAACACTTACTGTATATATATTTGCAGATAAGTTCTCCCGCGGATAAGTCGGGACTTGAATTTAACGTATAATTTCTGGTATTTTATTATGTCGGTCGTATAAGTCGAATGCGGAAAACTCACGCTATTGGTCCAAGAGATTATGATAGGTTAACGCCCATTTGAGAGAGTAACTACGGAGCACACTGGCTTTTTTTCTATGTATTGTTCCTACGTGACCACATGGTAATACCCAAACTATTCCGAAGCGACATTGCACTGATTTGTGTTTTTTTGTATCTTGCACCCTCATACACCTTTATCGTAAGAGCGTCCCTTATCTATGATGGAACGTTCAATCAGAAGAAAATCATGAAAATAAATAATTAAACGTTGTTGAAGTAGCGAAAGAAATTGGTACCTGCGCTGCTGCCACAAAATTCGATGCGTCTGAGAAATTGATGCGAGATTGGAGGAGGCAAGAAGAAAAATTTAGTGTCGCATTTTTGAACGGGTATATAAGTCGGGGTCTGATTTTATTTTCGATTTTTCGGGTTTCAAGACCCAACTTATACGCAAGTATATACGGTATCTCTTTAGTTTTACTACAGAAGGAAAGCAAGATGAAGAAAGTTGAAAGAAATAAACCATGAGAAGGACTGGCACCCTTTCCAGGAATTATTCTTGCTTTGTACCCGATGCTTGCTGGGATAGGCCCCACCTTCCCCGTCAACCTGCTACAGATAAGCAAATGTAGAAAGTGGATTGATGGACAGAAGAAATAAATAAATAGTTAATGTAAGTAGTACTGTATTAGCCAAAGACAAGTCTTCCTCTCTAACTCTTTCCCTGTCCCTGCTTCAGCACTACACTCAATTAAGCACAGATACACTTCCTTTGGCTGCTAGAAAAATGACACCTTTTATTTGTACTTGATTCAGCAAGCCATTTGTCACCGATTACCCCACTTTAGCAATTCCAAAATGCAACATGTCTTTGGGACTTCATGAACCACGGTACCCTTGTCAAAACAACAAATTACAAATCTGAGATGTGAGACGCCACGTTACGCTGAAACATTCTGCTGCCAAGTCGAACAATATGAGTGAGAACAATCTCGGCTAAGTCATGTGGAACGTTTTGCTATGCCAGATTATTACAAACTAGCTGGCTAATGAAATTAAAATATAAAATGCATATTAGGAAGAGGTTTTTAAGACAGAAAACAAAAACAACATTTTTACGTCTTGTACACTTGTCTCTGCTACCCCAGCCCAACTGTCCATTGGCTAATCAATGATAGGACGTTTCACTCTCCTACAGTTAATGACACGTAATGAAATTTGTCAGGCAGTCAGTAGACATTCACATCTGTGTAATTTTAATTATTGCAAACACTTAAGAAAAAGAGGACGCCATTCTAGCATTACAAAGGGAGAGCTGTATGGCCTGTGGTGACCCAGGGGTGATCCTGCTGACCCAGGATGGCTTCCCTTGTATCAAACAACCTTCAAATTCAAAACATGTGGCATGCCGAGTTGAGTACTACTAAGCAGCTTCCTTAATTACATTTACAAAAGGCTTTTATTTCTAATTAATAAGACACTAGTGGTCACTGTTTCTGCTGGTTAGGGTTGCAAAATAAATCAAGTCATTTACTTAAAATGTTTGCTTACACTGTAAAGTGCTACTGGACAATTAACAGCAAATTAAAGAGTATTAGCTGTGGCCTGGAGTGACTTCAACTAATTAACCGGGACTGTGCTGACACTGTGTGTCTTATTGGGTGAGGCGTTTGCTTATACGGCAATGGTGTTCCAAGCTTCCAACAAGATAGGAGACTATATGGAAAGCAAAGGGTTTTAACACCTGCTGAACCTCAAACTAAAAGAAATAGGAGTTCAGAGTGTTGTGTGTAAATGGGTGCAAAATTTATTCAGACACAGGAAGCAGAGGGTTACGGTCTAAGGGGCCTTATTAGAATTAGTTGATGTTAACAGTGGAGTTCAGCAGGGGGTCAGTTCTGGTGCCGCTGCTATTTTTAATAAATAGAAATGATTTGGATAGGAATATAAATAACAAGCTGGTTAAGTCTACAGATGATACCAAGCTAGGTGGATTGGCAGATAATCGAGTATCCATTGAATCATTACACAGGGACTTGGACAACATACAGGCTTGGGCAGATTTGTGGACATTGAATTTTAATGTAAGTAAATGTTAAGTACAAGTAGACTCGACACTATCAACTGCCAGATGGTTTTCTGAATGTCAGGTTATATAGCGCCCTGATGTATGGAGTACAAGTCACAGGATGTTCTGCTCAAGCTTTATAACACACTGGTGAGGCCTCATGTGGAGTACTGGGTGCAGTTTTGGTATATTGGCTGCAAAAAGGATATAACAGCGCTAGAAAAAGTCCAGAGAAGAGCAACTAGGCTAATTCTAGGACTACAGGGGATGAGTTATGAGGAAAGATTAAAAGAGCTGAGCCTTTACAGTTTAAGCAAAAGAAGATTAAGAGGAAACATGATTGAAGTGTTTAAAATTATGAAGGGAATTAGTCCAGTGGATCAAGACGGTGACTTTAAAATGAGTTCATCAAGAACATGGGGGACACAGCTGGAAACTTGTTAAGGGTAAATTTCACACAAATATTAAGATGTTTTTCTCTACACTGAGAACCACAGACAAATAAAATAAGTAACCAAGTAGTGTGGTAGACAGTAGGACTTTAGGGACTTCCAAAACTCGAATTGATGTTAATTTAGCAGAATGAAGAGGATGAGACTGACAAGCTTTGTTGGGCTGAATGGCCTGTTCTCATCTCAAATGCTCTAATGTTCTTAAAATTGAGAGAAAAGTGCTCAAGTATCAGGATTGTTCTGACGTTTACTATTTATGCATTTTTAAAATCTCTTCATTCCAGCCAGGATCAAAAATATTGAAATTACCAGCAAAGTAAAGTCATTTTAACTGTCATATATGTAGCACATATACAGTGTCGGACATTCAATCACAGTGGATTCATAATAAAATAATGTATTAACTAATCTGGGTGGCATGGTGATACAGAATAGATAGATAGATAGATAGATAGATAGATAGATAGATAGATAGATAGATAGATAGATAGATAGATAGATAGATAGATAGATATGAAAGGCACTATATGATAGATAGATAGATAGATAGATAGATAGATAGATAGATAGATAGATAGATAGATAGATAGATAGATAGATAGATAGATAATAAAAAGTGCATTGATATACTGCAAAATTAACACTATTTATAATAAAATAATATATTATTTAATCAGGGTGGCATTGTGGTGCAGCAGTTAGTGTTCCTGCCTCACAAACTTGTGTCCAAGGTGCTAATCCATTCCCAGGCACTTCTACTTTAGGGGTGCATGTTCTTCAAATAAATGGAAGTACTATATATTTTCTCCCAAACATATGTTTGAGATCATTTTGTGCTGATTAGCATCTAAAGCCACATTAAATCCACTTTTATTGAGTTATATATGTATATACTTTAATGGCGTGTGTACATGTGTGTATAGGTTTGCAGTACTACACAGTGAGTCAGAGGTCCAAACTGAAGCAGCTCTGTGATTTACTGTTCACTCTGTTGGCCACTCTGCCAGAGTGCCTGCTTTAGCATGTTTTAAAGACAAATACAGAAAAAAATAAGCAGTTGAAGAAAAACAGCTGGTAAAAGCACAAAAAAATGTGTCTAGTCCTTTTCAGTAGCATTGCTCGTTGAAATCTTTGGACAAAGCAAAAGTGTAAAAAGTCAGTAAAAAGTAAATCAAGCTCTGGTTTCCTTGCCAAATTTTTCCTTAAAGAAGGCCAAACAAAACGACGCTCTTGAATAAATATACTTTTTGCAATGATTGCTAATAACTAAGATTTATGCTGTGGAAAAGTAGAAGGGAGAGAGAACAAAAAATGTAAGGGCAGAGTTTTTGTTTTTCTCTTTTTTTTTCACTGCTATTAAATATGCCAACATCAGGAATACTCCACATCACTACACTCCAGTTCACTGACTTCGGAGCACAGATGCTGGCACTCTTGTCTTGCCCCTCACTAACCCAAGCTGCACGGTTGACAGACACTTCAGCACTGCTGCACCCAGACTTTGAAATGGCTTCCCTAAACTTATTAGATCTGCTCACTCTCTTCATTCTTTAACACCCATCTGTTCAAGAAGGTCTGTTACTCTCACTCTGTCTCAGTGCACTCGCTGCCCTGCTCCTTATGATGGCACTCGACATCACTGACTAGGAAGGACACTTGTTCATTATCTTACAGCACACTCTCTTTTACTTTAGTTTATTTTTTCTTCTGCAAGCCCAGAATTTCACATTTCATTTACTTTTTAATTGGGTTTTAATCCATCCTTTGATACTACATTCTGTTCAGTGCTATTTATTGAGAATTATCTATGCTTCTATTTCTATTAAGTCTTTTTGTGTATTTGTGAAGCACTTTGATAGACAACAGCTGTTGTTTGCACAATCACTCCAATCTCTTTTGCTGTAGCTTGTCACTCTTTCACAGTAGTTACTATTATTATTATTATTAGATAGATAGATAGATAGATAGATAGATAGATAGATAGATAGATAGATAGATAGATAGATAGATAGATAGATAGATAGATAGATAGATAGATACTTTATTAATCCCAAGGGGAAATTCACAAATTGGAATATATATAATATTATTAAATATTATTAACTCTTCACGGTGATTCTGCATGACTGCAGCACTCTGCTTAAAAAGACAATACAACTGCCACTCTCCAATAATGCTGTGAGTGTTGAAGCACCCAAGCAGCCATTATTGTCTGCACAGTTGTGCCTGTCTCAGCCACTGTAGCTTCTCACTCCTTCACAGTTATAATTATTATTATTATTATTATTATTATGTTTTCACAGTGATTCTGCATGACTGCAGCACTCTGCTTAAAAAGTCAATACACCTGCCATTCTCCGATAAAGCTGCAAATAGTAGTAATTCTACATGACTGTAGCACTCTATTTTAACAATCAATACACATGCTACTCTCACATAAAACTTCAACTGGTGAAGCGTCCAAGCAACAGTTGTATGCACCGCCACTCCAATCTGAACAACTGTAACTTGCCACTCCTTCACAACTATTATCCATTCATCCATCCATTCATTACCCAACCCGCTATATCCTAACTACAGTGTCACGGGGGTCTGCTGGAGCCAATCCCAGCCAACACAGGGTGCAAGGCAGGAAACAAACCCCAGGCAGGGCGCCAGCCCACCACAGGGCACACACACACCCACACACCAAGCACACACACTAGTGACAATTTAGGATTGCCAATGCACCTAACATGCATGTCTTTGGACTGTGGGAGGAAACCGGAGCACCCGGAGGAAAACCACACAGACACGGGGAGAACATGCAAACTTCATGCAGGGAGGACCCAGGAAGCGAACCCAGGTCTCCTTACAGCGAGCCAGCTACCACTGTGCCACCATGCCGCCCCCAATAATTATTATTATTATTAAGTGGTAGTAGTCATTTTAGATGACTGTAGCACTCTGTTTAAAAAATCAATGCATCTCTTACTCTCACATAAAACTTCAATTGGTGAAGCGTCCAAGCAAAAGTTGTCTGCACTGTAACTCCATTCTGAGCCACTGTAGCTTGTCACTCCTTCACAATTATTATTATTATTATTATTATTATTATTATTATTATTAAGTGGTAGCAGTGACCCTACATGACTGCAGCACTCTGTTTATTTTCACCATTATTATTATTATTATTATTATTATTATTATTATTATTATTATTATTATTATTATTAAGTGGTAGAAGTCATTCTACATGACTGTAGCACTATGTTAAAAAATCAATAAGCTTTCTTAGATGGCCAAAACCATAATGTTGGATTAAATGGGTTTAGAAAATAAATGTGAAGAAGCAGAGTTAGTCCTGTTGTCAATTGCTGGCAAGAAGCTGGTCTGCAATACTCAAAAGAGGGATGTATAGATAAGCACTTTGAGCTACATCATTTGTATGAAAACATGCTATATAAATAAATGTTGCAGTTTTATATATATATCATTTTTTTCTCCTTACTCCTTGTTACAAATAAAGTATAAATAATTTAAATGTATCTGCCAGTTACCCAAACAAGCACATGTCTAAGATGTGGAGAAAAAAACCTGAAGAACCAGAAGAAACCCCCCACACTGACACATACAGCCGTTAAAAAAATACAAAGTGAGTGCAAATCTCCCTTTTTAAGGGTTTTGTTACGGTACCTTTTAGTTCGCTTCCAATACACGAAAGAACAAGAAGGCTTGACGAGCGCTCAAGTGCTATTTATCGGGCTTTCTTCCACTCCTCGTGCTCTCCAGGCCCTCTACAACAGCACTTCAGACTGCAAGCATTTATTTAATCAACAAGAATATCTCATGGAGCTCTAAAGCAAAGCCACGTCTCGGTAATTAAATTTTGCCAGCATCACACTGAGTGCTTAACGGCTGCTGGCTTTAATTGGGTAACTTAGTGACACATTACCCACAATGCACTTGCTCAGAGAGGCCTGGATGCTGTGCTTCCTCTCAGTTCGTACAGCTGGCTAATTAGGTCTCCTTTATAGTCGGTTTGTTTTTAGTTTCCTTTGGAAAGCTACTGTTAAGTTTTCAGTTTAAATGTGTGTCTCTAAAAGAAAATGAAAGGTTAGTTAAGCAAAAAAAGTCGGTCTCTCAACAATGCAGTGGAATAATAAAATAGCTGGAGACCTCATTTCTTTAAAAAAATTACAATGTACCAGGCAGATACTTTTTATTTACTTTGATTTAAAATTTTTATTTTTAAAAATGGTAGTGTAATGGATGGCAGGTACCCTTACTTGGCAGGGAGGCCAGTGTAGTGAATGGACCAGGTTTTGACTGCTTCCCAAGAGTACATGCTCCCCCAACACACTGGATGGCAGCATTCCTGGGTCAGTATGTGTACCTTCCGGGCATGTTGGGAATTGCAGTCCCGTGGGACAGCCTTGCTGGTCTTCCTGGCCGCCAACAGGGGGAGCTGTTGGAGAGGGCTGTCCCTACTTTCAGGGGCTTCTGCCTGATCTGGGAGGGCTTTCTCCTTGATGCTGGCAGTATTCCTGGGTCCAAGAGAAGTTGGGAGATGGTGGATGAGACTGCATGGGAGCTGCAGAAGGAGAAACGTATTGCTTGTTGTCCGGTCAAGAAGGAAGGAAATTGTGTATTAAAGATGTGTTTGGGGGTTTGGGGTGCTGCAATGCCCCCCTACAGGTCACAGTAGCCTGTGCCCTAATTAATAATATTTACAAGAGTAAAGGAAAGCAATTTAGAGGTGGAGGCTGCTTCTAGAATGTTCCTCCACTTAGCCATTAACCTCCACTCCCATCTTTCCACATCACTGCCGTTTATAGTATTGTGAACCATTGTGGAAAAAATAATCAGTGGGACTTATATTGTTAATTTATTCTTTGTAATTATATGCAATAAATCTGCACAAACAATGACAATGATCTCTTCCACACACCACTTGTCTTGTTTGAGCTATTCAATTAGGTCTAAGTAGGCACCAGATTGTGAAAATGTTACCAGCCAAGAGACCATGATTTCTTTTTTTTTCTCAAGAAGCTAAAAAAAATAATAATAATCATAACTTGTCCTTTCAGTAGAAATTGTAAAAGGCGAAAATCACTGAAAATCAGACTTACACGTTGTTTGTTCAATCCGCAGGCTGACCAGTGATGGGACACTGGGTTACTTGTGTTAATGCTGTTCGTATGCATGAATGCCAACTCGCATGTACTGTATATCCCTATCTGATCATTATTAAAATAAAAAATATATCTTCTTACTAGCCACTGAAGTTGAGAACACAGTAGTAAGCTGAAGTTAGAGCAGGATGTCATCTGAAAGTTAATACGCCTTCATCGCCGATGAGCTCTCATTTCACAATTAACACGCAGCTTCACTTTAACTGTAAGAAGTGAGTATCTCCTAAATTGTCTGTTTATCTCTGTTTTCTTTTTTAACATTTTATTAATTTTATTAGAATCAAACAACGATCCATACAAGCAGGTCAACTTTAACAAAACTAGGTTCTGTTTCTCTCTGCTTTAATGAAGGCTGAGTAGCTAACGAAAACCCGGAGAGACGAGACAACGGGACAGCTGGGACGACATTGTTGTCTTGTTTGGTGGCTTGACTGTTAGGACAGATACGGTAGGACAAACTGACATATTTTATATAGTAAGCCCAAGAAGTGACTACAAAGATGATCATTTAAAAATGATTTTTCTTCTCTAATCAGTTGGCAAGAACCAATCAAAGAGCCACTCCTAACTGAATAAGCTCTGTGCTAGAGGGTCTCTGACTTTTTAAAAGTTTGCCTAAAAAGCATGAGTCGGGCCTTTTTAATAAATAGAAGTGAAAAAAAAAAAGTCCTGAGGCTTTAGGGACTGGAAGTCTGGGGATGGGAGTGAAAGGAAACTCTGTTCATGGCTCCCCACTGGGAAGTCGGACATTCACAAGAATTAGCCAACCAAGTCCTCAATCACATTCTGAGTGGAGGGAAGAAAGAACATTTACATAAGGCTGGCCTCAACTGTGCCAGCAAAATGTTTTATGGACATACAAGAAGCCAGTCGAGACTTCCATCATTTACCGGTATAACAGCATGAATATTCTCTTATATGTACTGTGTGAAAGGCGCTATATATGCACCCAACCCGACACAGACTGACAATGGAGGCACATTTAAAATAAAACAAAAAGATTTTATTTTCTTCCGCTGGGGTGGGGGGTCATGTCTTCCCCGTGTCCCTCAGCTACAGCACAGTCCCACAAGCAGCACACAAAACAAATCAAAAATACTCTTCTTCTTCCACTCCTCCCAGTTCTCCTCGTCCTCATCCTCCTCCTCCCGACTCTGGCGCCTCGAGTAGTGGCTGCAGGCTCTTCTTATAGCCCACCTGGAAGTGCTTCAAGCGATAATTAACCTAATTCAGACTGCACTTCCAGGTGTGGCTGCATTCCAGCCCACAGATAATTAATAATAATTTTTAATAATAATAATTAATAATAATTTTTGGGCGGCACGGTGGCACAGTGGTAGCACTGCTGCCTCGCAGTTAGGAGAACCGGGTTCGCTTTCCGGGTCCTCCCTGCATGGAGTTTGCATGTTCTCCCCGTGTCTGCGTGGGTTTCCTCCCACAGTCCAAAGACATGCAGGTTAGGTGGATTGGCGATCCTAAATTGTCCCTAGTGTGTGATTGGTGTGTGGGTGTGTGTGTGTGTGCCCTGTGGTGGGTTGGCACACTGCCCAGGATTGGTTCCTGCCTTGTGCCCTGTGTTGGCTGGGATTGGCTCCAGCAGACCCCCGTGACCCTGTGTTCGGATTCAGCGGGTTGGAAAATGCATTTCTAGAGCGCTTTTCTCACTACTCAAAGCGCTTAGCAATTGCACGTTAAGGGCCTTGCTCAAGGGCCCAACAGAGCAGAGTACCTTTTGGCATTTTACAGGATTCGAACCGGCAACCTTCCAATTGCCAGTGCAGATCCCTAGCCTCAGAGCCACCACTCCACCATTAAGCCCGGTGGTGGCCATGGAGCCCAACAGGTCTGAGCCCTGAAGTCCCATGCCTGTGGCCCGTGTGTAACGCAGGAGGGCTGCCACCACACATTCCGGGGGATGTAGTGTGCATCCCATGGCTGCTCTCCCGGATCCAGTGTCAAAGGGGCATCCCGGCCGAGCATGGGTCTCAGCTGTCCACCACAACTGAGATTAGTTAAAATATGAAATCGGTTTTACCTTGTCTGCATGCTTTTACATAATGACCTAAGAAATTTGACATACGAGAGGAGATCATTCAGTCCATCAGGCCTGTGTGTTTAGCTAATAGTTAAGCCGTCTCGATATTTATAGAAGGTTAATTAATAGTAGTAGTTACGGTTGTCACAATAGCAAAACTTCAAACTTTGATGCTATTCTAAGAAAAGTATTGAACTTCAGTACCATTTTCGATACCCAATACAGTATGTGGTATAGCGGGTCCGCAGCTCAGAAAGAGGGTCATTTTTAATAAATAAATAGTTAATTGGCCGGCTCATTCTCTGTGGCTGTGCGTGCTTACACGGCTGCAAGGTGTTGGTGGAGTGATTGGGGTGAGACGCACCTGTATGTGAGGGTGTGGTCTGTCTTGATTGCTTCATCGGCTTCCAGCCGTGCACGATTGAGGCTCTGCATCCACGGAGGTATATAAGAAAGAGCTGGCACGAGAAAAGGGGAAGAAAGTCAAAACACGAAGGTGAGAGAGATAGGGAGATGGAGGGAGCTGATGCGTGTGGATGGGTAAGAGAGAAGGCAGGCTGTCAGGAGCAAATATCCTCGAAGGCCAACACTCAGACCTGGAAGCTGGAGTGACGTAAGTGCTGCATGGTTGGACTGAGGCAGCTCGGCTGCAGGGGAACGTAAGGCTTGGTGAGGCATCCTGTTGGGAAGCTATAGTCCACAGGGACACGAGCCAAGCAGCGGGAGTTGGAGGCTCAGTGTAATGCCCTGCAGGGGCCATAGAAGTCTGTAGGGGTCTGAGCCTAGCAGTAAGTGCAGAAGGTGGGCCAATCTGCCATGGGGAGTGCACAATAAAAAAGTGAACACTCCCCAGCCTTGTAACTGCTGGCAGCAGGAGGCTGCTAACGAGGTCCCTGCAGTCTTGTCTGGCCATTTGGTTAGAAACAGGCCAGACGGCTGGCAGAGATACCAGGGGCCACCAGAGGGGAGCTCTGGGAAAACAACCCCAGGGGTTTTGTAGGGTTATGCTTAACCTGGAAGATAATTCAGGGGAGACTGGAAGTGACCTTGTGAGTGCTCCAGGGATTCCGATATAAAAGAGGCCACAGCTTGAGTGAACTTGGATTGGGAGAGAGTGTGGATGAGAGTTCACTTGGAAGAAGGAAAGAGAAGACAAGAAGGGAGAAAGGTAGAAGGTGTGGATGTGAGTTTGGTCGTTTTCTAGCCCTCTTCATCTTGAACTGGGTCGTGGTGGGTGCTGAAGCTGATCCCAGCTAGCATAGGGCACAAGGCGGGAACAGACCTTGGGCAGGGTGCCAGTCCATCAAAGGGCAAACACACACACATACCCAACACACACACTAGGGCCTATTTAGCATTGCCAGTTCACCTAACCTGCATGGGAGGCAACTGAAGCACGCAGATCAAACCCACGCAGGGAGGACCTGGAACATGAAACCTGCTCCCCTAACTGCAAGGCAGCAGAGGGGAGGATTGAAAAGACTTTTCATTTTTACTTTACTACCTCATTTATTGGGTTTTGCCTCCAAAGCTCTGTAATTCAGCTGTAATAAAACCTTCCCTCCCTTATATCTTTAGTTTCTTTGGCATTTTTTGGGGTTGGGGGACTGCAAGAATGTCAGTCCACAGGCCATGGCACAAATGTTTAAGCACAGCTATCTGCTTGAATAAGTGGACTGCTCTGACTGTGTAAGAGTCTGAGTCTCTTATTGAGTGTCCCGACCACAGGTTGGGCTTTGGATGCAGCCATGATGAAGGTTAGGACTTTAAGAAAACAACTCCAGCGAAGTTAGTACAGTAGGCAAAGAAAATGTCAAACAAACCAGAGTTGGTACAAAGACTAAACAAAAACCTGTAAGTACAGTATAAGGGAACATAGCAGCTGGGAAGAAGCAATACACAAAAGGTACGAAAAACAGTGAAAATAGAGTGTTTTTAGCAACCTACATAATGGCAATTCATTAAATCCTTGGCTAAGCCAGAGTTAAATAAATAAATAAATACACCACTGACAGCAAATAAATTTCCCAAATGGCAATATTTAAGTGGGCTGCTACTGAAAATCTGCAGTCTAGCACAGCAACAAATCCCAGAGGCTTCAAAATGCCTGCCCAAGAAACAGAATTACACTAAAATGAATGTTAAATAGACAATGGGATTCTTTTTTACATAATTAAATTTCCCAAAACATTAGGAATAATTACATTCTTTGCAATAGAGGACAAAAAAATTACAATAATTTAGCTTCTACCAAAACGTGGATCCAAGTTTTTTTTTTTTGTTTTGCACTATTATATATATATTTGCTTTATGGTTTTAAAGAAGAAAGCATGAATGTAATGGATTTGTTGGAATGGCATTGCCAGTGGACAGACACACAAATGTTTCAAACCAAACAGACAGCCGGCACTGAAAGAAGAGGAGGAGGAGGAAGAGGAGGAGGTTAGGATGCAGGCACTGATACAGCACATTGCCGCACCCACCACATGACAAAGCACCTCAGGATCCCAAATTAGGACCCCAGTGCAGTCATGTAATGGGTGACACTGCAGCACCACACTAGTCTGAACAGAATGGAACAGTGGATAGGAGTGCCAATCCTGCCATCAACCCCCGAGTTTTCCCTTCCTAGTTGGAGGACCTGCTTGCAGGGCTGGATGCAGGATAGTGTCATACCCTGAATAGAGCAATGGTGGGTTACTCAAGGACCCAGCGAAGTGGGATCACTTCTGGCATTTACGGGAGGATTTTTAATGATTTTGAAGTTAGTTTGATACTAACAGTGAGACGTGCCTTCTGCACTTTTTTTAATTATCACAAATTATTCTACTGAGGCACTGGAACCCAGCCTCCACTTTAGAGCTCGTCCCAAGCCTGGATAAATAGGGAGAGTTCACCTCAGGAAAGGTATCCAGTCGTAAAAATCATGCCAAACCCCTCTATTGGAGAAATCTACTTCAAAAAATTGTGACCCCATTTAAAAATGGGAATAGCTATGTAAGAAGAACAAGAAGAGTCTCCTGAAGCACTGGGGAGAATGGTGATGAAGGGGTTAGCACTGCTGCCTGAGCGTTCCACAGACGTACGTTCAGTTCCTGGCTTGGTCACTTTCCGTGTGAAGTCTGCCCCTTCTCTCTGTACCTTTGTGGATCTTCTCGCTCCCAAACCCTTGTATCAACTTAGGAACAGATGGGGAGAATTTTTAAGGAAAAGGAGCAGGAAGAGTCGTTGAAAATGTTGTTACCAAAAGTCAAACTGATCTGTCGTCAAATTTAACACATTAATCAAAAAAATCAAAGATCTTGGACTCTGCCCGCACGTAACCGGGTGTCTTTTAAGGGCTCGTTTATACATCACGCATAGAACGCATACACACACGTATCATGGCTGCCATGCGTTCCCAGCATTCATTTAACGTGTCCTCTGACGAGGTCCTCACAAATTAATGCAACGCGTGCACAAGTTGCAGTATCAGCAAAAAGTCGGGGGGCGCAGTGTGCTAAAAGTCGGAACGTAACGTCAGAGTCTCTGTTTACGAGCTGCATGTGACAGAAAGCGATGTGCACGTTTCGATGTTTGATGAATGGTTTAAGGTGGTGAAGAAAAAATGCCGACGTACAGATGCATTCGTGGTGCTTTTATATTCAAGCATCACATATTCCCGATCGTAATGACACAATACGTTTTAAAAGTCTCACATACCATCTTCTGTGCCTTCTTCTTATTCTGGGGCTTCCTCTTGACCTGACAGCCGCGGCAAACAGCAATAGATCACCACACAGATCACTTTAAATCTATGATATTCCAACTCTCTGCACATTTAGAATCCTAAGATTTATACTTGATATAATGGCATAGAATTAAGCGGCTAGGTTGGAACAAAAACCAGCAGCCACTGCAGCCCCACAGCACCAACTCTGCTAACCACTGGTCTAACCGAAATTAGAAAATGAGGTAGCTGAAAGAAAGACCTTGATGGCATTAAAAAAATATCCAATTAAGATACTGAAACAATTACAGTTTCCTCTTTTTTGTAAAATTCATTCTACATTCCAAGAAGAAAATATAAGAATTATCTACATTTCAGTAAATACCAACTTTTTAGGACATTAAAATGCAGGGGTTTATCTGTGTGAAGGCGAAAGCTGTCAATTTAAAGAAGCAATTTCATTCTACATCAAACTTCACAGGTCGCTATCACATGTTATCATGCACTGAAAGAAGAAGACAAATAGAATGAACCCAATTCAGTTTGTAAATTTACACTTTTAAGTTGTTTCAAATTACCATTCCACAGCTACCGTGTTAAACTTCATTATAGAACTTGCCAGCAGCACTTCATAGGCAGCCATTTTAACAGAAAGGTGCTCATCAACACAGTAGCAAAACTTGCAAATCTTGAACCAGTTTCTTCTTAAAGCCTTTCTTCCACTTATATAAAAAAGATGCCAAGGGAAGCAGACTGTAAAGCAGCCAGTCACGACCAATTGATTAGCTCCAGTTGCCTCTGCTTCTGCCATCATGCTTCATGCCTTTGAAATTTAGAAGGAGCTGAAAGTCAGAATGGAAAACCAAACAGGATGGCCTAGTCTTGTGCCTCTTCTTACCTCTATTTAAATTAATGCAATTACTACTATTACTGTACACATATATATATATATAGTACATAGTACATATACAGTAATATATACAGTATATATACATCTATATATATACGTATACAGTAAATGTGAATGCATATTTTATTACTACACTAAATTACATTCCACTGGACTTAACTTGGCTTTCTTGACACTGACAATCAGAAAAAGGCTCTTTAATGTCGAAGTGAAAACAGATCTCTGCAAAATTATTTACAAATATAAAACCTAAAATATTAAATGATCACATAAGCATTCACCCCCTCGGTATTTAGTAGGTGCACCATTGGCAGCCATGAAAGCCTTGAGTCTGTGTGCACAGGTCGGTCTCTCTGTCTCTGTCATTTTCGCACATCTGCACACTACCAGTACTTCCAATTATTCTTTAAGCAATGCAAACAAAGTGCCACAATTGTTATGTTCTGCTGATTATTAGCAACCTGACTTTCAAAATGTATTTCTTCCAAAAAAAAACCCCATTCATTCAATATCCAAACTTGCTTTCATGGCAAGAGATGGACTGATCAGTTCATTACAGGGTACACTCACATATCCAAGCCCTGGGTATGCATGTTCATCGACTGTTACAAATTATATGCCAAAACTTGACATTTATATTTTTAATTTGACATCCTTGCCAGCTTATTACTATTTTTTATCGTATCTTGCACAATAAGTTTCCTGTATCATACAGCACTGCCTCTGCAGTTTTGATGTTTTCACACCAGCAGCAGCAGCAGAAACAAGTTTCACTGTACTATAAGGGATAATGATAATGATAGTAAATTTAACAAAAATGAATACCCAGGCAAATTATAAACTAACATCCTAACCTGCATGGCTTTGGGATGTGGGTGTGTGTGCGGGGATAAAAACCCATACAAACATGGCCAAAAGGGACCAGGACAAGATCTGAAACTAGAAGTGTAGAGCTGTGAAAATGCCAACCAATGTTACTCAAAAAAAAAAAAAATTATATTTAGTCACATTCATGTACATAGGGGATAACTGAAGGGCTCTAGTGGCTGCAAATCCATCCCTACTCCAGGTGTTGGCGCTGTGTTCCTAATGCTTTTTTTCTTCCTCTCTCTGCAAACTGGATGGTTGACAGCTATAATCCCTCTGATGTCACTTTCACTGTCCATCCACCTGGACCCGCTGGAAGGACCCTGTCGAAAGGACTGAAACCCAAAAACTCTGCCATCTTTGTCAATTCTGTCTTGAACTTGCATCTTAAAAGATGTTTCCACAATTAATGTGTGTCTTTTCTTTTCCTTTGCAATTCAGCTATATGGGGCTTACCATGCCGGTACTGTATATATACATACATATATATATATATATATATATATATATATATATATATATATATATATATATATATATATATATACTGTATATATATTGTGGCGGACAGCCAGATTCCATTTGACGCCCCTTTGACACTACTACTACTTCCCCCAGAACGTTTGGTGGCAGCTCCCCTGGGTTGCATCAGGGCCACAGATATGGGACTCCAGAGCTCAGCCCTGTTGGGCTCCATGGCCACCACCAGGGGGAGCTGCATGGCTTCCTGAGCCCGTGTGGGCGGGGATGCAGCCACACCCAGTAGTGCAGCTGGATCTAGGTCATCAATCACCTGAAGCACTTCCGGGTGGGCTATAAAAGGGAGCCAGCAGCCATCATCTGTAGCGAGAGTTGGGAGGAGGAGGAGGAGGAGGAGGACAACAACGCTTGCCAGTAGGAGTGGTGGTGAAGACCAGTGTGCTTGTGAACACTTTGGTGACTTGTTTGTGCTGTTTGGGACTGTGTTGTGGCTGAGGGGCACAGGGAAGACGTGTCCCCCAGCTGAAGAAAAATAAATATTTGTTGTATTTTTACGCGTGCCTCCCTGTCTCTCTGTGCCAATATAGCACCTTTCACAATATATATATATAGGAAGCGAAATATATATATATTTGGATATAGCTAGAAATCAAAAAAGGAAAAAAATCAGCCAAGTATCTTAAAATAGTTTTTATTCCTAAGATATGGACAATCTGCCAGGTGTCATCATCAGAGAAAAATTAATAGACATACAGGAATCTGAGGCAATATATAGCTGATGAAGAGTGGGGAGGAAGGGGAAGGTTGTAACGGCGGAGGTGGATTAGTAAGATGGGGTTCAAAAGGTGTTGGTCATAAAGTCTTTTTTATTATTTAGACATATATATATATATATATATATATATATATATATATATATATACAGTAAACAGTATATATATATATATATATATATATATATATATATATATATATATATATACATACACACTCACACACACATACTCACACACACACACACACACAGATACACTAACTCTGCAACACTTAAATAAAATATACTATTATTTAACAATGGCTTTGAAATCTAAGTAATCAGCACAGACCTCGGCAAATTCAACATTAAAGTTTGCAATGCACCATCTATTCGGATGGCAGCAGGGTGGAACAGTGGTAGCGCTGCTGCCTCGCAGTAAAGAGATGCAGGTTCATGTCCCAGGTCTTCAGTGTATGGAGTTTGCGGTTCGTCCCATTGTCCAATGACATTTTGTTAGGTGACATGACCAAAAATTAGAGAAAGAATACTGTCTTTAGTATGTATCAGATATTTAGTTAAGTAAAAATTCTAGGAATGTTCTCTATAAGACACAGCCCTATATAATATTCTGTGATTACACAAAAAAAAGTGAAAACACATGAAGTGCAAACCATGCAACACATTAAAAAGTAATATGCTGGAAAGCTGACCATTTTTAAAATCAACTAGCTGTGCTACCCACCTCAGGCGAGTTGAAACCTAAGTAATCAGTGTAGACTGCACCATGCAATATATATGTCTCTGTTATATGCCACTTGGTATGGGATTCGTAAAAGCAGTGCTCTTGTTTGTGATGTGCCATCTATTGAACTGACAAATGCCAATGTATTTTATTATTAAAAGCGTTTGTGATGTGTCATCTGTTCGAATGACAGAGACATGGCAACCAGAAGGACACACATAGAGACACTCAGACACTTATCCCTTTATTAAAGTGGATATGCAAATGTCATTTGGGGATAATATCACTTTTTTTGTCTTGTTTCTATTTTTTTATAATTACATGAAAACTGAAACCAGTACAAAATATAAAAATTCCTCTATTCATTTCCTTTTCCCTCTTAGAAGTGACCTTGCATTGGCACGGACTTGGGACACTTTACAGTTCCAATGTGTGACACATTAAAAAGAAACACGTTGGAAAATAATTTTACTATTTTTAAAATCAATATGTAAATGTTATTCATAAATAATGTCATTTTTGTCTTGTTTCTGTTTTTTATCGTTGCATGAAAACCAAAAACAGTACAAAAAGTAAAAAATTCCCCTTTCCATTTCGTTTTCCCTCTTAGAGATGACCTTGCATTGGCATGGATGTGCGACACTTTGTAGTTCCAATGTCCTGTTAAATAATTATGGGCTGGCCCGGTAGCTTTGTCTCCAAGCCATTTTGGTGGGAGGTACTGCCAAACTGCCACTTAAGGCACTTTACTCCACTATGGATAAAACCTCAGACGCTCTGAAGTTTCAAAATGCTTTAATCCACTTTTCATAAATAACCACGTACTGCCTGACTGACTGCTCAATTCGTCCATCTGGTCCTGAAATAAGCCAGCATTCCATTGAGGTTTTGGAGCATCGTCAGCTTTATTGAAAGCACTTAGAACATCTTATGCCACTAGTTAGACTTTGAAGGGTTCTCTGCCAATTAAAAAAAAAATGCAATTTTGCTGTTCATGCAGTCATACACATGACTAAGGTGGGGTTCTCTTCATTATACGACAAAATGAAAAAAATTCAAAAAACTATGGATCACAACAATCACTATGCATCCCTGTGTCATTCTGTTCCCATTACATACTTATGGAGAGCGGGATCCTACTCAGGCAACATCAGTAAAAAGCAGGAGCCAACGATGGAAGGGAAGTCAGTCCAATGCACTTTCACACTTGGCTGATTTGGGCAGGACCGCTCTTAGGCATAGGCAAACTAGGCGATCGCCTAGGGCCCTCACCGGGCACTTTTTTTTAACCAAATAGCCTACAACTTACAAGGCCATATATTTCAGAAGTACAAATTTTCTCTGGTGGCGGAATTATCAATATGGTTACGCGTGAGCAAAAAGGAAACAGTGACGACGACAGGTAGAATTGAGGTGACGGAGTGGTGGGTAGGGCCCCAGTGGGTGGGCACTGATCATCCACCTCGCCTGCCTCCAAGCGTCTGTGCAGCAAATCGATCACGCTATAAATAGCGGAAGCGGGGAAGATAAAAACCACTCCACAAAACGACTCGACAGAGGGTGGTTTGCTCCGTCCCTCGTCTGCTCTGCTATAATTATACATGTAGGCTATCTTTTCCGTCGACTAGTCACATTATCATTAGTCTGTGTATACATGTTCACGAGTTCTATCTGGCACTAATATAATCAAGAACACTGGTCTATGGTCTACTGTACCATCAGTATTTTTGTATGTACAAGTAAGTAATCATTAGCTAATAACGCAACTTCATTTTGTCCTCCCTGTTTGAAAATGAAGCGAGCTCATCAGTCTGGTGCTGTTAAACGTAAGATAAAAGCCACTGAAAAGGCTTTTATTGCTTTGCAAAGAGGAGCTCTGTTGAACTTTGTCGCTCGCAAAGATGTAGGTTCTAGCCTTAACACTAGTGGCAGGGACATAAATCCCTTGGGATTAATAAAGTATCTATCTATCTATCTATCTATCTATCTATCTATCTATCTATCTATCTATCTATCTATCTATCTATCTATCTATCTATCTATCTATCTATCTATCTATCTATCTATCTATCTATCTATCTATCTATCTATCTAAATCTCTTGTCTGAGGTCTATTTTGCAACTTCACAATTCAGTTTTATCCTCGTCTCCCTAGACCCCCCCCCTTCCGAGGCCCCCTACCTACACTCCATGCCTAGGGCCCCCAAAAACCTAAGAACGGCCCTGATTTGACTCACTGACAAGCCTAGCATGTAAGTCTTTGGGATGAGAAGGAAAGTAAAATATCCTATTAGCATGCAGAAAAGCTACATAAATCTCAAAAATAGAACCCAGAGCATGACTTGAACCCAAGACCATGGAGCTCAGTGTGCTACCACACAGCCGACTAACATAACATATCATCCCTATACTGTACTGCCCTCTAATATAACAAGCCCATCCCAGGAGCACAGGACATAAGGCAGGAAGCAGGCCTGGAGAAGATGTTAGTCCATTGCAGGGCCCACTAATGCACTCAAGGCCAATTGCCATTGAGAATGTGGGAGAAAACTAAAGTATCTGGTTGTGGGGGGGGAGCCCACAGATAAGAAGACAAAATGTACACACCACACAAACAACAACCAGGTCCAGAATTCAAACCCAGGACACCACATCCATCATGTAGCAGCGTTAACTACTGCACTACCATGCCTCCCACTAATGTGTTTCATTGAATTAAATGGTAATTGGCTGTGATCATGGTGGGCAGACATTACTTGTGATGTCACTTTGGCACACGCGCTACAACTGAAATGAGAATTAAGGCCCACTTTTACTTCATGTGTCGACAGAACCACAAAAGTCCACGAGGGTCAGCGTGACATAAATTTCAACAGCAGTCTTGTCATGCAAATGTGTAGATACGCGACCATGTGCCACCAGGTCTTTGTGTCCATGTGGTTACATTGTTGGCATTGGATGGCGCTTGCACTAGACCAGTGGTTCTTAAACTTTTCTTTTCTCACAACCCAATTTTGTCTTTTTTGTGTCCTTTGTGACCCAAAAACACCACAGAGCGTCATCCAGGGGATTCATCATTGGAGAATTGCCTCCGAATGTCATCCGTGCTAACCGTTAGCAACCCTTTCCCATTCAGTACTATTGTTATTCATGACTCAGTGCGACCAAAGTTCACACATCACATGATTATAGTTGAAGAAACAATGTGGCAGACAATACAACACCGACACGTTCAAAGGAAAGCTGTGTGCCAGAGCACATGTGTGGAACAATTCTGCATCACGACAGTGCAGCCCAAAAACGCTTTTGTACTTTAAACAGAGCAGGGTGCACATACGCTGTTTGCAACCACGTCAACTGCTGTCTATGTCTATTCAGTTTTGGAGTATAAACGTTTGTTTAGAAATAAGCCAATTTAATTGTGGGTATTTCCAAATGTGGAATAAAAATAAAAATATACCTAATTATAAGATTTCTAATTAATAAAACTGCAAATGTGCTATTTACTGGCATTCCCATACAAAATCAGCTCCCCTTCATGGTGTCGTGATGTGAGGCACAGACTCCATACGCAGTGGAGGTGCTATTTCTGTTGCACATGTGCATTACATGTTGCCGTTCTATCATATCACCATATTTTACTCTGGTTTATTGTCTTTTATTCTATTGAATGCTTTGTATCTCTTGTATTTATCTGTTTAGTGTTCTATGCAGAAATATTTGTACCCAATGATACATATACTCTGCTGTTTAAATAAGAGCCTTGAGCATAGGAAAGGTTCTGTATAAATAAAACGCATTATTATTATTATTATTCTTATTATTATTATTATTTTCATCAGTGGCAAACTCTCATCATGCCTCTCTGCCTCTCTTTATTCAGTTCATTGCTAGTTTCCAGAGTAACCCAGATTGGCCATTTCAATCCAGGTTTCTCTTCTCCTTCGACTTCTATCATGCATATCAGCACCTGTAAGCTACATTTTCTTCATATCATTTTTCATTCCAATGTTTCTTAACATCCAGCTACAGACTTTGCTTCACCATTCTTACTTCTTTAGTTTAGCATACCCTGACTAGAGCTGCTGATTAGCTGTGCATACTGCATTTCTGTTTGTTAGTTTGTTACTAATCCTCCTCCGTTCGGTTTCTTTTTTTGGTATCTGGATGCGGGTGGGTTCTGGAGGATCTGGAGGTGGGTTCTTCACCAAGACAACAGTTCCCCTCACACAATGCTTTTTCCGTAAAGCAATTTCTGACTGACAAAAATATTCCTGTCCTCGATCATCCTCCTTATTCGCCCGATTTAGGCCCCTGTGATTTTTACTTGTTCCCGAAAATCAAAAGTGACCTGAAGGGAACACATTTTTCTTCAATGGATGAAGTGAAGACAGAAATTGCAAGCCTGTTGAAGAGCCTCAAACAAGAAGACTTCCACAGTGCTGTTTCAATTAATGGAAGATATGTATGGAGCGGTGTAGAGATCAGGATGGAGAGTATATAGAATGCTGTAATTCATCAATAAATATTTTTTTTTACCAATCTGGTTATTTTTGTGTCTCACCTCGTATACAGAAGACAATAAAGTTGAAAAGTTAACCTTATGCTGACCCCAACAAAACAAGGATTCTTTATCCACCCCACACCCACTTCAAAAAATGTTTCTTAGTAACAATTATGATATCCAAGTAATTACTGAATCACTTTTGTTTTTAACTTCAGACATTTCTGAAGTCCATTTATAGAAGGATAATAAGACAGAAAAAACACCTTTGGTCATTTAATTAAGCGGACACAATGGATGATTTGCTTTACAGTGATCAAAAACTCTCTCTGCTTTCCCTCTCTTTCCAGCCCCCTGGGACTTGTTTGTACCAGATGGGTGCCTTTTCAGAATAAGAGGGTCAAGGAGTTTGACAGGACAGTTGGCAAGCATCTGCTTGTTTGCCTAGGACAGTCATTCTGTGATCGAATGGCTGAGTGTTGGATCAAGAGAGGGGTCATGACTCTGTTTTGACAAGCAACATGGCTTTCCTTGGGGAACGCTGGATTGCTCCAAAACTGGAGAGATACTACAAGCCGTTCAAGTTTAGATTGGAATCCCAATGCAGGATGCAGCAGGTTCCACTTTAATTGAGCTAATAGGCATGTGTTTTGAAAACAAGGTGGACATAAAATGATTTAAGTACGTTAACTAGGATCTTTACGCTCCTTGTACACCATTTGCACAATACAAGACTCATCATTCAGTGAGTGGGATTATGGGCTCAGTGCTTGCCTCGTATGCTTCATAAAGTCATGTGAAGATAAAAATGTTAATCCCTAGTATCTGATGATCCAGAAACAACATCAGCTCTCCAAACAATTGAGTCACTGCAAGTTAACTCTTAAAAAACTTTCATGCTACCATTTAGATTTTAATTACTTTCAATTTACTAAGATGCCCTGGAAACACAGAATTTACCACAAATTTTAATTAGGCGGTCACAGAATTCAGGCACAGGTCAGGTTAGGTTGGGGAGCATGCACTGATACAGCACATTTCCTTACCCACAACATGACAAAACACCTCGGGATCCCAGTTGGCAACCCTCCAGGCAGACAGGTGGTCCAGTCCCACCCTCCGGAAATAACCCTCTATCTGCCGCAGCCAGGTGTTATGTGCCCTGGTCTAGCAGTTCAGGCCCTCAACAATGAGAATCCTGTGAGCCGGATAAAGCTCGGGGAATAGTGTCACATGGCCATAGTGCCGTAACTGATGCAATGAAGGCAATGTGCCTCATTTGGGACTCCGTGAGCAACCGCTCGTTCAACACAAAGTCAAAACAGCGGTACCCAAGGATTCTCCGAAGAGACACAGTACCGAAGGAGTCCAGTTTTCGGGCACATAAAACCCTAAAGTACTTGTATGGTCCTTTGTGCATACTCACTGACACACATCCATCCATTTTCCAACCCGCTGAATCCGAACACATTGTCAAGGGGGTCTGCTGGAGCCAATCCCAGCCAACACAGGGCACAAGGCAGGAACCAATCCCAGGCAGGGTGCCAACCCACCGCAGGACACACACAAACACACCCACACACCAAGCACACACTAGGGCCAATTTAGAATCGCCAATCCACCTAACCAGCATGTCTTTGGACTGTGGGAGGAAACCAGAGTGCCTGGAGGAAACCCTCGCAGACACGGGGAGAACTTGCAAACTCCACGCAGGGAGGACCCGGGAAGCGAACCCAGGTCCCCAGGTCTCCCAACTGCGAGGCAGCAGCGCTACCCACTGCACCACCGTGTCGCCCCCTGACACACATCTTTATTATATTATATACATCCATGCATTTTACACTGTGTCATATTAGACGGACAGCCAATTTGAGCCATGGGGTGAGCTGTTAAAATTTAAAGAAATGCTGTTGAGACATGGTGGTGTAACAGTTAGTTGTGCTGATTCTAAACCTCAGAGTTATGAGTTCAAATCCCAGTAAGAGCACTGCTTATGCAGAATTGGCATGGTTCCCCCATTTCTGCCCATTGGAGTTCAGATCAAGTTAACAGGCCACTGTAAAAGAAGAATTAAGTAAAACAATTAAATGGATAGGACTGGCAAGCATTGTTGGGCTGATTGGCCTGTTCTTGTCTAGATTTTTCTAATGTTCTAAACTGCCTGGTATGAATGAGTGTGTGTATGGCAGTGACTCACAACAGATGGGTCCCCCATCAAAAGCTGGTTACCAGCTTGCGCTGAAATTGGCACAAGCTCCCTGCAAAACTAGAAAATGGATAGCTGGGTGGATACTGATTAGTCAACTATTATGGCATCCATGAGCATCAGATGTCATCATTTTAGCTTAAGCTGAAACATTATAGCTAGGAGTAGGCAGTATGGTCAAAAACTCACATCATGGTATTGCAACATTAGAACAATTTAGACAAGAACAGGCTATTCAACCCAACAAAGCTCACTAGTCACTATTCACTTAATTCTTCTAAAATAACAAGTCGATTTTTGGAAGTCCCTAAAGTCCTACACTATACCACACTACTTGGTCACTTATTCCAAGTGTCTATTATTCTCTGTGTAATGAAAAACGTCCTAATGTTTGTGCAAAATTTACCCTTAACAAATATTCAACTGTGTCCCTGTGTTCTTGATGAACTCATTTTAAAGTCACCGTCTCGATCCACTGCACTAATTCCCTTCATAATTTTAAACACTTCAGTCAGGTCACCTCTTAATCTTCTTTTTCTTAAACTGTAAAGGCTCAGCTCTTTTAATCTTATTTCATAATTCATCCCCTGTAGCCCTGGAATCAGCCTAGTCGCTCTTCTCTGGACTTTCTCTAGTGCTGTTATGTCCTTTATGTAGCCTGGAGACCAAAACTGGACTCCAGATGAGGCCTCACCAGTGCATATAATTACAATTCTGATCATTTAAGTAGCTAGTGGTACATTTCATACAAACAAATAATAAATGTATTTTTAACAAATAATATATGTTTTAATTGATGTATAATTTTTTAGGCTTCTACAAAAGACACCACTTTTACAGTGTGTTTTTATTCCAACTTACTTCAATTACATGTGGATCAATTTCAGTTGCCCCAACAGTTCATAATCTCTTGTGTTTATTCATATTGCACTCCCTTTTGTTGACAAACAAGTAAACTTTGAATTGTGTTGTTTCAAAAATCAATTTATAAACACACTTTAAATATAGATGGGAGATGAAAAGGTAGTGGAAAGAAAGTGATATAGAATATTTGCTCTAACATGTCAGCAATCCAACACTAAATGCACTTCCTACTGTATGGGACCAGTTTAGTATTGCCAATTATATTATACTGTGCCCTCTGATTCACTTGCATCCCTTCAGAGGATGGTTTGTGCTTTATGGCTGATGCCGTCAGGATAGACTCCAGCTGCACCCAAAAACCTCAACTGGATTAAGGGACTCAACAATAAAAGATTGATTGTTTTTTGCTAAATGTGCAGTAGATACTACAGAAACCGAGAGAGGACGTGCAATATCGTTATTTTTTTTAATTGTTCTCTCGAGATAAAGGACTCATTTTATCGAGATCTCGAGAAAACAAACTTTGTTTTTTCGAGATAATGCAATTATTTTATCCATATCTCTATAAAACAAAAAATCTTGTTTTCTCAAAATTCTGAAATAATTGTATTTAACGTTTAATGTTTAGCTTATTGAAGCCACGTCCTGGCAGAAGAGTAGAACTGTATTGATCAGCACGTCACATTTTTGTTCAATCAAGGGCTGATGCAGGCTGAAATATCTTTATGCCTTAGTTTAGAAAATAATAACATTAGTGTCCATCATTTAAGAAGACGGTTAGCAACGCTTCAGCTGTATAGGCGTCACAATCTAAGCAAGCCTGATGCCGGGAGCAAAGGTTAAGTTTAGTTTTCTGGAGATCGCAATAAAATTATTCCGTTAACTCAAGGAAACAAATTTTCGTTTTCTTGACATCTCAATAAAACAATTTAAAAAAATAACGATATTGCACATCCTCTCTCGGCTTTTGTATGATACAGAATGTCTAAAAAACTATAAACTTGACTTTTATCTGTGGCCTCACCTGAAAGAGTACAGTACCATATAAACATACAACACTCAGAGAGCGGGGCAAGCATCTAAAGAAATGTGTGCAACAATTCAATTTATATAATTTGATGGTGTGAATAGTGTGAGAATGGAAATACTGATCATCATCATGAAAAAGGATATGAAAATGAGTATCTATTCAAATATGTCATGGATACCTCCTCTGAACAATAAAAAAATAAACTGCATCTTGTTAAAAGTGCAAACATTTTTTAAGACACATTGATTGTGCAAATATCTCTTTCTTGCTCTCTCACAATTATACTGTATATACACAAACACACACACACACACACTAGCTGTATTGAAAGGGATTCAATCCAAAATGCCACTGAAAATTTTACTTTACATTCATCTGAGCAAGTGACGTGCCATTGCCTGTGAGACAAGCTGCTTGACTGGAGATGTCTGGCTACTAAACGGACTCACAGGGAACTGTAGGATTTTTGAAATAAAAGAGGTAATTTGATGGGATGAGAGGAATCTGCAGCTGCAGCAGAGCACCATCACAACCTCCACAGCACTGTGTCTCTGTCAACAGATCGCACGGCAGCATTGCATGCCCATTGCTCTGACCGTAGGATGACTTCTTAGCCCCTAGGGCAGTAAGGCCAAATTTACATGTTAAAAACCCAAAGCATGGTGAGAAGTACCTGAGGGTCAAATCTGTGTCTCGGAAAGCAAACCTGTGCTTATAGAACACACAAACAGAATATATATATATACTGTAGATACATTTATATAGTGGCCACTTGGAGGGGTGTATCAGAGGCACAAACTCCAGACTCAACTGACACAGCATAGTCCAAAGTTCAGATACAGTTACCTTAACAGGCTTCTTTCAATCTGTCCAGTAGAGCACAATACAAAATGATGCTATCTTTTTCTCTCTTTCCATTCTACCTAGGCAAGCCCTGCATGGGCATTAGAAACATCATGGGCCCCTATGCTCCAGGGGCCCCAGGCCAGTACCCAATTTGCCCATACATTAAGACAGCCCTTGGGCAGCTACTAGGGCACCCAAAAGAGTTGTCCTTCTGGTCTACAGCTGCCAAGAACCTCTGCAGGAACCCAGACTAGAGGCAAACCAGTGGAGCACTGCCACCAATTCCTCTGAGGGACTCTTTGCCCACAAGAAGCCATCTCCCATTGTCCTTCTGTTGTGTCCGTCCATCTCACTGCTCCCCGCAGAATGGTGTCCTTCTGTCCGGACAAGTTATAGCCTTGCATCACAGTAAGTGGATCAGTCCACCCATGTGCAATACAATGCAATACATACATATATGCATATACGAGGTGCAATCCAAAAGTTCCCGGAATGCATTTATTCTGCATCAAGAAGGGTTTGGTTATATCAATCACCACTAGATAGCAGTTCAAGTTGTCCTTGAGAGCTGTTATCACGCGTTATAACGTCAGCACAATTGTTTTTCAAGTCGCAGTTCTCGTTTAAACTTCGGTTGTGTCTGTGAAGGGTTGTTCATGAAAATGAGTGATTTGAAAGAGCGTGTGTTAAATTCTGTTTTAAACTGGGAAAAACAGCAAAAGAAAGCCATGAAATGTTGCAACAAGCTTTTGGCAATGATGCAGTGGGTATTCTACAGGGATGTTCCAAGGCGTTTGCGAAATCGAATTCGCCGAACACGTCCTCAGATGTGGGCTGACAAGCCATTTCTTTTGCATCACGGCAATGCACCAGCTCACACATCTCTGATTGTGCGCAAATTTTTGGCTTCTACAAAGTTTACTGCCATTCCCCACCCTCCATACTCCCCTGATTTAGCGCCGTCTGATTTTTTTTTTATTTCCTAAGATGAAGATGAGGCTCAAGGGACACAGATTTGAGATGGTGGAGGAGATCCAAGCGGTAAGAACCGTCGTCTTGAACACACTGACAAAAAAACGACTTCCAGAGGTGCTTCAAAAGGTTGAAATCTCGCTGGGATTGGTGTATCAACTCAGCGGGTGACTATTTTGAAAGAACTGTTCATCATTAATTGTTATTTGGTGTGTATGCTTTTAAATAAATGGATTCCGGGAACTTTTGGATCACACCTTGTATACTGTGAAAAGCCTGGGGTCCTAGAAACTATTGAAATCGTCACAAAAAAAATTGAAATGTAGAGATGTCAGGCAATTGAAAGGAACTACTCTGGGCATCTCTCTCCTTGGAGAATTCGTTTTGCCAACGTGCTCACAACGCTTGTGCAATAGCGGCTAAGCGACTTTGTCTTTCATCGGAGGTTTCATTTTGCCGACGTGTTCACCTTGCTTGTGTATTAGCGATGGAAGGAAACGTAAAAGGGATACCGTTTTGCCGATGTGCTCGCCTCTCTTCTATATTAGCGGCTAAGTGAGTCTTTCTTTCTTCAGAGGTTTTGTTTTGCCAATGTGCTGGTCTCGCTTGTGTATCTTCAGAGGTGAAGCTCTTACATCGACTCCACCACTCAGTTCCGGGCCAGACAGATAGACACACACACACTTCCACACATAGACGTTTATATATAAGATATACTGTGTGTATATATAGATATATATATATACTGTATATGTATATATACAGTTGACCCTTGATATACTGTACGACCGGCCTGACATGCCAAGAACTTGATTTACGACCAAAAGTTTAGTTTTGATTTACGACCAACATCTTGCGTTACGACCTGAATGTGGTCACGTGTATCCGCTTGCATTTGTAAGCGTCAGTCGGAGCCCAGATACATGTGTTTGTGGACTGCAGCCCAAAGATGTCAAATTAAATGGTGAGTACAGTATGAACTTGTTGTTTCTGGTAGGCTAGGCACTTTTTATAACTTTTTGGTTAGTACATTAGAAAAATTATTGGTGTTTTGATAAATTATGCACATTATACAACCCTTTTTTATTATGAAAAGGTTAAGCAAGTGTTGCTGTGTGAGGTTCGGAACGCATTATGGGTATTTCCATTATTTCTTACGGGAAAAATAGTCTTGACTTACAACCAACTTGAGTTACAACCAGCCCTCACGAACGAATTGAGTTAGTAAGTCAAGGGTTCACTGTATATTATATTATGCTACATACTGTGCCCTCCATAACATCTGGGATAAAACATTCCTTGACTTGTATTGGCACAACTCTTTTCATCATGTTGAACAATGGCAACTTTAGACTCCAAATGGTAGAAGCAAGCTGAGGTATCTTATGAAGCAGTGAAACATACTTGAGAAAAAAGAAAACGTAAGGGGAAAAGGCCCCGAAAACAAGCAGTAGCTGAAGATGGATGCATTAGAGGCTTGAAGCAGTCATTGCATAAAAGGGAAATGCGACAAAGTACTAAATATTTAATAGACCTGCCATTGTCATGTCCCAAACATTATGGTGTCCTGAAACTGCTGTCATTGTCAAATGAATGCAAATCCCCCTAAATGGAAGTCTGCAATGTGCACTTTAATCACATCTGAATTGCTTGATTTGTAATTTTAAACTGTGGAGCAAAGGGGTGAGTCAAGGAAAAATATGTCTTTGTGCCGAATATTATGGAGGGCACTATATATTATGTTCCCTTTTTACCCAACTAAGGTGGTATTTGTGCAACCACAAGATGATTTTAACTGTACACCATCACATTCACTTTTAAAGTAAGAAATAAATGAATCCTGAAAGATCTTTTCATTTGAATGGTAGGGAGGCTAACATGGTGACTTAGCGGTCTGTGCTACTACTCTGTTGTTCCCAAGCCCTCCATTTCAGTTCCTGGCAGAGCCAAATCCTCTTCTCCCTGTGCTAAGTGTTTTTTTTTTTTTCCGTGTGTTAGGTGAATTGGTTATACAGTACCTACAATGTATACTTGAGTGTGTCCTACAAAGGATTGGCCTCTTTTCCAGGATAGTTTCCTGTCTATGTGCCCGATATTCCTAAGAATGTGTACTAGAAAAGTCCAGAAAAATGAACGGATGGACTATTTTCAAAAATAAACGCTAAAAGACATTTCGTTATGCAGTCTTCACATCTGCACTATTACTTTACCACTATCATTACCACCACCAGTTAACACTAAGAATGCCATCCCGTGAGGATCGGAGGACTTTCATGCAAAGGAATAATAAAAGAAACCCATCTGCCCCAAGTCAAATAGTTGTGCTTGAAAACTGTGGATCATCCAAGATGGGTGCATTGTTATACAGCTGCAAATAAGCCCTTTTTCCTGGCAAGCTGGTGCTGAGCTTATAATGTATCCAATAATCAAAACCAAATGTCTCCATCTTAACACACCAATGAATGCCCCGATTCACAATGAATATGACATACCGAAATGTTAATAAATAAAGAGGCTCCAGCCTAAATTACTGGCAGCTGAGTGAGCATTTTATTAAAGAATTAACAGAGCTTTTCGGCCTTTCACTACCAGATGGCTATAATGGGTCTGAGCTACAAGAATGTTCAGGCCAAGTTGCAAGCCTGAGAGTAAACTTTCTGAGGCGGCCGTTTCCCTGCCGTCATTAAAGGTGACAGGGACGGCTAACCTTTGCCCCCTTGCCTAACCATACCCCAAGAGCTTATATTTCACTTCTCTTCAGACTTGTACATTTGCTTACTTAACTGGATCAGTCAAATACACACACAACGTAGTGTGAAAAGCTGCTCTCTGACCTCGGCCCGACTCTGTGTTTACCAAATACATCAAATTAATCAGCGTCTCAAACGGGTGAGCAGACGTCGCTATTCAGGATTCATTAACACTTTGCGACTCTGAAACATTTATGCAGATCTAACAAAAACGATTGCAAACACGGGGGAAATTGAGCTTAACCGTTTTTGTGGTTCATTTACGGTTACTTTTTGAAGTCTCACTTGCCTCTTGTCTCCTACATCTGCGTACTTCACTTTAGGTCTGGCAGTCACAGTTCTGTAGTGTTCTAACCTGAGAGTGTGTGACTCAAGCCACAATCGATGATACAAAATATTATCAAATATTATTTTCTTTATGCTACACATGGCTGTGGAGACCCTCAATTATCATCGATATTTTATAACTATGAGGAATGAGAAAAACTGTTAGCGGATTGCTTTGTAATTGTTGTTCAGTTTTCTTATTATACCTACCTACATTTTATTGCACATCTCAATTGAAATCTTTAAAACGTTTGTAAAATATGTATAAGGCAAAGTGGGATTATTGATTAAATAATAAGTAGTTAGTTGTACATTTGCAATTATTTCCTTACTAATTTTGATTATTTTTTATTTGACGTCAATTAATTATCAGACACGGAATGACTTCGGCTGGCATGATACACTTTAGAACTACAGTGGTCATCAGATTGAAGTTTATATTGTTAAATGTTTGGCAGATGCCTTCACCCAAATGGCCATAGAGTACAAGATCAGGCTTCACCTACAGCAACTTCACAAAGTGTTCAGACCCCATCACTTTTACAAACATTTTATTATATTAGAGCTTTGTGTGAAAATCATTTCAATTCATTCTTTCCCCTCATCAGGCAACACTCATTACCCCAGAAAGACAAAATGAAAACAGGATTTTAGAATTGTTTTATAAATGTATTATGTAACATTGACACAAGTATTCAGACTTTTTACTCGGTACTTCATTGAAGCCCCTGTGGCAGAGATTCCAGCCAGGAATCTCCTTGGGTTTAGACGCAACAAAATTTACACAACTGGATTTGGGGATTTTCTGTCATTTTTCCATGCAGATCCACTCAAGCTGTGTCAAGGTTGAATAGAGATGAAACATTTTATTTCCTGTATAGCCCAAAATCACCCAAGGAATGTCTCAATGGGCTTTAACAGGCCCCATTTTTTGACAGCCCCTGAGCTTTGAATCTTTAAGAAGAAAAGAAAAGAAATCCTCAAAAAAAAAACCAAAACTGGAAGAAATCTTGGGAAGGGCAATTCAGAGAGAGACCCCTTCTAGGTAGTTGGGTGTGCAATAGGTGTCAGTAAATGAGGTAAATACAGCACAAAAAAAGAGAATACAAGTAATCCTCTTCACACAGCTAGATGGTCAGAGCTAGCTGGTGGACAGCAATATTCTGGTCTCCGCAGAGATGATCAGTTGGGATCACTCATGAACAGTCCCAGAGTTATCCCTGAGCCACTCTTATGTCGTCTTTGCTTTGTGCTTAGGGTTATTGTCCTGTTGAAAGGAAAACCTTCAGCCCAGTCTGAGGTCCGGAGAGCTCTGGAGCAGGTTTTCATTAAAGACAACTTTCTGCTTTGCTCCACTCTGCTTTCCCTTAACACTTTCCAGTCCCTGCCCCTGCAAAACAACCCCAATTGCATGATGCTGCCATCACAACGCCTCACCATTGGACTGGTATTGCACACGTGATGAGCAGTGCCTACTTACTTCTTCATGTGCTGCTTAGAATTTCTGAACCTTTCTGAACGTTTCCCTCATCTTCAAACAGCATCTCTGGAACTCAGCCAGAGTAACCATCAAGTTCTTGGTCATCTCTCTTATCATGGTCTTTCTCTTCCAATTGCTCAATTTGGTCAGGCAGCCAGTTCTAGGAGGAGTCGTGGTTGCTCCAAACTTCTTCCATTTAAGAAATACGAAGGGCACCTTGCTCATGGAAACCTTCACTCCTGCAGAAATGTTTTTGCAGCCTGCCCCAGATCTGTTTCTCGACACAATTCTGTCTCTGAGCTCTGCAGGCAATTACTTCAGCCTCAAGGCTTGGTTTCTTTCAGCTGTAAGACCTTTTATAGACACGTGTGTGTGCCTTCCTAATCATGTGCAATCAATTGGTAGACTCTAAACAAGGTGTAGAAACACCTCAACAATGATCTATAGAATAGGATTTACCCAAACCAAATCTCAAATACTGGATGATAAATTGGACTGGACTGCCAATACTGATGCTCTGTGTAAGAAAGGACAGAGCTGACTATACTTCCTTAGAAGGCTGGCGTCCTTCAACATCTGCAATAAGATGCTGCAGATGTTCTATCAGACGGTTGTGGCGAGCGCCCTCTTCTACGCAGTGGTGTGCTGGGGAAGCAGCATAAAGAAGAGGGATGCCTCACGCCTGGACAAACTGGTGAGGAAGGCAGGCTCTATTGTAGGCACGGAGCTGAACAGTTTGACATCCGTGGCAGAGCGACGGGCGCTGAGCAGGCTCCTGTCAATCATGGAGAATCCACTGCATCCACTGAACAGTATCATCTCCAGACAGAAGAGCAGCTTCAGCGACAGACTGCTGTCACTGTCCTGCTCCACTGACAGACTGAGGAGATCGTTCCTCCCCTAAACTATGCGACTCTTCAATTCCACCCGGGGGGGTATACGTTAACATTATACAAAGATATTGTCTGTCTGTATACCTGCATTGTTATCGCATTGTTATCACTCTTTAATTTAATATTGTTCTTTATCAGTATGCTGCTGCTGGAGTATGGGAATTTCCCCTTGGGATTAATAAAGTATCTATCTATCTATCTATCTATCTATCTATCTATCTATCTATCTATCTATCTATCTATCTATCTATCTATCTATCTATCTATCTATCTATCTATCTATCTATCTATCTATCTATCTATCTATCTATCTATCTATCAAATGTTATAGTGAAGCCTCTGAATACTTGTATCAAAGTAATATTCAGCTTTTCATTTTTAATAAATTTGCAAACATTTCATATATCTTGTTTTCGCTAAGTAATCCTGGGTTATTGAATGTTGCTTAATAAGGAAAAAAATGAATGAAAACAATTTTAGCACAAGGCAGCAATATAAAAAAATGTGAAAAAAGTGAAGGGGTCTGAATACTTTCTGAAGGCGCTGTATTACTTTCTGAAGGCGCTGTACATCATGTTTAATAAATGGAGCAGTTAGACTGAACTTGCAGTTGTGTGGTTTAAAGCCCAGCTGCCTTTTATCAAACATTTTACGCTGTATAAATAGACAGACAGACAGACAGACAGACAGACAGACAGACAGACAGACAGACAGACAGACAGACAGACAGACAGATAGATAGATAGATAGATAGATAGATAGATAGATAAGGCATTATATAGATGGATAGAACTATTTGTCCCCAGGGGGAAATTTGGCTTTCAATAGCTCTGTAAATGAACAAATCGATAAATAATTATATATTTACACATAAACACAATGGTCTGAAAACACACAAGAATGACTAAAAAAGGAAGAAAGATTTAAAAAGAAAGAAAACATTTGACTTGGCATGCTGCAAAGAACGGCATCATTTCTGTTATTTTGATATATAACAGATATGATATATACAATATGACAGTGTCGTATTTAGCACTGCTGCTTAACAGATCCTTAATTTTTCTTTTGAATTCACATGAAGTGTGCACATTTTTCCTGTGTCTCAATGGGTCTTCCTAAGAGAATTTCAGTTTCCTCCCACTTCTCCAAAGTCATGGTTGTTAGGTTAACTGGAAACTTCCAAACTGGCCCCAGTATGAATCAGGGTTTGTGCATCAAATGTTTCCTACCTTGTGTCCTGTGCTTCTGGGATAGGCGGCAGCCCACCATGAATGTGAAAAAGATTAGGTGAGCTGAGAATGCTATGGCTTAAATATATTTTATACTTTTTTTTTAATACATCATACCTGGCATCTAATTTACCAGTGTTACCAAGATTTTGTTTTATTACGACATTAGGATTAGGGTTAGTAAATGTTAGGGATAACTTTAATGCTCATTTGTAGTAACTGAGTTTTTGACGCTGCCTACAAGCAGTAAAATGAAGTTACTTAACTCTGCTAAGCGTAGGCTTTGTCAATACATAGGGGGGATTATCAATATTTTACAACAAACGACAGATGTGGAGAATCATAATAAGCATTTTTCTTAAGGCACTCATTTCTAAAATAATTAGAATTCATTCACAGAAAACATTCTCATAACTTGTATCCAATTTAACATTTCTCAAGCAGTTTTTGTTGTCTCATGAAGTTCTGACGCGCATTATAACTTGAATATCTCTATTTAAGTTAAGTGCCGAGGCCTGGTCAGTACTCTCGCAATGCTCCCCTCCTCCCAAGACAAGGACAAAGTCGCAGGCAAACGATAAAAATCCACACCACATGGAAAACACAATTTTGCCCTGCTAAAAAAAAACTTTTATTCTACCCAAGCCCACGTTCTCTGTTACTTGTTAAGTTTGCACTGCTTTTTCAGCCCTTCTGACAAACTGCAATCAGCCACAACATTGAGACCACCTGCCTGCTATTGTGTAGGTCCCCCGTGTGCCACCAAAAAACAGCTCTGACCTGTGGAGGCATGGACTGCACAAGACCTCTGAAGGCATCCTGTGGTGTCTGGCACCAAGATGTTAGTCCTATAAGTTGCAAGGTGGGACCTCCATGGATTAGACATTTTTTTCCAACACATCCACACATGCTCAGTCATATTGAGAGCTGGGGAATTTGAAGGCCAAATCAACACTTTGAACTCTATGTCATGTTCCTCAAACCATTCAGGAACAATTTTTGCAGGGCAGCATGGCACAGTATTCTGCCGAAAGACACCAATTCCATCAAGAAACACTGTTGCCATGAAGGGGGTATATGTGGTCTTCAGCAACCTTTAGGTAGGTGGTACATGTCAAAGTAACAGCCATATGAATTCCAGAACCCAAGATTTACTAGCAGAACATTGCCAAGAGCATCACACTGCCTCCACTGGTGCATTCTGCCGCCATCTCTTCCACAGGTAAACAATGCACACATACACGGCCATCCACATGATCTAAAAGAAAACGAGATTCATCAGACCAGGCCACCTTCTTCCATTGCTCCATGGTCCAGTTCTGATGCTCACATGTCCATTGTAGGTGCTTTCGGCAGCAGACAGGGGTCAACATGAGCACTCTGACTGGTTTGTTGTTACACAAGCTGCGATGCATCGTGTGTTCTGAAAACTTTCTCTCACCCTCCTCTTGGCATTAAGATTTTCAGCAATTTGTGCTACATTAGCTCTTCTGTGGGATCAGACCAGGTTGGTCTGGCCTTCGCTCCTCATGCGCAACAGTGAGCCTTGGATGCCCATGACCCTGTCGCCAGCTCAACTTCTTTGGACACATTTGTTAGGTTCTAACCACTGCATCCTGGGAAAACCCCACAAGACCTGCCATTTTGGAGATGGTCTGGCCCAGTCGTGTAGCCATCACAATTTGGGCCTAATCAAAGTCGCTCGGATCCTTACACTTGGCCATGTTTCCTGGTTACAACACATCACCTGTTCACTTGCTGCCTAATATATCCCACCGCTTCACAGGTGCCATTGTAATGAGACACTCAGTGTTATTCACTTCTCTTGTCAGTGCTTTTAATGTTGTGGCTGATCGGTGTTAAGTCTATGTTTATAAGTCACCATGAAAACAGGTATCTGCTGAAATAAAAAGTAATAATAGGAAGCCGAATAATAACTTACAACCGTACTGTTATGTAATCACTCAGCTTTAAAAAAGCAAGCAGATGGGTAACATGTCTAACAACACAGCCGCAATGACCCCGATCACAAAAGTGCAAAGACGTCCGTACATCACAACCTATTAACATATGTCTACAGGGTATAAGCTCTGAGGTTAACTTCCCGCTTTAAAAATCTTCGTTCCATATTCAACATTCAAAATCTTAAGACATCTTTTCCTGATCATTTTTCATTATTTGATAATTTTATAAAGAAATCATGTATTACATTACGTTAGAAAATTAAATATTTTGAACCAATAAGATGAAAGACTTTTAACTCTGTGCTGCAAGTCTAGCTAACTGCGATATCAATTATAACACATCTTTATTGGAGAAATGTAACCCTACACACTTTTATTTGGTGTTTTCTGTTTGATTTTCTATCATAAACATATTAACTCTGTTCAGCTCCTTATTATAACACATTGATGGAGAGCCTCTACATAAAACAAGTCAATTGTCTGATTGATTACTGGAGCAAGAAATAGATTTTTCACTTCATTTATGAGCAATGTGAGCCGAGTCGAATAAGACATTATATGCTGAAAGTCACTTCATAAATAAGTAGTAGAACACCAACCTAGGAGCTTGCAACATGAAGTCAAACTCCTTGGCACTGCTACTCCTTAACAATCTGGTAAACAGCCGGTTAATCTCATCCATTACATTTTCCACACATTTATTTAATAATTGCTACTTTTCTAGTACTGCAGCATCTTGGGTTGGTCTCTAACCAAGAAGTAATTCCCACATACAGAAGTCAGAAGTGTTTGGGATGTTAACGGAGGACCCATAGCTAATGTGGCCTCAGTAATGGGACACACTCTGTCCAACCTGCTGGTGGCAGCAGTGGAGGAGAGAAAGAAGACAAAACTGATGGCCATTCAAGGAGTGGATACTGAAGTGATGCACTCATACAAGAACTTGGGGGTCCACATCAATGGCAGGTCTCATAAAACAGATAAACTACATAAGAAAACACATAACAGGCTCTTTAGTTCCTTCAGTTTGGGAAGTAACATCCTTCACTTATTCTACAACTCTAGTAATGGCCAGGCCAATTTTCTATGCTGTGGTGTGCTGGGCAGGTAACATCACAAATCAACAAGCTAATTAAAAGGGCAGGATCAATTATGGGGCACACTTTGGACAACAGGAAGTAGTAGTGGAGGAGAGAATTAAAACAAAACTGAGTGCCATTATGAACAATGCTGCACATCCTCTCTGCGACACACCAACACTGAGGACTTTCAGCCAACAAATTCTTCAGCCAAAATTTGTAAAGAAATGTAACAAGGGCTCGTTTTTTCCAACAGCAAAACGTCTTTAGAATGCCTCACTGTGATGGTGACTGCTCTTGTAAGGTTTAGCCAAGTCAGAATTGTTCTTCTTTTTAGTAATTCTGGTGTGTATTTGAGGGTGGTTGTTGTTGTTTGTTATAATGTTATAATGTTAAGTTATTATAAAAGAGGTGTCAGGGTTGAGGTGTTTAAAATTATGATGGGAATTAGTCCATTGGATCGAGACTGTGACTTTAAGATGAGTTTATCAAATACATGGGGACACAGCTGGAAACTCGTCAAGAACAAATTTTGCTAAAACTTTTTTCTTTACACAGAGAACCAGAGACACCTGGAATAAGTGAACAAGTAGTGTGGTGGACAGTAGGACTTTAGGGGCTTTCAAAACTCGACTTGATCTTATTTTAATAGAATTAAGTGAATAGGACTGGCGAGCTTTGTTGGGCTGAATGGCCTGTTCTCATCCAGATTGTTCTAATGTTCTAATGTTCTAATAATACTTACTGAGTTTCTGTAAAAAGCCAAATTTCCTTTTGGGACAAGTAAAGTTCTTTTTCTTTATCTATAAACATATCTACCATTCCACTACAGGGTCCCCAGGAGTATCACAATGAAAGCTTGAATGATCCCTGGAAGAGATGCCAGTAAATCACATCGGCCAAAAGAGATCCTACTCTGCTGGGCCCTTGAGCAAGACCCTTAACCTGTGATTGCTCCAAGGGCGCTGTACAATGGCTGACCCTGCGCTCTGACCCCAAGGGGTATGCGAAAACTAACAAATTCCTAATACAAGATATTGTATAAGGCAAAATAAAGAACAAAAAAAGAAAAAAAAAATCACAGGGCACACAAACTCATTGAGTTACAGTGCCCTCCGTAATGTTTGGGACAAAGACACATTTTTTTTTTCCTTGATTTGCCCCTCTGCTCCACAGTTTAAAATTACAAATCAAACAATTCAGGCATTGTGATAAAAGTGCACATTGCAGACTTTCATTTAAGACTACTTGCATCCGTTTCACAATGACAGCACTTTCAGGACCCCATAATGTTTGGGACACAGCAATGGCAGTGGTCTATTAACTCTTTCAGGGCTGATGTTGACTTTTGTCAAAAGGAAGAGTCGACGATGGTAATCAACTGTAAACTGTGACAAAACCAACCGTTACGTTGGAATCTCGTTGGTAGAAGGAAAGTTAGATTCATTGGTTTGACCGAGATTCCCTGTGCTCACATGAGTAGCAAGGTGCACACAATGGCAAAAATGGCACTGACATTTTTGCAAAATACTCCGTGGACGATGTCTTGCCTATTATCTCTGAACTGAACCGTGACTTGTCGGACTCAGATTTTGATACAAGTGATCAAAATTGATTGTGAGGTTCCAGCTTCAGCTGATCGGCCCCCAGCTAGTCATGGAACTGACAATGTTCGCCAGGGAGGACTGCCAGTTAACAATGACAAGAGGTAGAATCCAGATTGTATTGCACTACGACCATGACCGCTGCCGCTGCCGTCCCAGCCTGGCAGCTAGCCTTCCGCTCATTCTTGGCAAACTGGGAGCTACAGCATGAAGCAACAGATGTTTCATGTTGATCTCTGTGTGAAAGCATCATTTTTTGAAAAAAATATTCAGCCCTCAAAGAGTTAAAGCCATCACATTTAGGACTTTGTCGCATATCACTTGCATACAATGACTGCTTGAAGTCTTCCATTCGTAGACATCACCAGGTGCTGAGGATCTTCTCTGGTGATGCTCTGCCAAGCCTCTAATGCAGCCATCTTCAGCCCCTGCTTCTTTTGGGGGCTTGTCCCCTTAAGGTTGTTTTCTCTTCAGCATATGGAAGGCCTGCTCATTTGGATTTCAATTGGATGACTGGTTTTGCCATTCAAGAATGTTTCATTTTGTAGCTTGAGAAACTCCTGACTTTCCTCAGCAGTATGTTTGGCTCATTATCTTTTTGTAGGATGAAGTGTCATCCAGTGAGACTGGAGGCATTTACTGAAACTTGAGCAGATGTTTCTAAACACCTCAGAATTCATTGTGCCACTGCCGTCAGCAGATCCATCATCAATGAAGAGAAGTGTGCCAGGACCTGTGGCTGCCATACATGCCCAAGCCATAACTCACCCACAACCATGTTTAACAGATGAGGTGGTCTGCTTTAGATCTTTGGCAGTTCCTTTTCATTTCCACACTTTGCTGTTGCTATCACTCTGATACAGCAGGCTCATCTTTGTCTTGTCTGTCCACAAGACCTTTTCCAGAATTCTGCAGGCTCTTTAAAGTCCTTTTTCTCAAACTGTAATCTGACCATTATGACTAATTCATGGTTTGCACCTTGCAGTGTGTCCACTGTATTTCTGTTCGTGAAGTCTTCTGCTGATAGCCGTCTCTGACACACACAACAAGACTGTTTCTGGTCTGTCAGACAGGTGTATGGGGCTTTTTCATTGACCATACTGAGGAATCTTCTGTTATCAGCAGTGGAGGTCTTCCTTGGCTTACCAGCCCCTTTGTGATTACTGAGCTCACCAGTGTGTTCTTTCTTCTTAATGATATACCAGATAGTTGATTTGGGTCATCCTAAGGTTTTACTGATGTCTCCATTGGTTTCCTTCTCGTTTTTCCACCTCATAATGACTTCTTTGACTCTCATGTTCCCAGTGCTTGTCCTCATTTTGAACAATGGCAACTACAGACTCCAAAGGGTAGAAGTACGCCGAAGTATCTTATGAAGCCATGAAGCCCACCTGAGGAATTACAAACATCTGTGACACCCAGTTGTTCCAAACATCATGATGCCCTGAAATAGGAGGACCCTGTAGAAAAAGTGCAGTCATTTGTACATGGTGTGAGCAAAATGTACACAAATCCCCTTGAATGAAAGTCTGCAGTCTACACTTTAATCACATCTGAATTGTTTGATTTGTGGTTTACAAAGCCTTAAATAATCTCGCTCCATCCTAAATTTAAGAATGTTTTTCCCCTTACACTCCAAATCGTAACCTTAGACCTTCAAATGAGTGTCTGCTTATAATTCCAAGAGCTAAACTTAAAAGAAGTGGTGAGGCGGCCTTCTGATATTATGCACCTAAAATCTGGAATAGCTTACCGATAGAATTTCGGCAGGCTAATACAGTGGAGCACTTTAAAAAACTGCTAAAAACTTATTATTTTAACATGGCTTTCTCATAGCTTCATTTTAGTTTAATCCTGATATTCTGTATATGCATTTAATTATTATTATCATTCATGGTGGCTCCAAAATCCATACTAACCCCTACTTTCTCTGCTGTTCTTTTTCTGATTTTCTTTGGTGGCGATCTGCACCACCACCACCTGATCAAAGCACCATGATGTCTCTACATTGATGGATTGAAGGCCAGAGGTCCACATGATCATCATCATCAAGTTCTTCCATGTGAAGCCTGAATACCATGAGGACTGAGTGAGATCATTGATGTTAGGTAGAATACCTAGAGGAGGTTGGGTGGTCTCGTGGCCTCGGAACCCCTGCAGATTTTATTTTGTTTTTTTGTTTTTTCCTGTCCTCTCTAGCCATCGGACCTTACTTTTATTCAACACTAGCTGAGATACCCAGTGTTGCTTGGGAGGAAACTATAATTAAAAAAAAAACACAACTTTAAAAATAAAAATAAGTTAACAAACAATGAAGACTCACCAATGTGCTTGTCTTGCAGTCTTGTATGGATGTTATCATCCAGTTGACGCTCGGAACTGGCAAACTCTATTTAATTTCAAAAGCAACAGGCGCCCAGGCGGTGGCGCTCAAACCAGTTCACCCTCTGGTGGTCGTTCCGAGTGTCAACTGGATGATAACGCGCATACAGTGGATCCGGAAAGTATTCACAGCGCATCACTTTTTCCACATTTTGTTATGTTACAGCCTTATTCCAAAATGGATTAAATTTATTTTTTTCCTCAGAATTCTACACACAACACCCCATAATGACAACGTGAAAAAAGTTTACTTGAGGTTTTTGCAAATTTATGAAAAATAAAAAAAACTGAGAAATCCCATGTACATAAGTATTCACAGCCTTTGCTCAATACTTAGTCGATGCACCTTTGGCAGCAATTACAGCCTCAAGTCTTGTTGAATATGATGCCACAAGCTTGGCACACCTATCCTTGGCCAGTTTCACACTTTCCTCTTTGCAGCGCCTCTCAAGCTCCATCAGGTTGGATGGGAAGCGTCGGTGCACAGCCATTTTAAGATCTCTCCAAAGATGTTCAATCGATTTCAAGTCTGGGCTCTGGCTGGGCCACTCAAGGACAATCACAGAGTTGTCCTGAAGCCAATCCTTTGATATCTTGGCTGTGTGTTTAGGGTCGTTGTCCTGCTGAAAGACGAACTGTCGCCCCAGTCTGAGGTCAAGAGCGCTCTGGAGCAGGTTTTCATCCAGGATGTCTGTGTACATTGCTGCAGTCATCTTTCCCTTTATCCTGACTAGTCTCCCAGTTCCTGCCGCTGAAAAACATCCCCGCAGCATGATGCTGCCACCACCATGCTTCACTGTAGGGATGGTGCCAGGTTTCCTCCAAATGTGACGCCTGGCATTCACACCAAAAATGTTCAATCTTTGTCTCATCAGACCAGAGAATTTTCTTTCTCATGGTCTGAGAGTCCTTCAGGTGCCTTTTGGCAAACTCCAGGCGGGCTGCCATGTGCCTTTTACTAAGGAGTGGCTTCCGTCTGGCCACTCTACCATACAGGCCTGATTGGTGGATTACTGCAGAGATGGTTGTCCTTCTGGAAGGTTCTCCTCTCTCCACAGAGGACCTCTGGAGCTCTGACAGAGTGACCATCGGGTTCTTGGTCACCTCCCTGACTAAGGCCCTTCTCCCCCGATTGCTCAGTTTAGATGGCCGTCCAGCTCTAGGAAGAGTCCTGGTGGTTTCAAACTTCTTCCACTTACGGATGATGAAGGCCACTGTGCTCATTGGGACCTTCAAAGCAGCAAAAAATTTTCTGTAACCTTCCCCAGATTTGTGCCTCGAGACAATCCTGTCTCGGAGGTCTACAGACAATTCCTTTGACTTCATGCTTGGTTTGTGCTCTGACATGAACTGTCAACTGTGGGACCTTATATAGACAGGTGTGTGCCTTTCCAAATCCTGTCCAGTCAACTGAATTTACCACAGGTGGACTCCAATGAAGCCGCAGAAACATCTCAAGGATGATCAGGGGAAACAGGATGCACCTGAGCTCAATTTTGAGCTTCATGGCAAAGGCTGTGAATACTTATGTACCTGTGCTTTCTCAATGTTTTTATTTTTAATAAATTTGCAAAAATCGCATGTAAACTTTTTTCACGTTCTCATTATGAGGTGTTGTGTGTAGAATTGTGAGGAAAAAAATGAATTTAATCCATTTTGGAATAAGGCTGTAACATAACAAAATGTGGAAAAAGTGATGCGCTGTGAATACTTTCCGGATGCACTGTAAAAGACCACAAGATGACCCCCCACCCTACCCAGAAGTGGGTGGGTTAGGGTTGATTTCACCCTACAGGATGTTTAGTTGACCAATGAAAAACACGTGTACCATGTTTCATGAACATCCATCTGTTCAGACGTGATGCTGAAACATACATACATACACACTTTGACTTTTATATATATAGATTAATTATGAAGAAAGAAACAATTTATACATAGATTAATTAGTATTGCCTAATTTTATTTTTTATATTTTGTCTTTTTTCTCTTTCTTCATCCTGTAAAGCACTTTGAGCTGCATCATTTGTATGAAAATGTCCTATATAAATAAATATTGTTGTTGTTGATTCTAAACTGTGTAGAAGAGGGGCAAATCAAGTAAAAAATGAATCTTTGTCCCAGACATTATGGAGGGCACTGGATCACTTAAACTATCTTGCATGTTTCTGGCATGCAGGAGGAAGTCTGTAAATCGGGACAAGAAATTCAGGGCAGACCCAGAACATGCCGGAGGGCTTATGTGGTATCCCTTGTCTGGCTTGGGAGCACCTGGGAATTTCACCAATGGTACTTTGAACTGTTATTAGGAACAACGTGGCCTGGTCTGCCAAGTCAAGTCAGAAGAAACAGATGGAGAGTGAAATAATATCCTGATTTATTTGATTCTACACCCTGTTTGTAATGATGTATGGCAAACGGGACTTGGGCTATATTAAGAGTAAGTCTGAACTGGATTCATGCTTGTAGCAGTTTTTGAGACATGCCCGTGCATACATTTTACTGACATATGATAGACTTTCTTAACTTGTTGATGCTTTCTTTCTATTATTCAATACCTTGAGAAAAACAACACATAATTGGATTCGCTCGTGAAACGACACTGTGCAGCATGACATAAAAAAGAAAGAAACCAAAGTCTTTTAATCCCACAAGCAAACAAACTCTGGGCATGAATCAGTACATCGTCGGCATTCGGAACACAGGGGGCACTACATGGTTCCAACTTAAATGACTTTGGGGCTTCCAGCCTTGATTCATCTTACGACTCCAGCACAGTCATATTTTAGATGTCCATGCCGGCAGGATGACAGGTGGGAGAAATGGTGTTTCAGTTCCAGAGCTTCGGGCTATGCATGAAACTGTAGCCCTCAAACAGTTCATTCATGTCTCAGCCAGGTGTCTTCTAGTCACAGAGCCTAATTGCTCATCTGCGCCTGCTGCAATTTCACAAATCAATAGCATTCCTGTTCTTAATAACAAGACCTCGTGAGGACGTCTACTACCTTCTCTCACATTATTTTATTTGAAGGCTCGGAACTGTGGGAGTTTTTTCTTTTTCTTTTTTCATTCCATGCTTCAAAAGCCTTTCAGTTAACCCCTAATGAAAAAAGCAACAATGAATGGCTTTCAGAAAGACTTCCCTCTACTGATTTACAGTCATTTTTTTGGACATATCATGCATGTGGATTAATAATCTGCAAAGTCCAAGCATTCATTTGAAAGTTATACTTTGTCACCAACTGCGGTGGACTGGCCTGGGGATTTGTTCCTGCCTTGCGCCCTGTGTTGGCTGGGATTGGCTCCAGTAGACCCCCGTGACCCTGTGTTAGGAGATAGCAGGTTGGATGATGGCTAACTGACTGACTGACTTTGTCACCAAATGAATAAAATGAACTCGTCTCTCTTCTAAGTAATGAATAGAAAGTTGGCATGGGCTCCAATTACTCTGGGGCATGGACAGTATCTTGGAGGTGGCAAAAGAACGCCTCACTGCTGAAGTGATGTTGAGACCTTTTGTAAGAGGAGTGGACGCAGAGAAGGAAATCAGCCAAGGATGAGATGCCAACTGATAGCAGGTGCATTGACACAAACTAATGCAATTCTGAAACGCTAACAGGGAGTGGCACAGTGGTAGTGCTGCTGCCTTACATTAAGTGGACCAGGGCTCACATTCTGGGTCATTCCTGAGTGGAGTTTGCATGTTCTCCTCGTGTCTATGTGGGTTTCCTCCAGGTGCTGCGGTTTCCTCCAATAGTCGAAAGACATGCAGGTTGGCAATCCTAAATTGGCCATAGTCTATGGTTGAATGGTGTGTGTACGAGTGCAAGCATGTGTGTGTGTGTTTGCCCTGCGATTGACTGGTGTCGTGTCCAGTACCCCACGCTGGGTGGGATAGGCTCCAGCACCTCCTTGCGACTCTGCAGGTTAGAAATTGACTGAAAGGGTGTCAATTTCCAGGATCACCAATATAAAATATTGCAATACCCGAGTCACAAATTGATAATTTCGTCATTTTTTTAATAATATAAAAAGTTCTTCAGTTCACTCCACAGATGTTTCCGTTTTTTTTTTTGGAACAGCTGAACCTAAACATATCCACCAACTTCTTCCTGGTCAGAGTCACAGTGACTTGGGGTTTGTCAAGCAGAAACAAAGGTAATGGAACCAGTCTAAGATGGGATGCCCCCCGAAAAACAAAATCTTAAACTCGTACTCGTTAAATCGTGAAACACACTACAAATGCAATCGCTAAACCACATTCTGTGTATTTTGTCAGAATCTATGATAACCCGAAAAAGCTCGGCATTGTTATCGGGGAGATGACGTCAGATGCCATGCATATCTGAATAGTATACCTTTAAAACGTCGTAAGCAGTCAAACCAAAATCAAATAAGATGGCAACTAATTTTTACTCTTACAAAAACAACTTTGAACCGAGAAGCTAATGCACTTAATGCTGGACCACCTATTATTCCGTACTTTCCTAAAATCTTTTTACACCTTTATTGGGGATTTTGGGGGTTGTAGACTATGAACCTACCCTTAGCTTTTGTAACTACACCTTAACTTTGTTTTTTGTTCATTTTTAATTTTCACCTTTATCACCCACCTATCGTATAGGTTTGGTTGACTCCATTTTGTGCTCTGGTTGCTAAGGCCGCCTTTGCGTCTCTGGGGTTGGCGTGTCTTTTGAGGTCATCCTACTGACTTGTCCAATTACTCAAAAGGGTTAAAAGTCGCTCAAAAAGGCCACTGAGCCAACGGATTCTAAAACAAACCTTTCCGCCTAGTGGTTTCTGAAAAAACATTGAATACCCAGTTCTTTAGTCCTTGTCTGTATTTTGCTAACCTCGATTTTTCTTCTGTGTTTTGGCTATGGGAACAGTGTGGTTGACTTTTCAGTTCTTGATCCTTTTCCTGGTTTTGACTATGTCTCTTATCTTCTCGCTTAAGGCCATGTCACATTAGCCGACTATTACACTGATTTTCAGCCATAGCATTGATTTGCATAATCTTAGGAAGTCATAGGCAGTTGGCGGTGTGCTCCCGTGTCCGTCACTCACATAGTCTGACACACCCAGTGACTCCCTCCAATTAGTCTGATACTGTCTAGGCATGCAGAGTTAAATACGCAAAACGGTGAATTTTCAGTAATCAAGTGGGTTTGGACTGAGGGACGAAACCACCGTAAACACGTTCTTCAAATAGAAGACTCAACATACAGTATGTCCTCACAGGTGGCGCAGTGGTAGTGCTGCTGCTTTGCAGTAAGAAGATTGTGGGTTCGCTTCCTGGTTCCTCCCTGTGTGGATAGCGCTTTGAGTACTGAGAAAAGCGCTATATAAATGTAATGAATTATTATTATTATTAACAAAGAAGAGAGTCTGAAGTGTTGGTGTGAAGCTCAACCATCCATCTGTCACAGGTTAGAATAATCCAGTGCGTCAGCCTCCAAAAGGTGCCTCAGTGACAAATTACCAAAGATCAATCTCTCTTGTCCATTTCTTAACGTCATTATAAGTGTATAGGGTCATTACTATCACCAGAGCACAGTGAAATTCTTACTCATGTGTGCTAATCAACATGCAACATGTCTCACTTCTCCAGAGGCCTTTGAGCGACATTACACGTAGAGTCAAACTCATTCAGGACGGTATGACACACACAGTTAAGGTCAATTAAGAAAATGAAGTTTCTCCCTAATTTTGAAAGTAGTAAAGGAGCCTCTGTAGCCAGGAACAGAATGGTGGCACAGCGGTTAGTGCTGCTGCCTCTCAGGGCCGACATCATGAGTACACAAATTGTGCCGGGTTGTTACCCGTGTAGGATTTGCACATTCTCTCAGTTCCCTAGAACTATGAGCCAAAACAGTCCTATCGTGGGTGAAGCTTTTTGTTCATAATAGCTCATGCCTCAAATGGTGGGATTCAAATCTACAGTAGTTCTTTTGTGTTATAAATAAATGATAGTGACATGTAAGAAAAAGTACAGCAGTGACTAGCTGAACTCATCTGAGGGCTCAAAGGCTTGTGTTATCATAACAGACTAGTGGAGCCTAATCTTTACAACATAAGCAAACAAAAGGTGAATGGGAGGCTGCATGGATGTTTGAAAAGGTGGAATTAAAACTGGATCTCATCTTAGCTATTAAACGGGCTACTGAAACACTCCACGTGGACACACGATTTTGAGAGCAAAATCAGTTTACAAAGTGCAGAAAGTGACTGAAGCTTTCAAAAATAGACAAGTCCATGAGGGTAAAGCAGACATCTAAGAGTTCTACTGGAATGGCAAATAAGCCATTTTTTGTCACCAACATCCCAAGGTGTCTTAAGGATACACACCTACAGCATAATATAGTTATATAAAAATACACATGAACAATTACAGCCAAGGCAGTATAAATTAAATTTTTGCTTTGCGCACTCCCACACCATAACCTATCATCTGCGGAAGGAGAGCGAAAGCTTTAGAATCGTCAAGAATTTTGATCTCCAGTTTTCAATGGATCTCGATGTTTTAGGGTCCCCAAAGTCGAAAACATCGATATCTTGATGATGGGTGTGTGTCTGTTTGTCACGGTTTCTTCAGGACAGTCTAGAGTTAAAACGGCTGGACAGAAAAACACCAAACTTGACATGTAGGCCTGTTATGAGATGACAATATGCTGATAAGTTTTTGAGCCAAATCGTGAAAAAAAGGCACTCTAGAGGAACCCTCAAATACTGAAATTCTGCAATTAATTAGGAATTCTTCTCGTCAATTGCTATCATAATGACCTATTTTATAATGAGAAAGATCAGCATCAGAGTGGTGAATAATTACTGAAATCTTATAGAGCAGTTTAGATAACTTGGTTCCTAGGGCACAAAGCCTATTAACGCTCACATCCACATTTTTTGTATATGATACTTACCCTATGTGGTTTGTAGTGATTGTCAAGATAAAATTTCAGACATAACCAACTTTCTGATTGGTATCAGTGAGGACCAATGCTGGACCATAGCAAACATTATACAAAAACGCTGTTGGAAAAACTCTCTCTTGTCACACTACCTACACATCAAGTCTTCCAGTCATATACCCACAACACGTAAAACACGTGCATTTTTGCCAAAAAGAAATTGTTGATTAAAAATCAGAACAGTGCACACAAAGAGCATATGTTCACATGGAAGACTCGACTCGTGGCCAAGCGATGAGAGGGAAGAAGCGAGTCTCCAATTCCAAAGTTTGATCCCACATGAACAAACTTCCTCCATGTGCACTGTTCCGAATTTCCAGAAGTTTTTATTTAACTATTTTTTTTAACAATAAATGCATGCATTTTGCACATTGTGAACAGATAACTGGATGTGTGAATTACTGTGTAACGTGAGATTTGTTTTTTTATGGTTTGCTGTGGTTCAGCTTTAGTCTCCACAGATGCCCCTTCTATCTGAAAGTTTTTTTATCCTCCGTTCTCCATGAAAACATGCAATAATTTTTTTTTCTCTTCCGTAATTACAAATTATATGGGGGTTAGTTAAATATAAAAACAGGATTGTTTTTAATTGGAGTATTCCTTAAATGGAGGTCATAGAGATGGAGACTGAATTTGAGGCCATGTGCCTGAAGAAGGGGCCTGAGTTGCCTCAAAAGCTTGCATATTGTAATCTTTTTAGTTAGCCAATAAAAGGTGTCATTTTGCTTGGCTTTTCTCTACATTCATAATGGCTAAAACGGTACAACACCCTAGTACTACAGGCCATGTGGTTTAAAGCCTGCCACCTGTGTTGTGTTTATTTACGTTTTTACTTATTTAGATCTTTAAAACATACTTTAATTCTATTCTTATTACTTTACTATTTTCTCCATAAATGTGGCATTCATTGTGTTGTTTTGTTTATGTAATCTGATTTTTATAAAATGAAAACAATGGATTATGTATTATTTTTAAATTCTATTTTATTAATTTAGATATTGTGATAAAATAATATTAATAAATGTTACCATGTCGGAACTTGTGAGAAGGTGAGTTGGAGGGCCCCATAGTTTTTTTTTTTTTTCCCAGGGCCCCCCAGAGTTCCAAGAATTGCCACTGCCTGGAATAACAGCAGTAACATCCCCCAAGCCTCCAGGGACTAACCCTGGAAGGAATGCCACTCCATTGCAGGGTTGCAAAGGCTAATTAATGACAATTTGCAGATCCTTCTACTGCAATCCCATATTACAAAGAAGAAGGATCAATCTTAACTGCTTTATCTCAAAAATAATGAAGGTTAACAGAGATGGAACCTACCCTAGATGATTTGATTGAAAAGCAACAACTAACCCTGGAATGGACTGACATGTGTAGATGGAGGCCAATATCCATCAACTTATTTTCTGTGCCTACTATTTCATCACAAGGTCTTGGTAGCCACCAACAGTCTCAATAATTTTAGGCACAAGGAAGGAGGGAATCTAGAGAGGACACTGGTCCATCACCAAAGGTGGGAAGTAACAAATTACAAATACTTCGTTACTGTACTTAAGTAGAATTTTGAGGTATCTGTACTTTACTTGAGTATTTATTTTTCAGATGACTTTTAACTTTTACGCCTTACATTTTAACACAGATATTTGTACTTTTACTCCATACATTTTAAAAACAAGCCCATTACTTTAGTTGTACAGTAATCCCTCCTCCACCGTGGGGGTTGCGTTCCAGAGCCACCCGCGAAATAAGAAAATCCACGAAGTAGAAACCATATGTTCATATGGTTATTTTTATATATTTTAAGCCCGTACAAACTGTCCCACACTATTATAAACATTTCACGTACAGTTATACAGCATAAACCCTTTGTATTCTCTTAGATATTAGGTAAGATTCGTAGAAATTATGTATGTAAACACAGTTTACAAATACATTAAAACCTAAATATTATTTTAAAGATATCGAGCGTCTCTGATATCATACGTTACAGCCATTACAACAGACAGGCCACCAGCAATAAATACGTACAATGCAAGAAAAATTGCATACAGTAAAATGTGTGTACAGCGACACTAAACTATGTACATGTAATAAGTACTGTACGTAAATAATTAATTATGGTTACTCAACAACAATGACACGACGACTTGTCCGATATCGATGAGTTTAATTTTACTGCACAACAAAGGATAGCGTTACAGCTCTTCTAAAGGAGCCTCTTCAGGTGACTGTTTAGCACTGCCGTTGTTCTTCTTCCATCACTCTTCAATCCAAATCCCTAAAGCAGATTCCATCCAGACTACTGCCTTATCACGTCCCCTTGCAACTCGTTTTGAGCCCTGATTAAAGGACACTGCGGCCGTAGATCTTATATGCTTTTCCTCCTTTTTAAATAAAAAGAATCGTGGACTCATTGATGCTGTAATGGTGTCCTGCAGCGGTGTAGCTGTTTCCTTCCTTCAACATATCCAAAACTTTTACCTTTTCTGCAATCCTGAAGCATTAGCAGTAACGTGCGTTAATGCTGAATGAGTGAGGTGAGACTTCCTGGTTAATGCAGCACTCCGTTTCTGAGCCAATCAGCAGCACACAGGAACTTAACTGCGTGCTCTGATTGGGTAGCTTCTCAGCCATCCGCCAATAGCGTCCCTTGTTTGAATTCAAATGCGTCCCTTGTTTGAATTCAAATGGGCAAATCAACTGAGGAAGCACACGTACTGTAGACCGCAGACATCCGCGAAGCAGTGAAAATCCGCGATATATATTCATATATGCTTACATTTAAAATCCGCGATGGAGTGAAGCCGTGAAAGACGAAGCGCGGTATAGCGAGGGATCACTGTAATGCATTTGTGGGGAATTAAGTAGTTTTCTATATTTCATCCTTTCACGTTCTCAGCAAAAAGACTGATTTCAGCCTAAATGGGCCAGTGGTATATAGGAAGGACAATCAGCGCGAATCACGCACGACGGACGTAACAAGAAAGAAGAACGGAGTGGGGACTCGACTACGAAAACAAGGCGGGCGTGTGTCTATCGAAAGTAATTCCCATTCCCAGTAATATTCAGTTGTCTCTGAAGCTCAACACTCCATTACCTGCCTCGGCTTCCTTTCAGAGGCTTTTTAGCCCTGCAGGACTGATTTTTACACCCAAAAGGGCACACCTTGATTCAGAGAACTTTGAGAACCAGCTTCTGCTGAAGATGAATAAAAGATTTTGGTAGTTTTGTAAAAATAAAAGAATTTCTGACAAAAATTGGCATGCTGATATTGAAAAGTGAGCACTGGAGCAACGTGAATGTTCATTATCAGTATACTGTTTTTGTTTTGTTGGTAATTTGAAGTTACAGTGATTTGATATTTTTCAAGCTGCATTAATATACTGTGAGTTTTCAGTCAGCATTGAACAGAAACTGCTTGTACAATCGTTATTGAAGAGGCTACTTTTTACTTTTATATTTTGAGTATATTTCAGAGCCTGTAGGTTTTTACTTTCATTTAAGTAAAAAAGTTGAATGAGTACTTTTTACGTCTTTTTTTACGCAAGCATTTGTACTTTTACTTGAGTAAAGAACTTGTGTACTTTTGCCACCTCTGTCCATCACAGAGCAACAAAGATTCATTTCCACCCATCCGTTTCTCTTCCAAACCTATCTACTGCAATATAGAGTTGCAAAGGCAGCAGCACTCTTGGTTGCTTTATCACGGGGCAATAAAGGTTCAAATCCATCAATTCACTCTTTCCACTCAGTTTTTCATCACAGGATTATAGCAAACCACCAATAATCTCAGTAGTATTTAGCACAAGGATGGAACCAGCCCCTGGAAGGAAGTGTGACACAATGGTTAAGTCTTTGGACCTCAAACCCTGAGGTTGTGGGTTCAAATCCTGCCACTGACACTATGTGACCCGGAGCAATTCTCTTGACCTGCCTCTGCTCCAATTGGAAAAAGAAAAATGTAACCAATTGTATCTCGAATGTTGTAAGTCACTTTGGATAAAGGTGTCGGCCAAATAAGTAAATGGAAGAAAAGCCCGTCCATTGCACGGCCAACAGAGCTAATAGCAATCCACTCGTTTATTTCTGCACCCATCTACTGCAATACCATATAGTAAAAAGGCAGCATCAACCTTATAAGACAAAAACTAACCCTAGAAGAAATGCGTATACACATAGGATAATAAAGGACATTATTCATTGAATTATTTTCTGAGCCCACTATTTCATCACAAGGCCTTGGTAGCCACCGACAGTCTTGGTAATAATAGGAACAATGAAGTAAGGATTCTAAAGAGACACCGGTCCATCACAGAGCAACAAAGATTCATTTCCTTTCGTCTATTTCTCTTCCAAACCCAACTACTGTAGTACTCATTGAACCTAACTACTGCAATACAGAGTTGCAAAGGCAGCAGCACTATTGACCACTTCATCAAGGAGCAATAAAGGTTCAAATCCATCAATTCATTCTTTCTGCTCAGTTTTTCATTGCAAGACTATAGCGAACCACCACTAATCTCATGTTTACCTGGCAGAAGGTCGGAACCAACCCTGAAAAGAATGCCAGTCCACTGCATGGCCAACAGGGCTAATAGAAATCCACTGGTTAATTTCTGGACCCATCTACTGCAATACCACATTGTGGAAAGGCAGCATCGATCTTGTAAGGCCAAAACGAACCTTGGGCAGAATGCGCATACACATATGGACGATAAAGGACATTATGCATTAATTTATTCTCTGAGCTCACTATTTCATTACAAGGTCTTTGTAGCCGTCAACAGTCTCCGTAATTTTAGGCACAAGGTAGTAAGGAATCTAAAGAGGCCAGCAGTTCGTCACAAGACCGCAAAGATTAATTTCCATCCATCTATTTCTCTTCCGAATCTAACTACTATAGTAGTAGGGTGTCGTACCATTCTAGGAACTTATTGACCACGGAAGCTTGCATACTGTAATCTGTTCAGGTAGCCAATAAAAAGGCATCATTTTGCTAGACTTCTCATTGAACCTAACTACTGAAATACAGAGTTGCAAAGGCAGCAGCACTCTTGGCCGCTTCATCAAGGAGCAATAAAGGTTCAAATCCATCAATTCATTCTTTCCACTCAGTTTTTCATTACAAGACTATAGCAAACCACCACTAATCTCATGTTTACCTGGCAGAAGGTTGGAACCAACCCTGAAAAGAATGCCAGTCCACTGCATGGCCAACAGGGCTAATAGAAATCCACTGGTTAATTTCTGGACCCATCTACTGCAATACCACATTGTGGAAAGGCAGCATCGATCTTGTAAGGCCAAAACAAACCTTGGGCTGAATGCGCATACACATATGGACGATAAAGGACATTATGCATTAATTTATTCTCTGAGCTCACTATTTCATTACAAGCTCTTGGTAACCATCAACAGTCTCAGTGATTTTAGGCACAAGGTAGTAAAGAGGCTAAAGAGGACAGCAGTCCATCACAGGACAATAAAGATTCATTTCCATCCATCTGACTCTCTTCTGAACTTAACTACTGCAATATAGAGTTGCAAAGGCAGCAGTACTCTTGACTGCTCCATCAAGGAGCAATAGAGGTTCAAATCCATCAATTCATTCATTCCACTCAATTTTTCATTACAAGACTATAGCAAACCACCACTAATCTCATGTTTAGTTGGTAGAAGGTCGGAACCAAACCTGAAAAAAATGTCAGTCCACTGCATGACCAACAGGGCTATCAGAAATCCACTGGTTAATTTCTGGACCTATCTACTGCAATACCACATCATGGAAAGGCAGCATCGATCTTGTAAGGCCAAAACAAACCATGGATGGAATGTGTATACACATACAGATGATAAAGGACATTATGCATTAATTTATTCTCTGAGCTCACTATTTCATTACAAGGTCTTGGTAGCCACCAACAGTTTTGGTCATTTTAGGCACAAGGTAGTAAGGAATCAAAAGAGACCAGCAGTCCATCACAAGACTGCAAAGACTCATTTCCATCCATCTATTTCTCTTCTGAATCTAACTATTGTAGTAGTAGGGTGTTGTACCACAGCTTAGGGACCATGAAAGCTTGCATATTGTAATCTGTTCAGGTAGCCAATAAAAGGTGTCATTCTGCTTGACTTCTCATTGAACCTAACTACTGCAATACAGAGTTGCAAAGGCAGCAGCACCCTTGGCCGCTTCATCAAGGAGCAATAAAGGTTCAAATCCATCAATTCATTCTTTCCATTCAGTTTTTCATTACAAGACTATAGCGAACCACCACTAATCTCATGTTTAGTTCGCAGAAGGATAGAACCAACCCTTAAAGGAATCCACTGCATGGCCAACAGGGCTAATAGAAATCCACTGGTTAATTTCTGGACCCATCCACTGCAATACCACATCGTGGAAAGGCAGCATCGATCTTGTAAGGCCAAAACGAACCATGGACAGAATGCACATACACATATGGACGATAAAGGACATTATGCATTAATTTATTCTCTGAGCTCACTATTTCATTACAAGGTCTTGGTAGCCACCAACAGTTTTGGTAATTTTAGGCACAAGGTAGTAAGGAATCAAAAGAGACCAGCAGTCCATCACAAGACTGCAAAGATTAATTTCCATCCATCTATTTCTCTTCTGAATCTAACTATTGTAGTAGTAGGGTGTTGTACCACAGCTTAGGGACCATGAAAGCTTGCATATTGTAATCTGTTTAGGTAGCCAATAAAAGGTGTCATTTCGCTTGACTTCTCATTGAACCTAACTACTGCGATACAGAGTTGCAAAGGCAGCAGCACTTTTGGTTCTTCATCAAGGAGCAATAAAGGTTCAAATCCATTTCATTACAGAATCATTGTGAACCACCACTAATCTCAGTAATGTCTACCACAAGGATGGAACCAACCTTGGAAGGAATGCAATGCCAGCCCCTGGCATGGCCAAGAATGCTAACAACTCTACACTCGTTTTTTTGTTTTGTTTTGCTGGACCCATCTACTGCAATACCATATCGTTCACAGAGGGCATCAATCTTGTAAGACAAAAACTAACCTTGAACAGGATGCATATACACATAGGAAAATAAAGGACCATTAATTTATTCTCGGAGCCCACTATTTCCTCACAAGGTCTTAGTAGCCACCAACATTCTCATTGATTTTAGGTTCAAGGAAGGAGCCAAACTCAAGAGGTCACCGGTCCATTACAGGGCAACAAAGATTAATTCCCAACCACCTTTTTCTCTGCTAAACCTAACGACTGCAATAAACAATAAACGGGAAGGCAGCACCAAACCTTGTTGCTTCATTAAGGGGCAATAAAGGTTCAAATCCATCAAAGCACTCTCTCAGCTTTGTTTTTCATTACTGGATCACAGGGAGCCTGCACTAATCTCAGTAAAATTTTGCCCAATGAAGGAACCGACTCTGTAAGGAATGCCAGTCTATTGGTAGGTTAAGAAGGCAAACAACAATCCACGTATTTTGCCATATTGTGCAGGGGTGTCACCAAGTTTTGGCTGATTATGTCAAAGGGCAATAAAGCTGAAATCAATTTTCATTACAGGATCTTGGGCCGTCTCAACAATATAAAGCACAGAGAAGAAACCATCTCTGGAAGGTGCCTATCACTTGGCAGTGAAAACATATCCATTGGTTCTTTGAGCCCAGTTACTGCACTACAGTATTACAGAAAGAGAGACTGGGCCTGCATTAGACAAAACACACTTAAGCTGACAGAATGTCGGTCTATCACATGGCACAATTCAGAGTAACATAATAATCTAATATGGTCATGTTTCAGAAGAGCAAGGAGATCAGAGTACTCTGAGAAGACTTATCACGTGAAAACTGTGACCAGTGCCAGGTATCAAACTCAGGTTCAAGAAGCTGCCAGGCAGCAAGGCTTATTTCAGGCACATAGAATTCTCATTTTTCACTGGCTGCAACAGTGCAACAACCTAAAAAACTTTGAACTTTTCCTCTGAAGGCAGTTGCCATTAGCATGACTGTTTGTAAAGCAGAGACATGATAAGGGACTGTGTGGCATGCAACTCCCGACACAGGCTCCAGCTAATGACCATTAATCCTTGTATCTCTGGGCTAATCTCTTCTTCCTCTATTTATTATCCCTCTGACACCTCTCTCCAGTTACGTGAAAAAATGTGAATGGAGAGAGGGCGTCTCTTATGGAACTTCAAAGAGACACCTTTTTTTAATGTGTCCCTTCTACCTGCCATAAAAACAAAAAAAAAAGCCTGGCTGGTGTTTATTCTGATCCCTATTTAAAAAGGTGAGCACAATGGAGCTGAACAAGCCCACAATTGTCATGAACTAAAACACACCAAGAATCTGAAAAGTGTCACCTGTGTAAACTCTTCGAGATATAGAAATGGGGTTTTAAAGTCTGCATATATAAAGAGTTTAAAGAAAAATTCAGAACTTGCTTAACCTAAAATTACAAGTCTGGAGAAGCTGGAAAATATCCCAACAGGATCGAGCACAAAGCGGGAGCCACTGATGAACAAATAAATATATATTTAAAAAAAAAAAGAAAAAAGAGCTTAGCGCCTAAACACAGTAACCACTGATAAATAAATGAATGTATATTTAAACAAAAAAATGTCCGGCTCCTAAGCATCTAAGCCCAAATTAAAATGACCACGTTGGAGAGCAACCAACAGCAGCATTTACTGAGAACATTTTTATAACTCACTAATCAGATCCATGTGCAGCTTTCATGCGAGCAGCGCATGCTATTAAAAAAATAAGTATATATATATATAGGGATGTTCAAAAAGTTTCCGCACTTTTGTATTTTCGTTAGAAACGGTGAAAGCGGGAGGAGTGGTAATTGGGCATTAAAAAGTTGGTATGACGCTGTGAAAATTGCATAGCAAACAAAGGTGACTACGTAGAAAAGTGAGGTCATTTGTTTTTGAAATTCTTAATGGAATTAAAAAAAAACTGTGGAAACTTTTTGAACGTCCCTCATATATGTGTATATATATATATATATATATATATATATATATATATATATATATATATATATATACACTGTATATATATATATATATATATATATAGATATGCGTGTGTGTGTGCGTGTGTGTGTGTGTGTGTGTGTATTTACATGTATATAACTATTATACATTTTCTCACTTTTAAAATATGAGTTTTTAAAAAGTTGATGGTAAAGGAGAGCAATCTCATACATAGCAAAAAGGTTTTTTTTTTTTAAGAAAATTGCATCACAAAGGAAGGTGACTATGTAGAAAAGTGATGTAATTTGTTTTTTAAATTCTTAATAAATATAGTTAAAAAAAGGGTGGAAACTTTTTGAACGTCCCTCGTGTGTGTGTGTGTGTATATACTATATATATATATATATATATATATATATACAGTGTATATATATATATATATATATATATATATATATATATATATATATATATATATATATATATATATATATATATATATATATATATAACTATTATACATTTTCTCATTTTTTAAAATATGAGTTTTAAAAAAGTCAAGATGGTAAAGGAGAGCAATCTCATACATAGCAAAATGTTTTGTTTTTTTTAAGAAAATTGCATCACAAAGGAAGGTGACTATGTAGAAAAGTGATGTCATTTGTTTTTGAAATTCTTAATAAATATAGTTAAAAAAAGGGTGGAAACTTTTTGAACGTCCCTCGTGTGTGTGTGTGTGTATATACTATATATATATATATATATATATATATATATACAGTGTATATATATATATATGTATATATATATATATATATATATATATATATATATATATATATATATATATATATATATATATATATATATATATATATATAACTATTATACATTTTCTCATTTTTTAAAATATGAGTTTTAAAAAAGTCAAGATGGTAAAGGAGAGCAATCTCATACATAGCAAAATGTTTTGTTTTTTTTAAGAAAATTGCATCACAAAGGAAGGTGACTATGTAGAAAAGTGATGTCATTTGTTTTTGAAATTCTTAATAAAGTTTAAAAAAAGTGTGGAAACTTTTTCAATGTCCCTTGTGTGTATATATATATATATATATATATATATATATATATATTGGTCCTATTCAAAGGAATGACAAAACAAAGGAGTGAAACCTCAGATATAAATTTCAAAGGAGTGACAACTATCCAACCAACCATCCAAGTGGCAGGTGAGTCGACAACGATTTTTTTGGCAAGCATACTTTCAGTTGTGTTGATTTTAATAATTGTAATAATTTTTGGTTTTTTGAAATAAAATTTTAATCATAATTTGTCACTCCATCGTTATATCACTCCAATAAAATGTCACTCCTTTAATATGGTATTTATGTCACTCCTATGAAGTGTCACTCTTTCGATACAGACCCATATATTATATATATATATATATATATATATATATATATATATATATATGGTTGAAATAGTTTACTGTCAAATAATGCAAAGAGTACGCGACACGTGTTTCACCCTAATTCTGGGCTCATCAGGCGTACACACTCACTGCACCCCCTCTCAGGGAATTGAACCTCGGACGTCAGCGCCAGAGGCAAAGCCCCTAACGTTGTGCCATGGCGTGTAATTACCCCATGCCGTGGCGCAACGTTAGAGGCTTCGCCGCTGACGTCCGAGGTTCAATTCCCCGAGAGGGGGTGCAGTGTGTGTGTACGCCTGATGAGCCCAGAATTAGGGTGAAACACGTGTTGCGTACTCTTTGCATTATTTGACAGTAAACTATTTCAACCAATCTATGATCTGCTTCTCAAAACTGAGGGCATCGTGGCGGATGTTAGCAGACTTGCTGACCAACCACAAGTGTTACCTGGTAGGTAACCACCCATACAATCAGATTGTGACACAGACTACGAATGCAATGAATATATATATATATATATATATATATATATATATATATACACACATATTTATATGTATATAACTATTATACATTTTCTCACTTTTTAAAATATGAGTTTTAAAAAAGTTGAGATGGTAAAGAAGAGCAACCCTATACACAGCAAAAAAATTTTCAAGACAATGTTTTAAAAACTTTTCTTTTAAGCACTACAACAATTTTATGGATTATTTTCCACATGCAGCATTTTTGTGCGCGTGTGTGTGTGTATGTGTGTGTGTGTGTGTGTGTGTGTGTGTGCGTGTGTGTGTGTGTGTGTGTTTGCGGTACACAGTTGAAGGTTGTCCTTAATGGCTTTTACAGCCAAAATAAAGAAACATTACAAAGGGGTCCCACAGCCTTCTGTCCTTGTCACCTCCTTACCTCCTCTCGTGGTGCCTTTTAATTATTTATCAGCTGTGTTACTGCAGGTCTCTGGATGTGTTACTCTGCCTTCAAAGTACTAAATAAACCGAAATGACTAACGCTAGCCGTCCATTAAATATGAAAAGCAGCCAAACGGCACACATGGGTGGGCCATCCGCCCATCGAACTGGTGAACTTGTAAGGTGAAATGGCTAATAGAAATGAACACCATTTGTGGTTATAATGACACTTGAAAAAGAGTATTTTGTAAAATAACAGAAAAAAATGAACAATACTTAATAAAGTGCCGTTGTAATCTGCTCCACTAAGCCTTCCACAATCTGAAGTGTCAACCAGATTTAGTGCCTCCACACACACATCGACCTGACCGACTCTTTGCTTATCCATTCATTTTTTCTGAAACTGTTCATTTCATTAAAGTATTATGTGCATCTCCAAAATAATTTTACAAAATTAATTTCTCTGTTTAGAAAAATAATAATAGCCTGTTTTTTAAGTATATATTAAATTAGCACAGCCAAATAGTGTGGCCATATATACAGCATTGAGAGATTCTGTTTGTTACCCCCAAACCGAGCACAAGGCCTCCATGCATCACGTTGTTTACCGCAATGGTATTTGCCACAGCCCTGCTGTTGTACAACTTCAAAAGTGTTTTGAACTAAAAAATCCTGCACACTTCATGCTTTTGATGCAAAGCTCTAATTGTGGGCCTTACAGAGCCCAGCCAGTTTTTAAGACTACAGTTTGTATTATATGGATTGCTTTTATCTTTCAAATTTTGATATAGTAGTTCATTATTCTAACAAGACAAACAGTAATAACACACATAAAAATGTCATGTCTCTAAAGATAAGACTGTGTAACTTTAATTGCCTTTTACTGTAATTCAATGGGACTTTCCATATTGGCTGGTTTAAATCTGACATTAGCCTACTTTTTTATTATTTCAACATATAATGATTACAAGTTAACATAACATTCTCAAACACACTTAATCCAGTTCTGGATGGCAGGGGGTCAGGGCCTGTACTGGCAGCACTGGGTGGAAGGCAGGAATCAGCTTTGGGTGGGGTGTGACATTACGAACTCATAGGGGGACGACTTACAGTCACCAATTAAGTGAAAAGCATGCCATTTAAATAATACTAAACTAGTGAAACATGGGGGCATACACTCCCCAAATAAAATGCAAATTATTTTATTTTTCACTTTTCATTTTTTTACCTAATTCTGTTTGAATTTTCTGAACATATAAGGTCATAAGCTTTCAATTAAAACCAAGATCAAGATCAAGACCTTAGCCCCAGCAGTTTGTGAATAATCGTGTGACAGACAGACAGCAAATAGCATTTAAAACACATGATAGATAGATAGATAGATAGATAGATAGATAGATAGATAGATAGATAGATAGATAGATAGATAGATAGATAGATAGATAGATAGATAGATAGATAGATAGATAGATAGATATGAAAGGCACTATATAATAGATAGATAGATAGATAGATAGATAGATAGATAGATAGATAGATAGATAGATAGATAGATAGATAGATAGATAGATAGATAGATATGTAAGGCTCTAGATAGATAGATAGATAGATAGATAGATAGATAGATAGATAGATAGATAGATAGATAGATAGATAGATAGATATGTAAGGCTCTATATAATAGATAGATAGATAGATAGATAGATAGATAGATAGATAGATAGATAGATAGATAGATAGATAGATAGATAGATATGTAAGGCTCTATATAATAGATAGATAGATAGATAGATAGATAGATAGATAGATAGATAGATAGATAGATAGATAGATAGATAGATAGATAGATAGATAGATAGATATGTAAGGCTCTATATAATAGATAGATAGATAGATAGATAGATAGATAGATAGATAGATAGATAGATAGATAGATAGATAGATAGATATGTAAGGCTCTATATAATAGATAGATAGATAGATAGATAGATAGATAGATAGATAGATAGATAGATAGATAGATAGATAGATAGATAGATAGATAGATAGATATGTAAGGCTCTATATAATAGATAGATAGATAGATAGATAGATAGATAGATAGATAGATAGATAGATAGATAGATAGATAGATAGATAGATAGATAGATAGATAGATAGATATGTAAGGCTCTATATAATAGATAGATAGATAGATAGATAGATAGATAGATAGATAGATAGATAGATAGATAGATAGATAGATAGATAGATAGATAGATATGAAAGGCACTATATAATAGATAGATAGATAGATAGATAGATAGATAGATAGATAGATAGATAGATAGATAGATAGATAGATAGATAGATAGATATGTAAGGCTCTATATAATAGATAGATAGATAGATAGATAGATAGATAGATAGATAGATAGATAGATAGATAGATAGATAGATAGATAGATATGTAAGGCTCTATATAATAGATAGATAGATAGATAGATAGATAGATAGATAGATAGATAGATAGATAGATAGATAGATAGATAGATAGATAGATAGATAGATATGAAAGGCACTATATAATAGATAGATAGATAGATAGATAGATAGATAGATAGATAGATAGATAGATAGATAGATAGATAGATAGATAGATAGATAGATATGTAAGGCTCTATATAATAGATAGATAGATAGATAGATAGATAGATAGATAGATAGATAGATAGATAGATAGATAGATAGATAGATAGATATGTAAGGCTCTATATAATAGATAGATAGATAGATAGATAGATAGATAGATAGATAGATAGATAGATAGATAGATAGATAGATAGATAGATAGATAGATAGATATGAAAGGCACTATATAATAGATAGATAGATAGATAGATAGATAGATAGATAGATAGATAGATAGATAGATAGATAGATAGATAGATAGATAGATAGATAGATAGATAGATATGTAAGGCTCTATATAATAGATAGATAGATAGATAGATAGATAGATAGATAGATAGATAGATAGATAGATAGATAGATAGATAGATAGATATGTAAGGCTCTATATAATAGATAGATAGATAGATAGATAGATAGATAGATAGATAGATAGATAGATAGATAGATAGATAGATAGATAGATAGATATGTAAGGCTCTATATAATAGATAGATAGATAGATAGATAGATAGATAGATAGATAGATAGATAGATAGATAGATATGTAAGGCTCTATATAATAGATAGATAGATAGATAGATAGATAGATAGATAGATAGATAGATAGATAGATAGATAGATAGATAGATAGATAGATATGAAAGGCACTATATAATAGATAGATAGATAGATAGATAGATAGATAGATAGATAGATAGATAGATAGATAGATAGATAGATAGATAGATAGATATGAAAGGCACTATATAATAGATAGATAGATAGATAGATAGATAGATAGATAGATAGATAGATAGATAGATAGATAGATAGATAGATAGATATGAAAGGCACTATATAATAGATAGATAGATAGATAGATAGATAGATAGATAGATAGATAGATAGATAGATAGATAGATAGATAGATAGATAGATAGATAGATAGATAGATAGATAGATAGATAGATTAAACCAACAATGCTAATATAATTCTACATAACAATTGTTTTCTACCATTAAAACAGTGTCAAGAACCCCTGTAGGCCCACCTAATAAACTGAAAGTGTTAAACTTCTAGAGTGTATGGATCGAGTGCTAATGGCCGCTTTGCTGTGAACGTGACGCACACTTCAACTGTGAACCGAGACATCAAAAAGAGATTAAGCAATAAACTAATCCTGCTGTCTACCATTAACACTGGACATTACTTCTTGAAATTTGATGTACTGTACAGTTTCAGTGTGAAACCACTGAAAATGTCATTTTAAAATGTATACATAGTTTTTTTATACCAGCTTTTCATATTGTTGGTTTTCTATCCACACTTTTTCAGACTGTGCTTGGAATTCTAAATATTGTGATTTATAATCTTATTGTTATATTATTACTTTCATTATTATTTATTTAGAAGATCAAGATGATTTATACAGCAAGTTATAATACATACAAGAATGATTAAAAGGTTCAATACTGTGATTTATAGTTTTATCATATTATTATTGCTACTGTTATTATTTATTTTGAACACATATTTGTCCAAGGTGAATTACAAAGCAAGTTATACTACATACAAGAATGACAAGAAGGTGCATGAATCAAAAGCAACTAAGAATGAGATAAGAAAATGTGCAAGAGGGAGTAGTCTATACTACTCTACAGTATAATTATACCTGCAACTAGACACAAATCAGTATCCTAAACTCTTTGTCAGTACTCTTTGTAGAAGAGAAACTAAGCAGTTCCAAAATATTAAATAACAAGGTGTGTTTTCAAAATATGCCTCAGCGTGAGCAAATCTTAGTAGCTTTCTGCATTATTAAGCCTGGGCCCAGTCTTGTGGACAGCACTGTCATTTACACTGGGACAATTTACAGTTTGCAGATCTACTTGAGGCGCATTGTTGGATACTAAAGAAAGACAAACATCCATAGGGTCACTCCAAAGAAAACGGAGGTCAGTTTGAAATGAACCAGAGACCCAAACTCTGCTCTCTGCTGTACCACTTTCAAAACTGCAAGAAGAATATCGGAAGAAGACTGTAATCTGAATGCCATTCACTGGATATGAAGGATTAATTAAAATATTAGGAAAAAAAAATAAAGCATGCCACTCAGTTAACAAAATTTTCAGATAAACTTTACTGTTTGTGCCTGGCTCATCAGCAATATTCTTAAATAGACGTTTAAGCACATGTTGATAAAATGGTGTATTTAAGCAAAGAGTAAAAAAATTGAAAAAGTGACGCAGTACACACTCTTTAAAATAAAGGTGCCAGTGTGGTGCCATATTATCAAAAAAGCAATCCATATGAAGGTTCCTTTTATGCATTCAGGCCTATAACAGACTCAATAAATAGAAGATACCAATTTGTGAAATACCAGTGAGTTCATGATTTTAAATAGTCTCTTACTGCATACAAAAACACAGACTAAGTTAAGGTTTTCTTAATTGCCCATCTATAGGTAGCCAACTATATTAAAAATGTATGTTTTGTTCACATATTCGGAAACTTTTCAAAGCCAAAAGAACCAATGTCACGTGGCAAGAATCCTTCCCAGAATTAAATGGTTCGTTGTTGAGCAACGGTTCTAGTAAAGTGCAATTACAGAACCAATATACTGTACAGTAGTTAAGAGTGTGGGCTAGTCTGCCACTTCACAGATCATGCGCCCCAGATTTGAACCACGCATCAGGCTGCTGACTATCAAAGTTTATTTTGCTCATTCTTCCATTTTTTGGCATGAGTTTTCCTCCAGGATCTCCAGTTCCCCTTCAGTATCCCTTAAGACGTAGATGTTAGGTTAACATGGCCCAGTCGGTCCTTAGCACTCTGTCCAGGGCTGTGCCCTGTCCTACTGGGGGCACGCCGCTACAATAGGTTGAATGTGTGTGTGAATGTTATGGGACATATGTAAAAATATTTAACCCATGTTGTATTTTTAACATTGCTTTAACTTAGTTCAACGCATGTTCGTTTTTTGCTTGAAGCGTTTCAAATCATGACAGTGAGGAGAAGCGCCGTCAGAGAAATCAGGGGAGTTTATTTACAGTTTGAACAAAAAATTGATTGGGAGTGAATTGTTTTTTTTTTTTTTTTTTTTTTTTAAAGTGAATTTAACTTCAATACTACCAGGATTCAACGGGATTCGGCGAGGAGAAACTTTTCTGTTGTTTTCATACTGAATGCGTAACGGACAGGTAGACATACCGACAGACAGACATAATAGAAATTATGCAAACTACCTAATGAAAGAAATTAAGTTAGATATATACCCACTGTATAAATGATAGATAGATAGATAGATAGATAGATAGATAGATAGATAGATAGATAGATAGATAGATAGATAGATAGATAGATAGATACGTTTACTCGTTTGTAGGAGTATCGATCGAGTGTACATCGCGCATTATGATGTATTTACATCATCTATTACTATTTATATTAATAAACTTTGCAGATAAAGTGCTCGATTTAAAGTCTGGTAAGCCGGTGTTGATAATTAAATTATTTTCCACTAACTAACTGCCAATTGGATTTAGCTGCGCGTCCCATGGAGTACTTTGATACGCAACACTCGGCAGCCTTCACTCGAGCACTTCGGGCGCTAATGCTCTGCCTGCTCCAGAACCAACATGGGAGGGATTCCCTTAAACCTCTGCAGTAGTCTGTAGCCCCCAATTAATTATTTGGAGACGAGAGATCTGTAATCATGTGCATGAACATGTATTGAACGCCGTTCAAGTTTCCACTGCAATACCAGAAAGCCGCAGCGCTGTTAAGTGCTTTATTAGAAAGTTAAATATTTTGAGGGTAAAGGGTGGGCTCCCGCTCCGCCGCGACCCTGAACTGGATTAAGTGGGTTTGAAGAAATGTTATGTTTGAAAATACTAGCTGTTGTGTGGCGGTTCTGGACAGTTTTCTGGTTTTCAAAAGCACTGCTCAAGCCAAACTCACATTTGCAGAGAACAGGAATATAGCACAATGCTTTCTCGAGTTAGTCCTCTTCCCGCTATGTAAGCATATTCTTAATAACCGGTATAATACCTCACTGTCATGGAAAACATATGTTCGAGGAATCTAAATTGCAAATATTACAACCTTAAATTACACCAATGCATTTAACAAGCAGCTCCGGGTGCCGGGCCAACAAGCAAAGGAAGTTACTCATATCCTACACGGCAAAAGCGGATTGTTTCTCCCTCCTCCTCGAGTTTAATTACAAATAATAATTAACCACGCAGGGCCAGATGATTAAAAAAGAAAGAAAGAAAGAGAAGCCAGACTCCCGCTTCCAATCACAAAGTCATCTGATCATCTTGTCTGAGATTCGTATCTGCTCCAGCCTTTGCAGGGCATCTGCAATTTCCTGACACGACTAGGAAGGCATGAAGTTGCGCTACCGAAACTAAGACATCGTCAGTGCAAAGGTGAAATGAATACGTTACCTGAGCAAATACAGAGCAATCCATACAGAAAGTAAGCTCCGAGATAGTGTGCAGACATCGTGTCCACAAGTTCATACAGAAACCAAGAAGTCGGCGGTATAATAATCCACAATAATTATTGCAAGGAAAACGAACTCCGATCCTTCATAATCCTATCTTCTCGTGCAAGACACACGTAAAACACGCGTTCCCTGGAGAAGAAATAATTAAAAAGAAAAAAAAAAGACTTTGTAGACAGCCTGGGATCGTGTGCTTGGTGCCCTTGTCAAAAGAAACGAATTTAGTTGTTCGCACGAAGCACTTGAAGATGCTGAACTCGTATTCCCGTTTATAGAATCGTCCAATACATTTCCGTCCTCGTTATGTTCCAAAAAAGAAACTGAAAAGCCCTTAAAATCCTGTGTGTTTTCGAAAGCTGCGCTTCTCTCCTCACAAGTTCATCGTTACTTCTTCATTTTGATCGTATCCTTCCGTGCACATCTTTCCCAACTTCCAGCAGCAGTTTGCTCTCCTGCGGGCACATGCCCGATCTCCAGCGTTGTACAGAAACCAGCTGTCACTGCCTTCTCCTACGTACAGTAGAGCACATTGCATCCGTCTCGGTTCAAACTGGTTTGGGCCAATCGGGTCGCGCGGTTCAGTGCAGTCCGAGCAGTCTCATCGTTTCCCTGAATGACTTCAGCCACCCCTCTTCTGTCTTCTGAATGGAAGAACTTTCTTTACGTTTTACTCTGAGACAAGCGTGTTCGTTTCCCACTCGGACTCTCACTTCAGCTGCGTGCGGTGCTTCACGCAACTTTTCGGTACCTTTACCTTATTACTCCTGTAACGTGCTTCCTTTTTTTCTTCCTTTCTTTCCTTTTTTTTTCAAAGCTTCAGTCTTATTCAAACCCCCTCTTAACAGAAAGGGGGGAATGAAAACAAGAGAGCTTGCCTCAGTGCCTAGTAGAAGGGCTGAGCAGTGGTACGCGCCGCCCGCTGCTTCTCCCCCTCCCTCTCTCGGCAGACGGGACACGAGTGGAGTTTCCCAAAGAGCGCCATTAACCGATTCACTGCCACAGCTGTCATCAGCGCCAATAAAGCGCGACGAGATAAAAACGCGGCGGCACTCTCTACCTCGAGGTCGCAAAAAAAAATCTCATGCGGGAAACGTGTACTTGTTAATCAACTACGATTTCCACTTTCAAGCTGATGTTGATCATACTTTGGAGGTGTTTCAAAACTTGTCGCGTTAAAAACAAACCAAAATACCTGTCCCGAATACGTTTAAAAGTTAAATAATAGTCGGAATCGCCGTATTTATGATTGTGATTATTTATATATAAAAATAAGAAGTCGGTGAAAAAAATAATACAGTTAATCCTTAGATGTGAATTTCCCCTTGAGGATTAATAAAGTATCTATCTATCTATCTATCTATCTATCTATCTATCTATCTATCTATCTATCTATGAAGAGGGGAGGTTGCCATACACAGTGAAGTAGCCAGTGTTAAATTAATTCTTAAAGCGTTAAAGTAGTTTTAAAATGTATTGTATGGAAAGGGCTGGTCCATAGTTACTCTTAAAGTAATGATTTTTCTGTGTCTGGTGTCTATTAGAGTTATTGCTCCGTAACACAAATGCATGCTTTTCCAAGTCTTGTCACATTACACATCAGCAAGTGGCCGATAGATGCTCCGTAGGGAGTCCCTGTTCTGAGGTGTCGGTTGGTGTTTTGTATGACACCAAGCTAAACATTTCTTAAGCTCTTGTTACATTCATAGCCACACCTGATGGCGGAGCCCCCATTCTTGAGGGTTACTGAGAATATTTTTTAGTATGAAAACAACGTCCAAGAGTTTCTTGAAACTTGAAAATTCAAATCATTTATTGCAAATGTTATGGTCTTTCTTGTTTCTCATTAGATGTATATAGTAGTATGTTGATTTTTTATGTTGAAACTAAAGAATGTATAATGTTTAAATGTTTTTTTCCTGTTTGTTTGTAGTAAACTGCTACAACTGTGCACGCATGCTTAAAAATAAAAGTGCCTGAGTGATTCTTCAGAGCGATGCCACAGGAGGAACCATTTTTGGTTTGCAAAAAAAAAAAATCATCTACGTGAAGGTTCCTGGAAGAATCTTTATTTATTTAGATCCGTAACAGACTTTTAAATAATCATGAATAATAATAACTGATCTGTGAAATACCAATTGGTCATGATTTTAAAAGAATTTCTCACTGAATGCAAACACGGACTAAATCCAGATTTTCTTAATCTGCTGGTGTCCTGTTAGGTAGCCTACCATACATTAAAGATTTCTTTTTTTTTATTATTAGGAAGTTTGCAAAGCGCAAGGAACACTTCCCAGATATAAATGGTTCTTTGTCAAGCTACCGTTCTTGGAGTAACCACACAACTCAGTATAGAACCATAAAATCCATGCCATTGAATAACCCGTTTTTTAAAAAGTGTATAATGGATTGCTAAGCAGGATACTCGCCAGTCAAGTAACCATGACCTTAGCACGTCTTATTTTAGGCAGCTAAAGTCCTTTTAAAATCAGAATTCCATCTGTTATCATCTATTCATGGTTACCGTATTTACGAAGTCTGTTACGGAATTAAATAAAAAGTTCTTTCTAGATATTTTTAGGAACCTGTGGCATCACTCTGAAGAATCTCTTCGCCACCTTCATTTTAAGAGTGTAATACGCCCTGGCGGCTACTAAGTTTTATTTTCATCTGATGGGGTGGCTCCTATAGTTCAGAGTTGTGGATCGCCTTGTGCGCAGTGCTCCTCCGATTGGCACCTTCATGTGGTAATATTAATTTTTTTAATTTTATATTTGATCGTAACTGTTGTAATAGTGCACACTCTCGACGTTTTAATAAAAAAAAAATAGTTACATTTTGTCTTATACTAAGAAGTGTGCAGCCAGCGTGTTTAGTGTTTATTCTCTTCTCTATAGCTGATCAGATTTCAGAACTTATTCTACAAAATAGTGTTAATCAAAAGCCGTTTCGATTTTTAAACAAGTGCTCCTGGATATTTTAAACCTAAGAAAATGACTGTCCCGATCACATATTATGTACAGATTTTCTGTTTATTAATTCAAAATGTAGCCCAACGCTATTTCCAAGTACTATTTTATTATTATCACCAGTAGTGGACGCGGTGATGTCCTTTCACGGATAGACCAACCACTACTGTATATTTCAATTATAAAAATTAGTAATAGCCCTATTACGTTAATTAATTCAAAATGTAACACAAAATCATTTCCAAATACCATCTAACTAACATCACAACGCCGCTCCAATAGCCAGTAGCGGAGGCGGTGATGTCCTTTCATGGATAGAGCCACCACGGACTATCTTTCAATTGTAATGGCAGTAAAATCACTATTACATTTAATCAGTTTTATTTACAGAGTCTTTATGTACAAATTAGCGCCACACCAGTGTTCGATATTTTGTTTCCCACTGAGAAATTTAGATATCGCGACACGTACTGCATATTTTGCGTTTTCTTGATCTACTGTCGCTTTGTACTACCGATTTGAATAGCGCCATACGAGAACAAATCAACGGACTCCTCGGTCTTCAAACAGGTCTCTTGCTCTGTCGGCAGCAGAACATTTCGAATATTTTTTACTTTACTGCCATTGACATATACAAATAAGATTCGTTGTGTTGTGACGCCTTATTCTCTTTATTTGTATAACTATACCGTATATTTGACGTGTCTCTTGTTTAAATGTTTCTCACGTGTTATCTTATTTACGCCATCATTTTAAATTTTTCTTCCTGTTCTGTGTGATAGAAATGGCACTACCTAGGAATTACGTTAACTTGCACAGAAAAACCTAAAACTCTTTGCTGTACTACAACTTTATTTCTCTTGTATCATTCACTGTTCACTTCTACACCGGAATTCCTTCAAGTCAGCAGTAATGCAGCTTTGGGCGATTCGTGCTGTTAAACTTACTGTGTAAAACAAGGACCGTTTTAGCACTTTGTTGATTGTCCCTCCTTTTAATGAGAACACTAAAATAGTTCATATGGAAATCCGGGTTACCGGGCTGGACGTGGCGCCAGGCAGGCCACCGCCGGTCACACTGGACAATTCTTTCGCAGCCTAACAATCAAGTCTTTGGCTGGAGAGCGGAGTACAGCGGAGAAAACTCGAGTGGAAACATTACACTGTGCAAGTATTTATTTGTTTGATTTATTTTTTTCATTTATCTGTTGGCTCTATATGTTATATAAAATTATCAGACCCGTTGAATCAAAAAACTTATTTATGCATTTCCTAAACTGCTCTGTGCAGGTTAGATTGCAAATTGACTTCTACGTGGGTACGACCTGTTTGTGTCTGTGTGTCTTCCAATAGTTTACACTGTTCAGTTCTGTTTCCTACTTTGCGTCCAGGGCTGCTGGGATGGACTGCTGCACCCCCAAATTAACCTTGAAATGGTCAAGCGGGTTTGCTTAATGCAAATCAGGGTCACGGAGGTTACGGGAGCATATCCCAGCTAGGATAGATAGATAGATAGATAGATAGATAGATAGATAGATAGATAGATAGATAGATAGATAGATAGATAGATAGATAGATAGATAGATAGATACTTTATTAATCCCAAGGGGAAATTCACATACTCCAGCAGCAGCATACAGTACTGATAAAAACAATATTAAATTAAAGAGTGATAAAAATGCAGGTAAAACAGACAATTACTTTGTATAATGTTAACGTTCCCCCAACCCCAAAACACACACACCCCGGTGGAATTGAAGAGTCGCATAGTGTGGGGGAGGAACGATCTCCTCAGTCTGTCAGTGGAGCAGGACATTGACAGCAGTCTGTGGCTAAAGCTGCTCCTCTGTCTGGAGATGATCCTGTTACAAATCTTAGACAGGGCGCCAGTCTATTGCAGGGCAAACACACACACACGCACACACACACACACCATTCACACCCTTGTGCTAATTTAGCATCATCCTACATGTCATTGGACTGTTGGAGGAAATTGGAGCAGCCGGAGGATTTCCACGCACACACGGGGAGAACATGCAAACCCGGGTGTGTTTACGGCGAGGCAGCAGCGCCACCACTGTGCCACCGTGCCGCCCAGAGTCTAACGTTATGTCGAAAATGTAATATGCGCATCAATGTAGGTGTGTGTAGAAAAACATTGCTCACTCTTTTAAATTCTGATGTTAGGATGTGGCGGAGGATGGAATTCAGCTGTCCACTGGTCCAAATCAAAGTCTGACTTTTATAGCAATGAACATTTAAGTGGCATATGGGACAATCAAATTCTTTCTTTCTTTCTTTCTTTCTTTCTTTCTTTCTTTCTTTCTTTCTTTCTTTCTTTCTTTCTTTCTTTCTTTCCAAAGTTATTTAATATCATTCCGTCCTGCATTGCATCGAACAAAATGTAAACACGAATCGATTAAAAGTTCAGTAAACGTGTCCCACTTTGATTAACGTGGTTTTAGTTTTGCCCACTGAAATCTATTGGGGCCTGGGGATTTTAATGGTGGGGGGATTTGTGGCACGATAAAAAAAAAAAGAAAGAAATGGATCCACGGCTGCTCTTCGTACACTTTTTAACAAATACTGGTTGTTTTAGGGCCTGTTCTTTGGAATTTGAAAGCAGTATTTAATGTCTAGTGTTACTGGCTAACTAGCAGAATTAGAGGCAGGTCGAAAAAAACTTGAACTTGAGTCGTGTCGATGTATGCAGGAAAAGTCCTTTTAAAATCAAGGACCCGTCGTTATTTCCACAAATCTGTCATCCTACTTATTTATGGAGCCTGGTACGGACCTAAATAAATAAAATTTCTTTCTGGAGCCTTCATGTTGTTGGTTCTTTTGGGGACCCACATCTCTAAAGACTTGCAGGTTAGCCTAACAGTCGGATCCAAACTGGGGGTATCCATGAGTAGGCCCTGCCACATAGACTGGCTTATTTCCAATTTCTCGGGACTTAGAATGTTAGGTTGATTAAAACATGGTAAGATTTCTGTGAGTAAAACAATGTGGTATTTGCGATGCAATCTGCTCATATCCAATTTCGCTTACATAATTTAATTTGGAGGCTTGATATTTGCTGTCGCATAAATTAATCTCTCTTAAACGTTTAATTATGACTGCATCGGACGTGTCCAATATGTCACGTACTAACGTGCACATTTTGACTTCTGGAAATACCCGATTTCCAGGAATTTTGTTATTTCTGGACAGAGAATCGGTATCATCATGTCATTTACTGATAAACGCCGCTCTGTTCACTTTTAAAGTACGCGAATCTGTGGTACAATAACTTGCCACAACGCGTTGTGTTCACACACGAATGTTTAACTCGTTGCAATGTCCTGCCAGTTAAATGGTGAGAAGTTAACCCCTGCATGTACCGCTGGGCCACAAGGCGCGGGGTTATCTGAAATGCTAGCAAAGCAAAGCTTTTTGATTGAAACAAAACAGACACCCGGACAGAGACGAGCAGACGTGGCACTGAGGACAGGGCCGCGACACCACCTAGCGGCGCAGGCGCGACTCGACACATTCACATTGCGCGCTGCTGAGAAAGCGTGAAAAGGAGAACAAAACGAGCGATACATCCGTAAAGTTCTGTTTTGAGCCAATTGGTTATTCACGTGTATAAACGGTCTCCCAAAAACTAGTACAGCACAAAATGATAGTATGCAAGCCAGTAAGTGGACTTGTTTGTCCCGCAGCGAACTTCAATTTATGTTTGAAACAGTCATGTCATCAAGTCTGCATCCACACGGTCTGAAGCACAGCATTTGTCATCAGGATCAGAAAGCTGATGTAGATCTAACCATTATAACTTTAAAATATGTCTCTGCTTCCGCAGTATACCAGCATGAATTCAAACCAATGCAACCTCCCAGTTTTGGACCAGATTCGAATGCATTGTAGCATCTCTCATTGTTGAATTTATACTTAATCAGCAAAAGGAAACGTTTCTTTAGTTCTGCTGATTAAGCTACCTACTAGTTAACCACTAGAAGTATTATATATTTATATCCATCCATCCATTTTCCAACCCGCTGAATCCGAACACAGGGTCACGGGGGTCTGCTGGAGCCAATCCCAGCCAACACAGGGCACAAGGCAGGGAACCAGTCCTGGGCAGGGTGCCAACCCACCGCAGTATATATATATATATATATATATATATAATTCTTTGCATTTATATAGCGCTTTTCTCACTACTCAAAGCGCTCAGCAATTGCAGGTTAAGGGCCTTGCTCAAGGGCCCAACAGAGCAGAGTCCCTTTTGGCATTTACAGGATTCGAACCAGCAACCTTCCGATTGCCAGTGCAGATCCCTAGCCACAGAGCCACCACTCTCTCTATATATATAGTAAGGGATGGCCGGCACAACCTGGTCAGGATGCCCAAGGGATGGAAAGAGGGGGAAGGCAGCCTTTTAAGTGCACTTTCTCCCCCTGACAGCTGCCCCCCTGGGTTGCAGCAATGTCTCACATTCTGACAGGGCTTCATGGAAGTTGGAGTCTGGCACAGGCCTGTTAGGATCTGTGGGCACCACCAGGGGGCATTGCAGGAATGGTTGAGCCCTTTGGTACCGCACTTCCACCACACCCAAGGCGCTGCCATGAAGATCACTGGATGCCTGGAGCACTTCCGGGTGTCCTATGAAAGGAGCCAGCTGCCGCTAGTCAGGGAGCCAGAGTTGGGAGGAAGAGGAGCAAAGCTTGCCAGTGGAGGAGTGGAGGTGGAGAGGAACTGTGTTTTGGTGTGCTTGGTGCATTGTACAGTGCCACTCTGGGAAGCGAGGGAAAAGAGCTCTCCTACTTGTAAATAAGTCGTGTCTCTGCCTCTCTTTGTCGGGTTGGGGAGGCTGGAGCACCCTGCTGCGGTTCACAATATATATATATATATATATATATATATATATATATATATATATATATATACATGTATTTTCACGGCATTCGTAGTCTGTGTCACAATCTGATTGTATGGGTGGTTACCTACCAGGTAACGCTTGTGGTTGGCCAGCAATCTGCTAACATCCGCCACGGTGCCCTCAGTTTGTGAGGAGCAGATCATAGAATGGTTTAAATAGTTTACTGTCAAATAAATGCAAAGAGTACACGACACGTGTTTCGCCTTCATTCTGGGCTCATCAGGTGTACACACTCCTATATATATATATATACTAGCTGTCCCCCACATCTTTGCCCGTGTAGAAGTGAAACAGGACAGCGAGGAGGGTCCTGCCCGGCTCCTTACTCCTGACGTCACGTTTCCCCCTCCCATCAGGCCGCAGCCTCTGTCTAGGATTAGCGCGAATATATCAGTCCTGCTTGTGAACTGTGATTCTTAGGACGAAAAATCAACCGGAATGTTCAAGCAAATTCTAGAAAAAAAACCCATTCTAAATCCGTTAAGTAGTTCTCTCGTTCATTAGCTAAGCAGATGTTAGATACACCCCAAGGCTGGCGCAGGAGTGAGGAGTGCAACTGGACACCCCACAAAGGTAAAAGGAAAAGAGGCAGACCAATGAAGACATGGCACGTGGCATTCCAAGAAGATCACCACTCTGTCTATATCAAAGTGGGAGACGCAGAAGACATAGTATCATATCAAATCTGATGGCATGCATTACTTTCTGAAATGTGCCAATGCGCACAAGGACAGGGCCGAGCAGGACAGGATACAGTGTATGACATTAGACAGGACCCAACACTCTGAAAAATAAAGGTGCCATGGGTGTGTTTTTTCAGAATGATGCCATGTTTAGTTCCCAAAAGAACCATCTACATGAGGGCTCCAGATAGATCTTTTATTTATTTAAATCCATAATAGGTTAAATAAACAGCCATGAATAGATGATAAAAGATTTGTGAAATCCCTATGGGTTTCTGATTTTAAAAGGACTCTCACTACATACAATAGCACAGGCTACGCTCAGGTTTCTCTCTGCTAGGTAGCCTACTATACAGTAAAGATTTCTATTTTTTTCCACATATTAGGTACTTTTTCAAATCTCAAGTTGCCAAATGTTCAAAGAGGCCACTGAGTCATCCCAACACATAGTAGCAGGGTGTAAGATATACTTTAGGCAGGAACTGCATACACAGAACGCTACAACCAAGTCACAGGGATTGTGTACAGGGATATCTGTGCTGAATATGGACTGGTGGAGGCTCCCAGATCAAAATGGCAGGCACCACAATGGGTGGTGGAGAATGAGAAAGCGAAAATCCTCTAAAACATCAGCTTCTAAGAAGATCAAGTCAAGTCAAGAGTATTTATTGTCATTTCATCCATATACAGTAGTACAGCATACAGTGAAACGAAAGAACGTTCCTCCAGGACCATGGTGCTACATAAAACATAGGACAACGAAGAATCCACGACACATAACATAAAGACACATACAGTATAACACACATAAACAGGTACCGACAACAGACTGGACTGTGGTAATAGATACAGCAGTTCCAAATGATGGCAACATCAGGAAAAAGGAGTATGAAAAGCTGGAGAAATATCAAGGGCTGAGAGGGGAACTAGAGAGGATGAGGAAGATTACAACTAAAGAGGTTCCATGGGGTGGTTGGAGCACTTAGGGCTGAGATGTCCAAATTAGGAGAATGGCTACACCATATACTAGGAACAACTTCAGAGGTCTCTGTACAGAAGAGTGCAATAGTCATCAGTCAGTCATTTTTCAACCCGCTATATCCTAACACAGGGTCACGGGGGTCTGCTGGAGCCAATCCCACCCAGCACAGGGTGCAAGGCAAGAAACAAACCCCGGGCAGGGAGCCAGCCCACCACAGGGCGCACACACGCACACACATACTAGGGTCGCCAATGCACCTAACCTGCATGCCTTTGGACTGTGGGAGGAAACCGGAGCACCTGGAGGAAACCCACGCAGACATGGGGAGAACATGCAAACTCCACGCAGGGAGGACCCGGGAAGCGAACCCGGATCTCCTAACTGCGAGGCTGCAGCGCTACCACTGTGCCACCGTGCTGCCCGAGTGCAATAGTAATATATATATTACGCAGAATATATATATATATATTAAAACCAACAAACGTGTTGGGCTAAGTGGCCTATGCACAACACAACAGTTTTCTTACAGTATATATACGGTACAAAAAAATGTATCTAATGCCTTTTAATGCCCTGCAGCCTCGGACTGAATTAAGAAGCCTTGAAAATCAGATGAGGTTTGATAACATTACCCAAAGGTGCTTACTCGATTACCATCCATCCATTTTTACTATTGGAGTACAATCAAGTTAAGTGACCTCCTCAGGGTCCCACAGGCAGAAGCAGAAACTGAACCAGCAACCCAGCGTCCAAGCCAGTGTGTCTCACTGCCTCTTTAAACATGAACAGGAGTGTCAGAAATGAGGCCTGAACCCACGGTCCCTGATTTAGGAAAATGTTTTATCCATAAAGAGTGAGGTTATATTTATTTTAATATCTGTTGCCTTCACATACCTTTCAATATAATTAATTGGCCTGCATGACTTGGAGTTAACAGGCTCAGAAAATGGGTAGATAAGAGATTTGATAAAGTGGTTCAAAGCACAGAAATAAGAAATGTACAGTAGCTGTGTACATATATAAATGAAGAAATACGGCATCTCTAAAACAACCTCCCTCATTCTTTATTGTATATATTTTTTTGGTTTGTGTGTGTGTATATATAAATATATATATAGACACCTATAGATAGATAAATAGATATTGATATAAAATACACACAACTGCTTATTTCCAGCTGCAACATTTGGAGACAAACGGATGAAATAACATAAACATGGTGTAAGTGCGCCCTCTAGTGGTTGAATGTATCTTTTTTCGCCACATGATTTGGAAAAGAATGGTTTTCTGGTCATTACAGAATTTTCAAAGATCAAAACCAGTATCTATCTATCTATCTATCTATCTATCTATCTATCTATCTATCTATCTATCTATCTATCTATCTATCTATCTATCTATGTACTTATGAAAGCAACCTTCTTATTCTTTTTAATACTGTAGTACTGTTTCCCAAGACGTGAAGAAGTGAAGCAAACAAAAAAATCAAGAAACAGACTTGTGATGACATGCATTTCATAGGAAAAGAAGCAACATGGTAGCACAGTGAGTAGCGTTACTACCCTCACTGATCCAGTGTCCCCAGTTCAAATCCTTTAGTTAGATTTTATTCTTATGGAGTGTGCATGTTCTCCCCATGTCTTCCTAGGATTTCCCCTCAGATGTATGAGTGATTTTAATTGCTAACTCAAACTTGGAAATGTCTGAGTGTGGGTATGTGTGTCAGTGGGCCCTGAAGTGAACTGTCACCTTGTCCATGGCTGTCTTTTTCCTTGCAACACACTGTGCTAACTCAATAGGCTCAGGCCCTCAAAGTCCAGAAGTGGATTAAGTGAGTTTTACAATTTTTTTAAATATGATATTCAGGTTTATGTAATTAATAAAAACGTAATATTTGAATGCGTTTAGTTTTTGTATTTATATACTACTTTTTAAATTTACTTAAGACTATACCTTTTCAACAATGTTTTGTTAAAGTATACAGTGGGTTCGGAAAGTATTCAGACCCCCTTCAATTTTTCACTCTTTGTCATATTGCAGCCATTTGCTAAAATCATTTAAATTAATTTTTTTCCTCATTAATGTACACACAGCACCCCATATTGACAGACAAAAAAAAGAATTTTTGAAATTATTGCCGATTTATTAAAAAAGAAAAACTGAAATATCACATGGTCCTAAGTATTCAGACCCTTTGCTCAGTATTTAGTAGAAGCACCCTTTTGAGCTAATACAGCCATGAGTCTTCTTGGGAAAGATGCAACAAGTTTTTCACACCTGGATTTGGAGATCCTCTGCCATTCCTCCTTGCAGATCCTCTCCAGTTATGTCAGGTTGGATGGTAAACGTTGGTGGACATCCATTTTTAGGTCTCTCCAGAGATGCTCAATTGGGTTTAAGTCAGGGCTCTGGCTGGGCCATTCAAGAAAAGTCACAGAGTTGTTGTGAAGCCACTCGTTTGTTATTTTAGCTGTGTGCTTAGGGTCATTGTCTTGTTGGAAGGTAAACTTTCGGCCCAGTCTGAGGTCCTTAGCACTCTGGAGAAGGTTTTTGTCCAGGATATCCCTGTACTTGGCCGCATTCATCTTTCCCTCGATTGCAACCAGTCGTCCTGTCCCTGCAGCTGAAAAACACCCCCACAGCATGATGCTGCCACCGCCATGCTTCACTGTGGGGACTGTATTGGACAAGTGATGAGCAGTGCCTGGTTGTCTCCACACATACCGCTTAGAATTAAGGCCAAAAAGTTCTATGTTGGTCTCATCAGACCAGAGAATCTTATTTCTCACCATCTCAGAGTCCTTCAGGTGTCTTTTAGCAAACTCCATGCGGGCTGTCATGTGTCTTGCACTGAGGTATGTGTGGAGACAACCAGGCATCTTTCCCAAGAAGACTCATGGCTGTATTAGCTCAAAAGGGTGCTTCTACTAAATACTGAGCAAAGGGTCTGAATACTTAGGACCATGTGATATTTCAATTTTTCTTTTTTAATAAATCTGCAACAATTTTAAAAATTCTTTTTTTTGTCTGTCAATATGGGGTGCTGTGTGTACATTAATGAGGGAAAAAATTAATTTAAATGATTTTGGCAAATGGCTGCAATATGACAAAGAGTGAAAAATTGAAGGGGGTCTGAATACTTTCCGTACCCACTGTATATATATGACACAGTGGCGCAGTGGTAGCGCTGCTGCCTCACAGTAAGGAGACCCGGGTGGAGTTTGCATGTTCTCCCCGTGTCTGCGTGGGTTTCCTCCGGGTGCTCTGGTTTCCTCCCACAGTCCAAAGACATGCAGGTTAGGTCGATTGGCGATTCTAAATGTGTGCTTGGTGTGTGAGTGTGTGTGTCCTGCAATGGGTTGGCGCCCCGCCCAGGATTGGTTCCTTGCCTTGCGCCCTGTGTTGGCTGGGATTGGCTCCGGCAGACCCCTGTGACCCTGTGTTCGGATTCAGTGGGTTGGAAAATGGATGGATGGATATATATATAAGAAAGTCTTTTGCAGGAAAACATATAACCAAATCTACCATTGTTTTAGATAAAACTGCAAATAAGTAAGCAAGAACTCAAGATATCCCGGGAAAGCCACTTGAGCTCAAAAGAAGCGCAATGCCTGAACAAACTTATCAGGAAAGTCTACTCCATCACAGAGCCAACCCTGGACACATGGGAAGCTGTTGTGGAAAAGAGGATGATGGCAAAATTAGATGCCATCATGAAAAAATTCCCTCCCTCCCCTCAAGGAGGCGCTCTCTTGAAGCTGTTTTAGGCACAGGGTCATTCCACCATGGTGTGCTAAGAAGTGCCTCTGGGGGTCTTTTCTGCCCATTGCTAACAAGCAGGGCTAACTAAACGCTGATACTCTTGAAATTAATTTTACAATGTTCAGTTAATTTTTCCAATTTCTGTACACTACACATTATTGATTGATTGATTGCAGTATTTGTCCCGTGAGTCTGTATTCTTTTTTTATGCTTCTGCTGCTGTATGCATCTGAATGTCTCCTTGGGATTAACAAAGTCTATCTAATGAAATGTAATATTTCTCAGACCCACTTAGACCAGTTCTGGCTTGTTGGGGTCCACAGCCCATTCTGGCAGCACTGGGTGCAAGTCAAGAATTAACTTTATACAGGAGGCCAACAGGTCTAACTCAAAGCCACTCATACTCTGTCTCATACACACACGGAACAATTTATAATCAGCAATTAATCACTAGGGGACACTCGTGATGCATCCATGAACTACTAAACAACATTACAGGAATACAATTATAAAATAAGGTCATCTATTAGTCAAATGACACACACACATATTATCAAAATAAAGGGACAGAGTGACAAACCTGCTGTCCTTCAAGGGTACTTGATGTGTCACTTACAGCACTTTTCCCAGTTGAGCTCAATATCAACACACTCTGTTTTCTCACCTCCAGCTTCTTGAGCTGGGCATTGGGCTCATCTCCATCATAGGGAGCAATTTGGGGGGATTTCAGGGCAGAGTGGTTGTCTGTCAAGGTTGAGAGGTGGAAGGTGATTTGGTTTGGGCTTACAGTACGGTGAAGATACCACTTGGGTCTTTCCCACATGTGGGCCACCTCAGGTATGACCCAATGGGAGAAAACACAATGACAGACCCCGTGACACCTTGGAGGAATTATATTTCTCAATTGGGATTCTGCAGTAGGCATAGAAGACTCTTGATGGGGATGGTGGTTCACGGTCTATGCAGCTCAGTAATGTCGGTTGCCTCTATGACTCTTAACAGCAAAAGTGGATTTAAAGGGACAAGAAGTGAGGATGTTGATGAGAAAGGGTTTGTGAATTAGATGTAAAGCTGGACACTAAATGAATTCTGTGGATATGTGGCACTTTTTCATAATATGTCTTCATCGACAATGTTGCCAGATGTATACAAATGCTGTAGGTTTAGGATATACAACACTTTCATACAACTTTAGAACAATCTAGATGAGAACAAGCCATTCAGCTCAACAAAGCTCACAAGTCCTTTCCACTTAATTCTTAAATAACATCAAGTCGAGTTTTGAAAGTTCCTAAAGTCCTACTGTCTAACACACTACTTGGTAGCTTATTCCATATGTCTATGGCTCTCTGTGTAAAGAAAAACGTTCTAATGTTTGTATGAAATTTACACCTTTCAAGTTTCTAACTGTGTCCCCATGCTCTTGATGAACTCATTTTAAAATGAAAATTTTGATCTACTGGACTAATTCCCTTCATAGACATTGCTGCAGACATTGTTTGTATTTAAGTGCTTCATACAACACACATGGTGCTCACTATTATAATCATATACTGGTATTGTGATCATTAAGGGTAAGCTCAATCTTGGTAGCAGTGGTACTGGGAGTGCAGTTGTACCTTGTGAATTTCTGGCAGTGCAGTTAAGGTGCTACTCAAGCAGGTTCCAGTGAGGCCAACCATTACTGTTGATTATTGAAATTTGTCAAACTGTTTATCGCAGTAAATTTGATGGGTGACCTTGTTGCAAAATATTTCCCAGAAAATCTGCCACGTGATCAACTTGGACAAACTTTGTTTCCCCAGAACACATTACAGAGCTGTAACAGCCTTGTTGGATGGGCAGAGCCGGTCAGTCCATTAGATGACATAGGTGGCCATCTAGTCTGTGTTAAGGGTCGTACAAGTATGATAATAATTTCCCCTGCATGTACACAATGGGGCATCATTTGATTTTGATTTTCTGAAGGCAGGCATGCTCCAGACACTGAGGGAGACCAAGCCTAAATTTCACTGGGTTGATGACCTCTGAGGATACTGTTTATGAAAGTAAAAGTGCACACACTCCATACACCAGGGCCGCACACACTCATTAAATCTCACAAGGGCTTAGGAAGGGCATTGCACTCTGGACAATGAAGGGGATAAAGTCATCAAAGTTTAATAGTACAGACTACCCGATATGGACAACGAGGGGTGACGTCCATCAACTCCACCTAAGGCTCCAAATGGGTGTCCACTGGCACTGCGGATGGGAATGTAATTATCCGATCTGCACTAGCTGCCCGATTTACGTTGTGCATGAACAGAGCTTTTACATATACATAATATAAGAGTACTACACCTCACACTTTATAGTGTTGCCCAATCTGTTCCATTCATGTGTGTATATACTATAAATTCTTCACTCATGCCACTACCTGATCGGTACTCCAGCCAGAATTGCGCCCCTAATGCGTTTAAAAGAAAAAAAGAATTTTGCAGTATTTGTATTTGAGGGGTATTAATGGTCATTAGCTAGCCACAGAATATTATGAAAGTACTTCATTGTTCTGCATTAATTCATTATATGTTGTGTCTTCACTGCTGGATTAAGCTTCTTATGCTCCTTGCAATGAAGCACAGATCAGGTAGTGACAAAGTATATATAAAACAGATCCCTTGTATCACAGGCTCAGTGGGTGTTAGTTAGTTGTGGCAATAGGAGCTTGGGAGATGCAGAGAGATATCAACATCACAGAGTATTATGGAGTATAATTTGATACCAGATATGTATGATTACCAGTAGTCAGCTCTGCTGCCACACAGCTCAGGTCACGTTTGCAGAGGTTAGTAGTAATGAGTTACATTTACTCCATTACATTTACTCCGTTACATTTACTTGAGTAACTTTTAAAAAAAATATACCTCTAAGAGTAGTTTTACTGCACCATATTTTTACTTGAGTACATTTGTGAAGAAGAAACACTACTCTTACTCCGTTACATTGGGCAACACTTGACTCGTTACTTTTTCCATTTACACATTAGATATGCTATATTTTTGCCAGAGAGAAGTCGCCAGTGGATCTATTGCATGACTGTTTCACCAGTCAGATGTAGCAACAATAATCACATGACTACGTTTCACCAGTCAGATTTAGCAACAATAATCACATGACTCAATTTAACCAATCAGACGTAGCCATGCAGTCACATGACCACACACAAACTTCCTGAGTCTGCAGCCTGTGAGAGACTTTTTAGTCATGCGGGGATCCTGTTCACTGCTAAACAGTCACAGCTTCACTGCAAGAACCTTGAAAGTCTGCTGAAGTTTAACCATCACTTCACTGAGTGAAGAACAAGAACGTTTTAACCAAACAGGCACAGACACAGACAGTCAAGGTAAAGTGAGACTTCTTGTACGTGCACAAGCTGCCTTGTTCTAATGTTATTTTCTATCAGCTGTGCTATTTGGAACGCAAGTGAATATACAGTATTATACTGTCAGTGTACAGTAGATCTTGTCACTGTAAGTAGTTTGCACTGTTCAAACATACATGTTACCTACTGTAGGTATTGGCTTCAAAAGCTTTGTTGTGAAAAACTGAGATTTAGAACTTCGTGTTATTTGTGCATCTTTATTTTGTAAAGATGTTATTTATTTTTACTCATTTTTTATTTTATTATTTGGAAATAGCAGAATTTGCACATTATTGTATATTTTTGTCTGTCTTATTACAACATTTCTAAAAAATAAATAATTTATTATGATCAAACAGTTACTCAGTACTTGAGTATTCTTTTCACCAAATACTTTTTTACTCTTACTTGAGTAATTTTTTGGATGACTTCTTTTTACTTCTACTTGAGTAATATTATTTTGAAGTAACGCTACTCTTACTTGAGTACAATTTTTGGCAACTCTACCCACCTCTGCATGTTTGGCCACAATAATTGCTTCAGCATAGTCAGCAGATGCTTCTGCAGCCCTCAGGGACACTTAAAAGACCATTGCACCATTCTAACCCACTCAAATGTCGTTTCAATGGATTTCACCAAGTTCGCCAATATTCCTGAACATTTTTGCTTTTTTGCTAAAACTCGAGACAAAGCAAATTCAGTAGGGTTTGCTCATCATTAACCTTTGTCATGACCTTTGCTGATGGACTTCTAGAATTATTTTTTGCAACTTTTTTTATTATTTTTACAGTCACATCATCATGGCACCATTCTGGGAAGTAGTTTTTTATCAGGACAGCTACCATTGTCCTCACAGGTGGCGCAGTGGTAGTGCTGCTGCTTTGCAGTAAGGAGACTGTGGAAGATTGTGGGTTCGGTTCCTCCCTGTGTGGATAGCGCTTTAAGTACTGAGAAAAGCGCTATATAAATGTAATGAATTATTATTATTATTATTATTATTATTATTATTATTATTAGGGTCTTGCTGTGGCTGTTAGTATTAGGTGTGCCCCAGGGTTAAAGCTTAGGGTGAAAGATGGACTACAATGTAGAATACGCTAATCTGTATGTATTACATAAAATTAGTCAGAAGCCATGCATGTGTCCTGACTAATCTTATTGTCAAATTATAAATGGGCTAGATAGATAGATAGATAGATAGATAGATAGATAGATAGATAGATAGATAGATAGATAGATAGATAGATAGATAGATAGATAGATAGATAGATAGATAGATACTTTATTAATCCCAAGGAGAGATTCACACATAATAAAAGGCTAAGTGTCTGAGTTTGTCTGTGAGTCTGTCCAGTTGCTATGCCTCTGCTATTCTAAAAGATGGTGCATTACAAGCATTTTTAGTAATAAAATGCATTGCATTTCTCATTCCAATAGATGACGCATCACAAACAATCACAATGCATTTTACAAATCCCATAACAAATTACATATAGCAGACATGCTTTGCATTTGTCATTCCAACAGATGGCACATCACAAACATTAGCACTGCTTTTAGGAATCACAAACCAAACAGCATATCTCAGAGACATTTGCATTACATGGTGCACTGCAAATGATAGCACTGAATTCTACGTTGATTACTTAGATTTCAACCCGTCTTAGACAGGCAGCACAGCTAGTCACAAAATAACTGTTCAGTCGACACACTAACCAACCCCCTATTAAACCCTTACATCTCTCAAATTGAGTCATCCTGAACAATAACCAGCAAATTATTCTTGAAGTTAGACAAACAGCAATGTGCCCCAACACCACCCAGGTTCAGTCCCTTCCCTGTGTTTAATTTTACTTTGATAAGTTCAAGGCCCCAATGGCCTTGTATTTAATTAAAGGTTAAGAAAAGGATGAATGAATGGACAGAGTCTTTCAATAACAAGCAGAGTTTTTTTTTAGAAAGAAAGCATTTGGAGCAATTACTGTGAATCTTGGAAAGTGCACAAAATTTGAGAGGAAATGATTACATTTGTGGATAAAGAATCACACTGTGTGTCAACAATAGACATGCGGCCAAATTATGAGAACAAAGAATTCCTCTGTCAGTTTGAAGCCCTCTCTTTATTAGTAGAAGCAAGTTTGTTTTCTTTTTTTTTGAAAAAATTTAACAAATCATAGGAAAAAAAAAAAGAAAAAGATTTTTTTATTTTTAATTTTTGCTCCTTGAATGGTCAGATCATTTTCATCCTTATGCACATTTGGACAGTAAAGTGGTGTTGATTTTTTCCAGTATTCTTTTTATTGGGAGCCCTCACAGGAAACCAAATAAAATGTATCTATCGACAACCTTTCAGCAAGTCATTAAGTGTTCATTATAATGTCTGGGACAGAAATCTATTTGCAAATGATATGGTAGGACTGCACGCCCCTTCCACATAACTGGGCCACAGAAGAGAAAACCCTGATATTAACGTATCACCACACAGTCCGCAGGATGTACCAAATTGTTTCTCAATTCTAAAATCCCACAAAGCCAAAACTATGTATCAAATATATATTGAATAGCTTGTGTCGCAAAGAAATGAAATGAAACACAAAGGTATGCTGAACTCAGCTTTAATATAAAAAACATGGTTGAGCAGCCATTTAAATAAGACCTAGCTCTCTGAAGAGTTTAAACATTTACAAGCTGAGATGCTGACATTATGGAGTTGGCTAACTAGATAACTACAAACTGGTTTAAATATTAATGAATTGTATGAGTTATATATATAACTCTGACAGTATCCTGCTAAATTAGTGCTTTTTGGTGGATGGCCTTGAGATCCATTAGGCTTAGCAATTCTCTCTCTAAGAGCGGCGGGTTGATGTGGCAGCTTGGGGGTGTGTGGTCTTATAGCATTTATCTTGTGGGTCTCAAAAACCTGCTAAAATCAGTTACACGTAGAGATTCACTCCTTACTTATAAAAAAAATACCAATTTAACACAAATGAAGCAGACAGTCCCTCTGGCACTGGTGTGAGATAAAAATTCCAGTCCTAATTTAGTTGAGTTAAATTGTATCATATCTGGAACCACAAATAAATACTTAAAGGAGAGCTGGTTTAAAATGTTGACTTAATTTTATAAAGATTTATAAGGAAACATATTAAACAATAATAGTGGATTTTGAGGCTGAAGCAAAGTTATAACATATGGCCTGCACAAAGTCTATATGGAGTTTGCACATACTCCTGTGCCTATGGAGGTCTTCCTTAAGTAGGCCGCATCCCAAAGATTCCCAAGTTAGAACATTAGAAAAATTTTGACAATAACCCAACAAATCTACCTGACTTCTCCAAAATAACATCAAGCCAAGTTTTAACATTCCCATAAATTCTATTGTCTACGACCCTACTCGATCACTTATTCCACGTGTCTATGGTTCTCTGTGTGAAGAAAAACTTACCTTTAAGTTTCTGTATCTTCGTGTTCTTGTTGAAAGTAACAGTCTGGATTCATTGTACAGATTCCTTTCATAATTTAAAACACTTCAGTTATGTCAACTCCTATTCTCTCTTTGCTTAAACAGAAAAGGTTCAAATTGTTTAATCTTTTCCTTATAGTTCAGGCCTCTGAGTCTCAGAATCAGCCCTAGTCGCTTGCTCCTGGACTTTTTGTAGCGCTGCTATGTCTTGTGTTGTAGCCCAGAGACCAAAATTTAACACAGTACTCCCGGGGAGCCCTCACCAGAATGTTAAAACCTCCCTTGACTTGTACTCCACCCTATGTGGTATACAGTATAACCTAACATCCTATTAGCCTTCTTAATTGCTTCTGTACACTGTCTGCATATAGACAGTGACGAGTTCACTATGACTCCGAAGTCCTTCTTATAAAGGGCACTTTCAAGTTTCAGACCTCCCATTCTGTATTCAAACATAACATTTTTACTTTGCTACATGTAATACTTTACATCAGCGTTTCTCAACCTTTAAGTATTTGCTACTGTTATTTCATAACAGTTTTAATCGCGCTCCCCTAACGTTTTTTTGAAAGGAGCCCACTAATACCAATTTGTTCTTTTTTAATTAATGATATATCATAGATGCATATTTTATTATACCTACTTAACTTTTATTGACTATTATCTAATTCTATATTTATTTTTCTAGTATCAGAATGTAGTTTAAGTTAATTTGTTCTGGTTTCAATAGATGTATTTTTCATATTTTCGATTCTTGTTTTCTCTTTTTCACATCTTCGCACCACCCCTTTTTGTTACTTCGCGCCCCCCTAGGGGGGCCCGCCCCACAGTTTGAAAACCACTGCTTTACATTTACTTACTTTAAATTTCATCTGTCACAGTTATGCCCAATCTGTACTCTGTCCAAGTCCCTCCGTAACAATTCAACTGATTCTCGATTATCTGCTAATCTGCCCAGTTTGGTATCTTCTACAAACTTAACCAGCTTGTTGTTTATATTCCTATCCATATCATTTATATAAATATTAAAAATAGGTGAGGACTCAGCACTGACCCTAGAGGGACACCACTTTTAATCACCTAATTCTAATAAGGTTCCTTCTGCATTCAGGTCAATTTTGCACCAATCTGCAAATTATGCCCTGAATTCCCACTTCTTTTAGTTTAATAGCCAACCTCTCATGCAGAACCATATCAAATCTCTTCTGAAAATCAATATAAATAATATCTTATGCACCTCACATCATCATAGCATTCCAACATATTAGTAAAACAGCATCTCCTCTGTCAGAACCCATATTTGGTAATACACCTGTTCTAGACATGTGCGTCTCATTCTTTTCCTTAATAATTCCTTCCATTAGATAGATAGATAGATAGATAGATAGATAGATAGATAGATAGATAGATAGATAGATAGATAGATAGATAGATAGATAGATAGATAGATAGATAGATAGATACTTTATTAATCCCAAGGGGAAATTCACATACTCCAAGGGGAAATTAATTAAATTTATTTATTAATTCGCATTAATTTGTGTGTCTAACCTTACTCTCCTATAGTTACTTGGATCAACCTGATCTCTCTTTTAATAGAACAGGATAATATTTGCTAGCATCTAGTTTTTAGGAATCTCTTCAGTGTGCAGTAACTTTCTAAAAAATATGTGCCAAACGTTTACATATCCACATATGAGAAAGAAAGAAATGGAAAAATGTTATCTAGTCCTGGGGATTTGTTAGGTTTTAGCATATTTAATCTTAGCAGCACTTCTCCCTCTAGAATTTCCAAACCACTCAGTATCTCCTTAGTGGTCCCTGTTACCTCTGGGAGGTTATCCACTTACTGTATATACTCACAGATAAGTTCTACCACAGATAAAAGTCGGAACTTGATTTTACTGTATAATTTCCGGTATTGTATAATGTCAGTCGTATAAGTCGAATGCGGAAAACTCACGCTATTGGTCCAAGAGATTATGATATGTTAACACCCATTTGAGAGAGTAACCACGGAGCACACTGCCTTTTTTCTATGTATTGTGGCTACGTGACCACACGGTAATACCCAAACTTTTCCGAAGCAACGTTTGCGCTGATTTGTGTTTTTTGTATCTCACACCCTCATACACCCTTATCTATGATGGAGTGTTCGATCAGAAGAAAATATGAAGCTGGTTTTAAATTAAATGTCGTTAAAGTAGCGAAAGAAATTGGTAACTGTGCTGCTGCAACAAAATTTGATGCGTCTGAGAAACTGATGCGAGATTGGAGGAGGCAAGAAGATGTAAAAAAAATTAAGCGTCACATTTTTGAATGGGTGTATAAGTCGGGGTCTGACAATATGATCAATTTTTTGGGTTTCAAGACCCCAACTTATACATGAGCTTATATGGTACTTATACTGTATGTGTAAACTGCAGAAAAAAATCAAGTTTAGAGTATTGATTCTTTCATTGTCTGTGAATTTTGATTTTCCCTTAGTGCTTCTGTTACAGTTCACCTCCTCCTCAACTGTTCTTTTACTATTATAATACGGAAAGTATATATTTGTATCATTTTTACCTTTTCTGCAATAGAGTAAGGTGAATAGGAGACTGTAAATAAGAATCAGCAACAGAATACTTTATTAATCCCAAAGGAAATTACTTATTTTACAACTGTACAGGCAGACAAAGGTAACAGTCATCAGTAACATGAGAGCAAATGTAAAAAATAAGCATATAAAGTAAAATAGAATATAAATATCAAAATAAACTACAATAAATCCTCATTTACTATGCTCTACAGGTACACAGTGAATTAAATATAATAAATACTATACATCAGAGTCTCTTGCCAGATTCCTAGCTTACTAAACAAAATAACCCACTTAGCAGGAACTGTTTCACATAATAATATTGCACATATAGGTGACATATTGCACATTTTGAGAATAAAAGTTAAAAGTTATTCACATGAGAAACAACAGACATGTTATGGCACATTTAAGTAGTTGAAAAAAATGTTCTGGGAGATCCACTAAGGGTTAGGGAAAACAGCTTACTGTGTGGATGAGTGACCAGAAGAGGAGTTTTATAGTCTGATGACTGTAGGGAGGAAGGATTTTCTGTGACATTAAGTGGAGCACTTTGTGCTAATCAGTCTACTGCTAAAAATGCCCTGTATTAGAGAATGTGAGCTTCCCATGAACCTGTGCTACTTAAAACCATTGTGATGATGGTGATATACTTAGGTTATCATTTAATAGATTTATTTTTATGAGTGAACTGATGTATCATGTTATGTACAGTGGTTCAAGAGTTGTGTGGCTGTTTATAAGGCCCTTATTTAAGGAAATGCCTTTAAGAACAGAAGTAAGGGCTTTTTCTACTGGAAGGAAATCCCTAAACACCAGTATACTACTGGTTTGCACATCCATTACTTCACATAGTATACTTCTATTAAAGTTGTTGGTTGAGTTGTTAATTTAGTGCAAATGCTCACTAGTTATCCTTCTAAAGTAAAATGATGTATTTCATCATGACCCGCTTTTGCCAACCATCTTCCATTCTCTAATCCTTCTTGACTCCCCTACTATTTTTACCAAAACTACTATACCAAGTTGTTAATGATCCTGTGGATTTTTTTTAGCTAAATACAGGATTATGTAGTTGAGGACACCTAGTGGAAATTAAGGGGAAATGCATTCCATTACAAAATGAGTTTTGGGAATCTGGGACAAGCTATCAAGTTGTTAGCTAAAGTGAAAGTCTGGACGACTCTTTGGATAAGTAGTGGGGTGGCTTTACAATTAGATAAACAAATATGCATGATAGGCTAAATGACCTTTTCTCATTTGTCAGTCTTCTTAATAATAATAATAATAATAATAATAATAATAATAATAATAATAATAATAATAATTGTAGAAATGAGTGCACAATGATAGAGAACAAATCTAAGGAGGTTTAAGCTTCTGGATAATAGGACTTAGCAGAGGGGATCTTGCCAAATAAAATTACAGCCAGGTTGCCCTTACAGAGGGACATGACTTACACTGCTCCAGTCACCATAATGACTGCCTTACAGATTCAACCATTGCAACATTTATTGGACATGATTTAACCTCACGTCAGGATTGTCATTACTGGAGGTTGGTTGGATGGGTGTGACAGGACTCTTTTGTGGAATGGCTGTGTCCGAGAGTAGCAGTGAAGTGGTGAAATAACTACTGTAACCACAAAACTTAACACAATATTACCCAACACAATTATGGGTTTGAATAAAGAATATTTATTTGTCAAAAACACATTTCCTACTATCACCAGCCAAAAGATCAACAGCAGAGTGTTGCCCACTGCCTCTTGAATCCAACTCCCCGATTTGAGCCGGAGAGTTCCTTTTCAAGTAGAACCCAGGAATGCTTCCAGTGTTACTGTACTGTATGTTAAAAGCACTTCTAGATCACATGAAAGCCAACATTGTCCTTCCCCAACAGTGTCCTCTGGCAGCACACAAGGACCCTGACAGGGCTGTATTTCCACAGTCCAATTCCCATGCAACTCTGCAGGTGTCCTGGTTGGGATCAGCCTCAAGGAACACTGCCACCTTCCATGTGGGAGTATGAACTGCTCCTGTTATCCACGTTCACCCAGTCCATTCATTATACTGTAGTTCCATCCCAGCTGGGACGAAAGGTTACACGGTGTACTGGCCAGGTTGTGTCTCCACTTTTTTGGTCCTTCTGGGCGAGCAAGAACTCAGTCTTCATCCTGGACGGGATGCTGTTGGTCCTCCATGGCACTTACACTACCTAACTGGCCTGTGTGGTTGTTGCTAATGTTATTGGTACCTTCAGGTGTCTTTCTGGAATATTAGAATAAATGTTCTTTAGTTTTGGGACTTTTACTTTACAAATGATGATCTAGTTCGTAAGGGATAGCTGTCCCACTAAAGTTAGATTTCATTGTAAGTGAAAATAAGAGTTTTGTGTGTCACTTATTTCAAAATAAATATATTGATATTTTTATATGTTTAGAATGGGATGGGGGGGTTTGGTCAGCACTGTGCCCCCAAAATGCAGGGCTCTGGGTGGCTGACTTTGAATATGCAGACCTACTTTGTAAATCAATTTTGAAGAAAGGTGTCTGCTGAGCAAATAAATGTAAATACCTGCTTTGCCTTCGCTTTTTAACCAATTCTCCCAAAAATCCAGGTAGGGGATTTTGGAAAACACTGTGGAGTTCATTTATCTGTCTGCACTTAATCTCCACAGCGTTCAACCTGAGGATTTCTCAGGCTCGAAGTTCTATTGAATTCCGGTTAATTTTGAGTCTGACTCCAGGTCACATGTAATGATCTACTTTACAGTGTTAAGCCTGGGACAGTATTCTGTTGCCACCTAGTGGATAAAATAATATTATACTGCAAAAAAATCATGAATATTTCTATTCAGTTTTCTACTCTAAGGTAACACTTTAATATTCATAAGTGGGACAGAGCCTTCAACCAAATCACAATGGCATGTAAATGAGAAACAGTAAAGCCAGTTTTAGAACAAACTGAAACTGAACCATTGGTTGAATCAAGCGATAGTGATGATGACAAAGTGAATTGGTCATCAGCAATTGAACCCAAGAGTGAAACCGGTGCATACAGCACTGTAGGCTGAACGTTGTGATATGCCTGCTGAATTCGGTCACCTGAAGGTTCACCGTAGTGCAATTTGGTGTGCAGTAAAAAAGGCAAAATGATTGCACTCAAGTAGAAAGACAAGAAACATGTTAGATCCCTAAGCACGGTTTACAATGCAGTAATGGTCATTGTTTGTATCAGGGGGTATGTGGAAGTCATTAAGCCTTGCACTGTAGTACCTTACAATAGCACAAGCGGGTGTCGATTGTGCAGATCAGGCAATAATATTCTACCGTCTCATTCACAAGCAGCAGAAAAATATTATAAAAAAAAGTATGCAGAGAAAACACACTTCTACTGTTCTGATTGCGACGTTGGACTGTGCGTTGCCGAACTCAATCTCCATTAGTACAGCAGTGGACATTAGTCATACCTTTGCTATTCTATTTATGTTGACGTTTTGATATTTATATGTTTCCATTACATGTGCTACCACTAGTGAGTGTTGTAGCACCCCAAATCCCAGATCCAACCTCACAGACACAACTCCCGGGATAATAAAAAGGTTTATTTTGATAAATACCTTACAAAAAAAATGCTTTTTTAATAAGAACAATCACAAACAATTCTCCTTCTGTTTTCCTTTCTCCTTCCACTCCTCCAGGTGAGTTTTGTCCTTCTTCTACCTGACTCTAACTTGCCTGGATGAGGTTCAGTAGCTTCTATTATGGACCCAGGAATATTTTCGGGTCAAAAGGAAGTTCCAAAAGGTAGGGATGATGAATCCCTGCAGCAGCACCTGGTGGTACCCACAGAACCTGACAAGGCTTAAACTATGGGACTACAATACACAGTGTGCCTTGCAAGTGTCCACACAGGCAGTGACGCCCATGTAGACTGCCACCTAGCATGTTGAGAGAACATGTAGTCCTGCCACGTTGTCTCCCCCTTGTTCCCCCACACTGGCCTAATGGCCTGGTTTTGTTCCTTGGACCAACCCTGGCTGGATGCCAGTTTACCCACTGCCGCACTGGTATCTTCTGTCTGTCTCTTGGTTGAGGCAGGGCAAACTTTGCCCAGTTTCTTGTGCTTTTGTAGGGCTGGCCTCCCATCCAGGTAAAGAGCTTCGACCTACGTCAGCCGGGATGGCCGCTCATATGGGCCATCCATTACATATGTAATAACATATTTTCTTACTGAAAAGAAAGTATTTTATCTGGGGTAAACATAATGGTAATAAGGCTACAAAAGCACTTAATTTATTGTTTTGACATGTTTCAAATATTTGTGCTATTTATTCCTAAACGTCTATAAGCACTGTCCCAGAATGAGTTCTCTAGGTCTGTACACTTGGGCCATTAAGACATATCAATTATCAAGGGCCATCTTATGCACTTTGAGTGCACCTAACACAGAAATCAGTGTGTTATTTAAATCCTGTAGCTAATCCAATTTGTCCTCCTCTCGCATCTTTTGCGGGTAATGATGAGCATGAAGTGACATTCATGCTGTAATTAAATACAAGTCTAATTAAGCAGTAATTAATAACAGCCAGCAGTTCTATAGCAAGATGTGTGAAGTATACGCTACATAAGAAAGGAAAGAGTTCATCATTCAAGCAGAGGAAGGAAATAGGAATAACAGTACTCATCTCCTATTTCCTGATACTTTCTCCCCTTTTTCCAGTATACGGTGCCTATATAAAATATTACCTCTGTTACGCATGCACACCTGAGAATCACCATCCATGCCGTTCCCAGGTATGTGATACCATCCCAAAGCTGAGAGGGGGCACTGCTGTCTCCACAGTTCCAAGAAAAAACCCAGTGAGGGCAACTGACTCCGCCCTTTCCAGTTCCTGGTCTTCAAAAGGACAACCACCTGGAAGGGGGCATCACTTAATAGGGAGATGAACTGAGCAAAGGAGTTCCGTATCAACTGACCTAATGGCAGAGCAGGATTAGTTTCAGCCACTCTTCTTAACTTGGCAAGGGATTTGTTTTGATTCTTTACACTATGGCACATGTGACTGAAAATAAACAGGCACCACAAAATTCTTCCATTATCAGTTCTTCACTTCCTAGGACCACCACAACTCCCTTGGAAGTTTTCACATTTTATTGTTATACAACATTGCATCACAGTGAATTTAATTTGGCTTTTTTGGAAAAAGTCTCTTTAATATCAGAGTGAAAACAGATCCCTGTAAAGTGGTCTAAATTAATTCCAAATATAAAACACAACATACTTGATGGCATTCTCTTGTAAATCATCACTGGTGCCGCCTATTGGTTTTAGAATTCACAGAATTAGTTCAGCGGGGTTTCAATTAGTTGTAGCATTTGGCACTGTAGGATTGTAGGAGTGGAAGCAAGACAGAAATCATCTCAGAAGACTGATCATGCTTATTCTGGCTGGTATCTGACCAATTTGATACATTTTAGTGATCTGGGAGAAATCACAGAGGAAAATGTGCTGACTCCAGTTCAGAAAGCAATCGACAGAAGCTCTGTTCTATATCTGTAATAGACTGCTGCTTAATCCAGGGATGATATCGGCCTTGTGCCTGATGCTGTGAGAATATACACCATCTCTTTGACTCTGAGTGAATAAAATTGGTTTAGATAATGGGTAGATAGTGTGGATGATAGTGGCACTCTTGGGGTATCCCAGAAATTTTTATAGTATAACCAGTAATGGCGCACTGCACGATAACGTGCAGTAAATACACTTGACTCGAGCATTAGTAGTTTTCATCTTCTTTCTCTGTACGTTTAGCATTCGTTTGCTCAGAGGTTGATGCCCTTGCTTCCTTCTGAGCAGCTCTTCTCTTCTCCACCCTAGCGGCCTGCTTCTTCTCTTTTTCCATCGGTATCTTTCATGTTAAAACTGATTAAGTCAGTTTTTGTGTTACAACTGCTTAGTATGTTTTCTTTAATTTTACACTTAAGATGGCACTTAAGTCATCAATCTGCCTCAAGAATGATTTAAGATATCATTCTTGATATGATTTAAGATATGAAGAGGTAGGGGAAGTGACGGAGAAGGTGGTAAGGGATGAGAACGGTGCCCATATGCATGCGCTGCACGGCCGCCCTGCTGGCCACTGCTGACAGATGATTCTACAATAAAATAAAATAAAAATAAAAAGAGGAATAACCTTGGAGGTCAATCATCACCCCAAAAGTGGATAGTAGACTTCACGTAGTATATGTGTACCAAATTTCAGGTCACTAGGTCAAACGGTTTTCTGAGCTTAAAATCCTGGACTGACAAACAGACAGCCACGGTAGTGTATTTTATATAAGAAGATTAGGAGACACCTTCATCTGTGCTGATTTAAAAGATCTAGAATTGTTACGACTGTTTACGCATCATTTCTGCTTTGCGCCCTCCCCCACCATAACCTATAGTCTTTGGGGAAGGAGTGAAAGCATTAGATTCGTCAAAAAATCTCGATCTCTGGTTTTCAATGGATCTCGTCGTTTTATGGTCCCCGATACTGAAAAAAAACTATATTTTGATCATAGGTATGTGTTTGTCTGTGTGTGTGTGTATGTCTGTGATTCTTGAGGATGGTCTAGAACTAAAAACGGTTGGATGGAAAAATTCCAAACTCGAAACTTAAGCCTGTTATGAGATGACGATGTGCTGATTTGTTTTTGAGCTAAATCGTGCAAGAGAAAGAGGCACTCTAGAGGAACTCTCAAATACCGTAATTCTTCAATTAATTATGAATTCTTCTCATCAGTTGTTATCATAATGACCTATTTTAAGATCAGAAATATTAGCATCAGAGTGGTAAATAATTACTGAATAGTTCAGGTAACTTGGTTCCAGGGGCACAAAGCCTACTGACATTCACATCCAAATTTTTTAAAGTTGCTGTACAGGCTGGGTAAGTGACTGGCTCAGTTTCAGTTCAGGCAAAACTGGGAACTGAAATGGTATTCCTGATGGCTTAAAGTCCTGTGTCCTGATCACTACATCATACTTCCTTAAACCAAAGTCAAAATTAAAAGGCGCCTTTTAATATTAATAAATCACAAAAGGAACGAGAACAAACAGAATGAGTGAGAAACATACAAACATAATTGCAAACAACAAAGCTAATGGTCTTTGGGGCTGCTCAATACAATTCAATTTTCTCTGTTAATTAGCAAGGGTGGCTAATCCACCTTCAATTCCAAATACACATTTATAACTGTGTGCACACAACACAGGGAAATTCTTCCTTGCATGTCTCCCACACACTAATGATGGTTGTACAGTACTAACAACAGACAATGAATTCAACATGATACATTAAACGTAACATCAGGCAACAGATACAAGTAGTCACCATGAGTGGTTGTTGAAGAGCCATACGGCTTGTGGATAAAAACTGCGCCGGATTCTGTCTCCCTCCCTCTCAGGAGCCATACCCCTTGTTTAAACCTCTGGCGTAACTTCTTTCAATAAAGCTCTTGCCTTTTCTCACCTCCTAAATCCACCTTAATAAAAGGAAAAGTGTCAGTGTCAAAGTCTGTGCATTTGTATGTTCTTCCAGTTAACAGAGTTAGAAAAATAAATTTCAAAAAAGGCAATATATGAGGTGAGACACAAAAATAACTGGACTGGGCTAGGGGCTTTCATGGAAAACTGTCTGGAAGTCAGCCGGACATGAATCATAGAACTATATCCCCTCCTACATGCTCTCTCAAACCGCCGACCGACTAGGTGTATCCTGTGAATAGTCCAGTCAGTATTTGCACAACAATCGCTACACGAGTTGCCGCGATAATTTCACGTGAATAAATCGAACAGCGAATCAAGATCAAATTTCTTGCAAATTTTCTCTTTTTCCGTAAAGCAGTTTTTGACTGACAAAACATTCCTGTCCTCGATCAGCCTCCTTATTCGTCCGATTTAGCTCCCTGTGATTTTTACTTGTTCCTGAAAATCAAAGTGACCTGAATGGAACACATTGTTCTTCAATGGATAAAGTGAAGACAGAAACGGCAAGCCTGTTGAAGAGCCTCAAGCAAGATGACTTCCAGCACTGTTCCAATCAATGGAAGATACACATGGAGCGGTGTAGAGATCGGGAGGGGGAGTACATAGAAGGTGACAATGTTTAGAATGCTGTAATTCATCAATAAATATATTTTTTTATGAATCCAGTTATTTTTGTGTCTCACCTCGTATCTAGAAGAAGGGAAAAAACAATAATAAAAATACCAAATAAGGGCCTAAAAATAAGAAAATTGTTCTTATCGGCCTATTCTGTTGTTTGTGGTTTTACAGCAACAGCATCATAGTACCGACTTTCTTGTACTTGTTCGGACCACATGAATGTTTATAGCTGTAATGCTAATGACTAATAATTTTGCACGGTAAGCCGTGAATAGGTGAAAATAACAATAAATTGATGTACACATTGGGAAACCAAAGACCAAACCTGACTAGGTTAGAGTCACTAAACCAGGCCAATGTGGTAATGACCACCGCCACATTTTCCCAGGAACACACTTTAATTGTAAGAGTGGTCAGTTTGACGAGTGACGTCGAGAGGATGTGGCAGAAACTGGCGTCTCTATCCAAAGAGGAAAAGGTCTCCATTGAGGGAATGGGATATAGTGGGTGTTATTAAACCAGACCAAATGGACAACCCATGTATGAAGTAAAAAAACATGAAGTTTACATTGATACTTAGATTTCAACAAATCTTTGATGGGTAGCATAGCTAGTCAACAACAGAAGAGTAGCTTTATAACCCATCTTAAATTCACTTCTGGCCATAATCTCAGAAATACTTCATTGAATTGAAGTGAGCTTAGATCTGCAAAAGGAACACCATAAACTCCAGAGAATTGCATTGGCCTAACAGGTTCAAGTCTTCTTTTTGGTTAGGGGTCATTTGACCCTCTCAAATGATACATCCACTGTCCTATCGGTGCCCTAGATTGCATTTCCACTCTGCCTTTTTATTCTGTTGATGGTTTCCCTGCTTGTAGACCCTCTGGTGCACTCAACACACCCACAGGCCATAGCTCTTTCTATTTCTGGCAATTGAAGATGTCCTTACTAGGGTATGCAGTTCAAGAAATTGTATTTTTGTAAAGAGCTTTTCACTTTGTCTAAGCTAAGACTGCTGCAAGAAGTAAGATATAAATTACAGATTTTATAAAATACATCTGTATACACATAAAATACAAATTGTATTAAACATACGAAGCACCAACAGTTACTGGAATCAGTCAAGTCAAATCAAACTTTATTTATAAAACAAATCAAAAACAGACTAAACTTAACCCACTGTGGTGGGCTGGCACCCTGCCTGGGATTTGTTCCTGCCTTGCGCCCTGTGTTGGCTGGGATTGGCTCCAGCAGACCCCCGTGACCCTGTGTTAGGATATAGCGGATTGGACAATGACTGACTGACTGACTAAACTTAACCAATGTGCCATACAAGATAAGCTAAAAGAAACAATCTTCTTATATAATACACTACCGTGGCTGTTTGTTTGTCTGTCTGGGATTTTAAATCACTTGTAGCTTGAAAACCATTTGACCGATTGACCTGAAATTTGGTACACATATACTATGTGACCTCTATTATCTGCTTTCGGGTGACCTCCAAGGTTATTCCTCTTTTTATTTTATTTTATTGTGGAATCAACTCTCGGCAGCAGCCAGCAGGGCGACCATGCAGTGCATGTGTACGGGCGCCGTTCTCATCCCTACCACCTTCGCCATCACTTCCCCTACCTCTTCATATCTTAAATCATTCTTGAGGCAGATTGAAGACTTAAGTGCCAGCTTAAGTGAAAAATGAAGGAAAACATACTAAGTAACTGCAACTCAAACACTGATTTAATGAGTTTTAAGGCGTTAAAATGCCAACGAAAGAAGAGAAGAAGCGGGCTGCTAGGGTGGAGAGAAAAAGAGCTGCTCAGGAAGCAGCAAGCACATCAACCTCTGAGCAAACAAATGCTAAACACACAGGGAAAGAGGATGAAAACTAGGAATGCTCAAGTCAAGGGTATTCACTGCACATTATCATGCAGTGTGCCATTACTGGTTAAAATATATACTGTATATTGTAAGTGCCATGAAGGACAGAAAAATGACATTTTTGCCTGGCTGGAGATATATAAAAGATGTAACAGCAGAAGCCGGAGACCTGGAGCAGTTCCATCCCCCATACGACAGGTGTCAGTGGTCCTCCCGATGTGTCCCAGTTTGGACACCTGCAGGGGTACATGGGAGTTAGAGTCAGAAAGTGCAACCTTGTCGGGGTACCTGGGTGTTGTTCAAGGGAACTGTCATTGGAGGACCTCCATGGTTTCCACATGATCTGGAAGTGCTAAACAAGAGGGCACCCTATGGCACCAGAAATATTACTGTGTCCAGCTTAAAAGGAGCCTGCCGCCTCACTTGGTTGAGTCAGAGTCGGGAGGCAGCAAGCGACACTCAACAGGAAGAGTGGAAGGAGAGAAGATGTACTTGTTTATATTTGTGGTTTGGTTGATTTTATATGTTAGGTGATTTATATTTGTAATGAAGTCTTTTATTTGAACCCAGGACTGTGTTGGGTGATATTGTGTCTGAGGTTTGGTGCTCTTCTACATTTGCCCTAGTGTGTGCTTGGTGTGTGGGTGTGTTTGTGTGTGTCCTGCGGTGGGTTGGCACCCTACCCGGGATTGGTTCCTGCCTTGTGCCCTGTGTTGGCTGGGATTGGCTCCAGCAGACCCCCGTGACCCTGTGTTTGGATTCAGCGGGTTGGAAAATGGATGGATGGATGGATGGATGGATGGATGGATGGTTTGGTGCTCAGTGGCACCCCCTTGTGGTCACAATACACATAACAAAACCACAATCATGACAAACTGTACATAAACTCAAAATACACCCCCACACACACACACACATACACAACAAACTCATAATCAAGAAGGTACATGAGCAAACATATACAAGCATAATATTTAACCTCTCATAGGATCAAGTGCCAGCGAAAAGAAAAGTCTTTAATGATGACCTAAAAGTAACTTACTGTATGTCAGGGAAGACCTAATATAAAAGATAAGTGCTTCTAAAGAGAGGGAATGGACAACACAAAAGCCCGTTTCCCACCTTTGCTTCAACCTTGATCTTGGCATCACTAATGGCATATGGCTATTAGACCACAGTGCTTTCATTGATGTGCAAATGTGAAGGAGTTCCGAAAGTTAAGAGGAGGTCATTCCACTCAAATATTTAAGGCCATGCAACAAGATTTTAAAAACAATTCTGTAGCAGATCGGAAGCCATATTGGAAAGATGTCATCATGCTTGTAAGAGCCCTTCGATAGGTGAAGAGCAGCATTCTGGACTAGTTGCAGCTGTCGTAACGATGCCTGATCAATGCCAACATACAGAGAGTTGCAATAGTCCAAGCACAATGTTATGAAAGCATGACTGGACTTTTCAAAATCACTAAAGGAAAGAAAGGCCTTTACCATAGCAAAAAGTCTTTTAAGCGCAGAGTTTACCAGTTTGTCAAATTTGAATAAGCTGCCAAAAATCACACCTAAATTCCTTAACTGAAGATTTATGTAGAGTGATCCATGAACGATATCAAGGACACTCGAAATTTACAGGCAACCGAACATCACAATTTCGGTTTTGTTAGCATTAAGTTTAAGAAATAGTCAATAGCAGTCAATAGCATACAGTAGGAGTATGATGTAGAAATCAAATATTGAATACCTGCACTCCGCTGAGTGGCATCATGCTGAGTTGATCAAGTGTGTATTACTGGCATTAATGGTAAGCCCTCAAAAACAAATATTTATATATAACATAACATTCTCAAACCCTATTCTAGCAGCAATAGGAATCAATCCCAGACAGGGTGCCAGTTGATTGCAGAGTCTTCTCACACACACACACACACACACGCACACACCCACACTCACACACACACACACACACACGCACACACATCCACACATGCACACTCGCACAGAGCTAAACTTCATGTGTTTTTGATGAAGGAGCAACCAGAGTCCTAGGTGAAAATCCACATTAGCAATAACAGGGGGTGGAATGTCAACGCCAACCCTGTATCCTTGAGACAACAGCACAATGCAAACACCCATCAATATAAAATAATTAAACAAGAACTATTCAAACAAAACAAAAAAAATGGCCCAACCAGACACGTTAATGTTGCCTAATTGGCATGTCTTGCATTCCTGCTAAAATTCCATTATGGATGAGTCTTGTATCATTTGCTCATTTTATATCGGGAATGTACTAGCAGCATTAACAAATGCAAATTGTTATCTTCTCTGGTATGATTAATACTAATTAGATGGAAGAAAGAATTCACTTTTTCTTTGTTATGCATTGAAATGAATAAGACCATCCTATCTAATCTTCTAGTTCATGACTTCAGTTGTACTCGTCCAGAATCAGTTTGCCGAGTCCTTTAACAAACGTAGATCTGATTAAGCTTTCCGCTGCCATGATGTACAACCTAAAAATATGTGTCAGATGACAGATGAAAACCTCCATTACTCAGCTGGGATTTTACTACAAGTGAATTCTATCAAAGGGGGGCGGTCATTAATGTTGCTTGCTCACAACTGCTGGGTTCATTCATTGCCATTGTGGAGCTCACACATTTAGTTTTTTTTAATTAATTCTGCTTTCCTCCCATATGCCAAAGAGAAAAAAATGAATTTACATTGATATTATTAACAAATTATCGTTAGGCCATCAGTAATGTTTAACATTTGCAGTGAAAGAATGCTAAGGAAGGTAACAAAATGATTAAAGCTGCGTCTTTACAGTTAACGGAGACCTGGGCCTTAAATAATCTTGCTCCATCCTATATCTTGGAATGACTCTCACCTTACACTCCAAATCGTAACCTTAGATCTTCAAATGAGTGTCTGCTTATAATTTCAAGAGCTAAACTTAAAAAAAGTGGTGAAGCAGCCTTCTGCTGTTATGCACCTAAAATCTGGAATAGCTTACTGATAGAAAGTTGCCAGACTAATATGGTGGAGCACTTTAAAAAAACTGCTTAAACCCCATTATTTTAACATGGCTTTCTCATATCTTCATTTTAGTGTAACCCTGTTATTCTGTATTGCATTTAATTATCTTTTTTTTTCATGGCTCCAAAATCCATACTAACCCGTACTTTCTCTGTTGTTCTTTTTCCAGTTTTCTGTGGTGGCGATCTGCACCACCACCACCACCTTATCAAAGCACCATGCAAACCCTACATTGATGGATTGAAGGCCAGAGGTCCACATGACCATCATCATCTAATTCTTCCACATGAAGTTGAAAACTGTGAGGACTGACTGAGATCATTTATGTTAGGTAGAATGTCCAGGTGGGGTTGGCTGGGCGGTCTTGTAGCCTGCAGAACCCCTGCAGATTTTGTTTTTATCTCCAGCCCTCTGGAGTTTTTTTTTGTTTTTTCTGTCCTCCCTGGCCATCAGACCTTACTTTATTCTTTGTTAATAAATATTGCCTACTTTTTATATTTTTTCATCTTGTAGAGCATTTTGAGCTAGGGAATCCATTCCTGGACATTTGAAATTGCTGTAATTCCCGGGAAAATGGGAACGGCCAAGCTCACATATATAGCGTGTAAAAGTGTAAAAATCGATCAAGAAACAACAGAGTTATAGTTGAAAATAATTAAGGTGGTGCCGTTGCTGCTGCTTGCACTTCATCAGACAACAGCTTTGAACAGCAACTTGAAATTGCAATGCGTCAGTCTGTTGCATCCGCAATATCTGTGCCAAGAAACTTGCCATCACAGAATGATGACAAGAAACTGGATGCATCAGTAAAAGCTGAAATGGCGGTGTTTCAGAGCAATGGCAAGCGCGGGCGTTGTTTAGAACAACTGTATCAGTATCTGATGATTGTGCCACCTAATTCAGTGGAGGCAGAGCGTGCTTTCTCGGCGGCTGGCGTACTTCTGCATGAAGGTGCGCTCTTGCATGGACGACCGCACGCTGGACACGTTAATAATAATAATAATTAATTACATTTATATAGCACTTTTCTCAGTACTGAAAGTGCTATCCACACAGGGAGGAACCGGGAAGCGATCCCACAATCTTCCACAGTCTCCTTACTGCAAAGCAGCAGCACTACCACTGCGCCACCTGTGAGGACGTTGTGCTTTCTACGCTCTTATTATCACAACTAAAGATACATGTACTTCTATGAGAGCATGAACTGCTTGTAGATAAGGTTAGTCTTTTATTTGTGTCAATATATTGCAGTAGTTTTATTAAAAAAAGTGTCGGTCGTTCTAAAACCGTTCACATGTAAGATGCCTGTGCACTGTGCCATCCCCGGGAGTCCAAGATTCCCGGGAATGAAATGCGGGATTCCCGAATTCCTGTGAATGGATTCCCTACTTTGAGCTACATCATTTGTATGAAAACATGATATACATGTACAATTAAATGTTGTTGTTGTTGTTTATTAATTATTTCAAAATTTCTCCTAAATGTCAGACTAGGAGAGGAATTTGTCTTGCCTCAGAGTAGGGCATGAGAAGTATTTATAAAGCATCCTACTCTTATTCCTAGCTAGGAGTATGAGTTCATGTTTGAGAATGAATGACATCACAACTTTGTGGTACTCATCATGACGTTTTGTACCTTCCCTTGAAATCACGATGACACTTTACAGTGTTCCGATACTGATGCTAAGGCTTCACCACAAAGACAATAGTAATAATGTTAGTAATTATGTTAAAAGAAAGAGAAAAAGAAAACATTATAAGTTGGGATATTACTCTAAACTGGATGTAATTGTTGCCCCTTCACAACATCATAATACTGAAACGAGCTCTAAGATAGAAAGTAAGTATAGCTCTATAACAGTCGCATGTGTTTAACAATGAATAATCCACAGCTCTACATTCAGAAGAATCACCTTGTCGTTGTTATGACCACGTGTGATGTGGAGTCCGTGGCGCAGTGCCGGTTTTACATAAATAATTGCGCCCTCTATAGGTGCAGGCTCTAAGTGGGTGTGTAAATGCATTTTCGCTCTACGGTTTAGTGGAGGTACTGTCTGACCGCATCACATTCATATGCAGAGGCGGACAGATCAATCAGGAGCTTCCAAGCTTCCGTGGAGGTAGTGGCTCCTCACACCAACACCCAATTAGATAACAGTTTTAAAAAGAGCCAGCACAGGTCGGGAGGGAAGAAAGGAATGTGTCAGAAGAGAATTGGGTTTGGAGGTTAAGAGCTTGAAGAGAAGTCATCAGGCAGGACGATCTGGCCACCTATGGAAGAAAGGCAGCGTGATCAGACCTGGATCAAAGGAGTATAGGTTTTGGCATTCTTGGGGCTGGTTCACCCCATTGATCATTTGTGTGGAGTAGGGCGAGCATGGTAGATGACCTCCCCAGGGATCTGAGGTACGACTGTGGGTGCGTGAAAGATGATGGGAGAAGTAGCGACCTCGGGTCGTCTGGCTGGAGCTGTTTGGAGGCAGCCAAGATAGGGGTCGGGTAATGAAGACCGTGGCTGCCGAGTCTCTGCTGGCTCTGTGATTTATGGGTCAGCAAGGGAGATGAAGAAGGAGGTGGGCAGGGATCATCCTGTACTAAAAAGAACATTAAAGATACAAAGACTGTGTTTTTAACCTCTCGTTTTAACGGATTTATTGATTGTAACTTTTAATTTAGCACTGACACCTTTATTTTATTGGATTATATATTATGGTTATGGAAGCACTGCACTCTGCACAGTGTTTTGGACTTGGTTTTAATTAAAAGCACGTTTGCACTTTTTCACCATCCCCTTACTTAGTGTGTCCTCATTTTCCCGGCTCTTCTTGGTTACGGTACTGACAGTGTTGGGTTCAAGAGGCTCCCAGAAAGGAAGGGGAGCTGCAGCTGACCTGCACCATCACACCACGGCCTTATAAAGTAACAATTATACTGAAACTAGCCATGGCCATAAGTTGCGTTCACTCTTCCAGCGTACTGTGGTGTGCTGTGATTCCCGCCTTATCTTCTATGAGGCTCTATTTATCCAGCGTATCAGGAGTCTATGCTTGCCTTCTTGAATATTCCCGGACTTGTAAAGTGTAACAAAGTTTTGTGGAATGCAAAGCTCAGTGTACCTGTATGACTTTTTGCTGTCAGTCACCCGTCCGGCGCTGCTTATCTTCAAGGTAATATGCTGGCTACTACAATAGAGTTTGCATCCATGGCCACTTGTGTTTTGATACGGTAAGATTGCTTGCGATTCACATATCCGTGTCCATCCACATATTGGACGTTGATCTTAATGTGTGTGTCGATTTACATGAATGCAGCCTGCTTTAAGATTATCTCACGTGAAAATGCGGAAAAGCATTAGTTATGCATATTACCTCATACATTGTAAGTGCATTAGAGGTCTGGTGCCAAATTCGACAAAGAGTTAGTTGTGATATACCCAAATCATCATTATTGCAAAGCTGCATTTTACATGTAGTGTGACCAACACTTTTGATTTTTGGCAAACAGTGCATGGCTTTGTCGTATAGATGATGCAATCACATAACGTACATGGTTTGTTATGAATATTATTCCATCTCTGTCAAATTGGTATAATTTTACAAGTTCATTGTTGCCCAGTGTTTCCAAAACATTCCACCTTTCCTGGGATGTGTGTGCCAATGTCGGCCTAAACACCATCTTCTGGCAACTCATCAGCAACCCTAAATCCTGGTGAAGTTAGAAGTAGTTTTCTAAATTAGAAAAAATGATAAAATGTTTCTACTTCTCAGAGTAGGACCAAATTTGCATCTGTCATGATTTGGTATGATTTTAGGCCCTTCAAGGCCTCCAGTGTTAATTTCCATAGTTAAGTCCTCTTCCAGCGCTGTTATGCTATATACTAAACACACAAACCCCTAAACGTAAGTTACCCTAATCTCACTCCCACCAAGAAATTACGGTCGAAAACTACAGTGATGTATGACTTTACAGATAGATGTTATTGTTGGACTCTGCTGTCTATTGTCATATGTGTGTGCTTTGGGGACAGCTTCAGGGCTCTAGTAATGGTAATAACAAACCGCTCCAGGGTTTGATGCTGTGTATTAATGTCTCTTCTTTTCCTCCCTCTATAGACAGGACAGAATGACAGCTTTACCACCACTGACATCACTTCCGGTGACTATCCACCTGGACCTGCCTCTTCCTGATGGAAGTCCTCAAAGCCGTAAGATCTGCCATCTTTGATCAGTTCTGTCTTGAACTCATGTCTGAAAAGACTTGTCTTTCCTTTGTACAATGAAGGCAATTTCATGAAATTGTAAAATTGTAATAAAAATTAAATTAATGGTAGACTCAGACACTTTTTTAAAGGATGTGGACACCGTGTTTAAAAACGGTGCTGTTCTTCGCATGAGACGTAAAGCCGAGGTTCTGACTCTCTGTGGTCACAACAGATCCCTGGGCATCCTTTGTAATGAGTTGGACGTATCCCGATGTTCTGGCCAGTTGGCCTAGTCATGCTGGCCCCTTACTCTCTAACTGGCTAACTCTTTCTCACTCCTTCACCACCTAGTAGCTAATGTGTGATGAGCATACTGGCAGAAAAATGGCTGCCACTGCATCATCCAGGTGGATGCTACATTAGTGGTGGCTGAAGCACTTTGAGTAGTGAGAAAAGTGCTATATACATGTAAAGAATTATTATTATTGTTATTATTAAATGTGCAGCACAGAATCAGTGTTCTAAACTTATTGCTGACACTTAATATTTTTATATTACTTATTTTACATCATCACATACAGTAAATTTGGCAGACCTAGGACAGATGTAATTTGGACTTATAATATATATCTTCTCTATATATATAACATCCTAAGCCTAAAAGTGCAACAATTTTGTGCAACGATTTTATATGATGTTTTTATGTCACATTTTTTGTCACACTTTAAATCGGGCTTATTTTAAAACCTACATATATATGTTTGGTATCATTATTTTCAGAATTTATCAAACTTTAATGTGATGTTGTTAGATTTTCAGATTCTTATTCCGTTTTTTAAATTCTAAACTAAAATATCAAGAACTCACGTCCTGCAAGACGAGACTTTGTGCCAAAAGATTTAACCACGCCCGGGGCCGGAAATAAAAGACAAAGAGTAGGACAGCAGCTGTACAGGCTTTTAAATGTTCGAATGCACAGCAGCAGCAGCAGCAAGCAAGCAGCTGATCGAGCAAAGATGAGGTAAAAAAAAATGTATTTGTTTCCCATTGTATCACCATTTACAAGGGGGTTTCGGAGGAGCGATCGCATCTCCTTGGGGTGTGTTCAGCCCCCCTCTTCACAACGTAAATGGAAGAGACGCAAAGTGGCTGGCGCATAACGAGTATATATACAGTATGTGCGTGTGCGTGTGTGTGTTGTCAAACACATGACCATAGGGTATCTAGAGTAGCATGTAAAGTTTTGTTTCACGTTCAGTTGCAAAACTCAATTAAATTAAACATTTGGGTCAAACAGAGGCAGTGGAGGTTTACAGTGCCTTCAGAAAGTATTCAGACCCCATCACTTTTTACATATTTTGTTATTTTGCAGCCTTCTGCTAAAATCATTTAAATGACTTTTTCCCTCACCAAGGACAACTCAATCCCCCAGAATGACAATGTGAAAAGAGAATTTTACAAATGTTTTGCAAATGTATTAAAAATAAAAACTTAAATATCCCATTGATATGAGTGTTCAGACCCTTTACTCAGTACTTCATTGAAGCCCCTTTGGCAGTGATTCCAGCCAAGAGTCTTCTTGGGTATAACACAATAAGCTTCACACACCCGGATTTGGGGATTTTCTGCCATTCTTCTCTGCAGGCACTCTCCAGCTCTGTCAGGTTCTATGGAGACCATCAGTGGACAGCTATTTTCAGGTCTCTCCAAAGATGTCTGATTGGCTTCAAGTTTGAGCTCAAGGTTGCAACTTAACGCAATGTGAATGTGAATGGGTCCAGATTCTTTCTGATGGCACTGTATACATTTGTTTTGTTCTTAAGGCCTGTTTTCTGCTTTATTCATTTTAAGCTAAACTTTTTAATTTTTTTCACATTTTTTCTAAAGTTATTTATCCTTTTGTCTGTTCTTCCAAAGATGTACTGTGTCGTTGGGAGTATTGTAATATGAACCTATTGTATGTGGATTTAGTGTATCGACCCATGCCTAGTTAGGATATATATATATATGGAGGAGGAGTGGGATGCAAAAATGTGCTTTTCCCTCAGGCAGCATAATTTAATATTGTACAATATTGAAATATTCTATAAAAAACATGTTTTCTGTACTTTACTAATGCATACAGTTCCATTCTATTATCACTTTTAGTTTTAAATATGCCTCACTGTTATAAACTATTTTATAAACAAAAATAAAATATTCCATAAAGTTGAGAAAATGCTTGATGCTGATGGAGAGGTGAAGAAATGTTTATGTTTGTATGTGTCCTGAAAACTGATGCTTTGTAGCCTTTTTCTTTAAGAGAATCCATATCATGTACCACTTTCAGGGTCACGTCCCTCATTTCTAGGGTGGGGTCTCCAGGGTTGTGACCTCGACTTAATCAACAACTGGCATAAAAGGTCAGCTTTTCACTAGGAACCTTATCCAATCTTGCTGATAAAATCCTTAATTTCATTTTGACCTATTGTGTGTTTTCTCTTCTTGTATTGCCTGTTAATTGGCCTTGATTTTTTGCCTCTCGTCTGGTTACAGTCGCTAAGGTTTATTTTTATTTTCTTTTGTTTTGCCTTTCGCCCGCTTCTCTCAGTTTACTCCCAAAATCAGTTCTCCTATTTTCCTGCTGAGTCAGGAGAGTATGTTTGCAATTTTTTCCTTATTTTTTAAATGTTTTGTAAGGAGTAAAGTGACAGACCTCTTCTTGGTCTCCTACTGTATGTACTTCTGTTTTTGACAATACAACACAACATAGAGAGTGTCAGTTTTGCCGTTGGCTACGGGTGTAGGAAGTGAGTAGGAGGAGTGCTGGGTGTTTTACTTTGAAAGGAGCATGTGAGGGTATTAAAACCTCCTTAGGTAGTGTCAGGCGGGCTTCGAGTAAAGCATTGTTATCACTCTTTAATTTAATATTGTTCTTTATCAGTATGCTGCTGCTGGAGTATGTGAATTTCCCCTTGGGATTAATAAAGTATCTATCTATCTATCTATCCAAAGGGCTGCTAACAGGACTATGAAAAGGGCAATACCATCTCCAAGTACAAGAGGGCGCTGTCAATAACACATTTTATGCTTTTACCTTCAGGACTGAACCTTCCAAAGACTGCTGACATCATTTCCTCTGACTTCGAACTGGAAGTCCTTACACTTCAGACAAGATATAAAGAACATGAGTGCAGAAAGTTGATGCTCATTTGTAGAAACAGCTCCTGAGTGATCACATCGGTGCACAAGAAGCAATTACTTACTGATTTGAAAAGACCTGCATGTTTTTTCCGCATTCTTATATTTCCTTGCCACTATTTTTCTATCCATTATATGAGGCATACCCTCATTGTATCCCAACTCTCTTTCTGTGGCCGCAGTGGCTGCAGGTTTTCATTCCAACCCAATTTCTTAATTAGAAACCAATGATTGCCGATCTCAAACCTTATTTAATTTTATGTCTCTGCTATGTTAGGTTCTTATATCACAGATTTTTTCCTTTCCAAGTATAGCCTCCAAATGATTTGAAGCCTAAAATGTATAATTTTCAGTGTGTCATAATTTTCGATTAAGTGTTTTATTAAACCAAATAGTGCCTGATGAACCCACACAGGTTTACATGGAAACAAGTCAGACAGAGAACTGCTGGTTCCTTTGTCATTTGCATCTTATTACATACAAACAATTACCTTTAAAACAATGAATGCTGCTGTTTAAGACTGAAATAAGCAATTAAGGGTGGGGAACCTTAACAAGCGAGACCACTAAAATGAAGCATCAAACTTTCACTTCAACAATAAGTGCTTCATCAACAGTAATGGACTTCTCATTAAGAAAACTGGGTTGGAACAAAAACCCGCAGCCGCTGCGGCCCTCCAGGACCAACACTGCCCCCCCCCGTTTAATTACAGACAGCTGTCACTGTCCTGCCCCACTGACAGACTGAGAAGATCGTTCCTCCCCCAAACTATACGACTCTTCAATTCCACCCGGGGGGGTAAACGTTAACATTATACAAAGTTATTGTCTGTTTTTACCTGTATTGTTATCAATCTTTAATTTAATATTGTTTTTTGTATCAGTATGCTGCTGCTGGAGTATGTGAATTTCCCCTTGGGATTAATAAAGTATCTATCTATCTACTATATAACCAGTAAGACAGCAGGTTATTTGTGCTATTTTTGTCCTTTACATTACTTCTTGAGTTTCTCTTATGACTTGGTGTCTCCAAGAATACCAGGTGTGAGACCTCTATAATGCTCCACAAAGACATCACTGGCCAGGCCAGGGCTTTCACTGCCTGCCTGGCATATGCCTCACCCTGTTCAGCCAATCCTTACTCAAGTGGCCTGACTCAGGCTTTGCAGGCCTAAAAGGGATGTTAGCTCCAAAACATCTATGACTGTCTCTAAATATCTCAAAAGACTTACAAGAGGAGGGTAACCATAAACCGTGGTTTGTGCAAAGGTGAGCAAGTGAAAGAATCTTTATAAAAATATTTAAAACACCCAACAATACAACAAAAGCTCCACAGAGCAAAAAGTGGCATTACAGGAGATGCTGAAAACACAATCCAGAGCAAACAAGTCCCAAAAACCACAGTCCAGTAATCAGTATCCTTAGACAGAGCAAAGATAATCAGAAATCCAGAAAATCCAATAATAAACAATAATATACAGCAACTCCAATTCACATTCATAAATGATACCCATTGAACTGCCTGTCTCCACAGCCTTTGTTAGATGAGATTAGATAAATGTTCTAATCTTAATCTTTCTAATTTAATAGGGCGGAGGGTGGATCCTAAATAGAGACTGATAGGTGGCCTCATCACTTTGGGAACCAACCATAAAACAGAGGGAACATAACAGAACACATACTTCACATAGAAACATAATACAAAAATGACATTATAAACATAAAATTAATGACTAATATAAACATATGAAAAGCACTTTAAAAGGCATAAAAAATCACAAATAAGGAGCATGCACTGGTTGACAGCTGACGGTTTCACTCTCATCTATATACTTTGACAATGACGCTATACCAGCGCTTAACCCAACATAAACAGACACAGGAGGCACACTAATAAAAACACAAGCTTTTTATTTTCTTCCCTCATGGAGAACGTCTTCCGCATTCCCACGAGTACACAACACAGTCCAAGCACAAACACAATCACAATCGCAATTCCTTAATTTTCTCTTTCTCCTTCTCCTTCTCCTTCTCCTTCTCCTTCTCCTCTGGACAAGCTTCATCTCCCTCATCCTGACTCTGGCCCCTTTTATAAGGCACCCGAAAATGCTCCAGGTGCTCGTTGACCTACTTCCGGCAGCACTTCCGGGTGTGGCAGACATGCTGCTCTTCAAGGCTCAGCAGCAGCAGCACCCCCTGGCAGCGCCCACAGATCCCAACAGGGCTGTATCCAACTCCATCTCCTACGAAACCCTACAGGAGTCCGAGGCACCACTGCAACCCATGTGGGCTGCCATCTAGAGTCCCGGGGGAGGAACTGTTCTGGCCACGCTTGCTCCCCCGGTCCTGGACCCTGGCCGTCTGTGACAATATTTTATTTTGGAATAAACATGCCCTTTTTATACTATTTATGATGTCTTCTGTGTTATTTTGGATTATCATCTAATGAATTAGAAACACTGGAATTCCTGATAATTCAATAGTTTAGGACAATTTTCACTGATGATCTGTCATCAAACTTCAGGGTGAAAAAAAAAAGAAGTGGCGTACTCAACATACAATGGAGTTTAACTTTAAAAGACTGGGTTATGTTTTGGGATTTTAAATGTAAATGGGATGCATTTGTAAACAACGGCATCTGGAAGTAGAAGCAATTTGAAATTTATTTACATTCGTATCCTTCGGATTTGAGAATAATTACCAAACAGATAAGAATTTGGAAGGCAGCAGTGTGAAAATGTTATCTTATGCCATGTTAATTTATTTTTTAATTTTCACCTAAGGGAAACGTTAAAAACAAAAAGAAAAAGAATTATTTTACCTATAAAGTGGCAGTGCAGTGGTTAGCACTGTTGGTTCATGGATTCCACATCCTTGCTTCCCTCACCCAGTCAATGTCTGCATAAATTTTGTGTGTTCTCGGTGTGTCTAAATGGCACATCACTAAAGATGTACAGGTCAGGTTAATTGGTGTAACAAAGCGCTATTATGCGCCCAACCAGGCACAGATTCACACTGGAGGCACACGTATAAATAAATAAACATTTTCTTTTCTTCAGCTAGAGGGCACATCTTCTCCGTGTCCCCCAGCCACAACACAGTCCCAAACGCACCAAGTACACCACACACTTCTTCTCCTGCACCACCGCACCTCCCAGGCAACCTCGTCCTCCTCTACCCAACTCTGGCCACTGAGTGGTGATTGCTGGCTCCTTTTATTGGGCACCCGGATTGATTGCCGACATCCGGCTGCACTTCCGGGTGTGGCGAAAATGCTGTCAGAATGGGCTCTGGAGTCCCAGCTGCAGCACCCCCTGGCGGCGCCTGTGGGACTCAACAGGACTGCACCCAACTCCAATTCCCATAGAGCCCTGCGGGAAACCAAGGCACCGATCCAACCCAGGAGGGGCGGCCATCCAGCGTCCAGTGAGAGGTATTGCATCATCCAGGGCTGCTCCCCCTGAATATACAGTGAAGGGGTGTCGTGGCCGGGCATGGACCCCGGCCATCCGCCACATTGGCCCTTGTGCAAATATCCCCTGTAGTGGACTGTACCTTAGTCCAGGACTATTTCCTATCTTAATAATAATAATAATAATAATAATACATTACATTTAAATAGTGCTTTTCAAGGTACTCAAAGCACTTTACACAGTGAGTGGGAAGCCACTTTAACTACTGCTAATGTGTATCATTTACCTGGATGATGAGATGGCAGCCATTTTGTGCCAGTACACTCAATACATATTAGCTGTTAGGTGGTGAAGGGGGGAGTGTCATGAATGCAGCATCCCTAACTGTGAATAGGATTAAGCAGGTTTAAATATGTATTTTTATGTTTGTGAATTTTATATCAAAGCAAATTCTGTTTAATTTTTGTTACTATTTTATATCGGTTAATTTCAAAATGCAGTTCAATTTAACAGTAATTTAAAATAAATAGAATTGTAATCAGTGGGTCGCATGGTGGTGCTGTAGGTAGCCCCTGAAGAAATGGACATTAATCCAGGCTCACTCATTCTCTTTATAGAGTCCCTGCATAAAAATGGATTTTCCAAAAGCTACTCCAATGTTTTCCCAAATTTCAAAGACAAACTGACTGGATTAACTGGCAACTCCAAATTGGTCCTGTACAAGGGTGTACATGCGTACCAGTGCCCTCTGTGATGTCTTTAGATCAGATGCCAATCCATTTGAAACCAGTTACTGAGACACTGCTCTTTATGAGTGCAAGATCTCTCAATCTCTTCATCTTCTCCAAGAACTTTTTTTTGTATTTTTTAAGAGAATTCTTTTCACCTGGAGAAAGCTTCTGATTTATGGTATCAAAGGAAAGAAATATGAAGTCTCAAGTTTAACCAGAAATAATGAAAAAAATGATGGATTTAATTTAGCAAATAAATATTTGTGAATGAATCATCTGTGTTGCATTCATGGTGTTATAGGACTCTCAATACTCTATGTGCTCTTGCCTTTGTTTCAAAATTTCCTTATTTTTTCCCTTTTTTATATATGTTTGATTTTACCAATGGTAAAATATTTTTCATTGTGGTTGTGAAATCACGCACAGTCTTTGCAGACACTGTCGGTCTGTTTGTTTTTGCTATGGCCAGATTGTTGATGGTTGATACATGCCTTTGCTACCACATCATCATGCTTCATTCTGACATCTAATTTAAAGACTGTTTTAGGTGTCTGTGTTTTGGATCGAAGAACCTTTTCAAACCATTTGTTTTGGTTATTGGCAGAAGAAGCAAAAAGGTGCCGCCGTGGCAATTCTGTTGTTATTCCTGTTTCTTTCACCGTGATTCCTTATTCTGGCCTTGGCCATTCTATGCTTCCCCATTAATGACTTTCTGTGTGTTATTGTTTTTCATCTACTGATTCCTATCTCTGAAGGAGATCAGCAAATAAGAACTACCTGAATTATTTTTTTTTTTGATTCCTTTATTTTTCAGCACTTATCGAGGACCGGGTCAGTCTTAACATTGAGGCCCATACATCCCTTTCCTCAGTCACACTTTTAAAATAATATTGTGAGATCCCAAGGTGTTTCCAAGCCATAATCCTCTCAGTGAGCTCTGGATCTTCTCTGGACTCTCCTCCCATCTGGTTGTGCCTGAAAAACCTCTACAGGGAGACATCCTGGAGGCCTTCTCACCCTAAATGAAATCCCAGTCACCCTATGGAGAAAGCTCCTTTTGGATCGCATGTACGTGCAAACTTGTCCTTTCAATCATTACCCAAAGCTAATGGCCATGGGTGAGTTTAGGGACGTAGATCGACTGGTTTGCCTTCTGGCTCAGCTCCTTCTTCACCAATATGGTTCAGTATATTGACTGCATAACTGCACTCATCATCCTAATCTGTCTGTTGATCTCTCCATCACTTTTCCTCTTTCTCGTGAACAAGACCCATAGCTACTTAAATTCCTCCACTCGGTGGGGACAGTCCAACTTTTATCTACTGAGGACCAAGGACAAATATTTGGAGTTGGTGCTGCTCCTCATCCCTGCTGCTTCACGCTTGGTTGCGAACCATCCCAATGCATGCTGGACTTCACAGCCCGAAGAAGCCAACAATACCATGTTGTCTTCAAAAAGCAGTGAAGCAATTCAAAGGATAACAAACCATTTTGTGTTTTTTGTCTTCCTAAACCTGAGTAGCAAAATGGTAAGTGCTCCTGTTTCACAAATCATATGTCCTGGCTTCAGTCAGATGGACTGAATACTGCTGATGTTCTCCTTGTTTCTGATTATGTTGTCCTCCAAATGTTTTTTTTTCTTTTAATACCTTATAATCTGAATTAAATGTCAATTTTAAGATAGGTGGCTTCATTTTGATTTTATCTGCCATTTTGTTTAATTACGCTCACCGCTAGTTTGTGCACTTGTCACTAGTTATTTATCACATATTGTTAGGGCTGTGTCCTCAGAAATCGTGACAATTTGACAACAACACAATGGGTTTAAAAGTTCAGCAAAAGACTCACATTCTATCCAAGGTTACGGATTCAAAATACAACCTTTATGTGTCTAAAATTCTTTACTCTTTTGGCTTTCAAGTCATGCTGTAATGTCTAACTTTGATTTTTGTCTTACATTTTGGCTTCAGTGACGGGTCCGTGTACTTTTTGGTATTTGAAATTTTATTTTAGAAGCAAAAACGAAAAAACGAAAATGAAAAGAATTTTCACATTTTGATTTTTGCTTAAAGAATAAAATGAGGGAAAATAAGGTATTTTTTAATTCTATGGTAACAAATAGCAGTCATAAACTTAAAATTACAGATACTTTTCTGGATTCATTTGTAATTCAAATAATGAAAGTGTAATAGCTCAAAACAACAAAACAGATGCATTTTTGTTGTCTGAAACCAGTAGTACTTCTTCTTCTGCGTGATTTTTGATGACACGTGCGAACAGCCCTCCTCCTCACAACACATCGACCGACGGCCTTGAAGGTACACTGCATGGCATCAGCAGAGGATGGATCATTAGATAGATAGATAGATAGATAGATAGATAGATAGATAGATAGATAGATAGATAGATAGATAGATAGATAGATACTTTATTAATCTCAAGGGGAAATTCACATACTCCAGCAGCACCTTACTGATACAAAAAAACAATATTAAATTAAAGATTGATAATAATGCAGGTAAAAACAAACAATAACTTTATATAATGTTAACGTTTACCCCCCCAAGGGGGGATTTGAAAAGTCGGATAGTTTGGGGGAGGAACGATCTCCTCAATCTGTCAGTGGAGCAGGACAGTGACAGCAGTCTGTCGCTGAAGCTGCTCCTCTGTCTGGAGATGATCCTGTTCAGTGGATGCAGTGGATTTTCCATAATTGATAGGAGCCTGCTGAGCGCCCGTCTCTCTGCCACAGATGTCAAACTGTCCAGCTCCATGCCAACAATAGAGCTTGCCTTCCTCACCAGTTTGTCCAGGCGTGAGGCATCTTTCTTCTTAATGCTGCCTCCCCAGCAGACCACCGCGTAGAAGAGGGCGCTCGCCACAACCATCTCACATTACGTTGTTTTTTCGGAACAGTAAAAGAGTGACACTCCGGGACGAGGACATAACTGCAGAAAAATGAGTCGCATCTTTCAGGTAAAAATACAAGCTTTGCGAACTTTGCTTCATTGATGTGGCAGTTCTTTTATGAATGTTATTGTTATTACTTACTGTGAAACTGATAAAATTTGGTGATTTCATTTACTAACACTAAGTCTGGCAATTTTTATAGTGCTAGCATTTTGAATGGTTGCTTATTGACTTTTACCGGCTACTATACAGTAAACATTTCGAGTATTAACAGTGCGCACAAATGTAACGCATGTTAGGAGAGCAACGTAATTTACAGAAAGTTTTCTTAACATGTGTTATACTTGTCAATGAGAATCCATTCACACATTTACACACATTCAAAATGCTAGCACTATAAAAATTGCCAGATTTAGTGTTAGTAAATGAAATCACCAAATGTTAGCTGCTTCACAGTAAGTAACAACATTAACGTTCATAAAAGAACTGCCACATCAATGAAGCCAAGTTTGCAAAGCTTGTATTTTTACCTGAAAGATGCGACACATTTTTCTGCAGTTATGTCCTCGTCCCGGAGTGTCACTCTTTTACTGTTCCGAAAAACAACGTAATGGTCCATCCTCTGCTGATGCCATGCAGTGTAACTCAAGGCCGTCAGTCGATGTGTTGTGAGGAGGAGGACTGTTCGTACGTGGTATCAAAAATCGCACAGAAGAAGAAGTACCTCCGGTTTCAGACAACGAAAATGCGTCAATTTTGGTTTTTTTGAGCTATAACACATTCATTATTTGAATCGCAAATAAATCGAGAAAAGTTGTGTAATTTTAAGTTTATGACTGCTATTTGTTACCACAGAATTAAAAAAATACCTTATTTTCCCTCATTTTATTCTTTGATCAAAAATCAAAATCTGAACATTCCTTTCATTTTCGTTTTTTCATTTTTGCTTCTAAAATGCAATTTCAAATACCAAAAAGTACACGGACCCTCACAACACATCGATCGACGGCCTTGAAGTTTGTCACCACTATCTCCAAATGTGTGTCAGAGAGGTCCGTGTACTTTTTGGTATTTGAAATTTAATTTTAGAAGCAAAAACGAAAAAATGAAAATGAAAGGAATTTTCAGATTTTGATTTTTGATTAAAGAATAAAATGATGGAAAATAAGGTATTTTTTAATTCTGTGGTAACAAATAGCAGTCATAAACTTAAAATTACACATACTTTTCTCGATTTATTTGTGATTCAAATAATGAAAGTGTAATAGCTCAAAAACAACAAAAAAGACGCATTTTCATTGTCTGAAACCAGAGGTACTTCTTCTTCTGCGCGATTTTTGATGACACGTGCGAACAGTTCTCCTCACAACTCATTGACCAACGGCCTTGAAGTTTCACTGCATGGCATCAGCAGGGGATGGACCATTATGTTGTTTTTCAGAATTAAAAGAACATTTCAATGTTCACTCCGGGACGAGGACATGACTGTAGAAAAACAGTCGCATCTTTCAGGTAAAAATACAAGCTTTGCAAACTTTGCTTCATTGATGTAGCAGTTCTTTTATGAACGTTGTTGTTGTTACTTACTATGAAACAGCTAACATTTGGTGATTTCATTTACTAACACTAAGCCTGGCAAATTTTGTAGTGCTAGCATTTTGAATGTGTGTAAATGTGTGAATGGTTGATCATTGACAAGTGTAGCACATGTTAAGAAAACTTTCTGTAAATCACGTTGCTCTCCTAACGTGTTACACTTGTGCGCACTGTTAATATTCGAAACGATTACTCGCTATAGTAGCCGGTAAAAGTCAATGAGCAACCATTCAAAATGCTAGCACTATAAAAATTGCCAGACTTAGTGTTAGTAAATGAAATCGCCAAATGTTAGCTGTTTCACAGTAAGTAATAACAATAACGTTCATAAAAGAACTGCCACATCAATGAAGCAAAGTTTGCAAAGCTTGTATTTTTACCTGAAAGATGCAACTCAGTTTTTCTGCAGTTATGTCCTCGTCCCGGAGTGTCACTCTTTTACTGTTCCGAAAAACAATGTAATGATCCATCCTCTACTGATGCCATGTAGTGTAACTTCAAGGTCGTCGGTCAATGTGTTATGAGGAGGAGGACTGTTCGTACGTGGTATCAAAAATCGCACAGAAGAAGAAGTACCTCCGGTTTCAGACAATGAAAATGCGTCTGTTTTGTTGTTTTTGAGCTATTACACTTTCATTATTTGAATCACAAATAAATCGAGAAAAGTATGTGTAATTTTAAGTTTATCACTGTTATTTGCTACCACAGAATTAAAAAATACCTTATTTTCCATCATTTCATTCTTTGATCAAAAATCAAAATCTGAAAATTCCTTTCATTTTTGTTTTTTCATTTTTGCTTCTAAAATGAAATTTCAAATACCAAAAAGTACATGGACCCTTCTCATTCTCGTTTTTCGCATTTTTCTTTTCTGATGTGTGAAAGAACAAAAGAAAAAAGTAATTGTTTTACGTTTTTCATTTTTCCCTTTTAACTTGAAAATCAAATAAGTGTCTTGTTTTCTTTTTTAAATTATATAAGCTCAGTTGTGTTTAGAACAGGTCCAAGTAAACAGGGACTTGAAAGACCCATTTTCAGTTAGAAATGGGATAAGCATACAGTTTTCTGACCGCTTTGAAATGGTTCAGAAATTAAAAGAGATTAGTAACGATTTAAGATGTAACAAGATTAAGCTTAGAACTAAATTTTTTCTTATTATAATTTTTCCTTTTTTTTGCTATTTTTATTTTCTTTTACATGTGAACTGTTTTACTTTGAAACTTAACTAAACTTTTAAAAACGAAAAAGAAATAAATATATATATATTTTCTGAAACAAAATTTCAAATACCAAAAAGTACACGGACCAGTACGGTGCCCTTACTAATTATAGAATGGGTTTAAAAATTCCCTTCCTATCCAAATTTACGGATTCAAAATACAACATTTTTGTGATTTAAAATTCTTTATACTCTTTTGTCTTTCAAGTCATGCTGTAATGTTTGACTTTGATTTTTGTCTCACGTTTTGGCTTCAGTAACAGTGCGGTGTCCTTACTGATTTCAACTAGTTTTTTCAGTTTTTCAGGTTACGCCTTTTTCTACCCATTACTTATCAAGTATTCTGGCTACTCTGTTAGCACAATACTGGGTCCTACACTTGTCCTCCCTCATTCTAAAGATCTGCTTTAAGATATGTGGCTTAATTTTGATTCCATAAAACTATTTGGGCCATTTTCACAGCCATTTTGTTTGTGAACTCATCGGCAGTTTATGATCCTGTCACTAGAAATTCATCACGCATTATTAGGGCTGTGGTCTCAGAAGTCGTAGCCTTTATGAACAATGCAATGAGTTTAAAAGCTCAGTAAAAGATATCACTTTCTATCCGAGTTCACGGATTCAAAATACAACCATTTTGTTCCTTAAAATTTTTTAGTCTTCTGTCTTTCAAGTCATTTTCTAATTTTTGACTCAGATTTTTGTCTCACGTTTTGGCTTCAGTAACAGTGTGGTGTCCTTATTGATTTCAACTATTTTTTTCAGTGTCTCATTACGCTTTTTTCTCCCCATTACTTATCAAATATTCTTGCTAGTCTGCTAGTAATAATACGGAGTACTATAGTTTGTCCTACCTCATTCTAAAGATCCATTTTAAGAGATGTGGCTTAATTTTGATTCCATAAAACTACTTCGGTAATTTTCACGGCCATTTTGTTTGTAAACTCTCATCACCAGTTTCTGCTCCTGTCTCTAGGAATTCATCACGCATTATTAGGGCTGTGGTCTCAGAAGTTGTGAGCTTTGGCAATGACAGAATGGGTTTAAAAGCTCAGTTAAAGATTCACTTCCTTTCCGAGTTTATGGATTCATAATGCAACCTTTTTGTGCCTTAAATTCATTACTCTTCTGTCTTTCAAGTCATTCTCTAATTTTTGACTTGGGTTTTTATTTTGTGTTTTGGCTTCGATGTCCTTCCAGGTTTCAACTATTTTTTCAGTTTTTAATTATGCCCTTTTCTCCCCATTACTTATCAAATATTCTTTCTAGTCTGTAAGCACAATCCTGGGTAGTATAGTTGTCCTACCTCATTTTAAAGATCCATTTTAAGATATGTGGCTTAATTTTTATTCCGTAAAACTATCTGGGCCATTTTCACTGCCATTTTGTTTGTAAACTCTCATCGCCAATTTCTGTTCCTGTCACTAGGAATTCATCACACATTATTAGGGTTGTGGTCTCAGAAGTCGTGAGCTTTGTCAATGACAGAATGGGTTTAAAAGCTCAGTGAAAGATTCACTTCCTATCCGAGTTTACGGATTCATAATACATCCTTTTTGTGCCTTAAATTCGTTACTCTTCTGTCTTTCAAGTCATTCTCTAATTTTTGACTCGGGTTTTTATTTTGTGTTTTGGCTTCAGTGCCCTTCCTGGTTTCAACTATTTTTTCAGTTTTTGGTTATGCCTTTTTGTCCCGGTTACTTATCGAATATTCTTGTTAGTCTCCTGGCATAATACTGGCTACTACAATTGTCCCCCTACATTCTGAAGAACTGCAGCTTAGCATGTTGGGTGATTCTAAACTGACCCCATATGAGTGTATGAGTGGGCCCTGCAATGGTCTGACACCCTCGACAAGTATGGTTCCTGCCTTGCATCAGATTTCACCAGGATAGACTACAATACCCACAACCCTGAACTGAATTAAGGTGATTTGACAATAATGTGTTAATTTTACTTTCCCCAAACTGAAGAGTTTAATAAATTTTACATAATGACTAGTAAGCATTCACAATTATACAAAAGTAAAAGCGCCATCCGTGGAGCCCGACAAATCATCTTACCATCCCCTTTCTACTTCTGTTTAAGCTTACCTGCAAATTTTCATTAACACAAAAAAGGGATTCTGTTCTAAATACACCAGTATTCATTTAACCCACATTTATTTTACAAATGTAATATAAATGCTAATATTGTTATTAGAGAGATTATTTATAGCTTGACAAATATTTAGAAACAAACACAAAGGCTGAATAAATGCATACAAAAGTGAACAAAAAAATTCCATTTGTTTGCTTGAAATGGATTAGCAACACATTTCCTGATAAAGGATTATGACAGAAATGATTAAAACCAGAAAGAACGGCCACTCAGGGCAGATTATGGGACAGGCTGAATAGAAGAGAGACGCTGATGAGAAGGAGACTAAGAGCTGCAATATAAGAAGAATTAAGGCTCAGGCTTGTTTAGAGTGAAAAAAACGTGCTTGGCTTTGACTTCATGTATCAAGTCTAAACCAAAAAATGGTTTAAAAAGCGCCAAGTGATCTGCTTTAATGACACCAGCAATTCAGCAAACACTTGCACATGTATTTGTTCAGTATGAGACCCGGACTAATGTCAACAGGCTTGTGTGCTTAATGGCCCACTTGAAAGGCCAGGCTGTTAGCTTGTTAGTGCCATATATAGCACTGGTACTGGGTAAACACTGGAGTCTGGGTTGCCTACGGGTCAAAAGCTTATTATTTAATAGGAGCTATTAACAAGAAGAGTGTCCATTTTGTCTTGACAGGTCAGTCCTTTCAGCTGCTCCATAAAAAGCAACTGTTTAAATCATATTTTACCAGCATTTTAGATTGAAAAGATAAATTTGAAACAAAAGTAGGCATTTTTACAACGGGTGGAATTACCTTTAGTTTTAAAATTACAGAGTCCATTAGAGAACCAGATCATCCAGTTTATATAAATTTATTTTATCTTTCCGAATTAATCCACCTAAATAATCTTCAGCCTATTACAACATGCTCATCAATGTCTGCTCGCCTAAAGGTAAGGTTATTATACTCACTAAACAAGGCACTGGTGACTGTTAATGTGTAGCATGTTGATTAGCTTATGAAAGTAAGAATAATAACCAGTCGCGCATGTGCCCCTGTAGTCCACCTTTGGGTCTCTGATGAGTTAAGTGATACCACTCCAAGATGAGAGGGGGCACTGGCACTAATTGTATCTTCTCTTTTGCCCATAGTTCCAAGCAAACACCCAAGGAGTAAGCCTAGTCCTGCCCACAGTGCCCATAGTAGCTCCACCCCTTCTGTACTCCGACGTTAAAAACAACAGATGGTCCCCAGAAGGTGTTGTCGCATTTTAACTGTTCCTTCATCAAGGACAGAGTCCCTGAAGTTTTTCCTGGAGCTGAACTTGTTTATGCCAGGAGCACTATCTTTTTTCTTTTTTACTTTTGTTGTTTTGCTTAAGCCAATTTAACACAGTAGCCCGGCTGGTACCCCATTATTCCTTCTGGCTTCCCTTGGTCTATTCATCTTGTTACAATCCCCATAACCTTAATTTTTCTCAAAACCTCACCGCATGAAATTTGAAAGTCCCTAGTTTGGCATCTGTTGATGCCACCTGTGCGTGGCGTCAAATCTCAAATCAGACTCTTCATGTGTACCTCTTAAATGGGTGGCCTGAGGACCTCAAAAGATGCATTATGTTATTAAAGTAAGTAATAGCAATAAGTCAGCATAATGTCTAACTGTGACTGCAACAGCCAAGTCAGAAGTTTTCTTTCTTTTTCATCTACTTGCTTTTCAGTCATGCTGGTGTGTGTTCCTCTGATTTATCTACATCCAACAAAGATGGGATACATTGGCGAGATTACAGTGTTTATTCCAAGTAATAAAAATGTATTTATTAGAATATTTAAACATAAAACTGGCACAATTGGGCAGGTCTGACCACATCTTACTGTCACCTACAAGCCTGTTTTCAGACGGCAGCAGCCCTCTTACTATTCAAGCCAGGAGTTCTTGTGTGTATTTGGGAGGTCGTGGTTTGTTATAATAATTATATTCTTCTTGAGCTTCTGCAAAGTTTTAATTTCTCCTTGGAGACAAATAAAGTATCTATCTATCTATCTATCTATCTATCTATCTATCTATCTATCTATCTATCTATCTATCTATCTATCTATCTATCTATCTACAGTGCATCCGAAAAGTATTCACAGCGCATCACTTTTTCCACATTTTGTTATGTTACAGCCTTATTCCAAAATGGATTAAATTCATTTTTTTCCTCAGAATTCTACACACAACACCCCATAATGACAACATGAAAAAAGTTTACTTGAGATTTTTGCAAACTTATTAAAAATAAAAAAACTGAGAAAGCACATGTACATAAGTATTCACAGCCTTTGCCATGAAGCTCAAAATTGAGCTCAGGTGCATCCTGTTTCCCCTGATCATCCTTGAGATGTTTCTGCAGCTTCATTGGAGTCCACCTGTGGTAAATTCAGTTGACTGGACATGATTTGGAAAGGCACACACCTGTCTATATAAGGTCCCACAGTTGACAGTTCATGTCAGAGCACAAACCAAGCATGAAGTCAAAGGAATTGTCTGTAGACCTCCGAGACAGGATTGTCTCGAGGCACAAATCTGGGGAAGGTTACAGAAAAATTTCTGCTGCTTTGAAGGTCCCAATGAGCACAGTGGCCTCCATCATCCGTAAGTGGAAGAAGTTCAAAACCACCAGGACTCTTCCTAGAGCTGGCCGGCCATCTAAACTGAGCGATCAGGGGAGAAGGGCCTTAGTCAGGGAGGTGACCAAGAACCCGATGGTCACTCTGTCAGAGCTCCAGAGGTCCTCTGTGGAGAGAGGAGAACCTCCCAGAAGGACAACCATCTCTGCAGCAATCCACCAATCAGGCCTGAATGGTAGAGTGGCCAGAAGGAAGCCACTCCTTAGTAAAAGGCACATGGCAGCCCACCTGGAGTTTGCCAAAAGGCACCTGAAGGACTCTCAGACCATGAGAAAGAAAATTCTCTGGTCTGATGAGACAAAGATTGAACTCACGTTTGGAGGAAACCAGGCACCACTCATCACCAGGCCAATACCATCCCTACAGTGAAGCATGGTGGTGGCAGCATCATGCTGTGGGGATGTTTTTCAGCGGCAGGGACTGGGAGACTAGTCAGGATAAAGGGAAAGATGACTGCAGCAATGTACAGAGACATCCTGGATGAAAACCTGCTCCAGAGCGCTCTTGACCTCAGACTGGGGCGACGGTTCATCTTTCAGCAGGACAACGACCCTAAGCACACAGCCAAGATATCAAAGGAGTGGCTTCAGGACAACTCTGTGAATGTCCTTGAGTGGCCCAGCCAGAGCCCAGACTTGAATCTGATTGAACATCTCTGGAGAGATCTTAAAATGGCTGTGCACTGACGCTTCCCATCCAACCTGATGGAGCTTGAGAGGTGCTGCAAAGAGGAATGGACGAAACTGGCCAAGGATAGATGTGCCAAGCTTGTGGCATCATATTCAACAAGACTTGAGGCTGTAATTGCTGCCAAAGGTGCATCGACAAAGTATTAAGCAAAGACAGTGAATACTAATGTACATGGGATTTCTCAGTTTTTTTATTTTTAATAAATTTGCAAAAACCTCAAGTAAACTTTTTTCATGTTGTCATTATGGGGTGTTGTGTGTAGAATTCTGAGGAAAAAATGAATTTAATCCATTTTGGAATAAGGCTGTAACATAACAAAATGTGGAAAAAGTGATGCGCTGTGAATACTTTTCGGATGCACTCTATCTATCTATCTATCTATCTATCTATCTATCTATCTATCTATCTATCTATCTATCTATCTATCTATCTATCTATCTATCTATCATAAATATGTTAATAATCAATAATACAGTGGTAGCACTGCTGCTTCACAGTCTGGAGGTCACACTTCAGGTGCTCCCTGTGTAGATTTGACATGTGGTCCATGTGGGCTTGCTCTGGTTTCCTCCCATAGTTCAAAGACATGCACATTACATGAATTGTTGATTCTGCTTTGGCCCGTGTATGTGTGTGTTTTCACACTGTGATGGGTAGGCACCCTTTCCAGAGCTGGTTTCTGCCTGCACAAATTGATTGCTGGGATAGGTTCCAGTTGATCCTGTACTGGATAACTGGTTTTTAGAAAATGGTGTCACACACATGTGCATGGGAGGTAGCTAAAGGGCTTGAATGACAGTAATTCCGAACCAGACCAGGAGATGGCAGAGTGCACTGACCCTTTTCTTCGCTTTTCTGCAGACCATCCACGGGAAATTCAACCTGGTCCTGGTGACATCAATTCTGGTTCCGAACCCTTTGACGTCACTTCCGGGTCTGAGCCTATGGATGAAGAGCTTTCCGGTTCCAGCCCCTCTGATGTAATTTCCGGGCCCGAGCCTATGGATGAAGACCCTTCCGGTCCTGACCCCCCTGATGTCATTTCCTTTATTGGCCTTTAAAAGCCGCCACCTTTTCCCTATTCCCTCAGTTCTGTTTTGGACTCCGATTTGTGCACATCAGTGCTATCAGTTTTTCAACTTTGCAGCCAGGAGACAATATACGGGTGGCTGCCTCAAACCTTGCTATGGCTCTTTGTCGAGTTTGTGACAATGGATGGATCAGAGAATACCATAATATCACAATGTCGTCTGTCCTGCCCTAAGAAACTCTCTCTTACATGTCATCCTTCCTTAAAACAAGCAGAAATTTTCTGTACAATTTTAAGTACAGATTAATTTACTGCTTCAGATTTATCCTGAGAGTAGTTAATTCAACTTGTACATTTTGTATACAGCATTTTCTGTTTTACACATTCAATAAAACTCTTGTCAGCAAAAAAGATCCTCAGTAGACAGTACAAGTGATTGAAATGGTAGTGTGCATGTCCAGCGCTTATGTGTGCCCGTACTAATAGTGGCATATTACTTGTCACAGATACTGCAATGACAAAATATTTAAAAAAATAAGATACAGTTGTGACTTTAAAAAATGTAGCTATATATTTATGGCTCGCCTGGTTGTCTGAAGCCTAAATGTCAGCCTCTCCTCATGAGCTCCTAGCTAGTGAAATGAGCTGCCCACCTCCATTTGGAATTCCAACATCCTCAGTGTGTTTAAAAAGTGTTTGAAGACTCTCTTGTTTGGTGAATTTCTGTCTGATATTAGCTGTTTGGTTTTTGTCACTTAGAAATTGCTCTTCACTTGTGACAGTCACTTTTGTAGATAGATAGATAGATAGATAGATAGATAGATAGATAGATAGATAGATAGATAGATAGATAGATAGATAGATAGATAGATAGATAGATAGATAGATAGATATGAAAGGCCTATATAATAGATAGATAGATAGATAGATAGATAGATAGATAGATAGATAGATAGATAGATAGATAGATAGATAGATAGATAGATACTTTATTAATCCCAATGGGAAATTCACAAATTCACCCTTGTCCTGTAACACTTGTTCCCAAACAGTCCCCCAGACTTATGTTTACTCAATTATGCTGACCTCTTTTTTAAGTCGCTTTAAATAAAAATGTCTGCTAAGCAAATAGATCTAAACGTAGTACTCTTACATTACTGTGTGTAACTTATTCCACATGTCTACTGTTCTCTGCAAGAAGAAATGGTTTCTAATGTTTATATAAAACGTGCCAGCAAAGCAGCGGGTCCAGATGGACTATCGCCACAACTGCTGAAGGCCTGTGCATTGGAGCTGGGGAGTCCTCTACAGCGCATCTTCAACCTGAGCCTGGAACAGGGGAGAGTCCCGAAGCTTTGGAAAACATCTTGCATCACCCCAGTCACAAAGATATCACGTCCTAGTGAGCTGAATGACTTCCGGCCTGTTGCTCTGACGTCACTTGTGATGAAGACCATGGAGCGGCTGGTGCTTCACCACCTGAGGCCACAGGTTCAACACGCCCTCGACCCTCTGCAGTTCACATATCAGGAGAAGGTGGGAGCGGAGGATGCCATCATCTATATGCTACACCGATCCCTCTCCCACTTGAACAGAGGCAGTGGTGCTGTAAGAATTATGTTTCTGGACTTCTCTAGTGCTTTCAACACCATCCAACCTCTGCTCCTTAGGGACAAGCTGACAGAGATGGGAGTAGATTCATACCTGGTGGCATGGATCGTGAACTACTAGGATGTTCTTCTTGATTTTTTGATTCTCTACTAAAGATCTAGCCATATCAGAGCATGAATCATTACACATTTCTATTACAATTGGGAATATTTAGACTTTAAACATTTAAATTGAAGCACATGTTTAAATAGTTCAAATATATGATGCAACTGTTCTTGTTTGTTATGTACTTCTACCTCAAATTGGACCAGCTTACATCAATTCAGATGTTTGTTTTCTAAAACAGCTAAAAGAGCTATGGCCCCTGGTTTGAGAACATCTCAATCCCCTGCAGTCTGCCTATCAGACACATATAGGTGAGGAGGATGCTCTTATCTACATGCTCCACAGAGTCTACTCCAACTTGGACAAAGCCGGTACCACAGTCACAATAATGTTCTTCGATTTTTCCAGTGCATTTAACATCATTGTGCCTTGTCTGCTGGGGAAAAAGCTCAAGGCTTTGCATTTTGATGCCCTTACATTCTCCTGGATCATGGGCTACCTGAGGGACTGTGTGTCAGAAATGGTGGTGTGTGACACTGGAGCACCTCAGGGACCTATCCTGTCATCCTTCCTGTTTACCTTCTACACAACAGACTTTCAGTGCAATAGCAGCACTTGCTACTTACAGCAGTTCTCAGATGACTCCTCCATCATTGACTGCACTACTAATGGAGATGAGTCAGGGTAGAGGAAGGTTGTGGGGGACATTGTCTTGTACTGCATGGACAATATACAGTATGGTAACTTTACATATAGTAAAGATGGGGTGGTGGACGTCCTGTGTGTCACAGAGCCTCTGAAACCAGTCACCATTTCGTTGCTGGGGGAAGGGGAGGTGGGCAGGGGAAGTTGTTAACATGGAAATAGTGCAGAAATACAGTTTACCTAGGGCTTTACATAAGCAAGAAATTAGACTGGTCTGACAACACGGTGGCACTGGACAAGCAAGACCACAGCAGAATGGACTTTCTAAGGAGACTCGGATCTTTGGATGTGTGCGGCAAGCTGCTGGAGATGTTCTACAAGTCAAAGTTCTACAAGTCAAGCCAGTGTGGTGTTCTACACTGTGATCTCCTGCGGAAACAACATGAGCTCAAAAGAAGCATAAAACCTGAACAAACGTATCAAGAAAGCCTGCTCCATCACAGGGTGAACCCTGGACACAATTTGAAGCTGTTCTGGAAAAGATGATGATGCCAGAATTGGATGTCATCATGAAAAATCCCCTCCATCCCCTTCAGGAGGCGCTCTCTTGGAGCACTTTTAACAGCAGGCTTATTACACCACTGTGTGCTAAGAAGTGTCTCTGGGGGTCTTTTCTGCCCATTGCTATCGAGCAATACATCCTCTAGATGTACTCATTAAGTTCATTTTGAAATCTGCAAATATACATTTAATTACTTTTATTTATAAATTGATTAATTGATTGATTGGCTGTATTAATGAATGAATGAATTAATTAATTTGCTGATTGATTGATTGGCTGTATTATACATGAGTTTAATTATTTTTATTTATTTACTGATTGGTTGATTGGCTGTATAATACATGTGTTTATTTATTTATTGATTGATTGTTTGGCTCTATTATACATTTGTTTATTTTTATTTATTTATTGATTGATTAATTGATTGTCTGGATGTATTATACATTTGTTTATTTTTATTGATTGATTTATTGATTGCCTCTATTATACATGCATTTATTTTTTTATTTATTGATTGATTGATTGGCTGTATTATACATGTGTTTATTTATTTATTTATTGATTGATTGGCTGTATTATACATGAGTTTAATTATTTCTATTTATTTATTGATTGGTTGATTGACTGTATAATACATGTGTTTATTTATTTATTGATTGATTGTTTGGCTCTATTACTGTATACATTTGTTTATTTTTATTGATGATTTATTGATAGGGTGTATTATACATGCATTTATTTCTTTTTATTTATTGATTAATTGATTGATTGGCTGTATTTTACATGCGTTTAATTATTTCTATTTATTTATTGATTGGCTGTATTATACATTTGTTTATTTTTATTTATTGATTGATTGATTGTTTGGCTGTATTATACATTTGTTTATTTTTATTGATTGATTGTTTGACTGTATTATACGTTTATTTTTATTGATTGATTGATTGATTGTTTGGCTGTATTATACATTTGTTTATTTTTATTTATTTATTGTTTGGCTGTATTACACATTTGTTTATTTTTATTGATTGATTGTTTGGCTCTATTATACATTTGTTTATTTTTATTGATGATTTATTGATAGGCTCTATTATACATGCATTTATTTATTTTTATTTATTGATTAATTGATTGATTGGCTGTATTTTACATGTGTTTAATTATTTCTATTTATTTATTGATTGGCTGTATTATACATTTGTTTATTTTTATTTATTGATTGATTGTTTGGCTGTATTATACATTTGTTTATTTTTATTTATTTATTGTTTGGCTGTATTACACATTTGTTTATTTTTATTGATTGATTGATTGGCTGTATTATACATTTGCTTATTTATTGATTGATTGTTTGGCTGTATTACACATTTGTTTATTTTTATTGATTGATTGTTTGGCTGTATTACACATTTGTTTATTTTTATTGATTGATTGTTTGGCTGTATTACACATTTGTTTATTTTTATTGATTGATTGATTGGCTGTATTATACATTTGCTTATTTATTGATTGATTGTTTGGCTGTATTACACATTTGTTTATTTTTATTGATTGATTGTTTGGCTGTATTACACATTTGTTTATTTTTATTGATTGATTGTTTGGCTGTATTACACATTTGTTTATTTTTATTGATTGATTGAATGAGTGTTTGGCTGTATTACACATTTGTTTATTTTTATTGATTGATTGATTGAGTCTGTGTTCTTCTGTATTCTTGTTTTTTATGTTTATGCTGCTGTATGCATCTGAATTTCCCCAGTGGGATTAATAAAGGGTATCTAATCTAATCTAATCTGATCTAGTTATGTGCTCATCAGCAGTGGACGAAAAGGGAAGCCTCTAAGCAACCTGATGAAAACGAATCGAAGCAAAACAAAATTGTATCAGTTGTCTTATCTTTCCGTGATCACATTATTGCAATCTTGAAAGTAAACTTAAAGCTTTGAGAAAAGTTTGTTTTAAACATTGTATAGAGTTTCTTAGAGTGTATTCATATTTTTGTCTTGTTCATGTTGGTTGCTGCAGAGTTTATAGTTTTTCCTCAAGAATACAAAAATACAGTCTTGAAATAATTTTACTGTCACAGACTTAGAAACATAAGCTATTAATAAAGTCGACATGTTGAATATATAACAATGCTGGCTAAGTCCACTCAAATAAACATGCACCTCAGTACTGAAACCTTACTTTACATAGTTTAAAAGTCAACTGCTAATAATTATAGGATTTTAGAGAGTCAGTCAGAATTGCCATTAAAATAAAATACCCATTTTAATCATGTACTACTTACGAACATGATGGAATTCACATTTATGGCCCTTGCTGCCAGAGACTTTTTGAGGCACAGGGATGAAGTGGTTCCCATTCGGCGGTAAATGGCTATGCTTGCACCAAAGCACTTGCAAACTTTGTGGCCCAAAACTGTGAAGTGTTTTACGAGAAGCATCAACTCCAAAGAAAACATGAAAGGACAAAGTGATGATCACAGCCCACATTTCAACTTATGGATCCTGCACATAGTTGCACGGCTGGGGAAACAGACTCCAGGCAGTCCTGGATACTATCTCCTTCAGCCACGTCTGCTCACTGCTGGCAGCTGGCTGCTTTGTAAGTGTAATCCCTTTGCGGCTTCTCAAAGAGAAAATCCGGCATTCTCTATGGGATCTCTAGGTCCCTAATATAAAGATGCAGGACCCTATTTCCTCAACCAACTGGCATTTCAATAGTCAAAGCAAGTTTAAGCAACATGCGAGGTTGGTTAGATAAAAAAAAAAAAAAATTGATGGAAGGCCCATAGAAACAGAAGGTTTTTCCAAAATAGATGTGCTGAAGTCTACATTTTTCCTCCTTGACTAATGCTGTTCAATGCCTTTCATTCACAACACTCTTTCTGGAAAAGGCATAAAGAAAGGAAACAGACAAAAGCCATTTTTTCTGTGTTTCCCTTGAGGGCCTATTAGCTTTGGTGTTTCTGCAGTGTTTTATTAAACAGACATTGCTCCATGGTGAATCTGATTAATAAAATAACTACAGAAAAGGGCCATTACAAACCTCACCTATGTTGCGTGTGAAGCATTGAAAATACACTTGGATACCAATGTATTCTAATCCTAGCATGCATACCGTCTGGGGAGCCTTTGTAAAAAATCCCAGGTGCCTGGGTTCAGGTCTTGGCCCTGCCACTAGCTGGATGGAGTTTGCGCATTCCCTCTGTTTTCACATTTTCAGGTCATTAATTTCAATTTAAGTATATTCAGAAAGTATGCAGAACCATTCACTTTCTTCATATTTTGTTATGTTGACACCTTCTGCTAAAATTCACTGTTTCACAACATCAAACAACATTCAGTACCCCGGAATAACAAAACAAAACCAGGATTTTAGGAATTTTTGCAAAATTATTATGAATAAAACATTAAAATATCACATTGACACAAGTTTGTTATAACTCTTGAAGTTTGGCTCAAGTGAATCCCATTCTATCGATCATCATCAAAATGTTTCCACACCCGGTTTGGAGTCCACCTGTCAATTCACTTGATTGTATACGAGGGGGTACCCAAAAATAACCGGAATCTGTACCTGGCGCACAATCTAGACTTAGTTCCGAATTTCTCTGCTAGGTGTAGCATGCTTACAGTATTTTATGACCGTCTGCCAAGCGCTGTTGCTCTGTATTCTTCGTATGGCATTCCGTGTCGGTTTTTCTTGGTGCTTATTAAACGTGTTCTGTGATTTTTGTGACAGGTGATCATAAAGAACAGCGAGTCTGCATTAAATTTTGTTTCTCTTAGGGGAAAACAGTTGCTGAAACTGTAGTGATGCTTGAAATTGCTTTTAAAGAGGAAGCTTTAAGTAAAACACAGGTCGACGAGTGGTTTTCGCGTTTCAAATGAGGGGAAATGTCACTTGAAGACCAACCAAGATCTGGCCGAACCTTCCACAATTAGGAATGACGAAAATCTTGAAAAAGTTCGCAATGCAATTTAAGGAGATCGTCATCAGACTATTGAAGAAATTTCTAAATTGCCTTGCATGTCTTGGAGTTCTAGCCACCTTCCCTACTTGCCTGATCTTGTTCTGTGTGACTTTTTCTTGTTCCTGCATATGAAAAAAGAATTAAAAGGAAAGCGGTTTTGTACCGTGGAGGAAGTCAAAGAAAAATCGTTGCAGGCCTTGGACAACGTTCCTCTTCCACAATTAAAAAAATGTTTCCACCAGTGGGAAAACCGTTGAGACAAGTGCATTTATTCACATGGAGAGTACTTTGAAGGAAAGGAAAGTTTCAGTATGTAAAAATTATGAAAACATTTTTTTTCAATTCTGGTTATTTTTGGGTACCCCCTTGTAATATTAGGAATGGCGCACCCCTGTCTACAGGAGGTCCCACAGTTGAACAAAAACCAAGTCATGAGGTCATGAGTTTTCTGCAGACCTTAGTGATAGGATTGTGTCGAAGAACAGGGTCCGTATTTATCAAGCGTCTCAGAGTAGGAAAACGGTCCTAACTGGCTCAAAATTCTCAGAGTGATGCCATTTTTATCCTATTCTTAATAGTAAGACTAAAAGCATTCTATCAACTTCCCTAAGGCAAAACTGTTCCTAACTTCACCGATTTTCAGAAGAGCTCATGAAGCTACCAGAACATGGCATTCAGGCAAAGATCATCACATACATCCCAGGAAAGGCTAATTGTCATTGGAAACGCTGAACAGCAATGAATTTGTAAAAAGATACTGATATGACAGAGATGGACTAATATTCATCGCAAATTTTGTACAAACCACAATTGTTCCACTTACGCAGAGAAGTCAATTCAATTATTCTCTAATGCAGTCACCCTGGTCAAACTAAAGATTTGGTACGTATCAAATGTATGTCCACTATCATTTCATAATTCCCCACCCTGTATTTTAAAATTTGTTTTGTAAATTATAGATCCGAAATGTAACTAACCAGGTTCTAACAGAGACATTAAGAGGTACTCTTGAAGGTGACTCAACACTGAATAAAATCAAGAAAGTGAAAAAATATGTGTAAAAAGATGATATTTAATAAACAATTAATGTACACTTGAGGTATGATTTAAAGGAGAAAATAAAAAACAGACTGAATAAAGGTAAAGCAACAGATTGTTTAGCCATCCTGATCTTACCACAAGTGAATCTCCCCCTCTCTGCGGGGGCGGCTCATCTGCTTATCGACCACCTTACTGTCATAAAACACTCCTCTGGACTTGTCTAGAATCGCTTCCTCCTGCCAACAAATTGTCCATTTTCTTTCTCTGCTCTTAAAGCCACACTCAGTTACTCTTTGTCAGAAGTCGTTTTTGAGGGTCGTGTGTGTAAATCACATCCATTATTACATCTGGTACACATTAAAAGCACATCTAAGGTCAAAATAAATCCCTAACTGCAGCAGAGTCACCTGTACAGATCAAACTTTAGTGGACTCAATTGTTACTCATTACTTCTTTGCCCACAGTCCTTAAAATGACAGATACCATAGGCCAGGCACTTACAAAGTCGGTCCTGGAGAGTCGTAGTCACTGCAGGTTTTTGTTCTCTCCCAGTTTCTTAATGAGAAGCCATTTATTGCTTTTGAAGCTCTTACTGCTTAAGCAACATTATTGTGCTTCATTTCAGTGGTCTGATCTGTTAAGAGTTCCAACCCTTATTTGTTAATTTTAGTCTTAAACATCTGCTTTCACTCTTTTTATTTGCTCCTTAACAGCAAACCAATGAAAATGACAAATAAACCAGCAGTTTCTAATTTGTCTCCAGTTATAACTGTGTGTATTTATTGTGAATTAGCTGGTTTAGTAAAATATTTGAATATAAAAGCTGAGAAAATACTAATCCACTTCAGACAACAAATCAACTGGATGGTATCCTTGGAAAAGATAAAAATCTATGATATAGGAATGACCTTGCATTCCACAAATGAAAACACTAACAACCCATAGATAAAAGATAAAATACCACTTCTGGTTAGCAGAAATAGCCCAAAAGTTGATAGAAATATAGGTTTTGTACCTAATACTTGTATGCAAAATTTGGTTGACCTAAGTGAAAGCGTACTCAAGTTATCGTATTTACACACACACACACACAAAGACACACAGACACAATTCCAAAATTGGTATTTTTGGACTTAGGGAGGTTTAAGATGTCAAGATTCATCAAAATCTCGACATCAAGTTTTTGGACGATTACAATTCTTTTCCTATAACTCGTATACGAGAACGTAATTAAAAAGGATCCATTATTGGCAAGGATTGGTTTCTAATTAAGCAATTGGTTTAGAACAAAAACCTGTAGCTATGACAGCCCTCCAGGACAAACTTTGGAGACCCCTGCCATAGATACCCTCAGCCTGTCAATTCCAGGGAGCATGGTCGACATTTTTCTATCCTAGGCCAAGTGTTCTCTAGTGGCTTGATGGTGTTGTCATCTCTAATTGTTTTTTTTTTTTTTTTGACATACTTTTCTAATATCCGAGGGGAAATTGCAAAAGGTTAGCCATTTTACAACAATTTTCAGGGTAAGGGTCTTGCTTCTGGAAGTAATGGAATTTGAACCGGCAACCTTCTAGATACCAGCTCAGGTCCTTAGCCACAGGGGCACCACAAATGCCATCCTCCTATTTGTAGTCCTCAACCCTGGCATCAAGTCAGGGAGTCAAGTCTTCCCATCTCATCTGTCTGTTCCTTTATATTGTGAGGCTCTATACCTGCATCTTGTCAACTATTAAGTATGGAGAGAGTGGTGCTAGTTCTTGCCTGCATTTGTTGCATTCACTAGGGTTCTCACTTCAAAATTTACCGTCTTCTGTATTTTTTTTTGTTTGTTTTTAGATAATGTAAAGTATTTATGTTACCATTGTTGTTGTTTCACTATTAACATGTGAAAGCAAAACTTATTAACTTTATTTAATGTCAATTAAATGTGCCATTAGGTATCTACACTTCTCCGCACTCCACCAGCTTCTGCCAGTTCATTGCTATTTTCAATGATTTAATGACCGATTGTAATATTTATGCAAGTGCACAAAAATGGAAGTGTAAATTGCTGCACTATAGTATTTTTGAATGTCCAACTTTGTTCTTCACAAACTTCACTTGCATTTAAAGATTTCATATTGTAGAAATCAATTCATCTAAAGTCAAATTATTTGACAGCATCCTTTACTCCACATTAACTTCTCTGCCATGTGGAACTTTTCTCAGTCGTCTCGCGTTCATGCACTTCTGACATTCCCCTGGCATTCCGTCTTTGCCACGTACTTGTTTCTTTAGCTGTTTGATCATCTCGTGCCACAGCTTTAGCTCTGGCGTGCCTTCTCTGTCATGTGACCCTTTTCTTCTGCTGTTTCATGCTCCCACGCCAGAGCCGTAGCATTAGGATTCATTCTCTGTCATCTGGCCCTTTTCTCAGTCGATTGACGTTCACACACCTTCGCCGTAGCATTAGTGTTTCTTCATGGCTGCCTATTCTACTTGTTGTTTGTTGCTTGGTGAATGGGTCAAGCATTTCTTGCACACTGAGAATTCCTCACTTTGGGAGTTTCATAGCCATCTCTGCTTCTGGGATCAGCTTTATAAAACTTGCAAATGCACAAAAATAGGCTTGAAATGTGTGTATAGAACTTCCCACGCAAACATCAGGATTTATAAAATAAAACTTGTTTGGAGAACATGAGTATATTTACATCCAATTTGACCCATCTGTACCCAACATTTCTGAGAAACTGGGAAATGGTGACTCCTTTGATCAATTAGGGAAATGCAGCCAAACCAGCTAAATAATAATTCAATAATAATTCATATTACTAAACTGTTATTATAATGTGCATTGACGTGACGAATATAATATTCTGTGTATACTTGCATTTAAGTTCTCCCTCGGATATAGTCAGGGCTTGATTTTACAGTATAATTTCTGGTATTTTATATTGTCGATCATATAAGTCAAATGTGGAAAACTCATGCTATTGGTCAAAGAAATTATGACATGCTAACACCCACCTGACTACGGTAATACCCAAACTATTCAAAAGCAACATTTGCACTGTGTTGTGTTTTTTGTATTTCACACCCTCATACACCTTAATCATAAGAGCATCCCTTATCTAAGATGGAGCATTCTATCAGAAGAAAATATGAAGCTAGTTTTAAATTAAAAGTCATTGAAGTGGTGAAAGAAATTGGTAATTGTGCTGCTGCAACAAAATTCAATGTGTCTGAGAAACTGATGCGAGAAGATGTAAAAAAAAAAAAATTGTCATATTTTTGAACAAGCGTATAAGTCGGGGTATGATTTTGTGATCGATTTTTCGAGTTTCAAGACCGACTTATATGTGAATATATACGATACCTCAAAAGTGATGTAAAGACTGTATTTTACTTTGCTTCTAAGAGGGCCAATGCTGCGTATTTGTACAGAAGTTCGTTTTTTTGTCAGTTTGTATCAGCTACCTGTTGTCACTTCTCAAGGAACTGGCAAGCAGGTCAGCATTATCTCAGCCAAGCTTCACTCCATCACATCTGTTATGCTGGAAGCTATTAACTGACTGGCAAGGCACTGCATCCAGTTTCAGTATGGTGTGGGTGAACACACATAAAACATAACATGCTGTTACCAACATCGAAAGGTAATTAGCAGCGGTGTCCGGTTTTCCTAACATAATCAGAGCATTTTCATGCATTAATAGAGCAAAAATTAACTGATACCAAGATAAGACTGACAATCATCTGGACTGGTCTGGCATAATGCTGCATAAAAAGGCATCTCTAATTACAGATGTCATTCGCAGATCAAAATCAGAGGGTGTAGATGTGCTTTTTTCCTCCTCCTGTTACATGCATACTCTGCTAGTGGCTAGCAATCTGCTTCAAGATTCAACATTTTTTTGCATTGCCGCACCTGGGCCACGTCCCCATTATATATCGTAGAAGCGCGAGTGCAGAAGGGGAGAAAAAGAGAAAAAGAAAGAAAGACGGAGGTTAAAGTAGGTAGATACGAGGCGAAGAGCAGGAGCGAGCGAGCGAGAGAGAGACGGCTCTCTCTAATAAGATGAGGCAGCTGGGAAGCGAGCCCTAGCGGGGTGTTTAGCCAGCACCCAGGGGCAGATGGATGGGATCACTCCTGCTGAGTTTTTCAGAGGAGCAGGAGTGACCACAATCGAGGACGGCTTGCTAAGGAAGGCAGCGGGAGTCAGAGGCTTGGGAGGTGGAAGCCCCAGTGTGAGCACCCTTATCACCTGAGTTTCAGGCTGGTGGAGCCATACGAAGCCAGGGGTCAGAAAGCTACCAGACTAGCAGTAGAAGGTGAGCTGCAGGTAGGGTGACTCTCCTAGTGCAGGGCCCGGATGAGAGAAACAGGGGAGCCGCCAGCTAAAGAAGGCACTGTTTTGTTTTTTTTAAAGGACTGCTTCCAGCCATTAACTTAATCTCATTTTAAAGGATTTATTTATTGGATTTTAACCTCCACTTTGGACCACTTGTTTTAATTGATTATTTATTTATGGACTTTTTGATTGCCTTCCCATGGGCTCACCACCTATGGGAGGGGCCAAGGAGGTCGGGTGCAGTGTGAGTTGGGTGGTGGCCGAAGGCGGGGACCTTGGCGGTCCGATCCTCGGCTACAGAAACTGGCTCTTGGGACGTGGAATGTCACCTCTCTGAAGGGGAAGGAGCCTGAGCTAGTGCGCGAAGTTGAGAGGTTCCGGCTAGATATAGTCGGACTCACCTCGACGCACAGCTTGGACTCTGGAACCAATCTCCTTGAGAGGGGCTGGACTCTCTACCACTCTGGAGTTGCCCCTGGTGAGAGGCGCCGAGCAGGTGTGGGTATACTTATTGCCCCCCAACTTGGAGCCTGTACATTGGGGTTTACCCCGGTGGACGAGAGGGTAGCCTCCCTTCGCCTTCGGGTGGGGGGACGGGTCCTAACTGTTGTTTGTGAGTATGCACCGAACAGTTCGGAGTACCCACCCTTTTTGGAGTCCCTGGAGGGGGTGCTAGAGGGCATACCTTCTGGGGACTCCCTCGTTCTGCTGGGAGACTTCAATGCTCACGTGGGCAATGACAGTGAGACCTGGAAGGGCGTGATTGGGAGGAATGGCCCCACTGATCTGAACCCGTGCTGTGTTTTGTTATTGGACTTCTGTGCTCGTCACGGATTGTCCATAACGAACACCATGTTCAAGCATAGGGGTGTTCATATGTGCACTTGGCACCAGGACACCCTAGGCCTCAGTTCGATGATCGACTTTGTGGTCGTGTCGTCGGACTTGCGGCCACATGTCTTGGACACTCGGGTGAAGAGAGGGGCGGAGCTGTCAACTGATCACCACCTGGTGGTGAGTTGGCTTCAATGGTGGGGGAGGATGCCGGTCAGGCGTGGTAGGCCCAAACGTGTTGTGAGGGTCTGCTGGGAACGTCTGGCAGAGCCCCCTGTCAGAAGTAGCTTCAACTCCCACCTCCGGCAGAACTTCGACCACATCCCGAGGGAGGTGGGGGACATTGAGTCCGAATGGGCCATGTTCCGTGCCTCTATTGTTGAGGCAGCTGACCGGAGCTGTGGCCGTAAGGTGGTCGGTGCCTGTCGTGGCGGCAATCCCCGAACCCGCTGGTGGACACTGGCGGTGAAGGATGCCGTCAAGCTGAAGAAGGAGTCCTACAGGACCCTTTTGTCCTGTGGGACCCCGGAGGCAGCTGATAGGTACCGGCAGGCCAAGCGGAATGCGGCTTTGGTGGTTGCTGAGGCAAAAACTCGGGCGTGGGAGGAGTTTGGGGAGGCCATGGAGAATGACTTTCGGACGGCTTCGAGGAGATTCTGGTCCACCATCCGGCGTCTCAGGAAGGGGAAGCAGTGCAGTGTCAACACTGTATATGGTGGGGATGGTGCGCTGCTGACCTTGACTCGGGATGTTGTGGGTCGGTGGGGGGAATACTTCGAAGACCTCCTCAATCCCATTAACATGCCTTCCAATGAGGAAGCAGAGCCTGGGGACTCAGAGGTGGGCTCCCCCATCTCTGGGACTGAGGTAACCGAGGTGGTCAAAAAACTCCTTGGTGGTAGGGCCCCGGGGGTGGATGAGATACGCCCGGAGTTCCTCAAGGCTCTGGATGTTGTAGGACTGTCTTGGCTGACACGCCTCTGCAAAATCGCATGGACATCAGGGACAGTGCCTCTGGATTGGCAGACCGGGGTGGTGGTCCCCCTCTTTAAGAAGGGGGATCGGAGGGTGTGTTCCAACTACAGAGGGATCACACTCCTCAGCCTCCCTGGAAAAGTCTATTCAGGGGTCCTGGAGAGGAGGGTCCGTCGGATAGTCGAGCCTCGGATTCAGGAGGAACAGTGTGGTTTTCGTCCTGGTCGCGGAACAGTGGACCAGCTCTATACCCTTAGCAGGGTCCTGGAGGGTGCATGGGAGTTTGCCCAACCAGTCTACATGTGTTTTGTGGACTTAGAAAAGGCATTCGACCGTGTCCCTCGGGGAATCCTGTGGGGGGTACTCCGAGAGTATGGGGTACCGGCCCCCCTGATAAGGGCTGTTCGGTCCCTGTACGATCGGTGCCAGAGCTTGGTCCGCATTGCCGGCAGTAAGTCGAACCCGTTTCCAGTGAGAGTTGGACTCCGCCAGGGCTGCCCTTTGTCACCGATTCTGTTCATAACTTTTATGGACAGAATTTCTAGGCGCAGCCAGGGTGTTGAGGGGGTCCAGTTTGGTGGGCTCAGGATTGGGTCACTGCTTTTTGCAGATGATGTTGTCCTGTTTGCTTCATCAGGCCGTGATCTTCAGCTCTCTCTGGATCGGTTCGCAGCCGAGTGTGAAGCGGCTGGGATGAGAATCAGCACCTCCAAATCCGAGACCATGGTCCTCAGCCGGAAAAGGGTGGAGTGCCCTCTCAGGGTTGGTAGCGAGATCCTGCCCCAAGTGGAGGAGTTCAAGTATCTCGGGGTCTTGTTCACGAGTGAGGGAAGAATGGAGCGTGAGATCGACAGGCGGATCGGTGCGGCATCCGCAGTAATGCGGGCATTGCATCGGTCTGTCGTGGTGAAAAAGGAGCTGAGCCGCAAGGTGAAGCTCTCAATTTACCAGTCGATCTATGTTCCTACCCTCACCTATGGTCATGAGCTATGGGTAGTGACCGAAAGAACGAGATCGCGAATACAAGCGGCTGAAATGAGTTTCCTCCGCAGGGTGTCTGGGCTTTCCCTTAAAGATAGGGTGAGAAGCTCAGTCATCCGGGAGGGGCTCAGAGTAGAGCCGCTGCTCCTCCGCATCGAGAGGAGTCAGATGAGGTGGCTCGGGCATCTGATCAGGATGCCTCCTGGACGCCTCCCTGGTGAGGTGTTCCGGGCACGTCCAACCGGGAGGAGGCCCCGGGGAAGACCCAGGACACGCTGGAGGGACTATGTCTCTCGACTGGCCTGGGAACGCCTTGGGATTCTCCCGGAAGAGCTAGAAGAAGTGGCCGGGGAGAGGGAAGTCTGGGCATCTCTGCTCAAGCTGCTGCCCCCGCGACCCGACCTCGGATAAGCGGGAGACAATGGATGGATGGATGGATGGACTTTTTGATTGCACTGCACTATTTATTTTAACACGTTTTGCTTTGACTGTTTTCAAAAGCACTTCTGCACTTTGCACCTTCCTCATGCTTTGTTTGGTGTTCTCGTTGTCCAGCTCATCCGGTTACATTACCGTCAGTGTTGGGTTCAAGAAACTCGACAAAAGGAAGAGGGAGTGTGAAGCAGAACCAGCATCGTCACGGGGGAAGAAGCGGGCATTTTAGATTTGGCAAAAATTTCAATGACCTGTTTTTGAACGGATCTCGACGTTTTACGATTGTAGGGTAATCGGAGCTCCACTCACATTGCAATAAGGTCACCTGGTGAGAATGAAATTGCTTTTGTTAACCGTGAGCAGTGACATTCCATTGATTCACATTGAACTCATCTGTGATGCCAAGATGAAACTGACAAATGTTGTGACCCAGTGGCCTGGGTCAATGCCTGATTCACTTATTTTGAGCAAAGTAGCTTTGTCAGACGTAATGGTGCTGTCGTGGGGGCTGGCTTGCTGGTAATTACCTGGCCGAACCCTCTGTTTTTCAATTGGCCTGTGCTATTCAATGTAACAGCAGTCATTATATGTACTTTACAACTTTTCCTAACATCCAGAATGCAGAGAAGAGGAGTTAAAATGCTGCACATGATCTTGTACACTCAGGTGCAGATCACAGTCAGATACACTTGAATGCATCAGAAAGGGAGGCTGCTATACCAGCCAATGAAGCACTGCAGCATCTTAAAAATAATGAAAAAAATTATTATAGTAAAAGACACATTGCCAATAATTTCCCCTCAAAACACTCCCCCTCGCTTTTAACACACTTATCCTATTGTTCTTGTGCATCAATCAATATCCAGCATCAGGGTGATGATGATTGTGTTTTTTCACCTTAATGGAATTGTACAAGCTGAGTTTGTAACCTGGAACTATGAATATTATTAGGGCTTATTAGTTCGTTTAAAAAGTGCGTAGAAAACGACCTGAGAAATGGGCAAACGGTTTCATCCTCCATCATGATAATACACTGTATCACACATCGTTTCTGTTACGGCAATTTCTGTCAAATAAAAATATTACGGTGTGTCCTCATCTACCTTATGCACCGGATCTGGCACCGCACGACTTCTAGCTCTTCCCCAAAGTCAAAATGACCATGAAAGGTAAATGTTTTGAATCGATTCAGGACGTCGAGGCAGCCATGAGAGTGCAACTATAAAGACACTCACAAAAGAGGACTTCCAGAACCGCTTCAGAAAGTGGCAAGAACAATAGGATAAGTGTGCTTGAAGCAAGGGGGAGTATTTTGAGGGGGATTAATGACAATGTGTCTTTTACAGTAATAATTTATTTTTAATTTAAACATTCATCATAGCTCCGGTTTCCTCCCACAGTCCAAAGACATGCAGGTTAGGTGGATTGGCGATTCTAAATTGGCCCTAGTGTGTGCTTGGTGTGTGGGTGTGTTTGTGTGTGTCCTGCGGTGGGTTGGCACCCTGCCCGGGATTGGTTCCTGCCTTGTGCCCTGTGTTGGCTGGGATTGGCTCCAGCAGACCCCCGTGACCCTGTGTTCGGATTCAGCGGGTTGGAAAATGGATGGATGGATGGATGGATGGACATTCATCATAGCTCCGGTTTCCTCCCACAGTCCAAAGACATGCAGGTTAGGTGGATTGGCGATTCTAAATTGGCCCTAGTGTGTGCTTGGTGTGTGGGTGTGTTTGTGTGTGTCCTGCGGTGGGTTGGCACCCTGCCCAGGATTGTTTCCTGCCTTGTGCCCTGTGTTGGCTGGGATTGGCTCCAGCAGACCCCCGTGACCCTGTGTTCGGATTCAGCGGGTTAGAAAATGGATGGATGGACATTCATCATAGTCCTCACAGGTGGCGCAGTGGTAGTGCTGCTGCTTTGCAGTAAGGAGACTGTGGAAGATTGTGGCTGCGGGGGGTTGGTACCCTGCCAGGGATTGGTTCCTGCCTTGTGCCCTGTGTTGGCTGGGATTGGCTCCAGCAGAACCCCGTGACCCTGTGTTAGGATTTAGCGGGTTGGAAAATGGATGGATGGACATTCATCATATTTTTTACTCACACCTTATATTTCACTGTGCTTCAAAATTATACCACAAACAACACATTTTAACAGTATGTACGGTATTAGGATTATTTTTGTTATTATTATTATTTGTCTCACTATTATACTTTGTACTTTTAGTGTTTTGCATGTTTTACAGTAGAAAGATCAGATTTAATAAATATGGAACTTTTCAAGCCAAAAAATACAGCTCTTTTTACATGTTCTTTTGAGAAAAAAATGTAACGCTAAGGGGGCTACCACGGGAGAGATTTGTTCCTCTCAGATTGGATACGTTCTGTCTGATACTGAGAATATGAACCAATTTCACAGGCAAAATTCTTAATTGTGCAATCAATGAATAGCACTTTAATGTGTGCACACGGCGGCAATCAAGGCTCTTGACTTTAATGCAGGTGGGCATTTTTATCACTTGTTAAACTGCTGATAATAAATGTTCTGAATGTGATAGTAGTCTTAGTAGGTACCTTCTGGTGCGTTCATAAGAGACTGATAGGAACTGATAATGCTCATCCTGTCGTTGATAATCGAGTGGGACCTCCTGAAACCCAGAATATGGCTATTTACTGAAATGTTTGAGGTAGCAGTAAAAATTTGTTTTGGCTAACATGATATGAGGCTACTTCTGAGCACTTCAAGTTTATTTATTGTTTGATTTTTGATAACAATAATGTACTCAGAATACGAGATAACATATTAGCCATTAATATAAAAACTGGTAGTCATAGGGGACATTAAGAAATACCACAGTATCAGGCGTATTCATTTTGTACCCATAAACCGTATTGACATGCATGAGCGGTTTTTTCCAAGAGGCAGCACTAATGGCAAATGTATTGATTAGTTTATTTGTAACAAAAAGAGAGTTCAGCCTCCATTGAAAACAGTTCCCACAGTCGCCATGAAAGGTAATCGCTATCTTGGTCATCCAGTCTGTTAAAAAAAAAAAAAAAGCCCCCACGAAAGTATTCGCTGCTGTTTGCACACAGAAGGAGGGGAGGGCAGCGTAGGGAGGCAATAAGAAACTTGTGGCTGGAAAGAGATAGATCAGTGAATGCACAATGCTCACCTTTGTCTGCAGTTTAGGCTTCTGTTTCAGGAGCAGGCCACTTAATCCATTCAACCTCAGACCCCCCCCCCCAGCCTCCCCTCAGCACCCAGCTCTGCCTTGTTTGCCCTGGGGATTGGAACTGCTTTAATGCTGTCTTCATTGTGAGTCTGTGAACTGTAGAAGATGTGTTGGTAACAAGTTTCTTTGGTCCTGCTTCAATGGGGGTTTGCAGTGGAGAAAGGTTGTGCCCAACTAACCAGCACAAAGAAAAGCTGTAACTGTTTAAACTGGCCTCTATAAAGCCCCCCAGTGCGGACTTCTTCTATACTTTATAATTGCTTTCTTAATGAATTCTAGGCATTTTTTTTCTTCATAATAACACAAATAATAATAGCAACTATTGAAGAGCTTAGTGCTGCTCCCTCATAGCCCTAGAGTCTCTGGTGGAAATGCTTGCTTATCCACTGCATGGAGACTGCGAATGTCCTACTTGTGTCATAAGAACATAAGAAATCTGACAAACAAGGGGAGAATATATATCAAGCTCATTTGTTTAGCTAATGGCTAAGCTGTCCCAATATCTTAACCAGATCCTTCTTAAAGGTTGCCAAGGTCTCTTCTTCAACTACATTCTTCAAAATACTGGTTCTTTAATAGCATTTTATGGTTCTTTACTGGGTTTTATAGGTCCTCATGGCTTGACAAAACACCATTTCATTCTGGGAAAAATTATTTGTATATGAAATTAGTAATTTGTGCTTTGAAAAAACTTCCTAATATGTATATACAGGTAAAATTATATTACAACGAATATCTTTTGTCACACACATGCGCATGGGAGGCAGCTAAAGGGCTTGAGTAAGGGCAGTTTTTACCTGCATTTTTATTACTCTTTAATTTAATATTGTTTTTTGTATCAGTTTGCTGCTGCTGGAGTATGTGAATTTCCCTTTGGGATTAATAAAGTATCTATCTATCTATCTATCTATCTATCTATCTATCTATCTATCTATCTATCTATCTATCTATCTATCTATCTATCTATCTATCTATCTATCCATTTTCCAACCTGCTGAATCTGAACACAGGGTCACGGGGGTCTGCCAGAGCCAATCCCAGCCAACACAGGGCACAAGGCAGGAACCAATCCCAGGCAGGGTGCCAATCCACCGCAGGGCACACACAAACACACCCACACACCAAGCCCAATTCAGAATCGCCAATCCACCTAACCTGCATGTCTTTGGACTGTGGGAGGAAACCAGAGTGCCCGGAGGAAACCCACGCAGACACGGGGAGAACATGCAAACTCCACACAGGGAGGACCCGGGAAGCGAACCCAGGTCCCCAGGTCTCCCAACTGCGAGGCAGCAGCGCTACCCACTGCGCCACCGTGTCGCCATCTATCTATCTATCTATCTATCTATCTATCTATCTATCTATCTATCTATCTATCTATCTATCTATCTATCTATCTATCTATCTATCTAGTTCCGAGGCATACCAGGATGTGGCAGAATGCACTGACTCTTTTTCTCCCTTTCCTGTAGACCATTCCCGGGAAATTCTACCTGGCTCTCTTGACGTCACGTTCGGGACCGAGCCTATGGAAGGACACCTTGACGGCTCCGGTCCCTGTGATGTCACGTCTGGGCTTGAACCAATGGCTGAAGACCGTCATGAGCCCGACCCCTATGATCTCACTTCCTGTCTTCCCCTTTAAAAGCCTGCACCTTTTCCTTATTCCCTCAGTTCTGTTTTAGACTCAGTTATGTGTACATTAGTGCCGTATTCATTTAAAAAACTTTTGCAGCCAGGAAACCAATTATATGGGTGGCTGCCCCAAACCTTTCTATGATTTCGTGTCGAGTTTGTGACGCTTTACAACGAAATTTTCATTACAACTAAGTATTTTTATGGTCCCAACAGTTTCCCCATATGATACGAGTCTATAGAAATCTCATTACTACGAAGTACATTCAGCAGATATTTATGTATTTATATATATAGGGCGGCACAGTGGTGCAGTGGGTAGTGCTGCTGCCTCGCAGTTGGGAGACCTGGCGACCTGGGTTCACTTCCCGGGTCCTCCCTGCGTGGAGTTTCCATGTTCTCCCCGTGTCTGCGTGGGTTTCCTCCAGGCACTCCGGTTTCCTCCCACAGTCCAAAGACATGCAGGTTAGGTGGATTGGCGATTCTAAATTGGCCCTAGTGTGTGCTTGGTGTGTGGGTGTGTTTGTGTGTGTCCTGCGGTGGGTTGGCACCCTGCCCAGGATTGGTTCCTGCCTTGTGCCCTGTGTTGGCTGGGATTGGCTCCAGCAGACCCCCGTGACCCTGTGTTCAGATTTAGCGGGTTGGAAAATGGATGGATGGATGGATATATATATATATATATATATATATATATATATATATATATATATATATATATATACCAGTAAAATTCCATTACAATGAACTTCCAGGGACCTAAAAAATATAATTTGTTGTAATGAGATTCTGTATTTGTCACTATAGTGCTTTCTTTAACTTGCATCCAGGCATCTGAAATCATTTCAATAGCTTCTTTCATGTTAATTTTAATCTTCTCCTGTGTACAAGTTATGCTGACAGAATTTTTCTCAGCATTTCCTTGTGATAATATACTTTCAGGGTGCGAATGATGCCCAAATCCAATGGCTGAAGCACTGCTGTGCAATTGGGTGGGAGGAATTCAATGCGAACATTATCTAAATGTGGAAGCATGTTGTGGGCAGTACAGTTATCAATCATCATCCTTTTCTTTTTCTTCATATTATGAGGTTTTTTAACTCTTTTGGGATTCATCCCCAACCCCCCCCACCCAACGGGAACGACACGATGAAGTGCATCCTGAAGCACGATTGCCACGTCTGTGTAAGATTGTTTGTCTGTTGCCGGAGCAGGGCAAAAGCAGGTTCACAGCAGTGCAGTGAGGCTTCACAGAAGCAAATCCTAAAAGATTGTGGTTGCACTATAAGTCCCTGTCTTACACCCAAAAACACGAGGCTGAGTCTCAGTACTTTAGCAAAACCAGCTTTATTCAGCTTGAAACAGGAACAGCCCGGTTATTCATTGTAGCAGGATCTGCCACTCTCCTATACACGGACACAGCAGTCAGGCAGGATCGTGGCATGGTTAGTGACCAAGTAATCCTGTTCCCTGCATTTACAATGTTCCTTGCATCACCGATCGAGATCTTTTCTGTTTGCTTTGGCAAAGAGACGCAGCAGATCTGTAAGCCTGCTGTTGCCCCAGCAACATATAAACAGTCTTCCACAGACGTGGTGATCGCACTTCGGGACCCTCTTCGGCTTGTTGTCCAGTTGGGGGAGGTCACAAGAGAGTTTAGAAACCTCACATTTTCATGAATGAGTGCCGCATTAATAGGAATGTCTCTTGAATGAGCATCATTTAACCACATTAAAATGGCTTTTTTGACGTCTTCAAATGCAGTAGTTCGCATACATTTGCAACCCGAGATTTTTCTTCTTTCAAGAAAGTTGACAGTGTCGATGGAGAAATTTCTAATTCACTGACAACGTCTTTTTTCTTTTTGTCGCAATCGAGAGGTACAAAAATTTAAAGTTTTTTTTTATAATATAAACTGTTTTCATTTTTTATGTCTGCCATTTCTATAGGAGGATGACAATGAGTTAAATTCCAATGGATGTTTTTGAAATGTTGACGAGCAATAAGCAAAAGGTATGAAAACCACTGCAAACAAAAACAGCAAAAAAACAGTATGAGCAAAGTTCGAACAAAGACGATTTGTTTTTACAATGTTTCTGTTTGAGGATCGTTGTGCACAACTTAGCTGCGACCAGAGAACTAACTGCTCTGTGGATGATTCATTCAGGCATTTCAAGGTCACTTCATTGTAATGAAAATATCTGCTGAATGTACTTCGTAGTAATGAGATTTCTATAGACTCGTGTCATATGGGGAAACTGTTGGGACCATAAAAATACTTAGTTGTAATGAAAATTTCGTTGTAAAGTGTCACAAACTTGACACAAAGTCATAGAAAGGTTTGGGGTAGCCACCCATATAATTGGTTTCCTGGCTGCAAAAGTTTTTTAAATGAATACGGCACTGATGTGCACATAACTGAGTCTAAAACAGAACTGAGGGAATAAGGAAAAGGTGCAGGCTTTTAAAGGGGAAGACAGGAATGAGATCATAGGGGTCGGGCTCATGACGGTCTTCAGCCATTGGTTCGAGCCCAGACGTGACATCACAGGGACCGGAGCCGGCAAGGTCTCCTTCCATAGGCTCGGTCCCGAAAGTGACGTCAAGAGAGCCAGGTGGAATTTCCTGGGAATGGTCTACAGGAAAGGGAGAAAAAGAGTCAGTGCATTCTGCCACATCCTGGTATGCCTCGGAACTAGATAGATAGATAGATAGATAGATAGATAGATAGATAGATAGATAGATAGATAGATAGATAGATAGATAGATAGATAGATCTCTATATATATATAGATTTATATATATATATATATATATATATATTGTCATAGCCAGCCCAGACACAGACAGGCGGACACGTTGACGTCACCCACAACACGTTTATTATACATTTTACAAAGTTAAGTGCACCACAAAATCTCCAAAAGTCCCCAAAGTCCTGGCCAACACAATGCCTTATCTCCTTACATCAGGCCGCCTCCTTGCCTCCTCCAGAGACCTCGTCCTCTTCCACCCGACTATAGCCAACGTATGAAGGGAGGCAGCTCCTTTTATATTCCCCGGGATGTGCTCCAGTCCAGCAATCTTCCACCGACACGCCCCAGTGCCGGCTGCATCCCCGGAAGCACTCTGGGTGTCCCTGCTTCTCTTCCCCCCAGCACTTCATGGTATGGTGGAAATGCTGAGGTCCAGGGCTCCCAAGGCATCCAGGCACCCCCTGGCGGTGACCACGGGCCCCTAGAGGGATGAGCTTCCATGCTGTGTACCCGTGGCCCCCAAAGAAACCAGGGTGGTCGCCCCCACGTGGTCTGAGGAGGGCGTGAACCCTCTTCCGGTCCTCCTGGGCGTCCCGGCCGAGTTGCCCCCCCCCAGCCATCTGCGACAATATATATATATATATATATATATATATATATATATTGTGGCAGATGACCAGGGACCTTGACCGGGAGAGGGGCAATATCTTCCCCGGGACAAAAGAGGGCAGTCCCCCTGGAATGCATCAAGGCCACGGACTTGGAGCTTGGAAGTTCAACCCTGTTCGGGACTGTGAGCCACCGCCACCTGGTGTGGTGGAAGTGCTGTAGGAAAATCATCATGGTGCACCCGGAGCACATCCGGGTGCACCATAAAAGGTGCCGCCTCACTTCATTCGGGAAGCTAGAGTTGGGAGGCAGAGGATGGAGCATGCAAGGAGAGGAGTAGAGGAGGCAGAAGAACAGAGAAGAAGAAGACAGAGAATAAAGGCAAAAGAAAGGACTGAGTAATTGTGTTGTGTGCTAAAAAGGAGCAAAATAAATATGTATCTTTTGGGACATTGTGAGTCTGAGTCTGTCTGTGTCGAGGCTGATTCTCCACTATATATATATATATATATATATATATATATATATATATATATATATATATATATATATATATATATATATACTAGCTGCGTAATTCCGTACTGTAAAAAGCCTGGGGTCCCAGAAACTATTAAAATCGACAGAAAATAAATTGAAATGTAGAGTCAGGGTCAGTTATTTGTGACCATTTTTTTTTGTTTCACTGCCCATACTTATAAGATGGACTAGTATCCCATCCATAGCCAATTCCTGCTTTGTGCCCAATGCTGCTGATGTTGGTTCTGGCCTCCATGACCCTGCCTTGGATTAGGATGGCTTAAAATTGTATGTTATATAATCATTCAAGGACTTGCTTGAGCTTTTCATGAATATGAAATGATTAGATCACATTTAGAAGTTCTGAAAAGAGAGGTTTGTTACTGGATTCTCTTCACATGGGAGTGAAAGTCTGATTCTGAGACTGAGTGGTATGAGTATAGGGGAGAGATTTAACAGATGAACCTTTTCAAGTTGCCATATTGATGTTGGTATAAAGGAGCCCCTGCGGCATTCCCTCACACACTTCTGCTGAATAATTCATTGACTGAAAGTCCTCAGTGTTGTTGTGTCAGAGAGAGAATGTGCAGAAATGTTCATAATGGCACTTGGTTTTATTTTAATTCTCATCTTTGCCAAGACCTCCAGGGGTCCAGAGTGTGTCCCATAACTGCACCTGCCATTTAGTTAGTCTGTTTATTTCCTGGAAACTGATGTTACCAGACCAAAACACCACAGCATAGAAAATCCCACTGGCCATCGCAGAGTTGTAGATGTGAAGGATGTCACTTCCCACATTAAAGGAAAGCAGTCTCCTGTAGAGGTTTTCCAAGACCAGTCCATAATGTTATTAATGTGGAGCCCCAAGTATTTGTAGGAGTGGACAATCTCTACATCCACTCACTGAATATTGACCGGACATGGAGGCACTTCGGTGCGGTGAAAGTCAATAATGAGTTCCTTGGTTTTGCTGATTTTAAGTTGCAGACAATTCTCTTTGCACCAAGAAATCAAGTTCCCCACCTGACTCCTCTACTCCATCTCATCCCTTTTATCAATACACCCCATAAGTGCTGATTCATCTGAGAATTTCTGCAAGTGACATGACCTGTGGTTATATTTGTATTTGGAGGTGCACAGAGTAAAGAGAGAGTCATTATATTGGCATCCCATTTAGTTTTTGTTCCAGCCTTGTAACCGATGTTGTCACTCATTCATCCATTTTCATAGCCCACATGGAACAGTGAGGCAATGAGGTAGTTCATCACAGACCAAACACACACGTGCACACGCACACACACACACACACACACACACACACACACACACACACACACACGCACACAGGTCAATTTAACAATGCCAAGTAACATAACCTGTATGTCTTTGGATTGTGGGAGGTTATGTAGACACGAGGAGAACATGCAGATTCTACACAGTGCTACCACTGTGCCACCATGCTGCCCCAACTACTTTTTAAGTCTCTTCCGGAAATTGGAGGAAGCAAGTTACTACTTCAAGGGGTTGGGAAAGTGGTAGGAAACTCCTGGGGTCTTCCTTTAACATGCAGACTACTGGCTCCAAGTGTCTCTGCAAGACAAGACCACATTCTTCATCAAAGGCATTGGATAGTCCCCTGGAGACCTGGCCATCATAATGGAGAGCTGGGAGACATACAGAAGATAAGCTTCCTTATTGTCAACCACCAGCATAGGGTGTTCCAGGAATACAAAGTATAATGAGACTGTGTTTCTATCTCTTAAACAAAGCAGTGAGAACTGACTATGAGCACTGGCCAAGCAGGTTTAAACCTGTCCAAACCTGTAGTGGGAGCACAATACCAGGACAGGGTGGTAGTATATCACAGACCAAACACATACACACACACACACACACACACACACACACACACGGGTGAATTTAGCAATGCCCCGTAACCTAACCTGTATGTCTTTGGACTGTGGGAGGAATCCGGAGCACCTGGAAGAAACACATCTGGACATGGGGAGAACATGCAAACTCCACACAGGGAGCACACAGGAAACAAACCCTGGTCTCCTTATTGTGAGGCAGCAGTGCAACAACCACTACCCCACTGTGCCACCCTGTGATACTACCAATAAGTCTGATTTACATTGAGCCAATCTGAAAAGTAAATGGATACGTGGAGGATGACAAAGTAGAGAGTACTGTGGCTATTTGCAACTGAGTGAGAAGCGGTCTGGATGAGGATCACCACCTCCAAGTCTGAGGTCATGGCTCTCATCTGGAAAAGCCTGGAGTGCCCTCTCCATGTGGGTTGGGAGGTGGTACATCGAGTAAAGGAGTTTGAGTATCCTCAAACAGGTCAAACAGTTTGCGAGCTACAGGTGATTTAAAATCCTGGACAGACAAACGAACAGCCACGGTAGCGTAATATACAGTATATAAAGATCATTGTGTTGCGGTTTACTCCACAAATATCCTTCCCCATATCTGAGTATACGAGAAAGTCTAGGGGAGACCACTTCTGATTTTTTTACTTTTGTATTTCTTTTCACCTTTTAATGTTGACAGGACATTAAATAGGGTAACCTATGGTGCCCCAAACCTTTATCTGTTTACTCTTTTATTTGACAGTAGGCATGGTCTTCTATTTTTTTTTTAAATAAACTGAAAAGTAGATAGCACTTTTCAAAACACTAATTAACCAAAACTAAAATCTTTAACATTCCGTTAGCATTTTGGGACTCAGTATGTATAAAACATCTAATAGTGCTTGTGGGACAAACACATTTTACCTGAACCAATTAGCACTGAATGAAAGTAATTAGGTTAAGAAAATGGGGTTTATACAAATCTCACTGAGCAACCAAACGCAGGTTTAAAATACAATCCTCCCCAGATGGCGAGCTGAAAAATCAGTGTGCCGCTTCTCCCCAGGCTTGGGCTTTACTTCCAGGTGATAAAATGGAAAATAAAGCCCACAATAAACAGACAATGTTTTTATGCCTCCTTGAACTTATTGAATCTCAGGCTCACAAAGGAGGCTGGCAGACCTGATTTGCATGTGTTCAGCTGCCTCATCTGTGCCGCTCCAAGGCGGCCATGGTTAAAGAGACACCAGCCCATGAATGTGGTAGGAAGGTGAATTTACTGATAATTTACGCCAACGCCTTCATTTGACTAGGGCTGATTTAAATCTCCACTTGGGCTTTTGTTCCATTTAATATTTAACATACAAACAAAGTGGCATATTGTGCTGCAGACTGCAGAGAAGTCAAGTAGGTGGCATGGAGTCTCCATGGTCATGCTTCCCATATGTTCGTGATCAAGATTTATTCGGCTTGATTCGGAACATGTATGGTCAGTAGGGGACACTCTTGATGCATCCCTGAGCCTGGAAAAGACACTATAGACCCCGGTCTAGTAAAATAAAGATGGCTTGTTACTCAAATGACCAACATTATGAGGGAAAACACAAGGGAGAACTCAGAGTCTCAAAGTAAAGGGGCAAAACAATAAACCTGGAGGCCTCTCCAGCCTAAGTGCTTGACTGACTGATGGAATGCCTACAGCACTTTATAACCACAACCTGTCATTAACATCACCTCCAGTACCTTCTCTAAAAATGATGTAGTCTCTCTGTTTCCAGCACTTGAACCCATGGGGCAGTTTAGCTACAAGTTAAACAAATGAGCAGCCATGCCACCTGCACTTCAGAACAGGTCATCCATCTGAAGCTTAGCATGTTTGGGCCCAGCCAGTACTAGATGCCATCATCTATATGCTACACCGATCCCTCTCTCACTTGGACAGAGGCAGTGGTGCTGTAAGAATTATGTTTCTAGACTTCTCTAGCGCCTTCAACACAATCCAACCTCTGCTCCTTAGGGACAAGCTGACAGAGATGGGATTAGATTCATACCTAGTGGCATGGATCGTGGACTATCTTAAAGACAGACCTCAGTATGTGCGTCTTGGGAACTGCACGTCTGACATTGTGGTCAGCAACACAGGAGCGCCACAAGGGACTGTACTTTCTCCGGTCCTGTTCAGCCTATATACATTGGACTTCCAATATAACTCGGAGTCCTGCCACGTGCAAAAGTTCGCTGATGACACTGCTATCGTGGGCTGTATCAGGAATGGTCTGGAGGAGGAGTATAGGGACCTAATCAATGACTTTGTTAAATGGTGCGACTCAAACCACCTACACCTGAACACCAGCAAAACCAAGGAGCTGGTGGTGGATTTTAGGAGGCCCAGACCCCTCATAGACCCAGCGATCATCAAAGGTGACTGTGTGCAGATGGTGCAGACCTATAAATATCTGGGAGTGCAGCTGGATGATAAATTAGACTGGACTGCCAATACTGATGCGCTGTGCAAGAAAGGACAAAGCCGGTTATACTTCCTTAGAAGGCTGGCTTCCTTCAACATCTGCAGTAAGATGCTGCAGATGTTCTATCAAACAGTTGTGGCGAGCGCCCTCTTCTACGCAGTGGTGTGCTGGGGAGGCAGCATTAAGAGGAAAGACGCCTCACGCCTGGACAAACTGGTGAGGAAGGCAGGCTCTATTGTTGGCATGGAGCTGGACAGTTTAACATCTGTGGCAGAGCGAAGGGCGCTCAGCAGGCTCCTATCAATTATGGAGAATCCACTGCATCCACTAAATAGTATCATCTCCAGACAGAAGAGCAGCTTCAGCGACAGACTGCTGTCACTGTCCTGCTCCACAGACAGATTGAGGAGATCGTTCCTCCCCCAAACTATGCGACTCTTTAATTCCACCCGGGGGGGTAAACGTTAATATTTAACATTATACATAGTTATTGTCTGTTTTTTCACCTGCATTATTATCATTCTTTAATTTAATATTATTTATTGTATCAGTATGCTGCTGCTGAAGAATGTAAATTTCCCATTGGGATTAATAAAGTATCTATCTATCTATCTATCTATCTATCTATCTATCTATCTATCTATCTATCTATCTATCTATCTATCTATCTATCATCTAGGAAAAGCTTGGGTTGCTGCTGGAAGAGGTGTTGGTGAGGCCAGTAGGGGGCGCTTACCCTGTGGTTTTTGCATGTAGGATTCCAATGCCCCCAATACAGTGATGGGGACACTGTGTGTGAAAATGGCGCCATCCTTTGGAGGAAATGTAAAACTGGGGTCCTGTTCCTCTGTGATCATAAAAGACCACTGGGCATCCTTTGTAAGAGAGCAATGTGTGTCCCAATGTCCAGGATAAATTGCTCTCCATAGCCTAGTCATTCTTGCCCCCTAATCATCAATTGTCTCTAACTAACCCCTCAACCACCTAATAGCAAATATGTGGTGAGTGTACAGGTGCAAAATGGCTGCCCTCGCATCATCCAGGTGGGGTGCTACTCATTAGTGTTGGTGCAAGTGGCTCCACTCGCACTATGAACAGAATTATTATTTATTATTATAGACCAAATGGTCATCTCTCATTCATCAAATTTTGTTATTATGTTCCTCATAACGTTCTCCTCCCAGGAATGGTTTAACAGGTGGAGGCCACTGACATTTTTCCCTCCTCATCTGTTTTGTCACTCGTTTTGCATTTGTCATGACTGGTATATGACATGAGGCGATACCTGGACCCTACAGAGTTTGGTAACACAGGTATACCAACTTCTCCAGGATGGCAGGCACACCAAAATGTGCCATTGCCAGAAGGTTTGCTGTGTCTGCCACATCTATATCTATATATATCACACATTTGTTCCCTCTATTTATTTTATATAGTGCCTTTCATTTGATCTCATTTTCTGATCTATGTATCTATTCTTTTTTCTAAAACTCATTAGTGTTCTCAGTCTATTCAATGCGGTCCAAAGTGTAACAATTGTTCAATGTTGTTAAAAATCCATGCAGAACCTCTCAATTTGATAGTTCCATCCATTCATTATCAATACTACCTAATTAAGTTTACGGCCAGGACCCAATTAATATTAAATATGCTCCTGGGTAATTGCAGGCCTGCATTGTTGCATTTGAAAAGCAATAATAGAGAAAACACAAACAAACTAATTTACTGCATGAGAAAATTAGAAAAATAATAAGGTGGACAAAAAATCAATATGAAGGCAAGCATAAAAATAATAAAATGATTTGCAATGAATAGATTCAGAGAAGAAAATCAAGAGTAAACTGAGTAACACAATGACCAGGGTGACACTAAGGAGATTCTGCCAAATTGGGACTCAGGGTCCAAACTGGTCACTGCCCGAAGTTGAGTCAGCTTGCTCTTCTGCATCTGTTGTGTTTTATTTCCCCTCTGGTTGTCATTTTTCTTACCATATCTCAAAGATTTGATGATAGATTGATTAGTAGCACTAGCTTGGACTGGTGTCTGCCTAGTGTTATATAGTGCCTTTCATCCATCCATCCATTATCCAACCTGCTATATCCCAACTAAAGGGTCACGAGGGTCTGCTGGAGCCAATCCCAGCCAACACAAGGCGCAAGGCAGGAAGCAAACCCCGGGCAGGGCGCCAGCCCACCATAGGGCGCACACACACACACAATTTAGAATTGCCAATGCACCTAACCTGCATGTCTTTGGACTGTGGGAGGAAACCGGAGTACCCCCACACACACAGGGGGAGAACATGCAAACTGCACGCAGGGAGGACCTGGGAAGCGAACCCAGGTCTCCTAACTGTGAGGCAGCAGCACTACCCACTGCGCCATCATGCCGCCCTAGTGCCTTTCAGTTCTGTCTATTACTTATTCTTGCAGGTGGTCAATTGCATGATTATTTCTTATTTGTCTGACTCCTTTATCCTGCATGAGAGAATTAGAAAAAACAACAGGTGGAAAAAAGTTAATATGAAGCCAATAATAAAAATTAGGGATGTTTTTTGAATGAATAGATTCAGAGAAGAAATCAAAAGTAAACTGAATAAGTAAAATGACCAAAATGGCACAAAGGTGATTCTGCCAAACGGGTCCAGGAGACTCCTGGTCCAGACTGGTCACTCGTCACAGCCTGTGAAGTGTTAGTTTGCTCTCCTGTGGCTGTCATGTATTTTTTTCCCCTCCAGATTCTCTTTTTCCTCCCACAAGTTAAAGATGGAGTGTTAGATTGATTGGTAACTCAAGCTTGGACTGGTGTCTAGTGTCACACATGCATGTCCGAGGAGTACCTTCCAGACTCATCAGAGGTATGTCATACCACCCCAGGAGGAGAGGGGGCGCTCTTGCTAACTGTGTCATCTCCCTTTCTCTCCACAGCTCAGAGAAGACACCCTGTGTCTGCCCCTTCTGGTTGAAGCACTATAATTGCAAAATAACATTGCAAGATGCTGAGAAATTAGTTCATGGTTTTGTTTTTAGTCGACTAGATTACTGTAACACACTCCTCTCAGGACCATCCAAAAAAGACATCAATCGATTGCAACGAGTGCAGAATGCAGCTGCTAAGATCTTAACTAGGAAAAGAAAATCCGAGCACATCACACCACATTGGTTACCTGTGTCATTTAGAATTGACTTTAAAATACTGCTTATGGTTTATAAAGCGTTAAATAATCTCGCTCCATCTTATATTTCAGAATGCCTTTCACCTTACACTCCAATTCGTAACCTTAGATCTTCAAATGAGGGTCTGCTTATAATTCCAAGAGCTAAACTTAAAAGAAGTGGTGAGGCGGCCTTCTGCTGTTATCCACCTAAAATCTGGAATAGCTCCAGGCTAATACAGTGGAGCACTTTAAAAAACTGCTAAAAACTCATTATTTTAACATGGCTTTCTCATAGCTCCATTTTAGTTTACTCCTGATGCTCTGTATATGCATTGAATTATCATTATCATTCATGGTGACTCTGCAATCCATACTAAACCCTACTTTCTCTGCTGTTCTTTCTCTGGTTTTCTTTGGTGGCGATCTGCACCACCACCACCTAATCAAAGCACCGTGATGTCCCTACATTGATGGATTGAAGGCCTGAGGTCCACATGACCATCATCATCAAGTTCTTCCATGCGAACCCTGAATACCATGAGGACTGATCGAGGTCATTTATGTTAGGTAGAATACCTAGAGGGGGCTGGGTGATCTTGTGGCCTTGGAACCCCTGCAGATTTTATTTTTTTCTCCAGCAGTTTGGAGATGTTTTTTTTTGTTTTTTTCTGTCCACCCTGGCCATCGGGTCTTACTTTTATTCTATGTTAATTAGTATTGCCTAATTTTATTTTTTATATATTTTGTCTTTTTTCTCTTTCTTCATCTTGTAAAGTACTTTGCGCTACTTCATTTGTATGAAAATGTGCTATTGTTGTTGTTATAAAGTCCAGGCTTGCCATCAGAGGGCACCTAATCTTGGCCCGAGGTGACTGCAGGAAAAGTGCTCCCTCTTGACCAAGACAAAAACCAAGAATTGGCTATCCTTTGACTCTCAAGGATATTTTCATTTTAAATGTACCCCTTGGGGATAACATTGCACCATCATGTGCTGTTTTTGCTTTCATTTTGATAAAATTAAACCCAGCTGGTGTACCAACTTTTAGCATCTCTGAGCTATGTGTTTCCCCCTAGCTAGTGTTATATAGTGCCTTTGAGTTGTGTATATTATATTTCTTGTAGAAGTTTTCAGTCAATAGATTGATATTATTTGTTTTATTATTATTTATTTCTTTTTCCAAGGCGATTTACAAAATCTGAGGTACAATTGGCTACATTTCTTAAGTTTTCCATTTGATGCACAGGCAGGTAAAGCGACTTGCTTGTGGTCACCCAAGTGTCTGTAGAGAGATTTGAACCCACAATCTGAGAGTTTGAAGATCAAAGCCTTAACCACTACACCATTCTACCTCAAAGACGTATGTAAGAATTTCTTCATGATTAAAATGCGTGTTATTTATTGGGCTTTGTTGTGATGCTGCACTGCACAAAATAGTCCATGTTTGCTCCATGACAAAAACAAATCAGTAGCAGCACTGTTGTTATTTTCATTGTTCTTATTACCTGCCTCATTTACATCTCTGTCCTTATTTACAGTACAACATCATAGTCGTCCCTCGATTTTGACACATTTAACTGCCATTGTCTAAGGTTGTGTTTGTAGGATGCAGAATATTGATGTCTAATTAACATAAATGAACAGCTTGCACTTTCCATCATGCCTTCACTGGGGAGCTTGGGATTTGAACTCAAGGTCTGCCTGGCAACACATCTTCACCAGCAAGGCCAGAGGAGCAGGTGTAGTGGATGGGAGTCAAATCATTATACATGGTGCAAACAGGAAGACACCTAACTTAACCTTTTATAAAAGCTTAAAGCTAAAATGTCTTTGGAATTTTACAAATGTTTTGCATTGGCATAAGCAGTGAGGTGCCTAAAAATGTGAAGGACAGTGTAACAATGAAAAAGAAGAATAGAATGTCAACTCCGAGCTAAAACACTTTTGTGAAAGAGAACAGTAGCCTTCCTGTTAGGCCAGTTCACTTACAGGAGTCACTCATTACTGTTTTACTGGAACTGATTTTTTGAACATGCAGAAAAAAAAACATATATACAGTATATACTGTATATTGCTTCAAAAATTAAAGGAACACTTTCAAAACACATCAGATCTCAATGGGAAAAAAATCCTGCTGGGTATCTCTACTGATATGGACTGGGTAATGTGTTAGGAAAGAAAGGATGCCACATCATTTGATGGAAATAAAAATGATCAACCTACAGAGGGCTGAATTCAAAGACACCCTGAAAATCAAAGTAAAAAATGATGCGGCAGGCTAGTCCATTTCACCGAAAATTCATTGCAGCAACTCCAAATCGTACTAAGTAGTTTGTATGGCCCCCACATGCTTGTATGCATTTCAGATAACATCCGGTTGGGGGCGGGTCATGCTCCTAATGGGACGACGGGTGGTGCCCTGGGAGATCTCCTCCCAGATCTGGACCAGGGCACCACTGAGGTCCTGCACAGTCTGAGGTACCACCTGGCGGTGTCAGATGGATTGGGTTTTTTTCTTGAATTTGCTTGAACATTCCAGTTGATTTTGCGACTTCTGTCATTGCGCTAAGTATCATAGTTCGCTTACAGTGCTGATTTATTTGCCCGAATCCAAGACAGAGGCTGCGGGCCGAGGGGAGGGGGAAGCATGACTTCAGGAGAGGGGAGCTGGGCAAGGAGCCACGGGGGGATGGATAATATAATATAATATAATATAATATAATATAATATAATATAATATAATATAATATAATATAATAATGGCTCGGGGATATGAATTATAATAATTTGTATCTCCAAGTCATTATTATAATGAGATTTAATGTGACAAACATATTAAACCTCAAATGTGATGAATATGTTGCACAGACTCTACTACAGTTCCCTTTTAAGAGGGCCAGTGCCGTGTATTTGCACTGAACAACTTTTTTTGTACTTCGTCAGTTTATATCAGTTTCCTGTAGTCACTGCTCGGAGAACTGGCCGACAGGTCAGCATTATCCCTGCCAATCTTCACTCCATCATGCCCACTACTAGCTGACTGAGGAGGTGCTACACCCAGTTGTCTTATGGTGTGGGTGTACATACATAAAACATAACAACTTTTTGCCAACATAAGTCAATTTGCAGCAGTGTGCGGTTCTCCTAACATAACCAGATCACTTTACTGAACTCATATTGCAATTAGGGCATCTAGCGAGAACAAAGCTGCTTTTGTTAACTATAAGGTGTTACATTCCATTAAGACACAAGTCATATGTGCTGACCAACATCACATATCTTTGGCCTTGGTCAACCCTTGATTCATTTATTTTGAGGCAAACTAGCTTATGCAGACCCCAGTTTTTCATATGTTCTATACTGTTCATTGCATCAGGAATATGTCATTACATGTGCCAAGGGTTAGCTGCTACCCACTCAGATGCTGGCACCCTACTCCTTTTCCAGACCCCCAAAATATATAGGAGAAGCACTATAATGCCACACATTATCTTGCATACTCAATGTGTGGCATTATAATATTGGCACTATATGTTCTATAAATTGGCACTGTAAGCGAACTATGATACTTGGCGCGATGACAGAAGTCGCAAAATCAACCGGAATGTTTAAGCAAAGTATAGAAAAGAAACAGATCTATATCCGTTAAGTAGTTCTCTTGTGAAAAGCGCACAGACAGACAGATGTTGGATTTCATGTATATAGAGAGATTATATTATATTATATTATATTATATTACTAGCAAAATACCCGCGCTTCGCAGCGGAGAAGTAGTGTGTTAAAGAGGTTATGTAAACATATATATACATATACATATATACATATATATACATATCTACATATACACATATCTACATATACATATATATATACATATACACATACATACATAGTGCGTTGTAACACGGGCTGTGAGTGTTACATGGGAGGGAGACGACAAATCACAGCTTCCCGCTTTCTAATCGGGCCTGTGATTGGTGCTTTGACTGATGCCCAGATCCCACAGTATGTCCCCTTAGGAGAGGCGTTAGGCAAGTGTAATTGAATAGTGGTGCTGCAAGTTTAGCTTTACACCTGTTTTTAAGGCTTATTGACTGAAAGGGGCTTTCATGAAAAAACTTAGGGCTTTGCTACAGGATACACCCTCCACAAGTTAAGGAAGTAAAAATAAAGGTATATATTTCTGTTTTATTTAAACCTTTTAAGTTTGTATGCGGGCGGTATGGTGGCGCAGTGAAAGGTGCCAGTTAGGAGACCCGGGTTCGCTTCCCTGCATGGAGTTTGAATGTTCTCCCCGTGTCTGTCTGGGTTTCCTCCGGGTACTCCGGTTTCCTCCCAAAGTCCAAAGACATGCAGGTTAGGTGCATTGGCGATTCTAAATTGTCCCTGGTGTGTGGGTGTGTGTGGGTGTGTGCGCCCTGCGGTGGGCTGGCACCTTGCCCGGGGTTTGTTTCCTGCCTTGTGCCCTGTGTTGGCAGGGATTGGCTCCTGTATTTAGGATATAGCGGGTTGGATAATGGATAGATGGACATTTGCATGTATAGCCCCATTTGCCCGTTTTTGTTTTTTTTCTTTCTTCAGTAATATTTCAGCAAACCCGGAGCTTGTCAGTTCAAATCCTGGTACTGACACCACTGTGTGACCCTGAGGAAGTCACTTCACCTGCCTGTGCTGCAAAAAACAAAAGTAATGTAACAAATTGTACCTCAGATGTTGCAAGTTGCTGGAATAAAGGCATAAGTTAAATAGATAAATATTTATTATACACATAGGAACTATTCATTTATTTTCAGTTAAGTCATCTGCAGCAAACCTTTATAAATGAGGGTTTCTCCTTTTTAGATAGTGCAAACTGTTTCTTCTTCATTGAGGTTTTCTCTTGGAGAGCTTTTTTCATTTCATTGAAAATTAAAGCAGCAGCTGCCAAAATATGTAGCTTTCTTATTAATTTTTCAACATTGTGTAAAATAACTTTATAAAGTAACATAAAAGGTTTAAATACTGGTTATCCTTTTACACTAAAATATTACTAAAGAGATACAAAAAAAGTAAAATGCATATGTTGTTTTTCTTTAAGGAGATTAAATATTACTGAAGAAAGAAAAAAAAAAAAAACTAAAACAGCCAAATGGGGCTATGCATACGAACTTAAAAGGTTTAAATAAAACAGAAATATATACCTTTATTTTTACTTCCTTAACTTGTGGAGGGTGTATCCTGTAGCAAAGCCCTAACTTTTTTCGTGAAAGCCCGTTTCAGTCAATAAGTCTTAAAAACAGGTGTAAAGATATTGACAATAAGCTACGCAAACCCACCAAGACATGGAATCGTTTAAATCAAGGCGTGAGTTGAAAAACACCATCCCATACTGTTAGTTAACAATTAACACATTTCTATATGTATTGTAAGCATACAATACAACTAATAATATGTTGCGCTTATTTATCTGGTGTACCGACATTTTTGAGCGTTTAACGGCTGAAATCCAACGTGGTTTGTGCCCTTCAGAATGAAAACAGTTTGCATTTACCTTTTTAATAAAAGGCAAGCTTTTAAGCCTGAGAAATCACCCCGTAAATGCACACGTTTAATTGCACATGTGTTAATATGTATGCTTACACACTGTTTCTTCTTCATTGAGGTTTTCTCTAGTATGTAGATTGGGGTAATTACATTCACGGCATTCATAGTCTGAATCACAATCTGATTGTATGGGTGGTTACCTACCAGGTAACGCTTATGGTTGGCCAGCAAGTCAGCTAACATCAGTCACGGTGCCTTCAGTTGTGAGAAGCAGATCATAGAATGGTTGAAAATAGTTTACTGTCAAATAATGCAAAGAGTACGCAACACGTGTTTCGCCCTAATTCTTGGCTCATCAGGCGTAAGGCAAGTGTAATTGAATAGCGGCGCGTCATTGAATAGCAGCACTGTAAGTTTAGTTTCTTTTCAATAAAGTCAGGTGTTAGGCAAGTGTCATTGAATAGCGGCACTGCAAGTTTAGTTTCTTTTCAATAAAGTCAGGCGTTAGGCAAGTGTCATTGAATAGCGGCGCGTCATTGAAGAGTGGCGCTGCAAGTTTAGTTTCTTTTCAATAAAGTCAGGCGTATAGGCAAGTGTCATAGAATAGCGGCGGTGCTGCAAGTTTAGTTTCTTTTCAATAAAGTCAGACGTTAGGCAAGTGTCATTGAATAGCGGCGTGTCATTGAATAGCGGCACTGCAAGTTTAGTTTCTTTTCAATAAAGTCAGGTGTTAGGCAAGTGTCATTGAATAGCGGCGCTGCAAGTTTAGTTTCTTTTCAATAAAGTCAGGCGTTAGGCAAGTGTCATTGAATAGCGGCACTGCAAGTTTAGTTTCTTTTCAATAAAGTCAGGCGTTAGGCAAGTGTCATTGAATAGCGGCACTGCAAGTTTAGTTTCTCTTCAATAAAGTCAGGCGTTAGGCAAGTGTCATTGAATAGCGGCGCTGCAAGTTTAGTTTCTTTTCAATAAAGTCAGGCGTTAGGCAAGTGTCATTGAATAGCGGCGCGTCATTGAAGAGCGGCGCTGCAAGTTTAGTTTCTTTTCAATAAAGTCAGGCGTTAGGCAAGTGTCATTGAATAGCGGCGGCGCTGCAAGTTTAGTGTCTTCTCAATAAAGTCAGGCGTGCTTTGCAGCGGCGAAGTTCTCCTTTTAAATTTTTATTAAGAAGAAAAGAAAACCTTTTCAAACTGAGGGAAAATATACCAATAACAATTTGTTAAGGATCTGTTTTTTTGTGAAGCTGCCTTTACACAGCCTGTCCGCTGTTTTATAAACGAACGCCATATAAGGCCGTCCTTTTTCCTTCACAGTCAGTTCATGTGATTACGTGTGAGGCGTGATGACGCGATACGCAACCCCCGCAACCCCGCCTCCCACGGCCAGCGAGCTGCCGTCCATTACTGTATATGGACAAAAAAGAGGTTCCAGTTATGACCGTTACGCTTTGAATTTTGAAATGAAACCTGCCTAACTTTTGTAAGTAAGCTGTAAGGAATGAGCCTGCCAAATTTCAGCCTTCCACCTACATGGGAAGTTGGAGAATTAGTGAGTGAGTGAGTGAGTGAGTGAGTGAGTGAGTGAGTGAGTGAGTGAGTGAGTGAGTAAGTGAGGGCTTTGCCTTTTATTAGTATAGATATTATATTATATTATATTATATTATATTATATTATATTATATTATATTATATTATATTATATTATATTATATTATATTATAAACCTATCAGAATTGACTGATGTTAAGAGTGGTGTTCCATGGGGGTCAGTGTTAGGGTCACTGCAATTTTTAACATATATTGTAAATGATTTTGATAGAAATATAAGTAACAAGCTGGTTAAGTTTGCAGATGATACTAAGCTAGGTGGATTGTCGGATAATCTGGAAACAGTTGAATGATTACAGAGGGGCTTGGACAGCAGACAGGTTTGGACACATTTGTGGCAGATGAAATGTAATGTCAGTAAATGTAAAGTATTACACATAGGAAGTAAAAATGTGAAGTTTGAATACAAAATAGGAGGTCTGTAAATTGAGGGAACACCTTATGAGAAGGATTTAGGAGTTATAGTGAACTCTACACTGTCAAATGCCAGACAGTGTTCAGAAGCCATTAAGAAGGCTCACAGAATGTCAGGTTATGTAGCACCCTGATGTGTGGAATACAAGTCACAGGAGGTTATGCTCATGTAACACACTGGTGAGGCCTCATCTGGAGTCCTGTGTGCAGTTTTGGTCTCTGGGCTACAGAAAGGACATAGCAACACAAGAAAAGGTCCAGAGAAGAGTGACTAGGCTGATTCCAGGGCTACAGGGGATGAGTTATGAGGAAAGATGAAAAGAGCTGAGCGTTTTCAGTTTAATCAAAAGAAGATTAAGAGGAGACATGATTGAAGTGTTTAAATTGTAAAGGGAATTAGTCCAGTGGATCAGGACTGTGACTTTAAAATGAGTTCATCACAGGCACACAGCTGGAAGCTTGTTGAGGGTAAATTTCACACAAATATTAGGAGGTTTTTCTTCACACAGAGAACCACAAACACTTGGAATAAGTGACCAAGTAGTGTGGTAGACAGTAGGACTTTAGGGTCTTTTAAAACTTAAGTTGATTTTATTTTGGAAGAACTGAGTGGATAGGACAGACGAGCTTTGTTGGGCTGGATGGCCTGTTCTCATCTAGAGTGTTCTAATGTTCTAATGCATCATTTAGCTGGTTTGCCCACATCTCTGTACTTTGTCAAGGGTGTTGTCATTGCCCAGTTTCTACAAAATATTGCATACGCATGGGTCAAAGTTACCGTAAATATACGCACAGTCCCCAGTTGTTTTTCTTTTTAAAACCCAACGTTTGCATGGGAAGTTGCATACACACATTTAGAGCCTCTTTTTGTGTGTACACAAGCTTTATAAATGAGGCCCCAAGTGAGTCTGCTCTATTCTATTTTACAAATTAATATAACTTGATAGAGTCACTCGATAATAGTTATTGAAAATGCATGTTGTCGATTATTAATGAAGTCGTAGAAAATAAAATAAAAATTACAATTAAATAGGGTGACAGAATGACAACAATGGTGTCAGAAATGTTTGTTCTGATTAGGTAGGAAGGTCACTGCTTGAATGGAAATTAAACACATTACTCTAGAGCGAGTATCTGTTGCAAATCTTTTTAATTCATCACCTTCAGGGTCACTGCAAAGAATCTCCTAATGAGAGGATCATTCCTGCTCCTCAATGATCTCCCTGACTAATTAGACTTCTGGATTCAGAATCCATCTATAGTGTGAAACGTTGTGAAAATATGGATTCCTGTTGAATCATTAGCTCTAGGAAGAGGAAAGCAAATGGTTTGATCAAAACACATTTTTAAAAGCTTCGAAAACAACTGAGAATGAATGGACTTGGAGTGTGTAAAAATAAATAGAGGACTTTGGGACATTTTTGAACCTTTTGAACCTGAATTGGACCTCCTTATTGTAAAACACAGCACTAGAGAGTCACAAAGTGATGTAGGTTGGTTGGATATGCAATTATTAATTTTACAGAACTGTTCACACATTTTTTTGCCACAAATTTGTCATTGTTGGTGTCACTACACCAATGTTGTTGACACGTTGAGGTGTCCAGAGATTTTTGTGAGCACTAAAAACAATAAAAAATAAAAACACTAGCAGATGGTAATAAGAAAAAAGATGTGAGCCAGAACCATGAAATTAAAACTAAACCTGGGCAACTGAGAATAAAACGATAAGATGATACTCAAGAGTCAAAAGCAAAGTAAAGATTGGTGAATGCGAAGAAGAAAAATCGAAACTAAAACCAGAATCCTACCACATTTTCCAGCTTGGGGAAATAAGTTAACTGTTGTGAAAGATTCTTTGGAAGTTGTTTTATACAATGGGGGATAAGGGATAGTGTGAAGGCTGCCCTGTTTATAGTGTAATGTTCGTTACGTATTCTTTGTGACAGTCTAAGCTACGTGATATTCAAGAAGGCCTCAAAAAATAAAGGTAACCAGATACTTCAACAAAAATCAACTTTTAAACTTCAAGGCAAAACAAGAAAATAATGCCAGAAACATGTGACTCCTCATGTTTTGTAACAAGAACACAAAAGACATCATAAAGAGTTGGGGCAGCAGAAAGTCCTCCCTGTATACGAGGTGAGACACAAAAATAACTGGATTGGACTTGGTGCTTTCCTGGAAAACCGTCTGGAGGTCAACCAAATGTGAATCACAGAGCTATACACCCTCCTAGATGGCCTCTTAAACCACCAACTGGCTAGGTATATCCTGTGAAGAGCCCAGTCAGTATTTGCACAACAACCACTACTTGAGTTGCCGCTATAATGTCGGGTGAAAATATCGAACAGCGAATCAACATCAAATTTATTGTGAAACTGAACAAAATGGAGACCAGAGAAACTTATGAAATGATAAAAACAGTGTACACTGATAACAGTTTGTCTCGAACACAAGTTTTTGAGTGGCACAAATGTTTCAAGGAAGGACAAGAAAATGTGGAAGACGTTCAATGCACAGGTCACCATGCTTGTCTCAGACGGATGAAAACATCAATACGGTGAATCAGATTGTTCGAAATGATCGTACCGCTTTTTCCGTAAAGCAGTTTTTGACTGACAGAAACATTCCTGTCCTTGATCAACCTCCCTATTCGCCCGATTTAGCTCCCTGTGATTTTTACTTCTTTCTGAAAATCAAAAGTGACCTGAAGGGAACACATTTTTCTTCAATGAATGAAGTGAAGACAGAAATGGCAAGCCTGTTGAAGAGCCTCAAGCAAGAAGACTTCCACAGCACTGTTTCAATCAATGGAAGATATGTATGGAGCGGTGTAGAGATTGAGAGGGGGAGTATATAGAAGGTGACAATGTTTAGAATGCTGTAATTCATCAATAAATATATATATATATTTTTACCAATCCGGTTATTTTTGTGTCTCACCTCGTATATAAAAGGTTGGTGGCAGCACTGGTAACCATTATATCACTGAGCTACCCAAACAGGGGGAATATAAAGTACAAATTAAACAGAAATGTAAGCAAATTCTGCTTGCATCTGTCAAGTGGGATTTCTCACCTATGGGTTGGTGGTGGGATTAGCACTCCAGCCACTGTAAAAGAAAACCTCACACTATTCAGTGTGGTGCTGAGGTGTCACCCCCTGCACTCGGGTCCCAATCTGGGTGGTTTGCCATGTGGTGGCTGAGGCAACTTGCTGTAATCAGCAAATGCTCCCAACTGCTCTCTCTGTCCACCATAGTAATGCACTTTTAATTTTCCTCCTACAAATTGTCTCTCTCTCTTTGTCTAAACCCTGACCCCTCTTCGTCCTACCAGTTGAACATTGTGTCTTAAATTCTCTTCCTGATCCTACCGTCTGTTAGCCCTTTTGTTATAGAAAACTTCCAGGGTCACCTTCAGAACCACCTCCAGAGTTAGGAATGTTATTTCCCATCTCTCTGCAGGTCCCATTAGTGATCTCAAGCTTCCTTGCACCCCTGAGGTTCAGCATCTATTTCAAGGACTTCCCTTATCACTTCCAGGTGGTCTGTCCTCCACAACTGGTAACTCTAGATTGATCTATTGTAGGGGTGTAGGTAGGTGGGCAGCCAATAAGGCCTGGCACTGTATCTACAAGTCGATACCTGCCTTGCATCCATTACTGCCAGGAAAGGCTTCAAAAATCACTTGATGTTGCAATGCACTACTCATGTTCTGTAAAGGAGAGCGTGGATGACTCTGACCTGTTCAGAAGTCATTTCAGATTTTATGCAACTTAAAGCTTATAAACAGAAATGTTTTACCAAGCCAAGTTATTAGGTTGCTGGCACGTTCATCGAATAGTACGATTGCTAAAGTTGATCTATTTCACTTTGTCAAAGTGACCTTAAAGAAATGTAATCTGAAAAATGACAGATGTAGAGCCCATCTCTTTCATTTTTTGCACATCAGCAAAAATGCATCATCTTCAGAGGAGATTAATATAAAATGCTGGTTAAGTGAATGACATGCCGCTTTGGGTCAGAGTTATCTCACATTAAATAATTGGGTTTTTAAAATATAGGAGAAAATATATGGGGTAAGGGTGTAGAATATAACTGTAAAAGGAACAGTTACAATGTGGGCAGCTCCGCTCACATGTATTTCACGTATCTCAACATCCCCCATCATGGTTCTGTAAATTGGGGGCTACATGTAAAATTAATGGATTAAGACCCTCAGTTGGCCCACGTTGTCAAAGCTGAAAAGGTTGCCCCCCACTACCCCAAGGCAAGGCATCTCTACTAGGCACCGTACCATTATTATCACAGATGTGGACAAATTTGTTGGTCCCCTTACAGCTCATTGAAAAAGGACTGTATGCCTTCTGAAATGTGATGAAATACAAAGTCATTGTCCCCTGTATACTGGTATGTCTTTGATATGTCATTGAGTAAAGCAAAGCAAGTGTGACAAGAGATCAAGTGTTACTTATTCTATAAAGATATTTTAAAATGGCCTGGACACATTTGATGGGACCCCTAGAAAAGATCCTAAATAATTGGATTTGAGTGATTTTTTTCAAACTAGATGTTTTCTTGAATTCATATCACACATGTCTCCAAACGTGCAATCAGTCATTAAGCCAATTTAAGAAAAGTTGTCAATCTGCTGTTTGCGATCATTGTGTGACCAGATAAAGCAAAGGAGAGTGTTGTCTGAGGAGATCAGAAAGAAAATGATAGACAAGCATCTTAAAGGAAATGGCTAAAAGCTCATCTGCAAGCAGCGTGATGTTCCTGTGACAACACTTGCAAATATTATGAAGAAGTTTAAGGTCCTTGGGGCTGTAGCACAAACCTCCGTGGACGCAACTGCGAGAGGAGAATCATTTCTAGAATTGGCAGAAGGAGAGTGAGAATGGTAGAAAAAAAGCCAAAGACAACTTCCAAAGAGACACAAGCTGAACTCAAAGGTCAGGGTCTATCAGTGTCTGATTGTACCACCCATCGCTTTTTGAGTGACGGTGGGCTCAATGGAAGGAGACCCAGGAGGACACTTTTCTTGAAAGATCAATATAAAAAAGCCAGACTGGAATTTGTTAAAATGCGTATTGAGGAGCCATAATGCGTCTGGGAGAATGTCTTTTAGATAAATGGGATAAATTGGAATTTTTTTGGAAAGCCTCATCAGTTCTATGTCTACAGAAGAAAGGAAAATGAAAGTTTCAAAAAAAAAGAACATCAGACCTTTGGTGAAGGTGGAGGAGGTTCAGTTATGTTTGAGGCTGCTTTGCTGAATCTAGCATTGGGTGCCTTGAGTCTGTGCAGGGAACAATGAACATTTTGGAGTGAAACATACTGCCCAGGGTCAGAAAGTCCTGTCTCAGTTGCAGGTCATGGATCCTCCAACAAAATAATGAGCCACAACACACAGCTAAAAGCAGCCAAGAATGGCTATGAACAAAACACTGGACTGTTCTGAAGTGGACGCCTATGAGCCCTGATTTGAATCCTATGGAACATCCATCCATCCATCCATTTTCCAACCCGCTGAATCCAAACACAGGGTCACGGGGGTCTGCTGGAGCCAATCCCAACCAACACAGGGCACAAGGCAGGAACCAATCCCGGGCAGGGTGCCAACCCACCGCAGCCTATGGAACATCTACAACTGAAACATGCAGTTTAGGGAAGGCCCCCTTCAAAGCTGATACAGCTGGAGCCGTTTGGTCAGGACGAGTGGGCCAAACTACCTGTGGAAAGGTGCAGACATCTCATGGAGAGCTCCAGGAATGGCTTATTTGCAGTGATTGCCACTAAAGATTGTGCCACAAATTATTAGGTCAAGGGTCCCATCATTTTTGTCCGTGCTGTTTAATTTCAGTTGTTATTTGAAACTTTAAAGCAAAGTCTGATTTTTGTTAAATACAGAATAAACAATGGTCGGTGCCAATTACCTTTGTCAGTTTAAAATTATTTCAGAGACAATTGGTTCTTCTTTATAACTGGAGGGGTACCAACAAATTTGTCAATAACAAATCAGGTAAAGGGACTGCAGTAAAAAAAAACTTCCATCTTCTTTTTTGTTCACTAGTATGATAAAATGAATGTAAGAAACTAATTGATGAGTGTGGCATCACATCAAATTTCTTCTTATAGTGCGCTTAACACTATAAAAAACAATTTAATGTTTTTTACAAGCCTATGCACCTTTGTGGCAAAATGGTGATATTTAATGCAACATTACATATTTACACCAACTATGTCTGTTCATCTTTAGTGTGTCTTATCTCCTGCAGTGGCTTCATCGTCCAGCATGTTGCTATGCGTGTTGTGGAACTCCATAGAAACAAAGTTGCTGGTAAAGAAGTGATGATATCAGCCCTTTCCTAACGATCTATGAGGTCCTTTTCAATAATCTCAACTGCAGTGTTTATGGCTTGTTCAAATCATTTTGATTTATTTAAAGAAAAAATAAAACTTTCATCAAAACAATGTCTTACGCTTCATTTTTTTAAAATGTTCTTTTCCGATACACTCTTGGGCTTTAATTTTCAATGACCATCCATTTGGACTTTTTATTTTTGTGGCGCTGTAACACATCAAATGTACGGTCTTCATAAAAGTAGCTTATTAGACACCTGATTGGATCGTGTCCCACCTATATCAACCAATCAGAACTCAATTTTCTCTTTACAAAATTTTTCTAGTTCTGATTGGACAGGTTTATAATTGTGAAGATTAAAGTGAAGCAGGGATGGGTGCCTGTAATGTCAATGAAAATATGGACGTTTCCTGTTTTTGGGCATATTCTTTCTCTTCTGTGTGTGCAAAGGGTATTGGGTTGTGCAGCCATGTCACTCTGATGGTAGATCCTGGAGTGCCTGTGATGGACTGATGATGCCTTGTGACAAAAGCTACCAGGAAAATAAATGTTATTAAGTGGGTTTGAAAATGTTATAATATATGGCCAAAAGTTTGTGGACACCTGACCATCACACCTATATTGGCTTGTTGGACATCACATTCCAAATCATGGGCATTAACCCATTAACTGGCAAATTTATTTTTCTGAATAGTTTTTTCACTTTATTTCTATCCATCTACCATATATGCTCACATATAAGTCAGGTCGTGAAACCCGAAAAATAGATCATAAAATTAGACCCCGACTTATACGGCCGTTCAAAAATTCCACACTTACATTTCTTCTTGCCTCCTCCAATCTCACATCAATTTCTTAGACACATCGAATTTTGTTGCAGCAGCGCAGTTACCAATCTCTTTCGTTACAACAATGTTTAATTTAAAACCAGCTTCATATTTTCTTCTGATTAAACGCTCCATCGGGGCGATAATGTTCTTACCATAAAGGTGTATGAGGGTGTGAGATACAAAAAACACAAAACAGTGCAAACGTTGCTTTGGAATCGTTCAGGTATTACCGTGTGGTCACGTAGGCACAATAGAGAGAGAAGAGAGAGGTTAGGAGCACACACAATAAAAAAAAGGCAGTGTACTCCATGGTCACTCTCTCAGGTGGGTGTTAGCATATCATAATCCCTTGTACCAATAGTGTGAGTTTTCCACATTCGACTTACAGTGGTGTGAAAAATTATTTGCCCCCTTCCTGATTTCTTATTCTTTTGCATGTTTGTCACACAAAATGTTTCTGATCATCAAACACATTTAACCATTAGTCAAATATAACACAAGTAAACACAAAATGCAGTTTTTAAATGATGGTGTTTATTATTTAGGAAGAAAAAAATCCAAACCTACATGGCCCTGTGTGAAAAAGTAATTGCCCCCTTGTTAAAAAATAACCTAACTGTGGTGTATCACACCTGAGTTCAATTTCCGTAGCCACCCCCAGGCCTGATTACTGCCACACCTGTTTCAATCAAGAAATCACTTAAATAGGAGCTGCCTGACACAGAGAAGTAGACCAAAAGCACCTCAAAAGCTAGACATCATGCCAAGATCCAAAGAAATTCAGGAACAAATGAGAACTGAAGTAATTGAGATCTATCAGTCTGGTAAAGGTTATAAAGCCATTTCTAAAGCTTTGGGACTCCAGCGAACCACAGTGAGAGCCATTATCCACAAATGGCAAAAACATGGAACAGTGGTGAACCTTCCCAGGAGTGGCCGGCCGACCAAAATTACCCCAAGAGCGCAGAGACGACTCATCCGAGAGGTCACAAAAGACCCCAGGACAACGTCTAAAGAACTGCAGGCCTCACTTGCCTCAATTAAGGTCAGTGTTCACGACTCCACCATAAGAAAGAGACTGGGCAAAAACGGCCTGCATGGCAGATTTCCAAGACGCAAACCACTGTTAAGCAAAAAGAACATTAGGGCTCGTCTCAATTTTGCTAAGAAACATCTCAATGATTGCCAAGACTTTTGGGAAAATACCTTGTGGACTGATGAGTCAAAAGTTGAACTTTTTGGAAGGCAAATGTCCTGTTACATCTGGCGTAAAAGGAACACAGCATTTCAGAAAAAGAACATCATACCAACAGTAAAATATGGTGGTGGTAGTGTGATGGTCTGGGGTTGTTTTGCTGCTTCAGGACCTGGAAGGCTTGCTGTGATAGATGGAACCATGAATTCTACTGTCTACCAAAAAATCCTGAAGGAGAATGTCCGGCCATCTGTTCGTCAACTCAAACTGAAGCGATCTTGGGTGCTGCAACAGGACAATGACCCAAAACACACCAGCAAATCCACCTCTGAATGGCTGAAGAAAAACAAAATGAAGACTTTGGAGTGGCCTAGTCAACGTCCTGACCTGAATCCAATTGAGATGCTATGGCATGACCTTAAAAAGGCGGTTCATGCTAGAAAACCCTCAAATAAAGCTGAATTACAACAATTTTGCAAAGATGAGTGGGCCAAAATTCCTCCAGAGCGCTGTAAAAGACTCATTGCAAGTTATCGCAAACGCTTGATTGCAGTTATTGCTGCTAAGGGTGGCCCAACCAGTTATTAGGTTCAGGGGGCAATTACTTTTTCACACAGGGCCAGGTAGGTTTGGATTTTTTTTCTCCCTAAATAATAAAAACCACCATTTACAAACTGCATTTTGTGTTTACTTGTGTTATATTTGACTAATGGTTAAATGTGTTTGATGATCAGAAACATTTTGTGTGACAAACATGCAAAAGAATAAGAAATCAGGAAGGGGGCAAATAGTTTTTCACACCACTGTATATGACTGACATTATAAAATACCAAAAATTATATTGTAAAATCATATCCCAACTTATCCGTGGGATAACTTATCCGTGAGGATATGTGGTACATCCGAATAGTAAGAAAAACATCTATTTTCAATTACAGCCCCTGCATTTTTTCCGAAATTTCAAATTTTAGTCTGATTCCCATCTATCTGATTGAGTCCAATTTTAGTCAGATCCCCATGTATTTTTGATGCCATTCTTGAAAGCATTCCACATGTAGTCCAACATTGCATCTTCAGCATTGTTTTCTTCCATTTTTCTTATACAATGCATATTTCCTCTGTTTGCCCATTTCTGTGCGTTCCATGTAGTGAAATCCAGATGTTCTGATGTCAACAGGAACACGACTGATTGATGATTTAGGGAATGCCTATATTGAGCCCTTTCCTGTAAAACTCAATCACAAAATGTTTGCTGAAATTCTCGTCAGTATTAGCTATGGGGCTCGAGGTATTTGGGTCCATTGTACTCTTCCAAATTACAGTGACATGAAAAAAGTGCTATTATCGCATTCAACATTCACCAAGAATCAAGATAAATTCACCGTCACCAGCATTAGCTTCAGTGAGTAATTCCTTTTCTGCTTTCAAAAAACATGTTTCACTTTTCTGATGAAAAGCGGTGACTAGACCAGAAAAAATAGCTTGTGTGCTCAATACCCTGTATGCACGAGGTCACTTTAGGTTCTCTTTCACAGGCAACATCCTTCTGGAGCACGTGAACATCCTGTTTTTCCCCAAACCATCTGTGGCTATTATTGTCTCCACTCTTCTTTCCGCAAGAGTTTGGGAGCCTAAAAGAGCATTTGTGTGGTCAGGTACTGATGTTGAACAAGTAAATTAGCGTTCCCATTCATCCTAAAGGACTTCAGTAGGTCAGGGTTCTGTGCAGTCCACTCAAATTCCTCCATGTCTTTATCAACCTGGCTTTGAGAACAGGGACACAGTCCTGCTAGAACAGAAAAGGGCCCTCCTCTATCCTGATACCACATGTTTGAAAGCTCACAGTTGTCTAAGATGTGTTTGTGTGCTGCAGCATTAACAGAACCAAGGGGCCTAGCCCAATCCCTGCCATTACCCCTCCACCGCCAAACTTCATAGTAGGCACTAGACGGTAGCGTTCTCCTAGCATCCACCCAGATTGGTCCATCAGACTGCCAGATTTGATTCATCATTCCAGAGAACACATTTGCACTGCCCCAGAGTCCAATGACAGCATGATTTACACCACTGATATTGCACATTGTAATCTTTGGCTTGTGTTCAGCTGCTTGGCCATGAAAACCCATTTCAGGAAGCTCTGTGCACACTGTTCTTGTCTTGATGTTGCTTGCAGAAGCAATTTGGAACTCTGATGTGAGCAGTGCAACAGCCGACATAAATGTTTGAGCACTTGGTGGTCCTGCTTTGTGAGTTTGTGTGGTCTACCACACCATGGTTGAGCTGTTGTTGCTCCTCGACACTTGCACTTCACAATGATAGTTGACCAGGGCAGATCTCACAGAGTAGAAATCTCCCATATGGACTTATGGCAAAGGTGGCATCCTATGACAGTGTCACGTTTAAAGTCACTGGGCAGTACAACGTTTGTCAATGGAGATTATATTGCTCTGTGCTTTGATGTTATGCACCTGTTAACAATTAAACACCTGAACTCAATAATTTGGAGGATGGTTCACATACTTCGGGCCTTATGGACCTGTTTTCCTGCTATCACTTAGTCACGTCAAGATAATTGGTGATGAAAAATGATCCCAGCATGAGTGAGTGAAGGAAAGCAGCCTACAATGGATGCTTCTTTATATTTATTGCTACCAGGATGAGATCCAACTCTACAGGACTCTGTAGATGCTTTTAAAGCCTTCACTTAATTCATGTTATTAGTAATTTCAATCCTGTATCATAGTAAACCAGACTAGTGGGAGATAAGGGCGGATTATAAATATTAGAAAAAAAAGTGTAGCTTACATTTGGTTAACTTCCCTAGGGAATACATATTTACTGGAAATATCAAATCTATGGATTTAATATTTGGGTTCTGTAATAGTTGGACTGCAAACCTAAGGCCAAATTCAATGCCAGGTTGACAAGGGATTCACCTCTCTGTGCAAACTCACTGAAGTGAAACACAAAGGAAAATGGTGTCAGCTCATAGTCACCAGAGTCACATCTCCCTCAGCTATGCCCAAGGCCCTGCTTTAATGCTACAGTGCTGGTAGTTTAAAATATTTATTGGCAAAACTTGGGCTTAAGAGTCGCATGAAAAATGGAAAAAAGTAGACATATAAAGGGTGAAGTCATATCATTTATAAGCTTACAGTTGAAAAATACAGTATATCTCAGAAAATTAAATCTGTAATGACATAACGGATGACTTTGGATGTAAGCTAGTTGACCCAAAGAGAAATATTTCATTAAATAAAATTATGGTGCTTTCGATTTTGTAAAACAGCAAAATAAAAGAAAGAATGCACAAAATAATGCATATAGGAGCACCAAACAGCAAGACTGAGATCTTTTTCTATTTCTTCCTCATTCTAAGCACACATACTGTTAACTGTTCACTTGTCACCCTGACTGGCTCAGAGAACACAGCAATGTCTGCCAACCTTTTACCAAAAACATCTGCTGGCAGACTTTTTTTTCCCAAATTTTCCATTTTATTTTATACTGTAGCCTCATTGTCATGAATATTTGGGTGCGCTTTCAGTATATTTTTTTCCTCTGCTTTGTTTTCTTGAAATTCATTTTTCTTTATGTTTTATGTTATTTTCTGTCACTTAAAGGTTGACATCATTCACATTAGTGTCACACTCATTTCAGTTTCAGAAGTTTCCGTGATTTAAAGATGAGAAGTTGCAGATGCTCAACAGCTGGACTTTATAACAAATAAAGAGAAGCGAGCGAGTCTTCATGATTTTTCGGTTAAAATGTTGAGTTTTGATTTTTCCAATTCAAAAGTTTGAGTTTTGTTTCCTGGGTTTTATTGAAGGTTCACTAAATTATTTGTCTTTTCCCTATTTATCATTTCTGAAGCCTGGCTTAACAGGAGCACTGGAATCACCAGGTACAAGGGTCCTTTTATCTGATTGGCTGGCCCAGCACTGACTTGGGTGAAGAATGGCCAATAGGGGGAGGCGGCTAGTTTCCTAGGTCTCCAGGACTCTGACTGTCTCTGACTTATCTCTGACTCCTTTTCTATAATCTGGACGTGGGTCTACGATTAGCTGATGGACAGACATTGTTGTTTTTCATTTATGTTAATTAGTTTCTACTTGTTTTTGATGTATTTGAAGAGATTCATATCCTTATATGTGATAGTTCTGCATTTAGTGAGCGGTATCAGCTAATCTTCCATTTTTGCCTTGAGAGTTGTCAAATGGTCACTTGGTGAGGAGTGCTGTGCAAGAACAAATTATTTTGTACAATTGTATTTTATTTCTGAAGTGGCAATGATAGACTAACAATTTAGTTCCTGAGCCCCCAACCTCAGACACAATTGTACCAAAGAAGCATTTTTAATTATACACATTCTTTATACAAGTTTTTATAGTCAAACAATCACAATATGCCTGTCTGTTTATCCTTCCCTCTTCTTTCTCTCTTCTTTACCTCTTCCTTCAGTTCTTCCAGTAGATATTGCCTTCTTCCTCCCAGCTCCGACCTCCTGAGTGGCCTCTTTGATTTTTACTAGTAGTGCCATTGGATTACTGCTAGGAAGCACTTCCCGGCCAGGTTGAAACTGTATAAAGGAGCAAAGTCTTTCTCTGGCACTGCCTCCTGGTGGCCAAAAAAGAATCTAGGATGGAATGCGTTCCTGAAGAGCATGTCCTGTTTTGTGTCATCTGGGGGCAACCCCTGGAGAACAATGAAATCTAATATAATGGGGAACTGACTGTTCTTTATAAGCCATGTTCCCCCAATCCATCTATTATTTCCTTACCCTGACTAGAAAAGGAAGCAGAGGCCATCCTGGCCAGAATGTGCAACCAAGCAAACTGAGGTGGACAATCTTAACAAGTGAATCAACGAAAATGAAGCAGAAAAATATTGCTCAAGCAATAAGATCTATAACGGTAATAATTCACTTCTCCTTAAAAAACTGGATTGAAACAAAAACCTGCAGCCATCACGGCCCACCAGGGCCAATGTTGCTCACCCATGCTCTTAGAAATTGTGAAATATTTGCATTTTTGACCAAACATTTCATTTTTAGCTTTGCTTTTGGTATCCGATGATTTTCTTAACACAACTCATCCAGAGCAGGGTTGCGGGAGCCCATCCCAGGAAGCATAAGGTCCAAAGCAGGACTGATCCATGGTCAGGGTGGCAGTCCATTACAGAGTGAACGCACACACACCAATTTGAACAATACCAATTCACATAACCTGAATGTCTTTTGAAATGTGAAAAGAAACCCAAGCACCTGGAGGAACAACCATCATGCAGACACTAGGAGGAGGACATGCACATTCCACTTAGGGAGCACTCAAGGGTGCAAATTTCAGTTGGCCAAAGTCTCCAAGACTGTGTCGATGTCTGACTTTCTCTGTTATTGACAGTGCCCTCAGCAATAAGGGCAAATAGCAAGAGTGTCCCTGCTTTTGCTAACTTTAAGCAGTTAGATGGCATTAACACACAAGGCATTTGTGATGTCAAGATGTGAGTGACAAACATCATGGCTCAGCTCCCTTGATTCATTAATTTTGAGCCAAAAGTAGTGTTTGCAGATGATTTGCTCACATTGCTGCTGTATGTGATGGCTGGCTTGTTGGTGAAGTAACTGGCTGAACCTGCAGTTTGTCATATGACCTATACTATTCATTATAACAGTTTTTATTATTATTATTTTTATTATTATTATTATCAGTAGTAGTAGTAGTAGTAGTATTACCATCAATCCATTACACTGGCCAACAAGCATTTTGCTACTAGGATTCTTTCACCAGGGTGGCACGGTGGCGCAGTGGGTAGCACTGCTGCCTCGCAGTTGGGAGACCTGAGGACCCGGGTTCGCTTCCCGAGCCCTCCCTGCGTGGAGTTTGCATGTTCTCCCCGTGTCTGCGTGGGTTTCCTCCGGGCGCTCCGGTTTCCTCCCACAGTCCAAAGACATGCAGGTTAGGTGGATTGGCGATTCTAAATTGGCCCTAGTGTGTGCTTGGTGTTTGTGTGTGTCCTGCGGTGGGTTGGCACCCTGCCTGGGATTGGTTCCTGCCTTGCGCCCTGTGTTGGCTGGGATTGGCTCCAGCAGACCCCCGTGACCCTGTGTTCGGATTCAGCGGGTTGGAAAATGGATGGATTCTTTCACCTGTACTTTAACAAATTTCACTTGCTGACTCCAAATCTGAAAACCGTTTTTGTCCCGTACGTTCCATTTTTTAGTTATGATATTCCATCTTGGACAACTAGGGTGACTGGACAGTAAAGGCGATGCATTTCAGCATTTAAGAAATAAGTTTGGTCTCGAGAAAAGTGAAGCCAAAATTAAGGAAGGTGTTTTTGTTGGCCCTGAAATCCGTGAACTGATGCTTGACGATGAGTTCAAAAAGAAACTGAAGCCCACTGAATCAGCACCCTCATTCGTGCAGATTGTCCAGAATTTTCTTGACAGGCACAGAGCAGAGAATTTTACTGAGCTTGTGGAGAATATGCTGAAAGTATATTAGTTTATGGGAGCCAGAATGTCACTGAAGACGCATTTTTTACATTCTCATCTCGACTTTTTTCCACCAAATTTAAGCAATGTCAGAGATGAGCACGGGGAAAGATTTCATCAAAATATAAAGATGATGGAAAACTGATATCAGGGAAAATTCACTCCAAGCATGATGGGTGACTACTGTTGGTTCTTGCACAGAGAGACGAATGTGCAGTACAAGCGCAAAAGCGAGTGCCTCAGACAATTTTGAGCACGCTGACCTCACTTTTATATTGAGGTAAATTGACATAAACTTGTTTTAATGTGTCTCTGGTATCATCTTCTGGTTTGTTATAAACACATCAAAACAATTTAGTCCAATCTCCAGATATCATGTTGATATATTATATTGATATTCAAAAGTGTCAAAACGTCAATGATGTGTATTTCAAAACACTGACGTGCTAGCTTAATTCTGATTTCATATATGAAATCAGTGTAAAAAACTTAATAAAGAGCTGCTCTGAAGTTCCCAGTAGCAAACAAAAAATATTTTTTTGTAGACCAGCATTATCAAACATTCTTAATCCATTTTAGGGTCATGGAGGCTCGGTGTTGCAATCAGTTGCAATGAGTGCAAGGAAGGAGGAAGTTGTGGACGTGGTGCCAGTCTATTGCAGGCTGTTTTATTATTATTATTATTATTATTATTATTATTATTATTATTATTATTATTATTATTATTATTATCAATTCTTTCCAATCCAGTACAGTCAGAGCATGTAATTGCAGAAATAGATATGTACGAAGCAGGAACTAACTCTGGACTGGACCACAGTACATGACAAGACATTCATTATTATTATTATTATTATTATTATTATTATTGTTTTTGTTGTTGTTGTTGTTGTTGTTGTTGTCATCTATCCATCCATTCATTATTAAACACTCTTAATTAGTTTTAGGGTCAGGGAGGCTGGATACTGCCTCAGCAGCAATAAGTGCAAGGCAGGAAGAAACTGTGAAAATAGTGCCCAATTCACGGCAGGCTATTATTATTATTATTATAATATTTTAGTTCTTTGGATCTCACAGCCTCTCAGCTGGTATGAAAACTATGCCCACAAAAGAGAGCTCATGAGAGAGGGCATATTTGAAAGTCTTGGCTAGGGGTAAATTCCAGAATTTAGGTCTAGTCATTGTTAGAGTGCCTAGTCAGGGTCATCTCAAAGGAAAATGTTGGTATTAATTACTGCTAACTGTGCCAAGGACTCTGCCGACGATGAATGCTGTACATATCGCTGCTAGAGATGTTAATGCTGGGTGAGATTTTTTCAGTTTATCACTTGATGGATTTAGCAATTACCTCATTAGAACCTGTGATGGTAGGGACTACTTTTGTGTCTGTTTTTCAAAGCCTTTTAATTTTGTTTCATCCCTGATTGTAGTGATGTAATTTATACTGTTCTTTTGGACTGATGTTAAAGTCCAACGGCACCAAAATATCTACTAAAAAAGTATTATTGGTGGGTACATTGAACATGACATCTGCTTGAACAGGGAGCTCCCAGAGAATCTTAGATAAAGTATTTTGCAGGATTTTATTCTCCTCCAAACTTCATCTCCGCCATTGGCTTGGCACTTGGAAATTGTTACCCTTAGCAGAAGTCCAGTGGATATATGTTACCAAATTATTGTGGCGCCATGGATAGGCCAGTGTTTCACAAGCACTGACAATGTGATGGATGGTCACATCACATTTTTTTATCTTCTTCTGGTTGTTTGAGGATTATTACTGTTATTGTTGTTATTATTATGAAATATTTTGAATTCATTGCAGTCAGAGAATGTAATGGTAGAAATAGATACTATATGAACAAAACAGGTACTAATTCTGCGCAGGAATACAGTATGCCACCTGACTTTATCATTAGTATCATCAGCATTATTATTATTTTTAAGTTGCGTTGAAGTTGAGTAACTAATCATTTTGCAACATATTGTACTGTACGTATAATTTTTATGTGACAAATAAACTTTGATTTGATCATCATCCATCCATTCATCATTACATTATCAAACACTCGGAATTCATTTTAGGGTCATGGAGGCTGGATGCTGCCCCATGGGTGAAAGGTAAAAAGAAACCGTCAAAGTAGTGACAGTCCATTACAGACTATTATTATTATTATTATTATTATTATTATTATTATTATTATTATTATTATTATTATTATTATTATTATTATTATTATTTTCAGTGGGCGGCACAGTGGCGCAGTGGTAGCGCTGCTGCCTCGCAGTTAGGAGACCCGGGTTCACTTCCCGGGTCCTCCCTGCGTGGAGTTTGCATGTTCTCCCCGTGTCTGCGTGGGTTTCCTCCGGGCGCTCCGGTTTCCTCCCACAGTCCAAAGACATGCAGGTTAGGTGGATTGGCGATTCTAAATTGGCCTTGGTGTGTGGGTGTGTTTGTGTGTGTCCTGCGGTGGGTTGGCACTCTGCCCAGGATTGTTTCCTGCCTTGTGCCCTGTGTTGGCTGGGATTGGCTCCAGCAGACCCCCGTGTCCCTGTGTTCGGATTCAGCGCGTTGGAAACTGGATGGATGGATGGATGGATGGTTTATTTTCAGTTCAGTACGGTCAAAGCATGCAAATGGATTTGTACAATGCATGAAGTACCTCTGGACAGGACACCAGCACATCACAAGACAATAATAATTATTATTATTATTATTATTATTATTATTATTATTATTATTATCATCATCATCCATCCATCCATTATCAAACCCTCTTAATCAAGTTTAGGGACACGGAGGCTGGGTGTTGCCCTCAGCAACAATGGGTGCTGGGCAGGAATAACTGGTGAACGTGGTGGCAGTTCATTATTATTATTATTATTATTTTATTTGTATTATTATTATTATTATCAATTCAGTATGGTCAGATCATTTAATAATAATAATAATAAAGGTAGTAGTAGTATTAGCATTAGTATTATTAAGCATTCATTTTCAAACCCTCTTAAACCATTTTAGAATTATAGAGGCCAGAGTCTGTCCCTACAAGCTATTATTATTATTATTATTATTATTATTATTATTATTATTATTATTATTATCATCATCATCCATCCATTATCAAACCCTCTTAATCAAGTTTAGGGTCATGGAGGCTGGGTGTTGCCCTCAGCAGCAATGGGTGCTGGGCAGTAATAATCTGTGAATGTGGTTGTAGATTCATTATTATTATTATTATTATTATTATTATCCATCCATCCATCCATTTTCCAACCCGCTGAATCCGAACACAGGGTCACGGGGGTCTGCTGGAGCCAATCCCAGCCAACACAGGGCACAAGGCAGGAAACAATCCTGGGCAGGGTGCCAACCCACCGCAGGACACACACAAACACACCCACACACCAAGCACACACTAGGGCCAATTTAGAAACGCCAATCCACCTAACCTGCATGTCTTTGGACTGTGGGAGGAAACCGGAGCGCCCGGAGGAAACCCACACAGACACGGGGAGAACATGCAAACTCCACGCAGGGAGGACCCGGGAATCGAACCCAGGTCCCCAGATCTCCCAACTGCGAGGCAGCAGCGCTACCCACTGCGCCACCGTGCCGCCCTTATTATTATTATTATTATTATTATCAATTAAGTACAGTCAGGGAATTTAATAATAATAATAATAAAGTTAGTAATAGTATTAGCATTAGTATTATTAAGCATTCATTTTCAAACCCTCTTAATCCATTTTAGAGGTATAGAGGCCAGAGGCTGTCCCTACAAGCTATTATGATTATTATTATTACTCTCATTATTATTATTATTGTTGTTGTTGTTGTTATACATTAACATGACAAATAGCTTGGCATGACAGATACACTTATCACGTATGGTGGCTTGATGTATGCTCCATGTATGTGTGTATGTATTATAAGATTATAAGACTTTTTATATGCCAGATAATGATAAAATGCAATTAACAACCAAAGCACAAATTCCAGACATTAAGCCAACCCCAAATCAGTAAACCCAGGAAGTCACATCTGCAGTTACTCTCATGTGACAGCACACCCCATCAGTCCAGATTTTTGGTCTTCTTTTCATTTGTTCACATGCAGCCAACCCAAGCAGAAGGAATGCCCGTGACCTGAGATGCCTGTCATCATGGTAATGCACACAAACTCCTCAAAGTTCACTACAGGACATTACAAAGATTCAGTACTTCTAAAGTGAACACCATGACATGACTCTGTTTGAATTCTCGCATCCACCATACACCCCCCCCCCACGCCCCCCCTCCCCTCCACCAGGATGCTGCCAGTTACTATTGACTTTAGGCAATGGTGGTACAGTCCTGCCCACATGCAATCACTCCAAAAAAGGGATGAAGAGGATGGTATGAAGTTATAGTGAGAAGATGAGGGAGGTACCTGTATAGCCCAGGGAGTTGTCATCGTTATCAGAGGTAGGAACTGGCGTGCCGCTGTCATTGCCCCTCTCCGGGCCGTCGGTGTCTGTCGGAAACAACAGCAAAGCTGCTGAAGGGGTCACAGTTGAAATGCTCACTAAAGCTTGTCCAGAAACAAATGCATCCACAAAACAAACAAGGGTGCACAGAATGTAAACTTCTCCCCCAGATAGCCCGTTCCTCATTTTCACTGATTTTTTTTACCCAGATTCTTTTTTTGTTGTTGTTCAAATTCCACTGTGAGTGCTAAGAGACATGAATCAGCATTTACTGCACTAACTGCATTTTCAAAGACATAAAAGAAGTTTGCATGTCGTCCCCCCTGCCACAAAGGTGCAATCTCAGCATTGGCACCACACAAGTACGATGTCTGCTACGGCAGGCTGGCCGCGCGGTGAAGTGCATGTGGGAGGGATGAAAGAGAGGAGCTCAATGCACACTAGGTTTTCTGCTTTTCCACTTTATTGTTAATCAAAGCTATTGACTGTGATCACTCCCCATCATCTCCTAACAATTACAGGCCCTAGAGACAGGCTTACCTTCTAGAATGAAGGGGCAGGGACAGTGACTGTCCTCCAAAAGCCAGGGGGAGGAACAGTGTGTGTCGCCACACCTCCACAAAGCTGTGTGTGTGTGTTTTCTGGAGAGGGTGGTGAGGTTGGGGTGGGGGGGGTGTGGTGAAGGGTTGTCGAGAATCACATCTGTGTTGTGACAAGGCAGCAGACTGTCAGAGTGCAATGTCATGAGGCATCCCCCGACTGCAGTGACCTTTGAAAGCAAAATGATTACACATGCATCACGCTATTATGCTATGTCAGTGGTATTCGGCTAATAAATGAAGACAGACACGCAAAAGTACTTCCAATTAAGATTTATATCCGAGGGAATGAAAAATAAAAAGACGGCGATGCGTGTGCCTCCGACAGAACATACCATAAATGATCGTCTCCTGTGCCGTTCATAATAAGGAGTGACGACCTGGCAATGTTTCCCTTTTGTGCAAAGTGAATCAACACGAAGAAACAATTTCACAATAAAGAATGCTATGAGTTTATCGGCACAAGCATTGCTCTGATTTTTGATAAATTCGAGATTATGCTCAATTTTGTAAGCAATTTCACCCATCCATGCCTATAAAAAGTATTCACTTTTTCGGAAGGTTTCGCAATTTATTTGTTATACAATATTGAATATTGTTTTGATACAGATCAGAAGGAAGATTATTTAATGTCAAAGTAAGAACAGATCTCAGCAAAGTGTTTTAAATTAATTAGAAATATAAAATACAAAACCATTGGTCACAAAAGTATTCACTACAAGAGGCTGGGAGTGTGTGCTGATAGCACGTTGCTGTACCCACCACACGACGAACCACCTGGACTGGGACCCCAGTGCGGCGGGTGACACCTCAGCATCACACTGGAACAGTGGGAGGTTTTTAATGGTGGCTGGAGTGTCAAACCTGCCACCAACCCCCAAGTTGGAGGACCTGCTTGCAGGGCTGGATGCAGATTATTGCCATATCCAGAATGGAGCAATTGGAGGGTCACTTCTGACGTTTACAGGATTCTGGCGCAGAGCCCTAGCCTCAGAGCCACCACTACAAGGCTGTGTTCAAAAATATACAATGTGTGGCCTCTAGGGGGCGTCACTGAGCCACAAAGCCCAAATTGTCCTATCTCAGCATGAAACAAATGAGGCTAAGGATCTGTGCTAATATTTGAAAGGCTGCTGGTACTGCCAGAAGGAATCCTGCCCTTAACCTGGAAATTGCTCCTGGGGCACTGTATAATGGCTTACCCTACGCTCCATCAAATCCAAAAGAAAAAAACAATAACTAATTTTTGAGATGAGGCAGGAGATGTGCAAAAAAGGTAAAACAAAAAATTAAATGAAGCGACCAAAACCCATACAGACGAGAGGTAAGAATGAAAGTCAAAAAATTCAGGGGAGAAGTCAAAACCAGGTAAGTCACAAAGATCGATTAACAAAGAGAGTTTTTTTTTTTTTAAGGATTTATCTGCTTATCGGATTAAGCCTGGTGTATTATGCTAACCTTTTATCCTGTTGCACCAATGACCTCGAGGTCACCATCTCAGAGACCACGCCCCTAGGAACGCGGGACACAACACTAACACTAGCGTCTAATGCAGACAATAGCAAGAGAATGCTAAAAATCTCCCCTGATCATAACATTGACACAATTACTCTACACCAGTCTTGAACATCCATCCATCCATCCATTTTCCAACCCGCTGAATCCGAACACAGGGTCACGGGGGTCTGCTGGAGCCAATCCCAGCCAACACAGGGCACAAGGCAGGAACCAATCCCGGGCAGGGTGCCAACCCACCGCAGGACACACACAAACACACACACCTACACACCAAGCACACACTAGGGCCAATTTAGAATCGCCAATCCACCTAACCTGCATGTCTTTGGACTGTGGGAGGAAACCGGAGCGCCCGGAGGAAACCCACGCAGACACGGGGAGAACATGCAAACTCCACGCAGGGAGGACCCAGGAAGCGAATCCAGGTCCCCAGGTCTCACAACTGCGAGGCAGCAGCGCTACCCACTGCGCCACCGTGCCGCCCAGTCTTGAACATGAAAGCACTTATTTTAATTTAATTACAGTACATTCTTACAGGTTCTTCCCAAATCACAATCCCCAATTCTTTTAGTTTTGCTGTCACTCCCCAACCCCTTCCAAGGTAAGCCTGGTCTTCATCCTCTTCCAGACTCCTACTTCTCCAGCGAGGTAGAGATGCTCTTTTTGAACCTGGATCTGGAAGTACTTTCAGTATAACAAGGCTGCCACTTGGAAGCACCTCCTGGTCAGGCGGACCCTCTCTCTGACAGGAAAGCCCACTCTTAACAACTTTGTCTAGCGGCACCCGAGGACCCCAAGAGGGCTGCTCACCAGAACTACGACTCCCATGTAGCCCTGTGGGTGTCCAAATAGAAGCCATCCCAAAAGGATGCTGCCACCTAGTGTATTGGGGGAACACATGGCCCCTGGAAGGCAGTCTCCCTCCCAACCAGGAAAGGTGTTACTAACCAACCTGGCAAGAATTCACGTTTATCTGCATCCTTCCATTATATGGGAGTCCCGTCTGGGTAAAGAACCATCCATTCCAGCCCAGATTCCATCATCCCGTGTCGTCTATGACAAATGCCTATTGAAAGTGTTTACCTTCTTCAAAGTGTTTGTATTTTATCATGTTGCAAAACTGAAACACAATGTATTGAACTGGGCTTGTTTTCAGAATGACCAGCAGAAAAAAAGACTCTTTAACGTCAAAGTGAAAACAGATCTCTGTAAAGTGGTCTAAGTGAATTGCAAATATAAAGCTCAAAAATAACTGATCACAAAAGTATTCATCCCCTTTAATATGATACCCCTAAATCATAACTGGAAAAGCCCGTTGGCTTTAGAAGTCACAGAATTAGTTCAATGAGGGTCTAGCCTTATGTGCACCTGAATGTGGAAGGGACAACTTGTGGTGGTACACAATGAACAGAAAAACACTGCAAGCAGCTCCATGAAAAGTACAAGTCAGGGGATGAAGATGTGAAAATATCCAAGTCACTGAATATCCAGTTCAATCAATCATAAAGAAATGGTAAGAGTATGGCACAGCTGTTAATCTGCTGCAGCAGGCCATCCACAAAAACTGAGTGATAAGGTAATGAAATTAGTGAGGAAGAACACAGAGAAACCTCAAAACTCTGAAGGAGTTACAAGCTAAAGTAGGGAGACTGGAGAGACTGTGGAGACTACCACTGTTACTCTGGTGCTGCCAAAGAGAAAAAATACGCAAGACATCTGCCTAACAGTTGCCAGAAGACACATGGGAGACTCTCAAGCCAGCCTGAAGAAGGTTCTGTGGTCCAATGAGGCCAAAACAGAGCATTTGGCCATTTGTTTGAACACTGTACATTATTCAGCAGGCTTCACTCTCTCTGCCCAAAGAATGGTGCAATTCCGCAGTGGAGCATCCAGGTTCATTTGACCTTGGCTTCAACTAAACTAATGGCAGAGGGCTGTGCGGCGCAGGTTAGCACTACCCATAAGCCATTGCGAATGTATTGTATTGCATCAGCTTCTTACTTCTTATGGTTACTGTGTAATTTTCAAACTTTGATTTACCCTTGTAAAACATACTGTTATGTACACAATCATGGGAAGTGTCAAACGGGCAATGGTGAAGGGGGTTGTACAGTTGCTAACACAGTGCATACTTCTTTCCACAGAGGGGATGATAAGTTCTGGAAAGAAGCCTGATATTATGTCCTCGTCATCACCTCTAGCCTCGTCCCTTCTGGTTCCACAGAAATATAAAGCAACTGAGCACCGGAATTCAGCATTCATTGTAGAGCTGACATCAATGAGAGATGGAGCTCCAATGAACAAAGTTTAGCATGGGAAAGGCACTATATATAAAAAATGTATTATTATCCATCCATCCATCCATTTTCCAACCCGCTGAATCCGAACACAGGGTCACGGGGGTCTGCTGGAGCCAATCCCAGCCAACAAGGCAGGGAACCAATCCCGGGCAGGGTGCCAACCCACCGCAGGACACACACAAACACACCCACACACCAAGCACACACTAGGGCCAATGTAGAATCGCCAACCCACCTAACCTGCATGTCTTTGGACTGTGGGAGGAAACCGGAGCGCCCGGAGGAAACCCACGCAGACACGGGGAGAACATGCAAACTCCACGCAGGGCGGACCTGGGAAGCGAACCCAGGTCCCCAGATCTCCCAACTGCGAGGCAGCAGCGCTACCCACTGCGCCACCGTGCCGCCCTGTATTATTATTATTTATTATTATTATTATGAAACCAAGCTCTTCAGAGAACATACGACCTGGGCATTGATTTGTTTTTGCCTTTCAAAACTTAAACATTATTCGGGGTTCATAATATTATCTCCTACAATTAACCACATATTTTTAAGAAGAAAAGCCATCTTGACCAAAGAAGTGCTTCATTACAGAAATGGACTGGCAATTTTCATGGCCATAAAGCAAAAGAAAACATATGAAATTTGGGGAGTTCAGTTAAAGAGTTGGAAATTAAGATAATACTTGTTGAGCCAGAGCACTGAGATGGTTAACCTGAAAAAAATATGTGGAACTACGAGGATAATGATGTCCTTCTGTGGCCTGTAATCTATGAAAACAACATTAAATCATTACAATGAAATCATTGTACCCCCTGCCAGCTCTGTTAAGGCGTGAAATCTTTAATGAATATATTTTAGTATAATAAATATATATGCTTTTCAAAGTAATTAAATAGAGATTGTTTGATAATTGTAACCAAATGTAATTAAAAAAGTATCACACTGTGAAAATACTGCTTATATATATGATTGCATATACATATATTCAGTACACACAAACACACATACTATGCTGTATATATAAATATATATATATATATATATATATATATATATATATATATATATATATATATTGTGGTGGATTGCCGGCTTCTTTCTCCGGCCCTCACCCCCAAGCCGCCAGGAGGAGCTCTCCCAGCAGCATGGACATGCCCCGAGTTCCAGCAGGGCCTCATGGACTATGTAATTTTTATACACAGCCCTGCTGGATACCTTGGAGGCCACCAGGCGTCGCTGTAGGGGGGCTCGTAGGCTCGCATGTGCCCTATAACCCGGGAGAACGTCACGGTCACGTGACAGGAAGAAACGATGTGCTCCCGGGTTGAAGAAAAGGACTGTTTACCCTGACCCGGAAGGGAAAAGGAACTGTGGACTGTTGAATGGGAACACCTCCGGGTCAGGGTGTATAAAAGGACTCTGGGAAGCCCAGTATACTGAGCTGAGCTGGGAGGAAGGGTGGCAAAGTGTCTGGGAGTGTGGAGGATTGATTATTGTGGTTTGTTATTGAGTATTGTGGGGAGGAAGGTGCTTTGTGCACTTATTTATAATAATAAATATTATATTTGGACTTTTACCTGGTGTCTGACGTCTAGTCTGAGGGTTCAAGGGGTCACGGAGACCTCTAATCTTTTACAATATATATATATATATATTGTGGCAGACAGCTGGGGCTTTTGACCAGCCAGGATGCCTCTACACTAGACGGACTGGGGCAGGGAGCATATCCAGAGCATTACCTCCCCTGGAGTGCTAGGTGGCAGCCCCCCTGGCTTGCAGGGGTGCCTTGGACTCCCGCAGGGCTCCATGGGAGCTGGACAGTGATACAGCCCTGTTAAATTCTGTGGACACTGCCAGGAATGGTACTGGTGCTGCTGCGCCCTCTGGCACAGTTCTTCCACCACACCCAAAAGTGCTGCCAGAAGTAGGTTAGGGAGCACCTGGAGCACTTCTGGGTGCCTTATAAAAGGAGCCAGCAGCCACTACTTGGGCAGCCAGAGTCGGGAGGACGTACATGAAGCTTGCCCAGAGGTGTGGAGAAAGAAAGAGTGGAGAAGAAGAAGAAAGACTTTTGTTTTGTGTTGGTGACTGTGCTGAACCCTGTTGTACTTGTGGGAAATGGGGAAAGTTTCCCATGAGAGAAAAGGAAAAAATAAAAAGCGTGCATGCTTAAGTTGTGCCGCTGGGTCTGTCTGTGTCGGGTTTTGGGTGGCAGGAGCGCCCTCTGCAGGCCACTCTATATCCATCCATCCATTTTCCAACCCACTGAATCCGAACACAGGGTCACGGGGCCACTCTCTATATATATTATATATATATACATACTGTATATCAGTGAGGCAGTCAGACATTATCCAACCCGCTATATGCAAACACAAGGTCACCGGGGTCTGCTGGAGCCAATCCCAGCCAACACAGGGCACAAGGCAGGAAAAAATCCTGGGCAGGGTGCCAGCCCACTGCTGGGCACACACACACACCAATCACACACTAGGGACAATTTAGGATCACCAATGCACCTAACCTGCATGTCTTTGGACTGTGAGAGGAAACTAGAGCACCCGGAGGAATCCCACTCAGACATGGGGAGAACATGCAAACTCCACATAGGGAGGACCCGGGAAGCGAACCCAGGTCTCCAAACTGCGAGGCAGCAGCGCTACCACTGTGCCACCGTATACATATACTGTATATACAACTAATGAAGAGATAATAGCCTGGAAATCTAATGGGATTTATGACAAGAGCTTAATGGCATTGGACTTAATGGTAGACACAGCTTAACTCTTAAGGGCAGCCACCTTTAGTCACATACTTACAATTACTATATGAAGAAAAAAGGTAATCAAGAAACATCAGACTGAAACTGTTGTAATGTTAACGTAAGTGGTCTTGATATTGAGAACATAAGAAATAAAGGAAATTTCACAAGCAAGAGGAGACTTTTCAGACCACACTCTTAAAAATAAAGGTTCCAGAGTGATTCTTCAGAGTGATGCCAGAGAGGAACCATTTTTGGTTCTCAAAAAACCCATCCACAAGAAGGTTCCAGAAAACCTTCATTTATTCAGATCTGTAACAGGCTCCATACAGTAAATAACCACAAATAGATGGTAAATGATTTGTGAAATACCAATGGCTCCTGATTTTAAAATGACTCACAATGCATGTAATAACACTAAGTCCAGGTTCTCTTAATCTGTTAGTGCCCTGCTAGGTAGCCGACTATACAGTAAAGATTTTTTTTCTTCATATTTGGAGGTTTATCAAAGAACATAGATAGATAGATAGATAGATAGATAGATAGATAGATAGATAGATAGATAGATAGATAGATAGATAGATAGATAGATAGATAGATAGATAGATAGATAGATAGATAGATAGATAGATAGATAGATAGATAGATAGATACTTTATTAATCCCCAAGGTCCAGCAGCAGCATACTGATAAAAACAATATTAATTGAAGATAAAAACACAGTGCAAGTTAAAAAGTGCAAGGTGGAGAGTGTTAACGTTTAACCCCCCCCCCCCCCCAAGTGGAATTGAGGAGTCGCATAGTGTGGGGGAGGAACGATCTCCTCAGTCTGTTAGTGGAGCAGGATGGTGACAGCAGTCGGTCACTGAAGCTGCTCCTCTGTCTGGAGATGATCCTGTTTAGTGGATGCAGTGGATTCTCCATGATTGACAGGAGCCTGCTCAGCGCCCGTTGCTCTGTCACAGATGTCAAACTGTCTAGCTCCGTGCCTACAAAAGAGGCTGCCTTCCTCAACAGTTTGTCCAGGCGTGAGGCGTCCCTATTTTTTATGCTGCCTCCCCAGTACACCACCGCGTAGAAGAGGGTGCTCACCACAACCGTTTGATAGAACATCTGCAGCATCTTATTGCAGATGTTGAAAGATGCAAGCCTTCTAAGGAAGTATATTCGCCTCTGTCCTCTTTTGCACAGAGCATCAGTATTGGCAGTCCAGTCCAGTTTATCATCCAGCTGCACTCCCAGGTATTTATAGGTCTGTACCCTCTGCACACAATCACCTCTGATGATCACAGGGTCCATGAGGAGCCCCTGCACGCACAGTGAGGTGAAGACTTTCGGAGGATGGCCTGGTGTCAAGAAGGGAAGCAAAGAAGCCAAGAAAAACATCAGGGACAGACTGATATTCTGCAAAAGGTACAGGGATTGGACTGCCAAGAACTGCAGGGGTAAAGTAATTTTCTCTGATGAATTCCCTTTCTGATTGTTTGGGGCATCCGGAAAAAAGAAAAGATAAGTGGCGCTACCATCAGTCCTGTGTCATGCCAACAGTAAAGCATCATGTGTGGGGTTGCTTCTCAGCCAAGGGAGTGGGCTCACTCACAATTTGGCCTAAGAAGACAGCCATGAATAAAGAATGAGACCAGAACATCTTCTGAGAGCAACTCTCCCAACTATCCAAGAACAGTTTGGTGACCAACAATGATGCAGCACTGGGCCATAAGACAAAAGTGAGAACTAAGTGGCTTGGGGAACAAAACACAAAAATTTTGGGTCGATGGTCAGGAAACTCCCCAGACCTTAATCCCATTGAGAACTTGTGGTCAATCCTCAAGAGGCAGGTGGACAAACAAAAACCCACCAATTCTGATAAACTCCAAGTATTGATTATGCAAGAATGGGCTGCCATCAGCCAGGATCTGGCGCAGAAGTTGATGGACAGCCTGCCAGGGTGAATTGCAGAGGTCTTGAAAAAGAAAGAAAGGCCAACACTGCAAATATCGACTCATTGCATAAACTTAATGTAATTGTGAATAAAAGCCTTTGAAACTTACGAAATGCTTGCAGTTCTACTTCAGTATAGCATAGAAACATCTGATAAAAAGATCTAAAAACACTGAAGCAGCAAACTTTGTGAAAATTAATCTGTGTTATTCTCAAAACGTTTGGCCACAGCTGTAGGAAGAGAGGTGCTGGTTCCAAACTTCTTCTGTTTCAAAATTATTGAGGCCACTGTGCTTCTGAGAGAACTCAAAGTTTTAGAAATGGTTTGATCCCCAGGCCTTGATCAACACCTCAACACAAATTGATTGCAGAAGTATACAGAGAGTTCCTTGCACTTCATGGCTTTATGTTTTCCTGACATGCAGAGTGAAATGTGGGACCTTCTATACATAGGTATGTGTGTGCCTTTCTAAACTCTCTCCAATCAATTCAGTTTGCCACAGGTGGATACCAATCAAGTTTTAGAAATAACTGGAGGATAACTAAAGCAAAGAGGATGAACCTGACCACAATTTGGAGTGCCACAGCAAAGGGTCTGAATGCTTCTATGAAAACATGCTTTTACTTTGTCATTATGGGTTATTGATTATAGACTGATGGGTACAGATAGCAAATGTTTCCATTTAAAATTAAATATACAACACAATTCCGACCAGTTTCCCTGTTCCTATCCCCGTGAAACATGCCATAGCATGATGCTGTCATCACCCTGCTTCACCACAGAGATGGTAATAGGCAGGTGATGAGCAGTCCCAGGTCTTCACCAGATGCAATGACTGGAGTTTCACCCAAAGAGTTCAATTTTTGTGTCATCAGACCATGGGAATCCTCATGTTGTCAGAGTTCTTTACAAGCCATTTAATAAACTTTAAGCAGGGGTTAGCCACTCTATCATAAATGATTGATTGATGGAGTACTGCTGAGATGGTCATCTTTCTAACAGCTTCTCTCATTTCAGCCAAGAACTTCTGGAGCTTTGTCAGGGGGACCATTGGGTTCTTGGTTATCTCCTTGACTGAGGCCCTTCTTGCCTATTTACTCAGTCTGGTCATATGGCCAACTCTAGGAAGAGTCCTGGTGGCTCTAAACTTCTTCCATTTCAAAGATATTGAGGCCACCATGCATCTGGAAACACTCAAAGATTCAGAAATAGTTTGATCCCTTGGCCCGGACTGGTGTCTCACCACAATTTGATCACCAAGGTCTACATAGATTTCCTTGGATTTCATGGCTTGGTTTTCATCCTGACCTGCAGGGTGAAATGGCGGACCATTTACACCCAAATATATGTGTGCCTTTCTAAACGATCTCCAGTCAATTCAGTCTGCCACATTTTGACTCCAATCAATTTGTAGGAACATCTCAAGGAGAATTAAAGCATACAGGATGCACTGGACCACAATTTGCGGGAGCCACAGCAAAGGGTCTGAATTCTTATATGATGGACAGATTTCAGTTTTTGATTTTTAAGACATTTGCAAACCTTAGTGCAAACATGCATTTACTTTGTAGTTATGGGTTATTAAGTGTAGCTTGATGGGCAAAAATGGCAAATGAATCAATTTAACCCTTTTGGCCCTGGATTTTTTTGTTTTTATTGGAAAAATTATTTTGTGAGATATTCTACCCTTGGGGTGTCTCGGAAGCTCAAAAATGACAAAAACAAACAAAGAAAATCATTATTATTATGCAATAGCTGCCAAATACTTCAGTCTTCTTCAGGAAATAAAACTGAAAGTGGAGCTACTTACTATGTGGTGCACACATTCCATTTTCACTTCCGTGTTTCTCGGACTGTATGCCAGTCTCTACAGTCTTTGCTAATAGTAGCACGCCCAGTTCCAATGGCTGCAAACACACCTGTGCTTTACAAAAACGGCTGCATATTTATATACTAGTTATAGGATGTCAGGGCCAAAAGGGTAAAAATTAAACCTTCAACACAATTTTTAATATTATATATTATACAAGTTATAGTTATATAACTTATACAAGTTTTAATACTTTATACGAATGTACAGTGTCCCGGGGCATTTTGAAAGGTACTTTTAAATAAAGTTTATTATTAATATGATTTTAGAAGATGAATTGGTCTGAACCACTGTGTATACAATATATACATTGTAGATGCCACATGGGCTCAACGGACATCCCAGGCAGAAGAGGCGATGGTTCCTTACCTGGACAGGAGACTCCTAACAGATAGATTGGCATCCCAGCTGGGGTGGATAAAGGGATCAGTCCCAGAAGGAAGGACCAGAAGGGATGTACAGACAGCCCACTCAAAAGAAAAGACGTCACTGGGGGCTTTTTACTCCCCGGATATCAGCACCCAGTGGGATGCCAGAAGGGCTGCTCTGCCGCACTACATTTGGGGGTCACTGGGTGCCACAAGAGGGCGCTGCAGGAAGACATACTCCCTGCTTCAATGGACATAAATATGACCCAGAAGTACTTCCATCGGGCAGTACTACACTCCCTTACCCAGGTCGGAGCTGGGAGAAAGAAAGGCAACACTCAACTTGAGGAGGGCAGTGTGCTGGTAAGAGTATTGAGGAGATTATTGCGTATTCAGAAGAGAGAAACCTGTGCTTTTGGTGCTACATTGTGGTATTGTGGAAGGAAAAAGGTTGAATAAACCACCCTTTATTTGAACCCGGGACTCTGTGTGTGTTTGTGTTGGGGGTTTGGGCCGTTGAAGCCCTGGTTTCCATCACAATATATACAGGGGCTGATTGAAATATGTACATACAGTATATATACTCTATATTATATATAAAGGAGGAAGTGAGTATATATATGTATATATATATACAGTATATAAATATATATATATATCAGTATATATATATATATATATATATATATATATATATATATATATATATATATATATATATATATATATATATATATATATATATAAATACTTTGAATATATACTTATATATGTATAATATATGTATACTACCTCCTAGGAGAATAAAGGGAGCTTTAAAATGAATAGGTTTAAAAAGAAATAACACCTTTGAAAAAACTGACCAACAATCAATTGAAACTCCAAGCTGAAAGAACACAAAGATGACATGGCCTGCACGTTTGACTGGCTTTTGTTGGCTTTTTAGTGTGAGTAACAGCAGTCATTCAGAAGTCAGTTTCTCTTCTAAGAGGCTTTCATTTGTGTCAACGGTGTTCCCCGCCTCTCTTTCTTCTGAGCGGCCCTGCATCTGCTCCTTCTCCCCGTCCACATGACAGCTCAGGAAGTGGCAGCTCTCCTGCTAATTAAGTGCTGGTTCAGTGTTAGTTAACAGGTGGTGTCCCCAGCTGCCTGTGCCACATGGGCAGATACAGCCCCCTGCACCAGTAACCTATGCCGTGCCTGTTGATTAATTATGGAAAGCCATGTGTTAGCAAGTGCCTACTGAAGGAGGACAATGGGGCTGACCCAGTGAGACAACAGTGGCAAGAACCATTCTTTGGCACAGTTGAAGCGAGTGGCTTATGGCCTTGACCACTGAACTAAATACAAAAAGGGAAATGTTTCCAGCATTTTACATGCTGTCTTGTGATTGAAAGCTGGCAGAATGGCATTCTTTTAAGACCAATCTGGTCAGCAAGTAACATGGTGAGCATTCTATTTACAGACAGGCACTTTAATTCAATTTCTGAGCTGAATCTGAAGAAATGTTCCTCACTTCATCAGCCTGTAAATTCCTCACGCCTTTCATTGTATGATTAAATCAGGTCATTTAAAAATAGATAGAAGCATACTAATGAAGAGATGATAGCCTGGAAATCTAATGGGATTTATGACAAGAGCTTAATGGCATTGAACTTAATAGTAGACACAGCATAACTCTTAAGGGCAGCCATCTTTAGTCACATACTTACAATTACTATATGAAGAAAAAAGGTAATCAAGAAACATCAGACTGAAACTGTTGTAATGCTAACGTAAGTGGCCTTGATATTGAGAACATAAGAAATAAAAGAAATTTCACAAACAAGAGGAGACTTTTCAGGCCACACTCTTAATAATAAAGGTTCCATAGTGATTCTTCAGAGTGATGCCAGAGAGGAACTATTTTTGGTTCTCAAAAGACCCATCCACAAGAAGGTTCCAGAAAGAACCTTCATTTATTCAGATCTGTTACAGGCTCCATACAGTAAATAACCACAAATAGATGGTAAATGATTTGTGAAATACCAATGGCTCCTGATTTTAAAAGGACTCACAATGCATATAATAACACAGGCTAAATCCAGATTTTCTTAATCTGTTAGTGCCCTGCTTGGTAGCCGACTATACGTCAAAGATTTTTTTTCTTCATATTAGGAGGTTTTTCAAAGCACATAGATAGATAGATAGATAGATAGATAGATAGATAGATAGATAGATAGATAGATAGATAGATAGATAGATAGATAGATAGATAGATAGATAGATAGATAGATAGATAGATAGATAGATAGATATGTAAGGCACTATATAACATTTTTATTCGTGTACCATGTGCCCTCGTGTAAGATGCGCACCCTAATTTTTACAAAGAAAATCGCGAAAACCGTTTTGCCCCATTTACGACGCGCGTTGTGATTGTATAGGAAGCATTTAGGGCACGTTTTCCGCGAAATGCCTTTCTGTTTTTGTTGCATGACGAAAGTTTTTCTTTCTTCCATCGCGCGAGAGAGAGAGCGCGTGTGAGCGAAAGAGAGAGAGAGAGAGAACGCAGTTGAGCCAGCGAGAGAGGGAGAGAGAGAGCGAGCAAGCGAGAGAGAGAGAGCGAGCGAGAGAGCCCAAGCAGTAGAAGTAAACATTACAGAAATAAATTTCCTCGTGGATGACACACACATGATTTTCTAATGCTAATTTTCTGGAAAAAATGTGCGCGTGGTGCACACATAAATACGGTAATAGAAAGTTGTGTAGTTTGTCATACTCTGCAATTTTTAGTTGTGTATTTATTCCTTCAGTGACTGCTGTCATCAAGCTTGACATCTCCTCCAACTGAATCGGAAAGGTGACAGCAGACATCTGATGTCTTCCAGCAGATGTGCCTATGCTAAATTCTCAAGATGCGATAATACAATCACATCGCCAACAAAGAGGTTCTGCAAAGAAGCGGCTTGTGCAAACTCCAATTCACCGTCACCTGCAGAAGACTCTGACTTACCAGCCATGTTATTTGATGGAGAATCATTGGATCCCAAAGATGGCAATAACACAGGTACCTCCCGACACCAAATGACCAAAAGAGACACCCACGGAACACTTGAAGAAGAATGTTGGTACAAGACAACAGACCAAAAATACCGGGGAATGGTTGTTGTCCAATATGCTTTGTAGCATGGGAGGATCTAATACTACGACTAAGTTATATATATCTCGATCTGCACAGAAACAAGGTCAGCACCAAAATGGTATGCCGCCTTCTGAGACCATTCTGCTTTTATATTGGGTAAACTGGAAGAGGCGGGGTTTCCTTTGCTTCAATGTCCTCAAGGCCATCAAGATTGTGAGGAGACAAAACTATTATCAATGGCGACCCATCTCATCCTGGAATGGCAGTACTTACTTTAGGCGAACATGGAAGGTGACCCTCTTGCACATATCTGTATATATATATACTAGGAGATACGCCCCCTGCTCACTTCACTCGCCAACCCCCCCCCGAGCCTATGCTACGTGCCAGCCACTTCGCATCACTGCCACTCGCGTTGTGAAAAGGGGGGCTGAACGCACCCCAAGGAGATGTAGTCGCTCCTCCAAAACCCCCTCTTAAACGGTGATACAGTAGGAAACAAATACAGCTTTTTTTTTTTACCTCCTCTTTGCTCAATCAGCTGCTGGCTTGCTGCTGCTGCTGTGCCACGTGATCTGCATCTTGTGTGGAGATTCGAACACTTAAAAGCCTGTACAGCTGCTGTCCTACTCTTTGTCTTTTATTTCCGGCCCCAGGAGTGATTAAATCTCTTGGCACAAAGTCTCGTCTCATAGGACGTGAGTTCTTGATATTTTTTAGTTTATAATTTAAAAACGGAATAAAAATCTGAAATTCTAAAAACTTCACATTAAAGTTCGATAAATGATGAAAAGAATGATAGCAAACATATATATGTATGTTTTAAAATAAGCCAGATTAAAAAAGTGACAAAAAGCGTGACATAATAACATCACATAAAACCGTTGCACAAAATCTGTCCAATACTATATATACCTTCCACCTTCCAGGGTCAGTTGTGTTCAAAATACTAGTAGTGTGACATCACCAACCTGATCGATCATTTTTGGTAGAAATTATATTTCTACATTTCATAGTTTACAAGTAGGTGTAGTAGAGTAATAGAAAACCAACAGACCCAACAGCCATGTCATGCATGCGCTGATTCTGTGTAATTGAATCATTAATTGAAAGGGTGTATTCAAAGTAATAGCAGTGTGGATTTCAATAAGTGAGGTCATTCATTCTGTGAAAAAACAAGTGTCAATTATAGCCCTTATTTAAGGACGGAAGGTAGCAAATGTTGTACATGTTGGTTATAGTGTAGTGCATTTCTCTCTGAAAATGTGAGTAAAATAGGTCGTTCCAGGCATTGTTCAGAAAACAGCATACTTTGATTAAAAAGTTGATTGGGGAGCGGAAAACATATAAAGAAGTGCAGAAAATGATACAATTAGATGATGCCTATGTGAAACTAAGCTAGAAGACCCTGCAAAGTCCCATTTTTGAAAAAAAGACATCTGCTGAAGAGTTTACAATTTGCAAAAGTACACATTGACTGGCCTAAAGAGAAATCGGACAACATTTTGTGGACAGATGAACGCAAGATTGTTCTTTTTGGGTCTAACGGCTGCAGACAGTTTGTCAGGTGACCCCCAAACACTGCATTCAAGCTGCAGTACACTGGGAAGACAGTGAAGCATGGTGGCGCCAGCATCATGATATGGGAATGTTTCTCATACTATTGTGTCGGGCCTATTTATCGTATACCAAGGATCATGTATCAGTTTGAATACCTCAAAATACTTGGAGAAGTCATGTTGCCTTATGCCAAAGAGGAAATGCCCTTAAAATGGGTGTTTCAACAAGACAACAACCCCAAACACACCAGTAAACGAGCAACATCTTGGTTCCAGACCAGCAAGACTGACGTTATGGAGTGGCCACACCAATCCCTGGACCTTAATTCAACAGAAAACTTGTGGGGTGACATCAAAAATGATGTTTTTGCGGCAAAACCAAGAAATGCAGAGGAATTGTGGAATGGAGTCCAGTCATCCTGGACTGGAATACTTGGTGCCAGAAGCTGGTCGACTCCATGCAACACAGATGTGCAGTGGTCCTCAGAAACAGTGATTATACAACTAAATATTAGTTCAGTGATTCAAAGGAAGGCAAAATCTTGAAACATTTTTCAGTTTATTCAGTGAATGTTTGAGTTCGTAAAGAAGAATTATTGAACAGCCTAATATTCCATTTTTTTCACTTTCTGTAAAGGAATAACACAAATTTGATCAATTTTTCTTCATGTTTTGATTTGGAATAGAATTTGCAGTGTTCTCAATGCATTTGCGTGTATGAAAATAAATAAAAGCTATTATAAGGATTTTGAGCTTTTTTCACTTTTTTAAACACTCTGCTATTATTCTGAACATAACTCTTCCTCTATATACTAGCCATCCCCACGTATATGTGAAACAGGACAGTGATGAGGGCCCCGCTCAGCTCTCTACTCCTGACGTCACTCTTCCCCCTCCCCTCTGCCTGCAGCCTTTGTCTCGGATTAGCACAAATATATCGCTCCTGCAAGCGAACTATCATTCATAGCGCAATGAGAGAAGTCGGAAAATCAACCAGAATGTTCAAGCAAATTATAGAAAAAAAAGATCTAAATCTGTTAAGTAGTTCTCTCATTTGCTAACTAAGTGGAGTTAAGGTTAAGCCCTGAGGCAGACGTGTTAGTGTGGAGGGCATTGCACTATACACGTCTTTCTCCAATGGATGATATTAGAGGCATTAAAAAGGCAGGAAACAGCATAACTTGACCACTGACCTGACCAAGACTGTGCCCATTTGCTGTGTCGGTTTATAAGAGAGTGGTAGATCCCGCTACAATAAATAACCATGCTGTTCCTGTTTCAAGCTGAATAAAGCTGGTTTTGCTAAAGTACTGAGACTCAGCCTCATGTTTTGGGGTGCAAGACATGGACTCACTATATATACAGGCAGTCCCCGGGTTACGTATGAGATAGGGACTGTAGGTTTGTTCTTAAGTTGAATTTGTATGTAAGTCGGAACAAGTACATTACTTTAATAAATGTTATTGTTGACCGACTGTAACCGAGTGCTCTGCCAATTAATGATGGAGTTTCACCTCTTTCTGACCGTTTTATTATTTCTACTTTATTTCCAATGGCGATGGTTTTTTTACTCTTTACTGTAGCACCAGCACTTTCATCATATTTGTGTTTCAGAGACATTCTTGAAGGGTGAAGACAAAAAGTTAAGATGAGTTCTTCTGTACAGCACTGTACACACTATCACAGCAGATTAAGCACCAGTCGTCAACATGTCTGATGTATAGGGTGGTCCAGATCTAATTATCAATTTTCATTACCCTATAACTTATTCAGTTTATTACATAGAAAATCACCCGAAAAATCCTGGACCATCGAGAAGTGTGTGAGCTGACGACACAAGGAAACGTCTTCGCGCCGAACTGGAATCGTCCCCGCATAAATCGATCTGGATCTGCAGAATTAGATCTGGACCACCCTGTACTGACAAGAGACAACTTCCTGCTATGTGCGTAACAGTACAAGCAGGCTTGCTATTGAGAATGAATGGGGGCAGCAAGGGGCGGTTCATCACCAGCCCACCTCACAGTCACCTCCACTACAGTATGCTGCCTGCAGCGTATGCAACACCACCACCCCCATTCAACACGCAGCCATCCGAGGCACACTACAATGCTACCCCCCGCCTCCCTGTTCACCCTCAATGGCCTCCATTCAGCCACAACAGGGTCACCACTTGCAGCGGGGGGCGGGCAGTGAAACCGCTTGCCGCCAGGAGCCGCCCGGCGGACACTACACTGCGTGAGCAGCAAAATCGACCCCCTCCAGCCACCGCTTGCAGCATCTCCGGGCTGAAGATGATGGAGTGGCAGTTACTGAGGCATATGTGTCACAGCTGCGGCTCCGTTCGTATGCTGTTGGTCGGGTGTCCGTAACCTGGGGACTACCTGTATATACAGTGTATATATATATATATATATATATATATATATATATATATATATATATATATATATATATATATATATATATATATATATACATCTTATATATTAATGTCTATGCGTGGAAGTGTGTGTGTCTGTCTGTCCGGCACGGAGTGCGAGGCTACAGCATGAAACTGAAAGAAAGCGACTCTGTCGCCAAAGTGAAACTGCTGAGGAAAGACAAACGAGAAAGAAACTCACTTTGCCACTGATATAGAAGGGTGGCGAGCATGTCTGCAAAATGAAACCGCCGAAACTGCATTTCAATTTTTTTTCTGATGATTTCAATAGTTTTTATGAGCCCAGGATTTTTACAGCACAGGCTTATGTAGCTAGTACAGTATATATATACTCATATATCTATGTATGTATAAGTGGTGGTCCTCTGACTAAAGGATCTGAGCTGGTAACTTGAAGGTTGCCAGTTTCAATCCTGGCAGTGACAGAAGGAATGCGACTCCAGTGGGCCCTGCAATTGCTCCAGGGGTTCTGCACAAATAGCTGACCTTGTGCTCTGACCACCAAACTCCCTGGTGAGTTAGTTGTGGTATGGGAAAAATGACAAATTCCTAATACAAGAAATTGGATATGGTAAATAAAGGATTAAAAATCACTAATAAATATACTGCATATGTACATTGCATATACTGTAATGATGGATGTTATTTTAACCCTCTTTACAGTTCATTTTTAACTATGCTGTATCTACTTATACAATAAAGTTACGACTGTTGTTAAACACAGAAAACTTTAAACATAATTTAATTTTTTTTAGCATTGGGTAAGCTGGGATAATAATATTTTTTTCTTTTGCAAGGAAAATGTAGGATTCCAGGATATTTAAGTGCTTCCATGATTGTAGGATAGTTCAACAAATAATAGGTTTTCTGTTTGGTTGTGCCTTGTTCCTACAAATTGTACATATTTTTTTATCTTTCTGCGTGGATAAATATTTGAACAATTTAGCTGTAACGCTTTGGTTTGAATCCCACTTGACTCTGGGTTGATCCCTCCTGAAATTTAAAGGTTTGCTGAGCCCTAATTAGAGCATAGACTGTATGCTCTTTGACATCAGCTTCCAGAATTCTACTTGCGGCTTTAATTATGTTCCAGTGCCCTCTAATTCAGTAAGAAGTTACTTGAAACCCTACTTCAGCTTGGGCAAAGTAATAATAACATAGGAAAGATCATAAAAAAAGCTTATGCTCTTTTAAGGATTATGAATGGAAATATAAAAGAAGCTCTTTGAAAATACACTACCTCAGATACAGCAAACACCAGTGTGTAGAGTACTGGCACCTAAGTGCCGTGTCAATACAAATAACAAATGATTTTATTATTAAGAAAGCATAACATTCTTTAACCTGCTTAATCCAATTCAGGGTTTCCAGAGCCTGTCCCGACAGCCTTCTTCACCAAGCCCAGTCACGCTCAGAATCATGTAACCTGCACATCTTTGTGGAAACCATGGAGGGAGAAAGCGAGACTCCACGTGAACAACAGCCGGACATTAAATCCATTAAATCCAATAATTAGTAGTACCACCTACTGTGCAACTATTTTATTAATAGAGCAGTGTTACTTACTTAACAATACACATTTAATATTTTTGATTTTGAGTGATGCAAAATGACCATTACCATGGCATTCTCTGTTTGAATTTCATTTTAGGTTTTTTGCCTCTGCTTCACAAAAAACACAAGAAAAGATTTGCAGTGAAGAGGGTTAACACTTATGTCTTTTTGGCATAGACACATCTTGTTTTCTTACACAGGAATGTTTCTGGCTAGTTACTTTGGATTTTGGCATAAAGCATTCTTTTCTTGTTTATGTTCATTTTTGGAAAATGGTTTGTACTTGGAATAAAGTCCTGGTAAGGACACTTTATTAACAAGAACATTGGTCTGGACAGAAACTAATTACGAATGCCAGGAGGCATATAGCTGCCAACATGACTTCATAATTTCTCCTAAAATACTGTATGTACTGGAAAGTGCTTTGTGATTTGAGAAAACCAGACGGTCTTTAGAAGGAACCTAAGGGCTTATATTGTCACATCATTCTTGCAATCCCAGGGCAAAACCGTAGATGTAATTAAAATGGTAAATAAAATGTTAGGATATGTTATAAAAAGAGATCAAGGGAATTTAATGCATCAGGGCAAAATACTATAAGAAAGACATGGTGGTACTAGAAGCTGGGCAGATAACAGCACCTGAGAGCACCCCTAAACGAAAGTGCATGTCCTACTCTAACAGACAATGGGAATTAAACTTCTTTAGTGATGAGTAGAGAAGGATCCTTAAGGGTCAATTCTGAAATTCCTAAAAACATTGATAAATTTCATTCATTAGAACACTCTAGATGAGAACAAGCCATTCAGCCCAACAAAGCTCACCAGTCCTATCCACTTATTTCTTCTAAATAATATCAAGTCGAGTTTTGAAAGTCCCTAAAGTCCTACTGTCTACCACACTACTTAGTAGCTTATTCCAAGTGTCTATCATTCATCAAATATTCCTAATGTTTGTGCGAAATTTCCCCTTAACAAGTTTCCTACTGTGTCCCTGTGTTATTGATGAACTCATTTTAAAATAAGAATCTCGATCAACTGAGCAGGGCCCACTTAAGGACACAGCACTACAGTACTTCCTCTTGGCCAGTTTAGAGTCAGTAATGAACATGCATATCTTTATGAATGTGGGAGAAAAACTCGAGTATTTTCAGGAAAGCCAACACAGGCGCAGGGGGAATGTGAAGACTCCACATGGATCCCAAACAGGGATGGGCTTCAAATCCATAGCCCTAGGTACTAATTATTGAGCTACTGTGCTGGCAAGAACATACACTTTTAAAAGAGAATTAGGTTATAATATGTGTACCATTAAAAAAAATCCTAAACCTTTTTTGAGGTAATTAGTGAAAATAGCTTTAAATAAGAAATAAAAATAAGACAACAATCCCCTTTATGTGTTTTATTAATGCTTTTCTTTTTACATTTCTCATTGATCCACGTCCTGATTTCAGATATTGTAGTAGGTGGGCACTACTTTAAAAAGTACAGCTCAACACAATATTCCACATACTGCATCATCATCACTCTGATCATTCATCCCCCATATCTAATTTCCATTTTGATTATTCCTTCTTACCGTTCTAATAGAGCCCTGCTAATGGGGTTTTAATCAAGCTCCCTGATTAGAACAGCACACAAAAGGGAGTCATTTCTGCATTTCTGGCAAAGAAATTTTATAAAAGGATATGCCAGATGAGTAGCCCATGACAAACAATACTATGAATAATTGGTGTTTAATTATGCAGAACCTCAAACAAATGGCTTAGACTGCATCTTCTGAAACTGGCTCAAGATACTTGAATTGGAATGAAAATGGAGGAAAACGGTTGGTTAAATGCACATTTGTAATTTAAGGTTTTAAGTAAGCAAATCATGTGTGCTAATTGAAAAAGAAGTCGTAACATACAAAAAAAATCAAGAATTTCCGTCTCTTTAGCTATTACATAAAATGTTCAAGCTCATGTTCATGTTAATTGTCACGTATACAGAGTACAATAAGATTCTTACTTGCATGCCTCTTACACGTGGTACATCAGAAATAAATGAATTCTATAGCAAATAATGAATAAAACACAGGAATACACACTTTAGATAGTCCAGACTGTCTGGAACACTATGTGAAATCTTATTTATCTACTTTATTTTTTACCCAGGCTTTAATATTAATCTTCAAAATTAAAATTTCACTCTCTGAGACATTATATTATTTAAAATCACCTCTGTTACGTTTCTGAATGTCATTTAGCTTTACTCCATTATGAAGTACTTAAGGTATAGCTAACCTAATCCTCACACATACATCATCTACTTAAGTGAAATGATCCCCTTGTAAGTAACCTAGAGAATCAATTTGATTTTTTGAAGTAGAAGAGTAAATGTATTTCCAGCATGGTTTCAAGTGAAGCTTCTACACTACTGCTGCTAAATCATTAAGTGGTAATTTACTAGAAAGATATGAAATCAAATGGTTCATTGACCTTTACATTATTATTTTTAAGGGATTCATTTACCCATCAATTTCCAAAATGGTTGTTAGAGTTAATTTTGGTGTGAAAGGGGTATTGTGATTGTGCGGGTTGGCTCCTCACTCCATCTTCTATAATGGGAGTCTCTCGAACCCGACACCATCAGCACCGTAACCGAGATGAACGTGGCTGATGAAGACAAAACACACCAAGCAAGGGGATGATGAAAAGTGCAAGTGCTTTTATTAAAAGAAATGAAAATCCAAGTGGTGTCCAAAGCACGGTATGAAAAAAAAAACAGCTAATAAATAAATAATCCATAAAATAAACTAAGTGTTGGTGGAGGTTAACATCAATAAATAGAAAAAAAATCAGTTAAAAACGAGGTTGAAATTCAGATAGGAGTCTTTTTTTAAAAAAATGCTCAGTCCCTAGTCCTTCTCTTTTAAAAAACCAACACCCCTTAAGTTTATCCTTCTAGGACCTAGCAGCATGGAGAGACATCAAGCAAGAGGCGCAGACAACCATCAATCTTGGCCCATGTCCCTGCCACCCGATCCACTGCATTCCACAGGGATCCACCGAACACTGCTCCCGTGCCCACCTCTGCCAATCCAGGCTCCACCCGGCGAAAGCGTGTTGTCTTCCCACCATAGCCAGTCACAGGCACTACCCAGCGAGAGGATCCTTGTGAGCGTAAAGATTACTCCTGCTCCTGGCTACTCAGAAGGAGTGATTCTCGTGCCCCCTCCTGAGCGCTGGCCACGTGCTACCTCCTAGGGCACCATTCCCATCCACCTGCTTCTCTCCTAAGCTCCGGCTCACCACTGCTCCTGCCTTTCTCTCTGTCCTTTAACCTCTGATCCTCTTTTGTTCTTTTTTCTTTGTTCCCTTTTCCTTTGTCCTCTACGCTCCCCTTTATAAGCTGTGGAAACGGTTGCAGGTGCGATGGAATGATTACCACCCTGAGCTGATAACAAGGCAATCAGACTGCCCACACTTGCCGGCAAGGCAACGCACAGACAGCTGACCGGCTCGCACCAACCCAGAGATGGGGCATCTTCAGTAAATCGCTCGCACCTGCTCCACTCCATAGCACGAGCATGTTCATTACTTATTTATTAATTAAAACAGCCACACTTTTTGAGCCGCAGACCTGCTATACCACAGGTATATAGATGAGAATTCTGAGGAACTGGTGGCATTCCTGGCAATATTAGGTTCAAAATGGGAACCAGCACCAGTTCATTGCAGGACACACTCACGCACACCAATGTTATGCCAATTTACATTCAGTAATTAACCTAACACATCCATCATTGGGAGGAAAAAACTAGAAAATTACACAGAGAGGAGGAAATTCCTGTAGACTCCTCATAAGGAGGTCCCGGCACTTGGGTCTATGAAGCAGAACTGAACATTGTACCACTATAATTAGTAAATGTTTTTGTTGGACAGTGGACTTGTTTGTGTTGTAAATGTTCCCAAAGCCACTAGAGGACACTGTGATGTTTACGCACAAGAGTAGTGAAGTGAACAACCAGCGTGGCACTACCCAGTCTCAGTCTATGGTATGAAGAACATGCAGGGAACATCTCAAGAGAGTTTCTCAAGAGCTTTGATTGGAGATCAACTCAACTAACCCTCAAAGTACTGTACTTACAAAGGATTACCTAGAAATGTTTCTAGCTCTGGGCTTAAAAACTATTTCAACCAGCACACTAGAAATCTTAACTTTGGGATGAGCTGGTGACAAGTCCTTAAATGGTGGAAGGAAGGAAGGCCAGAGATTGCTAAGAAGGATGAATTGCAGCGTGGATAGTGGAAGGTGCTTAACAGTGAGTACATTGATTAGCCAACTCTAGGGTAGTCAGGTAGATTGATAGATAGAACTTTATTTGTCCCTGGAGGACATATGGTGGTATTCTTGCATAGGAAGGCCATTAGGATGACAGTGGTCAGACGTAAGAAACCTAAGAAATCAGACAAACAAGAGGAGACCATTCAGTCCATCAAGTTTGTTTGTTTAGCTATTAACTAAGCTGTCCCAATATCTCATCCAGATTCTTCTTAAAGTTTGTTAAGGTTTCTGATTTACTTTCTGCACACCTTATTTTTTTGTAGATTTAAATTTAAATGGATAAATTTACCATTTTTGCCAATCAGTCTACACTCAATAGCCCATAATGACAATGTGAAAATATGTCAGGTGCGCACTGTTTGCTTTGATTGTCTTTGAGATGTGTCTAGAATGTGATTGGAGTCCATCTCTGGTAAACTGAAGTGATTGGATATCGTGTGGAAGGGCAGATATATACCGATGTATGTAACGTCTCACAATTCACACAGCACATCAGGACAAAAACCAAACGTGAAATCCACGTAACTCTCTGCAGACTTCCATGATCAAATTGTGGTGAGACCGAGATCAGGGTAAGGAAATAAAGCATTTCTAAAGCTTTGAGTGTTCTCGAGAGCACAGTGGCCTCAGTAATTGTGAAACGGAAGAAGTTTGGAACCACCGGAACTCTTCCTAGAGTTGGCCATCCTGCAAAACTGCATAACCAGTGCAAGGGCCCAACCCAGCCAGGAGACCCACGAAATGGAAGGATGGGGAAAGGCAGCTTCTTTAGGGCACTACTTCCCCCAGAACGCTAGATGGCAGCTCTCCTGGACTGCAACGGTGCCTCGGATTTCCACAGGATATCATGGAACTTGGAGTTCTATATCTCAGCCCTGTTGGGTACCATGGGGGCTGCTAGGGAGTGCTGTGACAATGGAGGAGCCATATGGTATTAATAACCCAGATTGTTTGCAGATCACGTGAGCAGAAGAGCAGAAGCACTTCCGGGTTGGCCAATATAAGAGGATTTGACCGTACCTCACTGTGGAGTCTGAGTCAGGCGGAAGGTGAAAGAAGGTTTCTGAGAGGAGCGGCGGAGAAAGAGACAGAGAGAGAAGAATAACTGTTTGTTATGCCATTAATTTAATTGTGGCTGTGATGGTGGGAATGCTTTGTGAAGAGTTTTCCTCACAATACATAAGATCTGTGTGATTTTAATGTGTGCCCTGTGTCTGTTGTGTTGGGCTTGAGGAGTTGTAGTGCCCTCTAGTGTCTACACCAGGTAAGAAAGCCCTTGTTGAAGGAGGTGACCAAAAGAGCAAAGGTCAATATAACAGGGTTCTTATGAGATGAGAGAAACTGCCACAAGAATGACCATCTTAGCAGTACTCTGTCAATCAGGCACTAGACAGACGTCACTGTTTAAAAAAGGCATGTGACAGTTTAAAGGACTCTGAGAGATTGAGTATAAAGTTATCATGTCTCACGAGACAAAAAATTTGAATTCAGAATTCCAAGCAGCATATCTGGAGATGACCAGGCACTGCTCATCAACTGCTTAATTCCATCTCTGAAGCATGGTGGTGGCTGCATCATGCTATGGGAGTGCTTCTCAGTGACAAGGACAGGGAGACTGTTCAGAATCGAGGGAAGGATGAATGTAGCCTTGAAGAAAACCTGTGGCAAAGTCCATGGGAGCTTAGAATGGGGTGGCAGTTTGCCTTTCAGCATGACGACAACCCAAAGCATACAGCCAAGATAACACTGGAGTGCCATCCTTGAGTGGCCCAGCCAAAACTTAGATTTAGAACATTTGTTAAGAGACATGAAGGTGGCAGTTTACAGACACTTCCCATCCAGTCTAACAGAGTCTGAGATGATCTGCCAGGAAGAAAAGGATAAACTGCCCAAATCCAAGCTTGGGGAGGCTTACCGAAGAAGACTCAAAGCTGGAATTGCTGTCAAATGATTTTCTGTAAAGTACTGCATTTTGGGAGTGAATATTTATATGAATGAAAGATTTTAGTTTGTTAATTTAAAAAAATTGCAATGTTCTCATTTTTTCATTACAGTAATCCCTCCTCGATCGCGGGGGTTGCGTTCCAGAACCCCCCGCGAAAGGTGAAAATCCGCGAAGTAGAAACCATATGTTTATATGGTTATTTTTATATTGTCATGCTTGGGTCACAGATTTGCACAGAAACACAGGAGGTTGTAGAGAAACAGGAACTTTATTCAAACACTGCAAACAAACATTTGTCTCTTTTTCAAAAGTTTAAACTGTGCTCCATGACAAGACAAGAGATGACAGTTCCGTCTCACAATTAAAAGAATGCAAACATATCTTCCTCTTCAAAGGAGTGTGCGTCAGGAGCAGAGAATGTCAGAGAGAGAAAGAGAAAAAAGCAAACAATCAAAAATCAATAGGGCTGTTTGGCTTTTAAGTATGCGAAGCACCGCCATATAAAGCAGCTGCAAGGAAGAGAACAAAGTGAAGGTAGTCTTTCAGCATTTTTTAGAGGAGCGTCCGTATCCTCTAGGCCAGCCCCTCTGCTCACACCCCCTCCGTCAGGAGCAGAGAATGTCAGAGAGAGTGAGAGAGACAGAGAAAAACAAACAATCAAAAATCAATACGTGCCGTTCAAGCTTTGAAGTATGCGAAGCACCGTGCGGGAAGCATGTCGCTTGACAAAGCTGGAAGGGAGCAATGTGAAGATAATCTTTCAGCATTTTTAGACGAGCGTCTGTATTGTCTAGAGGTGCGAAAAGCCCCCCTGCTCACACCCCCTCCATCAGGAGCAGAGAATGTCAGAGCAAGAGAGAGAGAAAAGTAAACAATCAAAAATCAATACGTGCTGTTTGATCTTTTAAGTATGCGAAGCACCATGCAGGAAGCATATCGCTTGACAAAGCAGCCACATGTAAGCCCAGCAAGGATGGCAGCAATGTGAAGGTAGTCTTTCAGCATTTTTTGAGGAGCAGCCGTATCCTCTAGGGGTGCGAACAGCCCCCGTGCTCACAATATATTTCAGGAGTTTTATTTAATACGTAATATGGGCTCTGGTTGGGTAGCTTCTCAGCCATCTGCCAATAGCGTCCCTTGTATGAAATCAACTGGGCAAACCAACTGAGGAAGAATGTATCAGAAATTAAAAGACCCATTGTCCGCAGAAATCCGTGAACCAGCAAAAAATCCGCGATATATATTTAAATATGCTTACATATAAAATCCGCGATAGAGTGAAGCCGCGAAAGTCGAAGCACGATATAGCGAGGGATTACTGTATACGTTTTTGAGTGTAGATTGATGTGCAAAAATGCTACACTTGTACATATGAAATTAAATCCAGGATGCAAAAAAGTGTGCAGAATGCTAAGGGGTCTGAATACTTTCTGAATCCACTGTAGGTTTTGTTTTTTATGAATTGGTCCTTTTTTCTTACTACATTTATGTTGTGGTGTGAAATTTTGCATATAAGTTGATCAATATTTTGTATGTCTTTATTTGTAACTTAGACAAAGCAACGTAAGAAATCCTCTCTCAGTCTTTAGTTCTGAGTCTTTGTATTTTATGACAGGGTCGGGGGAAGTGGCTAAAACCAATTAGGCAAGCGATTCTCTGCAGGACTCTCTCAATGAATCCCCGCATGAAGGCCAACTATCTAGTTGGCAAGCTTCACCTTAACAAATGGTATTGGGGGCAGATGTGAAACCATTGTGTCGCATCAGAATGCTATTGGTCTAAAGTTACCTGTCTGGTTTTAAATAAGAAGCCATTAAGTACCACGACACCCTATTGGTTGCAGGATTTGGACAGAGAGTCTATAAATTTGATTGCTTTAACCCTCCCACTCTTTCTTACACCATCTACATGAAGGAGCATCTCACACACAATGAATTGAAAAAGACCACACTGAGAAGCACAACTCGGCAGTCATATTGAGACAGGCATACTGCCTGTTCTGAAGGAAGATGACTAAAAATGATGACTTAACTAGAGACATTTTAAGTCTGTGTGCAGCCTCAAACTGCATATCAGCATTTATCAGGTTGTATGGTTGCCAATATTCACTTGTATTTTTCTTATTTGTACTCGTATTATTCATGAATATTATCAATAACATGTTATTTAACAGTAGAATTCCTAAAGCCTACGAAAAAATCCCGACCCACCTTAAATCCCTTCGCACCTCTACCATCAGCGTCTTTTGTTTTGTAAATGCATCAGCAGCAGCAAGCAGCCTGTCGACAGTGTATGTGCCCAAAAAGAAGAATCTTTTCATTTCATTCTGTAACAGCCAGTGTAAAGTTTGGGGGCATACACTGTCAGCACAGCACTGTCAGATCTAAACACTAGCATGACAAATTGCTTGTGTACTGAATTGACTTTAGCTGCAGGTGGAAGTTCGATTTTACTTATGGTGCCAAGCAGAGTTGCGTTGCGGTACAGAAGTCTATTAGCCAGTGAAAGCGCTCTGAAGAAGCTATCTGTTGTTACGGTCCTGCCTTTGTCCAGTCTGATAGCGGTCATGGGACATTGTATCTTTGATTGCTGCTACAACAAATAATTCTGATCAGGCATCAGCCAGAGTGCTGCTTTTGTGAAAAGAATGGAGATAAATGCCATCAACTGAAAGAGGGAGAGGCAAGCTCGTTGTACCATGTGAACGTCACTGAAAGAATAAAACTGAATAATAAAAAAACAAGCGCTAACTTTTACAAGTAGCCAAAATTTACACTGGGTGCTACTGACTCAAATCAAATGTATGTTTTTATCATATTGTAGAAATAATAATAATAATAACAGCTCACTGCTCAAATCACAGAGTGCCCGGTCTCGAATCCAGGACCTTCAGGTTATAAGGCAGCAGTACTTCCCTCTGTAAGTTCAAGAATACGTGTAAACTCCCCTGTCGATTGACATTTGAGCTTGGGTTTTTAACTCATTGACAGCCACATGTAAATCAAATGCTTTTTTTTTTCCTTTGGTTATATTCTTGAATAAAAATGCACGTTTATTTGATATTTGGACTAAAGTCTTTACACATTATACACTTCACATCATTATTAGTATAACATGGAGAAAGTTTCTGCTTTAGGTATGTGTTCAGCATTTCTTGCATTTCCTTTCATCCTACACTTACCCAGACCTTTCTAGACACGGAAAACACATGAAATGCATGTATTCCAAATAACGACATACTGTATTATTTACCCTATAGCTCTCCAGGTACATCACACTCAGTTAAGGAACCTTGGCTTGAGCTGGGAGAGTTGAGCTCTGACAAGGTAGGGGATGGGACAGCAGGCTGCTTGCTGCTTGTGCTTATCGACTCATTTACAAAACAAAAGATGCTGATGGAGAAGTGTGAAGGGATTTAAGGTGGGCCGGAATTACAAGTGTTTTTGTAGGCTTCAGGAATTCTACTGTTATTAAAGTGTAACTTAACTCCTGCTTGTCTTTTACTACATCTAATTGCACGAGGTTATAAATGTAGAAGGGAAGGTGGGGAGAAGTTATATACTACAATACCTTATAAACAGTGATAAGTCTGTGAGATCTGAGGCATTCTGACAAAGGCTTCACATTAATAATACAAAGGGGGAAAGTAGAGCAATGTAGAACTCTACCAAGACAAAAAAATTTATTTACTAAACCAGTGGTTCTCAAACTGTGGGGCGGGCCCCCCTAGGGAGGCGCGAAGTAACAAAAAGGGGGGCACGAAGATGTGAAAAAAAGAAAACAAGAATCGAAAATATGAAAAATACATCTATTGAAACCAAAACAAATTAACTTAAACTACATTCTGATACTTGAAAAATAAATATAGAGTTAGATAAATGTCGATAAAAGTTAAGTAGGTATAATAAAATATGCATCTATGATATATCATTAATTAAAAAAGAACAAATTGGTATTAGTGGGCTCCTTTCAAAAAAACATTAGGGGCGCACAATTAAAACTGTTATGAAAACAAAGGTCGCAAATACTTAAAGGTTGAGAAACACTGTACTAGACTTTGTTAATAAATTCCCTTTTCTTTTAATGCCGTTGGATTCTTTGTTTCCATTTGGGTATGGATCTTAAGCACTCTTGGGTAACTTACAATATAAAATTTCCAAATAAATTCAGTCTTACTTTACATATATATACATATATATACCTTCACTTCAGTTTCACTTCATTTCTCCTAATGTGTGTCTTGGTGGCAACATGCTGAACTGGACACACTAAGCCACTTCATCATCAGCAAGTTCTTCCAACTCTTCCTGGGGATTTCCAAGAAGGTCCCAGGCCAGTTCAGAGACATATCATCCTCTGCTCCAAATGCCAATGTGTCCCTTTAATTTCCCACTTAAACCAAAGGACTACCATGCAGACTACACATAGATGGCACCACTGTTCCCAGTGACATGAAGTGTGTTTAATCTTTCCTTCTTTTTGCTTTATAGTATATTACAAATAATTGCAAGAAAAGAGGGAAGTGCTGAACAGACAAAAGCAGAGCAGAATCAGTGTCAGCATTTTTTGTAGACAGTAAAAGCAGAAAAGGTGCCTTTAATTTGACCATAAGTAACAGGGATGTAAAAATGCTGACATGTAAGAGATGTGCCAAAGATTGACTCACAGCCCTCAAGATGTCCTTTGCTGATGCCATCCTTGATGAAGCAATGCTCTTTTTTACTTACTGTGTTAATTTTTGTCTGTTTCAGCTTAAAATATGAATTCAGTTATTGAAATGTATTACCATTCCTTATGCCTTTTTCTTTTCCTTGATATAAAATTTCATTTTATTTGATACAAGAGTTTTCATTGTGTCTGTTTATTCAAGATATGATTATGAGAGAAACTATAGAATTTTAATCAATATTTTTAATCAATACTTGATATAATTTTACAATTTAATACAAGTATATACTTATATGGCAATGCATTATTAAACATAAGGATAAGAATGTAACTAAAGGATTAACTAAATGTTGTTTAAAGCATTTGCCTCATCTTAGAGGAGCCAACAAGATAGTTGATAAGGTTAAAATAAAGTAGATGAGCAACAAACACCACTCTATAAAGTGGGAATAAACTAATGGGAAAGCCCAAACAACCCTCCTATGAAGCAGTGATAAAATCAGTAGAAAAGTCCGCAGATCACCCCTATTTACAAGGCAACATTCAGATTAATAGGAGAGTCAAAAGGAGTCTGAAAATACTGGTGACACTCATTGACCGAAGAAGCTCTGCGTATTCTGCATATTAAGAGTCAGATGACGTGATGTATTAGATAAGGTAATGTTGCAATAAAGCATAAAAGCAGATGAATTGCTTTATTGATTGCTCACTCCATGTACTGAGACGTTTATGCATTTGTACCTGTGTACAAATAAAGAATTGTTCTGCATTTTTATCTGGTCTCTGTGAATGACTTCTTTGAAAATAGAAGAAAGTTTTTTTCCACGAAAAAACAAAACAAAAAAAAAATGTGAATAAAATTTTGCCCAGTGTGGTGGTACAGTGATTAGCTCTGCTGCCTCCAGCAGTTTGGATTTGAAACCCACTGACTGTAGGGAGTCTGCACGTTCTTCTAGTCTCTGCATGGGGTTACCTCCTGATACTCCGGGTTTGCTCTCCTATGTCCGTAACAGTTAAAATAAAATAAAATAAAAATAAATCTTTGCATTTATATAGCGCTTTTCTCACTACTTAAAGCGCTCAGCAATTGCAGGTTAAGGGCCTTGCTGAAGTGCCCAACAGAGCAGAGTCCCTTTTGGCATTTATGGGATTCGAACCGGCAACCTTCCGATTGCCAGTGCATATCCCTAGCCTCAGAGCCACCACTTAATTCAATTAGTGAGGTTGTGGCAGAACCTACCCAACATCTTCAGGCCCTATATAGGATGCTAGTCCACCAAATGGCCTGTTCACACACAGCCCCACTCTCATTACCATGGGGCCAGCTTAGAGTCGCCAATTAGATAAACAAATAGAACTTTTGTGTCCTGATGGAGAAATCTGGTCGTTTACAAAAGCTCAATAAATAAAGAAATAGATAGATAGATAGATAGATAGATAGATAGATAGATAGATAGATAGATAGATAGATAGATAGATAGATAGATAGATAGATAGATAGATAGATAGATAGATAGATAGATAGATAGATAGATAGATAGATAGATAGATACTTTATTAATCCCCAAGGGGAAATTCACATACTCTAGCAGCAGCTTACTGATAAAAACAATATTAATTAAAGAGTGATAAAAACACAGTGCAAGTTAAAAAGTGCAAGGTGGAAAATGCGAGGCAGGTATAACAGTCCATAACTTTGTATAATGTTAATGTTTACCCCCCCCCGGTGGAATTGAGTCGCATAGTGTGGGGGAGGAATGATCTCCTCAGTCTGTCAGTGGAGGAGGATGGTGACAGCAGTCTGTCGCTGAAGCTGCTCCTCTGTCTGGAGATGATCCTGTTTAGTGGATGCAGTGGATTCTCCATGATTGACAGGAGCCTGCTGAGCTCCCGTCGCTACGCCACAGATGTCAAACTGTCCTGCTCTGTGCCTACAATAGAGCCTACCTTCCTCACCTGTTTGTCCAGACATGAGGCGTCCCTCTTCTTTATGCTGCCTCCCCAGCACACCACCGCGTAGAAGAGGGCGCTCGCCACAACCGTTTGATAGAACATCTGCAGCATCTTATTGCAGATGTTGAAAGACGCCAGGCTTCTAAGAAAGTATAGTCGGCTCTGTCCTCTCTTGCAGAGAGCATCAGTATTGGCAGTCCAGTCCAATTTATCATCCAGCTGCACTCCCAGGTATTTATAGGTCTGTACCCTCTGCACACAGTCACCTCTGATAATCCGTGAGGGGCCTGGGCCTCCTAAAATCCATCACCAGTTCTTTGGTTTTGCTGGTGTTCAGTTGTTGGTGGTTTGAGTCACACCATTTAACAAAGTCCTTGATTAGATTCCTATACTTCTCCTCTTGCCCACTCCTGATGCAGCCCACAATAGCAGTGTCGTCAGCGAACATTTGCAGGTGGCAGGACTTTGAGTTGTATTGGAAGTCCGATGTATATAGGTTGAACAGGACCACAGAAAGAACAGTTCCCTGCGGCGCTCCTGTGCTGCTGACCACAATGTCAGTGTCAGAATCCAAGGCAACATAGAGCAAATAAGGAAGGGATGGTCAGTGGATGGGGGCGAGGGGATTAATGAGGTGGGGTTTAGGAGGGAGTTGGTCATAAAGTCTTATTTATCATGTGCATGATCTTCTTTTTCATGTCCAAATATCTGTTAATTGCATTTTTGTTGGATAGCCATATATATATTGTCACACATGTGCGCATTGGAGGCAGCTAAAGGGCTGAAAAGAAGGTAATTCCCGATTAGACCAGGGGGTGGCACTAATCCTCTCTCTTATCTCCCTGCAGACCAAATGCGGGAAATTTTGCCTTGTTACCATGACCCCACTTCCAGTTCCGCCCCAGAAGATGTCACTTCCGGCTCCTCCTGATTGACATCATTTCCTCCTTCCGACTTTAAAACTACCTTGCTGCTCCACCAGATTGGGAAGAGCCAGGTGAGATGGTTTGGACATGTTGTAAGGATACCACCAGATGCCTCCCTCTAGAGCTCTGGGCAAATCTCACTGGATTGAGACTCTAGAGGGATCAGCTTTTAGAGATGACTTGGGCATGGTTGGGAGTCTGAAGCTAGGAACAGGGAACTCTGGACTGACCTGCATGGCCTGCCAGTCACTATGATTCTCACCAGGAAAAGTGGTTTCAGAAAATGAGATGAGGTGAGAAAAAAGTAAATGATGTATTATCATACTGAAAAATTCATACTATGGTTGTTTTCCATCCATCCATTATCCAACCCGCTGAATCCGAACACAGGGTCACGGGGGTCTGCTGGAGCCAATCCCAACCAACACAGGGCACAAGGCAGGAACCAATCCCGGGCAGGGTGCCAACCCACTGCATGACACACACAAACACACCCACACACCAAGCACACACTAGGGCCAATTTAGAATCGCCAATCCACCTAACCTGCATGTCTTTGGACTGTGGGAGGAAACCGGAGCGCCCGGAGGAAACCCACGCAGGCACGGGCAGAACATGCAAATTCCACGCAGGGAGGACCCGGGAAGCGAACCCAGGTCCCCAGGTCTCCCCACTGTGCCACCGTGCCGCCCCACTATGTTTGTTTTTGTCTATTTAAATACATATCCTACTGTATGCCTTTTTACAATAAAAATCAAATGACAATAAAAATGATAAATATAATAGAGCTCTTAAAAGTCAACATTATTATAAATTTTTCATGGAACTTAAGACTTTCCTTTTCTTTTATCATTCATTTCTGCTTTTATCATCAGCCAGTGTAACAGCAAATAAAAGTCACAAATTACACTAAAGAGCATTGTCTAAATGCTAAGAAAAAGCACCTTATAAGTTCACAGTTGGCTGGTCCACACCGCCTTATAATTTAATAAAATTAAATCTACATGAAGACTGATGAAGCATTCGATCACTGAGATAGTTTCTACTGAGACGGTCTCTAACGGGTGATTTATGACATCGAGTGATGCGGATGACAGCATCAGTGAAACATGACTACCCTCTGTGTGAGTATCAATAATGAACTACACCAAACTACGCAGAAAATTAAAGCAATAAAGATCTTTTAGAAAGGTTTTGTTTTTGTGCCAAGCAGTCTTGGACTGGGATTGGTCTGTTAATCTGGAGGGCAAAAAATGAAACCTGAACATTTCACATCATGTTATACCTGAAAAGACATGTGTGCTTGAGTAGAAGTCATTTATGAAAAAGTTAATAAACCTCAAGCCTGACCTCACAAGGGTTAAGAATATGGAAAGAGCATACACACACGCCTACATTTAAATTCACTTGAGACCAGTTGAGAGTGGCCAATCAACCATTGCTTGAGATGTGGCATTAAACTGGGGCATGTGAAGAATATCCACATTTGGCAGAGTGAAAACGTCATATAGATAATAAACATGCTGGCACTAGTATCCATGCCCAAGGGCAGAGAGCCAGCTGTACTAACCACATGCTTTAGAACTTAAAAATATATACATACATTTTTTTTTAATTTGGGATATGCTTATTAGTTTGCATGTTCTCCCCGTGTCTGCGTGGGTTTCCTCCGGGCGCTCCGGTTTCCTCCCACAGTCCAAAGACATGCAGATTAGGTGGATTGGCGATTCTAAATTGGCCCTAGTGTGTGCTTGGTGTGTGGGTGTGTTTGTGTGTTTCCTGCGGTGGGTTGGCACCCTGCCCAGGATTGGTTCCCTGCCTTGTGCCCTGTGTTGGCTGGGATTGGCTCCAGCAGACCCCCGTGACCCTGTGTTCGGATTCGGCGGGTTGGAAAATGGATGGATGGATGGATGGATATGCTTATTGACCTGTAACCATACCTAGCTTCAAAGTCCACAACTAAACATGCGGCCTATGGCTTAAATAAACTACCAGGTCCTTTAATCGAAAGCTTTAAAGTTTGTAAAACCTTATGATTTTTCACATGTTCATGTTCATGGTTGACCCCTCTTGTAATTTTTCATTTGTTCATTGCATCTATTCAGCTAGTCCAGCCCTTCAATTAGATAAAACCATTGCCATTTTGCATATTTTCTCTTTGTTGTTGACTATTTGAACTATGTATTTGTCAGACAATCTCACACAAAGCAATTTACAAGAAAAGGTTCACCTGTTAATTGTTTATATCCTGATCAGATCATGTCTTACTTCTGCCTATTATGGTGACAGTCTTGGCAATTGCTACTTAGTTGTGGAATAACACCACAATCCATCCTAGGCTGCATATTTTGCACTGTGGTAACTACAGGTGTTCAGCCATGAAGCAGCTCAATACAGTGTGAACTAAAGGAAGAACTCTCCTCGCTGCTCACTCAGGGACAGCATGTAAGCAAAGCTAAGCAGAGCACTTACTATTGATGTCTGCTGAGCCTCCGTTCTTTCACTCAGTCCCCTTCTTAAAGGCAGCCTTAGGGGTGTGCGGGGCCTAGGGCAGACCAACCCCATCCAGGGCCAGTTATGTCAAACACTGTTACCGGTATGTGTGGACTGTATAAACTTGCGCACGAATTTAATGAAAATAATGTTAACATACACCGGATTTTCTCATTACAGTATTCTGCTAAATTTTTGCAAGATAACATGCAGACATTATCAAAATATAACGATATAATCTATTAAAAAAGTGCAATTCATAATTCATGACATTACCACGACAGTACGAAATGTGATGTAGTGTCATACGGAAATTAGTAGGGCATCTTCAAGAAAAGTACCCAAATTGCAAGTATACTCTGAGTCTCGATATGTGATAAGGGTTCCTCTTAGAAATATCTCAAATATATATATATAGTGGAGAATATTACTTGATAAATCCGCTCGAACAGTACACACGGACATCAAAAGTGGGTCTCCCTTAGGCACGAGGCCTGGGGCAGTCTCCTCACTTGCCACTCCCAAATGCTGCTCTTGTACACCCATTTCACAGTGCAAATCCTGCCGACTACGCCAAATGTTTTACCGTGAATTCATACCACAATCCATTCCAGTTTACACATTTTGCACCATGGCAAGTGCCAATGGACAGCAATGAACCCACAATGTCTGGATTACATAGGGTTTCAGAAGCAGCTTCATATAGTATGAGCTAAAGCGAGAAGCCCCTGTGCTGTTCATGCAGGGACTGCTTGTCATAGGTGGTTTGTGACATTGTGGTTATTTGAGGTTCTGGCTGATTGTGCTGCATTAACATGCAGAGGCTGGCAGATCAGTCTGGTGGGTCAATGATGCCACGGAGAAAGTGGCTCATCGCACATGTGCCCAATTAGAAAGGCATTATAAGTGAAGCCTACATGGTAGAGGTGGGGCAGAGAATGAAAGAAAGAAAAGATGAAGGAAGGAACGGAGCTTAAAAGAGAAAGGACAGATAGCACTGTGAAAGAGACAGGATAGAGAACCCGTCTGAAGTGAATGAAGGCAGGTGGTTGGGAGTGAACCTCAGGGCTGCAGGAGCCTTAGGCCGAGGAAGGGGCACTCCTATTCAGTGATCGCTCATGAGCTGGAGCAGCCTGACATGAGGTGTCTCTTGCACATGTGTGCAGCTCAGTGTGGCACCCAACAGTTGCCGAAGGCCTGACAATGGGGACCCGAGCCTGGATATAATCGTTGACTGCACCTGTCAGTTGGGCATCTCGTCAGTTGTCTAATCTTGTATGGGATAAGCTGAGAAGTCAACATTGAGAAGGCAGCATTGGGACTCATGACTGTCTTAAAGGAGCTGTCTCTCTGATTTGTTTTAACCTTGTTTTTATGGAATGTATTTATTAATGGCTTTTTAACCTTCACATGGACACAGACAGTTTTTATGGATTATTTGTTTATTTATGGAAGGATCATTGCACTATTTATTTAAACACTGTTTTTTGCTGTTTTTTATTTAAAACACAATGTCACTTACGCACCTACCCCTTGCTATATGTGTGCCCTCATTTGCCTGGCTCATCCTTGGTTACGTTAGCCACTCTCACTGTCACACTGCTTGTAAGCAAAGCAAAGCAAAGGACTTGTCTGGTGACGTCATTTAAGCTCTCGCTCTCACTCAGTCCCGTACCTTACTTTGTAGCATTACATCTACAATTGCAGTTCTTAAAGATGCATTTAAAGGTAGGTAAGAAACTCAAAGTTCAGAGAGTGCATAACCCAAAGTTCCGCAGGAATCAAGAAAAAGGACAGAGCAGTTGCCAGGTGATAGTATGGAATTTTAATCAAATATTTTTACTCAATACATGATAATTTTTATAGTTTAATACAAGTATATATTTACTGTAAATGGACTTGTAACAATGGATTATTAAAAGCATAAAGAAAAGGACAAAATGTAACTAAAGGGTTAACTAACCGCAGCTTAAAGTTTGAGCACGTGAGGGTTGCTTCATCTTAAGAGGAACCATCAAGGCAATTAAAAAGGTTATAAATAATGAAGTAAATGAGTAACAAACACCCCCTGAAAAAGCAGGGACAAATTAGTGAGAAAGCCCAAACACCCCACTTATGAAGCGGTGATAAGTTCAATGGTAAAACCCGTAGGACACCCCATGTTTAGAATACTTGAATTATTATTGGTGGCTGTAGTTGATTGGATAAAATGAAAAAAATCTGCATATTAAGTGTCAGGTGATGTGATGTATTAGATCAGGTAATGGTAATAGAAAAGAATAAAAGGGAATTAATTGTTTTCTTGATTGCTCACTCCATGGACTGATACATGTGTGCATATCATGTGTAAATAAAGAACCATTCAGGATTTTTATCTGGTCTCCAGGAATGACTTCTTTGATAACAGAGGAACATTATTTTCCACAACAATGAATTGGCTCCCTGTGAATAAAATTCAATAATGTTCATGATAGTGTGTTTTAGTTTGTCTTTATGTTGAAAATATGTAGCATTTCCCATTTTTAAAAACACACTGGTCTCATCCATGTTGATGTGAATGAAAGGCATAAATAAAATTGAGCTGACAGGTGTGCAGCAGATTACTAGCTGACAGAAGTGTAAATGAGGCATTATGGAGTTTAATTTCTTGTTTTCCAGCCAAAACCAAAAAAAATGAAAAGCCTTCAAAAACGTTTTTAGTGAGGTTTGCATCTCACAATTGCAAAATCTCCTGCAAAAATAATTAGTGTCACTTTTGCGAAATGGTATGCAATGTGAAACTTGTCTGTTTTACTTATCAATACAAGTGAGTGAAATGTCATATGTTTACTGTGTGAACACTCATTTGAACTGATGGCACAGTGTTTAGGGATACTGCTTCATAGATCTACCGATCTGGGTTCAATGCTTTTCTTGGGGACAGTCTGTATGGTGTTTCCTCTAGACCAGGGGTTCTCAACGTCGGTCCTGGGGACCCCCTGTCGCTGCAGGCTTTTGTTCCAACCAGCTTCTGTTTTATTGAACTCCTGGGCTAATTAAGTGAACTGATATTTCCCAAGTTCTGTGTTTAGGGAACAATATATTAATTAGAAAACTAAGTTTGCTAAAAAAAAATATTAAAATGTACCAAGCAGTTAATAGGGAATAGTGTATTTTTTTTTCTTTTTAACAGTATTTTCATCTTGATTTTCATTCTACTTTTCAAGGTGTTCTAATTGTTTAATTAATCCATTATTTACTAATTAATGGGTCTGACGCTAAAGTAGTTGCAGCCTTTGATTATTCAGTGTGTGATTTGCCAGCATGTCTGATCAGCTTGTTTTAAATTGTCATTATTAAGATACAAGAAAGAGGGGAAAAACTGCACAGAGAAAGGGCAAAGTATAATGAAATCAACAAAAGAAAGTTAAGCATTTAAATCTATAGTAAAAGCAGAAATTTTATAAATGTCTTATATCATGTCTTAAAAAAAGCTGCTTTTTTTCTGAATGTTGAATAAAAGAAAAAAAAAACAGCTAATTAAATGAGATCAGTGTTATTAGGTGTTGTCACTGATTAGGAATCTGGTTGGAGCAAAAACCTGCAGCCACAGGAAGTCCCCAGGACCGAGTTTGAGAAACACTGCTCTAGACACTTCTCTTTTCCAAACATTCCCAATACAAAAATAGCTTAATTACATAACTTAAATTGTCTCAACTTGAATAACGTTGTCTGCGGTGGGTTGGCACCCTGCCCGGGATTGGTTCCTGCCTTGTGCCCTGTGTTGGCTGGGATTGGCTCCAGCAGACCCCCGTGACCCTGTGTTCGGATTCAGCGGGTTGGAAAATGGATGGATGAATAAAGTTGTTCTGAAAATGGTTGCCATCCTTATGGTGTGCAATGGGATAAGAATCGGTCTAAACACTCATTTCAACTGATGGCAGAGTGGCATGGTGTTTAGGGATACTGCTTCATAGATCTACTGATCTGGGTTCAACACTTCTTTTGTGGACAGTCTGTGTGGTCTTTTCTCCAGAAACTTCTCTTTTCCAATTATTCCAAATACAGGAATAGCTTAATTACATAACCTAAATTGTCTCAACATGAATAAAGGTGTCTTGAAAATGGTTGCCATCCTTATGGTGTGCAATGGGATAAGAATTAGTCTCCCAAAAGCTTTCAAAAAAGGCATAGCAGGATAGTTGGTTAGTTCCTCCAGATGTAAGATGGAAAACAGTCTTTGACTTTTCTATATGTATACTTTAATTTGTATGTAAATTGAGCTTTCAGTCCCTTAAGTTAGACTGCCTCTGAGAGAAATAGACAATTACAAGCTGTTTATTAAGATTAGTTAGATAAAATTTTTAATCTCATTTCAATATTTACACAGCATAATATATCGAATCACTACCTGACTTTTGTGTCTGGAAGTGTTCTAACGGATTATAAAAATGAGTTTTAATTAGGTGACAAGACTTTGCTGGAATTTTGTGCCTTTTGATTTTTGCCTTTACTGTATAAATGGAAATACATTAAAGCAATATTTTAGTGATTTTTGCTTTGTGCCCTCCCCAACTATACAGTAACCTATCATTTATGAGGGAGGAGCAAAAGCTTTAGATTTGTTAAAAATTTTGATATTCAGTTTTCGATGTATCTCAGTGTTTTAGGGTCCCCGATACCGAAAACATTGATATCTTGATGATGGGTGTGTGTCTGTATGTGTGTGTGTCTGTGCGTCACAGTTTCTTGAGGACGATCTATAGAGAAAACGGCTGGATGAAAAAATGACAAACTCGAAACTTAAGATTGCTGTAAGATGACGATGTGCTGATTAGTTACTGAGCCAAATTGTGCAAGGGAAAGAGGCACTCTAGAGGAACCCTCAAATACTGTAATTCTGCAATTAATTATGAATTCTTCTCATCAATTGCTATTGTAATAACCTATTTTATAATCAGAAAGATCAGCATCAGAGCGGTAAATAATTACTGAAATGTTCTAGAATAGTTCAGGTAACTTGGCTCCTAGGCTGCAAGCCTACGGACGCTCACGTCCAAATTATTTTTTTTGTATTTTTAATCCTTTATTCACCAGAGAATGGTAACATGTTGCATGCTGAGTAGAAAATCAGGTCAGGTCAGGTTGGGGAGCATGCACTAGTACAGCACATTGCAGTGCCCACCACACAATGAAACAGCTCAGGATCCCGGTTGGCAGCCGCCCAGGCAGACACATGGTCCAGTCCCACCCTCTGGAAATGGCCATCTATCTGCCGCAGCCAAGTGTTACAAGGGCGTCGCCTAGCTGGATCACCCTCAGGGAATCACGAAATATGACTGTAGGGCCGTTACTGATGCTCCCCCACAATGCAGTTAATGTGCCACATTTGGGACTCTGTGAGCAACTACTCATTCATTCAAGACAATGAACTAGCACATGAATGTAAGAATTTCACTGTACTTGTGACAATAATGATGTGGCCATGTGGACTTGTCTGAGTGTCGCTGTCAGAAGGAGTGGAGCCATCCTGAAAACCTGAGCAGAGAATGTGTGAGTGAAAGCGAGACAGAGTATACTGTGGTTGTGACTGGTGATGTTCAACCCACAACATCGCTATAACAATTGTTTAAATGATCAGTCTGGTGTATTACCAGTATAAGCGCCCTAAGGGATGGACTGACACCAAGGCAGGGATGAAGGTGATTCCTGGCCCAGACTGTAGGCCATAATGGATGAACACTATATATGGAGGTGAATACTGGCCAGTATGGTGCTTGATTATTACCAAAGTTAGGGTGGAGGATTAATGGATGGACTGGGGGAGATTGCCTGTCAAGAGCAATACTACCTCAGTAAGAGCCCATTACGATAGATGGCAGTGATCCTCTGGCATGGCCCCAGTATGGACACCCGCAGGGATCCATGGGATTTGTAGTCCAGAAGGACAGCCCTGTTGGGGTCTCTGGGTGCTGCCAGATGGTGACCCTGGAATTCTTCTGCTATTCAGAGCTATGGCACTTCTGGGTCCAACATAAAAGAATCCATTTGGCCTCATCCAGGTGAGTTGGAGACAGGAGGTACAAGGCTTGTCTGAAGGAAGACAAGAGGAGATTTGCTATTGTGAGTGCTTGTTTTTGAGGAAGAACCTGTGAAAAGTACTTAGTGTAATAAAATACACTTCATTTATACACTAGACGGTGTTTGTATACTTGTATCTGGAATCTGGGGGACCTCTTTTGGTCACACCGGATTATCCGAGATGCAGACAAAGAAGGTAGTTATTGCAAGTGTGTTGTATTTTGGGTTTTCTGGTATTTGAACTATTAGCTTTGAACTTCAGATTTAAATTAGGTGATTTTGTTTCTGATCTGATGAAACTTTCGCTACTATTCTTGGTTACGAGCTTGGCTTGGTTACGGTTTCTCTCCTGGTGCTTAGTTAAATTCCATCTAGTCTGTAGATAGACTAACTTGTAAGAGAAAGTAAGAAAAAATTAAAAAGACTTGGAGATACATATTAGTCAAAGAAACAGACCAATTCAAAACAGTGAGACAACCTGATCATTTGTCAGAGTCAAAAACGGAAACCAAAATTCTGGAGTCAGGAACCAGAGCTAGAAATTCATTGTCATGAAATCAACAAAAAAAGGCTTTCAATAAATTGCAAAGGCAAGGTTTTATCTACAAATATTGGATAGGGAATAGCCGCCAGAGGCTCTAATTGTCACATAATTGATGCCCAGTGTCATTACCCTTGTGACCATGTTACTGCCAATCAAGACCAACATCCTGACAAAGAGATCACAAAATTGTGGTGTTCACAGAAAATTAAGATGGAATTGCAGCAAGATGCTAAAAATATTTAACACAGTCAATTTACTTTAAATGTAAAAGTGAAAATCAGACTCATAATCCTCAAATCCCAAATCCCCTAAAGAGATGTACAGAGGGATGGCTAGATGGCTGCCAGAAAGCCTCAAGAAGGATCCTGGTGAAACTGAGTGCAGATTGCATGATGTGGAACTGGAGGCATGAATAAAATGGTGGGGATGTGGCAGATTAAAAGATCATTAGGACAGTGGAGGTAACAGTGAAATATCACGGGCCGAGGAAGGAGATGGCTAGTAACGCCATATGACAGATAGAAGAGGTGACACTACATTTCATAATGTATGAGGCTACCTGCACCAGTGATGATAAAATGTAAAAAAACTGAATAATGACATAAAAATCACACAAAATGAAAACCTGTCAACATATTATTTGTCATATAGTACAACCACTAAAGGACAGAATTGAAAGATATGTCAAGATCAACATCAATTACTCAACACCTAGGCAAAAACACAACTAAAGATTAATACATTTCTAATTTTTGTTAAATATGAACAATGCAAAATCATATTTTTTGTAAGCAATTAATGTGATTCATAATAACTATAATAAGTACTGTAAATAATGACATGTACAAGTTCATGCCCCCTTTATATCATGCTACACAAATCAAACAATCAGTTGCCTAAGCCCTGAGATGTTAATAAAAAGTTGAAGGCAAGCAGGAAACAGGCTAGTGGCAAAAAGAATGTGGGAAAAACTTGATTATGGCAACTAAGTTGAGTGTGCAGTCAACATTTTACAAATACATTCAGTTATTGAGGTGAGCTTACTACCTGCTTAGGGATGGGTGAAAAGGGTCTCACCTGCCCTTAATACAGAGACATCACTGTTAGAATAGTCATGCAGGGCCAGACATGATCCTCAAACAAAAATACATGTCTGGCGACAACTTGTTAAGGAGTTTGTAGTGAATAGAGGCTAATCTGCTACTGCAATCGGTCCTCCCACAGGGCTTCTGCTTTAAACCACTGCTCCCAATTTCTCCAGTCTGTGCATTTAAAATGACCGGGGTTTCAGGGAAAGAGCAAAAGTTGCACATTATACAAAGTAGCCAATGGTATCTGAAGCTTATTGATTTTTACAGGGTGGCACAAAGAAATGGGAAATTTTGGAACTAGGTGTTGGTGACCCTGGGGCGTCAGCAGTTGTTTGGGACCAATGTGACCTTGTTTAAAACCCCTTGCCATTAGTTATAATGGAGTAGTGGAGTGGTGTGCAATGAGCGTTTGCTGTGAAACCCTTTTATAAGAATGGTGATAGCATGACTGCTGCGAAAAGGGAATTTCTGCGTCATTACCACTTAGGACATCGTGGTTGTGATCTGCACATGCGATTACAACATGGATATGTAATTTTGAAGATACGAGTTCAGCCTTAAAAAAGAAGTCCCCAGGTGGAGCGACTTTGCATATTGCCCGACAATCAATGGCAGCTATTCGAAGATTATTTGAAGGTACTTCATTTCACGCAACGGTGACATTCCATGTCCTCCAAGATCCCCAGATCTCACTGTTTGTAATTTTTTTCTGTGGGGACATCATAAAAGCCAAGCCACCGCATATGTCCTGCAACCATTGCTGAACTAAAATGGAGGATTGAGGTCGGAATCGCTGGCATTCCTCTTGACATGTTATGTTGAGCAATGCAGAATTTCCACAGCAGCCTGACAGAATGCATAACGAGAAATGGACAACACCTTCATGAATGTTTTCTTCAAGACATAAAATGAATATTGATGACCATCATTAATTGCATATCATGTACAATACATTTCATCATTAAGTGTATTTTGTAATGTGTTTATTTGTGCATTGAATGTCAGTTGAAAATTTCCTGTTTCCCTGCGCCACCCTGTATACTGTAATGAGTGCAGAGACAGACAGATAGACAGACAGACACACACACACACACAACTGCAGCTTCATTGATATATAATAATAAAAAGTGAAAACGGCCAAGGAATCAAAACTTTTTATAGTCACTGTATATTCGGTACTGTATTCTGGAGAATACCTATATGTTTAAATGAGCAAAGATACACCCAGTGAGTGAGCAAATGAAAATTGAATGCATGTTCATGGTGTTTTTTGAAGCAGTAGTATGAACCAGTGTGCCACAACGCTATCCAATTTTTAATAGTACAAAGTTAAAATACACAAAAGTTACTGTATGCAAGGAAGCCTACATGGACATGGGGAGTGTTTTGCAAACTGCACGCACAGTTTTGAACTCAGAATCATCCAGAGTTCTCAGGTAGTAGTAGAAACAAGTATTCCATCATGACATCCCAAAATTAAAAAAATAAAGGCGCTAGAGCAGTTTTTCAGATTGATACCTTAGGGAAACCATTTTTTCACATGAAAATTCCAGAAAGAACCTCAGTTTATTTAGATCCACAACAAGCTCCATACAGTATGGTGTGTTGTGAATCATGAATAGATGGTAACAGATTTGTGAAATACCAATGGGTCATGATTTTAAAGGTATTTTTGTTGCATGCGATAATTTAGACTAAGTTCAGGTTTTCTTAATTTCATAGTTTCCTGCTAGGTAGTGTAACCATCAAAAACACATTTTCTAAAGTTGCCTTGACAAAAGACTCTCAGGTGTTGATATTATTACATTTTCAAGGAAATGATAGGATGTGTGAAAGGCGAAAGAAAACCCTCCATAATCAGTCCGATTAACAGATCTGTGGACAAAATCCAATCCAATGACCAGTTATTAAGGGGACCCATACTTCACTATTAGGTTATGAAATCAATTTTAATAAATATCACAAATCTAGTAGCCATATTCAAGTATGGTCGATTGCACTAAGGCTGTGTTTTACGCAGTTAAGAATACAAAGGAGTGTAATTGGCAGGGACAGCTGGTGCACATGGCAAAACAGGGTTAATTGCCTAAATAATATGAGGAGCAGGTTTTCTGGGAATGGGGTCATTTGTTTGAATTTGTTTTCACAGGGATGAGCCAAGTGGAGTGATTATTGTTATGAGGGGCTTCCAGGCGAACCAAGGAGGCAACACTGTGGCAGATTGTCTAATTACTGTATTGGCAAAGAAATCCCAGGGAGACTTGGGTTGGCTTTATTCTGAGTACTCCATGAGTGCAAGGCGCACTCTGTCTCTGTACACAGATACAAGAGTGAGAGTTTTTCAAAAAATAATGCAAAAGGTGGGTTTGATGAATGGAGGGTGAAAAGAATCACATAATATTCGTCTAGATTTTTCACACTGCTGTTATAGGATCTAAAATGGTATGCCTTTGTGTTTATCATCCCTGCTTTTTGATGTCAAGGGGGTAACACTAAAGCCGATTGATTGAATATAAATAACTGTCCAAGATGGACATCTGTAGTTCATGCAGCAACAGAAACTGAAAAATTCAAATCAATCTACAGTATATGACATATTGGGGTGTCAAACTCAAGATCCTTGGGCCAGATACGGCCCTTGGGCTTATTTTTATAACATGTTATATTCTCTCCAATGACCATTAGTTTTCTCCAAGACCCCTTGTAACATGCTTTTCATATATTAGATTGTATCTGTTGTCACACACGCATGACTAGGATGCAATAAAAGGATGCGATGTGTCGCGTGAACCCGCAAGACAGGAGAGAAAGCCAGTGTACTAACCAATCTCTCTGTTCTATCACAGGAAGGAGAAGCCGCAAAAGAGCCCGGCGCCACGAATTCACCTCCAGTCTCACATTCAGATGGCCGGGCTACTTCCGTATTTCTCAGTCACGTGTCGTCCCTTCCTGATGACATCATGAACCTCCCAGGACTCCCTGCTGTTCCCGACATCCTTTTCGCCGTCCCCTCCTCCATAAATACGCCATCTTGTCTGCCTGAAAGATGTTTTGTACCGAAATTTACAGTTGTCTGTAACACTATATGGGAACGGCTCCCCAACCCTTTAACGTTGTTTCAGTGTGCTTTTTCTACACAGTATATAACTTAACCGGATTAGTTTTACACATAGCTTGAAATGTGTCTCCAGTGTTTATCTGCGCAGCACAGCACACTGCAGCTACTAACTTGAAGTTGGAATGGAAACTTGTAATGACCCCCCAAGAAAAAGTGAAACAAAAGCAACATGCCACACTGCCATAAAGAACTTTACTGCTTTACAAGGCCAAACGTGTGCCGGTGTCATGAAGAAGATGGTAGCTCGACTTCACACACGCCGCTGCTGCCACTCCTCTCACTTTTAAAATCAACTATGCGACTCTTTAATTCCACCAGAGGGGGTAAACGTTAATATTTAACATTATGCATAGTTATTGTCTGTTTTTTTTTCACCTGTATTATTATCATTCTTTAATTTAATATTATTTATTGTATCAGTATGCTGCTGCTGAAGAATGTGAATTTCCCATTGGGATTAATAAAGTATCTATCTATCTATCTATCTATCTATCTATCTATCTATCTATCTATCTATCTATCTATCTATCTATCTATCTATCTATCTATCTATCTATCTATCTATCTATCTACATAGTTATAAGGGCTGACCACCATACCCGAGTGCTACATCTGCCCTACGCCATTCTTTTGACTTTTCCACTAACTTGATTATTGTATATGGATAGAAAATGCATTTGCATTTTCACTCCTGTTTAACGAGATTGCTGTTCTTTTCTGACCAACTCCGAATCTTGTCTGTATGAGCCATCACCAGGATAATAATAATAATTATACTTTGCATTTATATGGCGCTTTTCTCACTACTCAAAGCGCTCAGCAATTGCAGGTTAAGGGCCTTGCTCAAGGGCCCAACAGAGCAGAGTCCCTATTTGCATTTACCGGATTCGAACCGGTAACCTTCCGATTGCCAGTGCAGATCCCTAGCCTTAGATCCACCACTCCACATAGGATATATACACCTGTTTTTTTTAATGTGGTCAGGTGCCATCCGATTGAAGCTGGCATGTTAAATAATGTCATCTGAGGTAAGGCACACTTTTGCCACATCTTTACTAAGCATACACCTATGCCACCAACAATTTGTATTGTGATACAGGCTTCCTAATACAATATTGGAACATCTCTCTATACTGTATATAAAATTCAATGTCTGTCTGTATGTCTGTCCGCTTTTCACCAGAGAACTACTTAACGGATTTAGATTGGGTTTTTTTCTATAATTTGCTTGAACATTCCAGTTGATTTTGCGAAGTCTCTCATCGCGCTGAGTATCATAGTTCACTTGCGGTACCAATTTATTTGAGTGAATCTGAGAGAGACGCAGCAGGCCGAGGAGAGGGGTCAGGACCCTCCTCACTCATGCGTCAGCCTCAAGGTGTATCCTACATCCATTTAGCTAGTGAACAAGAGAACTACTAAATGGATTTAGATTGGGTTTATCACTAGAATGTACTTGAACATTCCGGTTGATTTTGCGACTTCTCTCATCATGCTAAGAATCATAGTTTGCTTGCAGGAGCGACATATTCACGCTTATCCGAGAGACAGAGGCTGCAGGCCGAGGGGAGGGGGAAGTGTGACGTGAGGAGTGGTGAGCCGGGCAGGGCCCTTCTCACTATGCTGTTTCACTACTATGTGCGGGCGAAGCAGCGGGGATGGCTAATAAAAAAGTAAATGAATAAATAATATTATTTTTGGAAACAATGTGAAAAAATGTAAAGGATTTATTTAGGTATGAAACAAAATAAAAATGTAGACATTCTTGCATCTGTCTTGCAAGCTAACATGTGCCTGCCAAACCTTTTAAGAGTCATTCTATATGTGCTGACTCTTTAATAAGAGTCCATAAATTAACAAAATTTTACAAAATTGTTAAACAGTGCGTGCGTCAAACTGGTGAGTGTCTGTGGCACCAAATCCTAATCCTCGATAAGAAGGATGAGGCAGACCAAAATTAAGGTAGAAAGATCTCAACTAACTGTTGAACGTTGCAAAGGAAGGAATAGTTGCAATGGCTTTGTAGAACTAAATGTTTATTTGCAGACAAATATTTATGTGTGGTTTCTGAAACAAAACAAATACAATAACATAAAATAACTCGCAAATTAAAGGCTCATAGAACGCTAAAACAGGTAATGCCCAAAAGGGTCAGTAGATGGCAGCAGAAATTAACAGAACACTATGACGTGCTGTCGTTGACAAAAGGCACTAAATAAAACGTACCAAATACGTTAGCGCTGTACAGACTCAAACAAATCACTATTTAAGCAACTATTACCATGTCTGTTTTCTTCAAGAACTTATATATTACTAAAGAAGCAACATTTCTGAATGTACTTATACAGTTTTGAATGTTAAACTGAACACACTAACATAAAGGATTGTCTGAACTTATTGGTAAAACAACGTTGCGAGCTTTATCATTACTTTTAGAAAATTATTTCTAATAAACAGCAAAGCGTAACTTACATCAAACAGATGCACACAAAGTCAACAAACAATTGAATAAATGCGGGTACATGCAGTACAGCGTTTTCCACGTATCAGATACAGAAATAATAGTGTGCATGCTCACGCATAACCTGTGAGCGTGATGACGCAACAGACAGCATGCTCAGACTTTTGTACAAAAATGATAATCAATATATATGAGGGAAGACTCAAAAATTCCCAGAATTGTTAAAAAAAAACTTACAGCAGTTCCCTGTTAGTCATCTTTAAAATGCAGTATACTTGTCCAAGTGCTTCTCCCATTCCTGGACACATTTTCCTACACTTTTATTGTCAGGACTAGAGCCTCCTATGGTACTTCATATCATGGTATCATCAGCTTCTTCATTTTAGAATAAGTTGCGAATATATCTGGGGGCTAGGAGTTGCATTTATGGTGCTTTGGAAAATCAAGTGCTGCTACTGCACATGTAATATTAAGGCAAGGCGATTAGCATTTCTGTGTACCTGAGTATAGCAAGGGTGAGTTTAGAGAGAAAGACACTGTGTGGAGAATTGTTGTGATCGATCAGACGAAACACAAGAGAAACGGATCAGGGCGAAAGCGAGTGAAAGGAGAAATGGGCAATGCAAGGTGGCGGATGTGCTTTCAGGGAGAGCAGAGTCATTTCTGGTCTGCTGTGGCAAGGAGAGAGGATGAAGGTGGGCCGGTGTACACTTTGGAGGTGGCAATGTGTGACAGCTCAGGAGTCCAGTTATAATGGTGATTTCTAGGCATGAGGATACCAGATGGGTGCCATGGAGTTGGGTACAAAAGGCATGATGAAGGAGTGGATGAGATGAGCTTTTGAGTCGCTAGTAGATTCCTTGGATGAGTGGCGATGGTGTGATGAGGCCTCAGTCATGGACTGAGTGTTGTGGGGAGTTTGCAGGTGGGTTGCTTCTCTGGGAAGGACTATTGGGACATTTCTCCTGTGGATATTAATTGTATTTATTGCTTTTATTAGATGAACACCCCTGATTTGTTTTCATTTTTAAGAGTATTTATGTATTTCACTAATTATTGTGTATTTTATATTTGCACCATTGCACAGTAAAATTGCTGTGAATAAACTTATGACTTTTTCGCAGCAACGAACTCCAAGACTCCAGAGGCCAATGCTTTGGACTTCGCAACTCCTGGAGAGTTTTGGCCTGGATTTTTAACACCATGGCAAGTCTTCTTCCCTTCAGTCTCAGTTTTAATTTCAGCAACAAAAGAAGTAAAAGAGAGTGAGATCTGCATAATTTGGGGGGTAGTGTGAAGCATCAACCATATTGTTTCTGGTCAAAAACTCTTTGACTTAACAATGCGTTGTGTAAAGGCCTTTGTTAAAATCTTTTTACAGAAGTGTAAATGAATAATAGAGGAATTTTTACAGTACTTAAACTAAAGTGTTACCGAATTTTCTCAAAAGAAAAAATACACTTGAAAAGGCAGATTCAAAAATCAGTACATTGACAAAAAAAATGGCTGTACTTTATTGATCCTCTAGGTTTGTTCCATCGGCCTCTATTTTTGGGTATGTTGGATACAGTTGGTTTCTGGCTTCGGTTTGAACAGCCAGTATTTATCTCTACAGACCACATTACACTTTAGTAGCTTTCTTTTGCTGGCCTCAGTATTTGGCAAACAACTATGGAAACTTGGCTTCCTCCACATTTACATTCTTATGTTTTTTCCTTTTGTTTGAAAAAATATATCCATCGGTCAAAGCAAACAACCATTGGTGTTATGCGACAGTGAAAGGCTTATTGACTTCACAGCCAACAGCTGCTCTATACTTACACTCATTAGACTAAAATTCTGAAGAGACGAAAAATACATAAATCAGTTTAAGCTCTTGTACCACTGTTGGAGAGACTTCTTCAAAAATATTATAAAAGAGAATTTACAACGAATTTGTAAACTTTATAAAAGCCACAAATAATTGGGACTTAATCAGTGGAAATGTTTCCTATTGAAAATTGTGAAATGCAATATAAAACGTTGAGTTGAGTTGAGTTGAGTTGCTGATGAGTTTACTTTGTTTAAAGGTAAATCATTACCTTAAAGGAAAACCATCCATGCATTTTTGCAGCTATAGAATTCAACTTAAGGTTTGGAGGAACAGAGCCGATCTTGACATGAGAAAGAGGCCAACCCTGGACAGAGAGAGCCTATTTATTTAATTCAAATGCAGCTTTATATTATGAAAATATTTTTTCCACCAAGGGACGGTTGAAGTCCAATGCATTTTCTGGCAGCATTAGGCGTAAGGTAGTAACAAATCCTGAATGGAATTAACTAGAAACACTTAGATATAGTGCTATTTTATATGTATATATATACGTATATATATATTGTAATAAAGGTGCTATATAGCATCCGACCCGACACAGACTCACACTGATGCACGAGTGAAACACCAAGAACTTTTATTTTTCTTCCCCTGTGGGCACACACGTCTTCCCCGTGACCCACAGGTAATACACAGTCCTAAGCAAACAAATAACAACAGCACTTTCTCTTCTTCCTTGGCACCACCACTCCTCCCAAGCAACCTTGTCCTCCTCCACCCAACTCTGGCCGCCGAGTGGTGGTTGCTGGCCCCCTTTTATCAGACACCTGGAAGTGCTCCAGGTGGTTGATTGCTGACATCCGGCTGCAATGCAGGGCAAGGCGAAACCAGTGCCCAAAAGGGGCCAGACGCTCCTGTTGCAGCACCCCCTGGCGGCGCCTGCGGAACCCCACAGAGCTGCACAGAACTCCAACCCCCTTGAAGCTCTGGGGGAGTCCGAGGCACTGCTGCAACCCAGGGATGCTGCCATCTTGCGTCCAGGGGGAGATACTGGGCTTCCCACCCTTGTCCCCCTGGCAGATGTGGTGAAGGGGCCTCCCGGCCAGGCATGGGTCCTGGCCATCTGTCACTATATATATATATATATATATATATATATATATATATATATATATATATATATATATATAAAATAATCTAGGGAGGAATATAAATAACAAGCTAGTTAAGTTTGCAGATGATAGCAAGCCAGGTGGAATGGCAGATAACCTAGAAACATATGGAACATTGGAGAGGGACTTGGACAGCATACAGGCTTGTGGCAGTTGAAATTTAATAAATTTAATTATAAAGTACTAGCAGTCCCCCATGGCTCCGCCCACATAGTAGTGAAACAGAAAAAACTTTAAAAATCAATAAAAAAAACAAAAAAAAATTTAATTCTGGCCAAGGCGAAAGTTTTTGGTTTTGCTATCAGGGGTGAGAATGTAGCTGTGATCTCTTTGCCAAAAATGTAAAAAGTTGGCAAGGTATCTCTGGCCAAGTGGAAGGTAGGTACGCTCCAACGTCAAACGTTGGCACTGTATCTGATCGTATGCAGCTCTGACGGAAGAGCGTCCCCCGCATAGAGAGAAAAGCCTGTGGCCGTGATTTCTCTGCCAATCAGCAGCTACCATCTAAAACACACATAGCTCTGATCTCTCTCTCAAAAACGTCAAACGTTACTCCTTAACAATCTGTAGATGATAATGCCTGCTGAACAAACAGGTATCGCTAGCTAAGTGGAAACAAAGTATGCTCCAATGTGTGGCAAGAGGTAGAGCGACTCGAATGGAGGCTGACGCTTGAGTGAGGAGGGTCCACCCCCTCCCCTCAGCCTGCAGCCTCTGCCTCGGATTCATGCAAATAAATCGGTATCACAAGCAAATTATGATACTTAGCGCAATCAGAGAGGTCACAGAATCAACCGGAATGTTCAAGTAAATTATAGAAAAAAACCCGGTCTAAATCTGTTAAGTAGATCTCTTGGGAAAAGCAGAGAGACATACATACAGACAGAGAGATGTTGGATTTTATATATATACTAGCCGTCCCCCGTGGCTCAGCCCGGTTAGTAGTGAAACAGCACAGTGAGGAGGGCCCTGCCTGGCTCCCCACTCCTGACGTCACGCTTCCCCCTGCCCTCATCCCGCAGCCTCTGTCTCAGATTAGCGCAAATATATTGCTCCTGCAAGCAAACTATGATTCTTAGCATGATGAGAGAAATCGCAAAATCAACTGGAATGTTCAAGCAAATTATCTACAGATCTAAATCCGTTATGTAGTTCTCTCATTCACTAGCTAAGTGGATGTAAGGTACACCCCGAGGCTGGTGTGTGAGTGAGGAAGACCCGCCCCCTCCCTTCAGCCCGCAGCCTCTGTGTAGGATTCATGCAAATACATCGGTACCGCAAGCAAATTATGATACTTAGCGCAATTAGAGAACTCACAAAATCAACCGGAATGTTCAAGCAAATTATAGAAAAACCTGATTTAAATCCGTTAAATAGTTCTCTTGTGAAAAGTGGACAGACATACAGACAGACAGACAGACATTGGATTTCATATATATAGAGATAGATTACATGTAGGAAGTAGAAATGTCTGAGGTCTGAAACTTTAAAGTGTCCCTTACAATAAAGACCTAGGAGTCGCAGCAAACTCGTGTGCAGAAGTGATCAAGAAAGCAAACAGAATATTAGGTTATATAGTCTTGACATGTAGAGTCAAGAAAAGGTTATGTTAGAGCTTTTTAGGTGATGGGGCCTCACCTTTGAGTACTGCATGCAGTTTTGGTCTCCAGGCTACAAAAATGATGTACAGTAGCAGCACTAGAAAAAGTCCAGAGGAGAGCAACAAGGCTCGTTCCAGGACTGCTGGAGATGAGTTATGAGGAAAGAGTGAAGGAGTTGAAACAAGCAGAGATTAAGAAGTGACACGATTGAAGTGTTTAAAGTTATGATAGGAATTAGTACAGTGGATCCAGGCTGTTACTTTAAAATAAGTTCAGCAAAAAACACAGGGGCACAGTTGGAAGTCAGAGCCAGTAGTGGAGTAGGATCTGTTCAAGCAGTAACAGGATTTGAACCAGCAACCTTCTAGATATTTAAAACTCAGAGCTACCACTCCACCCTTAAATGGTGACGTTTTACATGTTTTATTGGTACAAAACTAATAGTAATGGAATCTCAGAGATAGGAAACCTACATGATTCTCTTGTGCTTCTCATGCAGTAGTGTAGTACATTCACAAAGCTGAAACTTGATGTCTGGCGTTCTCTCACTCTAGTCTGTAGACTTTAGATTTCTGCCTTCTTTTGACAATAGGTCAGTAAGGATACCAAATTAGATAGATGAAGAATAATCCCATAATTAAGCTAAAATGAACTGGTGCAACTAACAGTTGCTAGTTATGTCTGAGACAAGAAAGCAATGTAAAACTGCGAACAACAACTTTGCATTCTTGGTGAACACAGAATTTTGTCTTTCACTTGATTCAATATTTCCAGTAAGCTGTACCAAACCAAAATTAGAAGTTGGAATGCATGCAAAAATATTAAACTGCATCTCTTCCTGAATGGCTTGAAAAAAAGCCAAAAGTTCATTAAATCAGAGTTCTCTGCTGTTTGACCTTGATTCACGCTATTCTAAAAATACAACCCGAAGAGCCTTATCATGACACTATTATGGCTTCCTGAAGAAGCATTCTTAGCTCTTGTGTTTGAGGAACTGAGTTTAAGACCTGCTTCATTAAAAACATTGTGGCAAGAGGCTAGGGGCCAGACCCAGCCGGGACGCCTGGAAGGACTGGGAGGCGGTCTATACATCCTCCGGGCTGCAAGGGGGCAACCGCCCTGGATAGTGAGGGGACCACTGGGATGGAGCGAGGAGGCTCAAACCCATTGGGGCCTGTGGCCACCGCCAGGGGGCGTCCCGAGCATCGTGGAGCCCGGGTGACCTGCACTTCCACCACGCCTGGGAAGGTGGAAGAAGGACCTTCCAGGGATGCCTGGAGGGCTTCCGGGTGCTCATGCGGCACTTCCGCCACACCAGGAAGTGCTGCCGGAAGAACATCAACGAGCACCTGGAGCACATCCGGGTGACTATAAAAGGGGCTGCCTTCCTACAGTCGGGAAGCAAGAGTCGAGTGCTGGAGGAGGACGAAACTCCAGAGACAGAGAGAAAAAAGGCGGCACATGGACGTTTAAAGGCCCAAGTAAGGGTGATTGGTGCGGGGCACTGTGTGTGTGCGTGGTTTAATTGTATAAATTAACCGTGTGTTTTGTAGTACTGCTGGTGTCTGTCTGATGGTGTTCCGGCTAGCTCTCACAACAGCCATATGTGTTAGCTTACCTTTATTTTCTATACAGTTGTGCTTTTCTATATTGAACATCCTTCCAAGCTACCATTGTGTTGCCCATCATTCTACACTTAATAACCCATAATGACAAAGGGAAACCAGGTTTTCACAAATGCTGGCAAATTAATTAAAAGCCAAAAACTGAAATCGCTTATTCATGTAAGTATTTAGACCCTTTGCTGTGGCACTCCACATTGTGATCAGGTGCAACTAGTTTGCTTTAATTATCCTTGAGATGTTTCTAGAACTTGATTGGATTCCACCTGTGGCAAAATGAATGGTTTGGACATTGTTTAGAAAGTCACACACTTGTGTATATAAAATCCCACAAATCACACTACATGACAAGACAAAAACCAAGCCTTGAAGCCTCCACAATCAAATTATGGTGAGTCACAGACCATACCATGGAGACAAAACAATTTCTAGTGCTTTGAATTTTCCTTGAAGTATAGTGACAAACACCCGGTACTGCTCATCACCTGCCTAACACCATCCCTGCTGTGAAGCCTGGTGGTAGATGCATCATGCTATGGCCGTGCTTCACAGTGTTGTAGATTTGCTTTTAAATTGATACATTTACCATTTTTGCTCATCAGTCTACACTTAATAAACCCATAACGAAAAAGTAAAGACATAGGTTTGCAAATTTATTACAAATTAAATACTGAAATCAGTTACTCATATACTGTAGGTAATTCAGACCCTTTTGCTGTGGCACCCCTAATTGTGGTCAGGTGCATCCTTTTTGCTTTAATTAACCTTGAGATGTTTCTAGAACTTGACTGGAGTCCATCTGTGACAACTGAATTGACCGGGGAAGAGTTTAGAAAAGCACACATGTACCTGTGTATAGAAGGTCCCACTAATAAATATTTCAGACTGCAGGTCAGGACAAAAACCCAAGCCATGAAAGAACGCTCTGTAGAATTCCACAATGAAATTGTGGTATGGTATAGATCTGGGCAGAGGTAAAAAAAAAAAAAAAAAACATTTCTAATATTTTGAGTGTTACCAGAAGCACATTGACTTTAATAATTGTGAAATAGAAGAAGTTTGGAACCACCAGGACTCTTCCCGTCCAACCAAAAACCAATAAAGAAGGACATTGGTTAAGGAAAATAACCAAGAACCCAATGGTTACTATAGCAGAGCTTCAGAAGTCCTGTTCTGAACTGGGAGGACATGTTGGAAAAATGATCAATCAGGCATTTACGGTAGAATGACTAGATAGAATTAACTCGTAAGTAAAAGGCATATGACAGTTTAAAGTCTATAAGAACATGAAGAAAAAGATTGTCTGGTGTGAACTCTTTGGGTAAAACTCCAGGCACTGCTCAACACCTGCCTAAATCCATCCCTATGGCATCATGATATGGAAGTGCTTCTCAGCTGCAGGGACAGGGAATCTAGTCAGAATTGAGGGAAAGATGAAATCAGCCAAACACAGAGAGGTCCTTGAAGAAAACCTGCTCCAGAATGCACGTGACTCCAGAATAAGGTGAAAGTTCACCTTTCATCATAACAATGACCTGAAGCAAACAGCCAAGACAACACTGGAGTGGGTTTGGGACAAGACTCTGACTGTCCTTGAGTCGCTAAGCCAAAGCCCAGAATTGCACTTTATGAAACATCTGTGGAGACACCTTGAGATGGTAGTTTACAGACACTTACTATCCGATCTAAAATCATTTGAGAGGATCTCCCGGGAAGAATGGAATAGACTGCCCAAACCCAGGTGTGCAAAGCTTTATAGAAACTTATCTAGAATTACCTTACCTTACCTGAAATTGCTGTCAATGGGGCTTCTAGAAAATGCTGAATTAGGGTCTGAATACTTATAGGAATGAGAGATTTCAGTTCTTGCTTTTTAATAAATATGCAAACATTTCTGAAATCATTTTTACTTTGTTATTATGAGTTATTGAGTGTCGACTGATGGACAAAAATGTCAAATTTACACAATAAAGCGTGCAGAAAGTGAAAAGGTCTGAATTCTTTCTGAATCTACTATGAGTTCAGAGTTATAGCCAAGTTGTTCACATACATAAAGTTAATCAGTTAAGATTAAGTGACTCACTCAGGATCGTGCTGTAAAACAGATGCAAGGACTAAAGCAGCGACCGCTTTGTTTGAAGAAGTAGTGCTTTTGCCACTGGGCCACACTACCATGTTAAAATGCTTTCTTGAAGTAATTCAGTACTCTTTAGAAGGAGCACTTAAGAGTATGTTTAAAATGACATTTGGATATGTTAAAATTTAAACTTTGAACATAAATATATTCACTCCGCAATAAAAATAAATATTAATTTAAAATAAACCATTAAAGCAATAGTTGCAATCCAAACGGATGTGTGACCTATTTTAAGTAGTCAAAAATCTAATAAAAAATTTACAATTTGTTCTATACCATATATTATTCCCTTTCATATTGAAGAAAGAAGCTAAGAGTTAGCTGTGTGTGACACTAAACAGTGCAACTAAGGAAGCATACATACAAATGAAAAATATATTATAAACGCCACTGAAAATTGTAGAAACAAATTCTTAAAATTAAAATCTATTAAATTAAAATCTTAAAATCTATTATATAGTGCCTTTCTATCTATCTATCTATCTATCTATCTATCTATCTATCTATCTATCTATCTATCTATCTATCTATCTATCTATCTATCTATCTATCTATCTATCTTAATTTTATTATGAAGTGTCTTAATGTGCATTTAGTTCTGCACTGACTCAAGTCAAGACAGGGACATCTACATTCAGACCAGGGCAAAAATTAAAAAACATTAGAGACAGCAGCCCTCCCAAAAATGGAGGTTAAACATTATCACTACCTGAAGACCACTTTAGAGAGACTGAGGGGGAACCTCTGTCCACAGTTAATCCACATCCTAAATAAAGACAGTGCTAGAGCTTCATGATGTTCTATTATTAATTCTAATATTTTGCAATATTTATTTCACTAATCTTTCTTTGTACGTATTGATTTTTATTGATGTGTTTTGGGTCGTATTTAGTAGATTCAAAGGGAAACTATGATGTTTGATTACGACAAATACTGCAAGATTTAACCTAGTCAAATAATCATGCAGCTGACAAAGATTTTCAGTTCTATGTGCCACCTACGAAGAAACTCTAATAGATTTTTTAGTTTTACTCAACAACAAAACGTCTTTAGATTTTACATACGTCTGGAATAAATGTACCTATTTCCACTGTGGCAGTTAATTAAGAAAGTTTTAAAACATCTCTTCACAATGTTTACATGAAAAATGTATGAGATATTTCCAGATAGACATGGGGCCTTCTAATCTTGTCTTGATGATGATTGCAAAGTTTGAGTGCATAGGGAAAGAGAAATTCTGCTGGTCTTAATAATACATTTTATTTATTTGTAGGCACCTTTCTAAACACTCAAGAACACCGAACAATAGAAAAAACACAGATTATTATAAAAAAAACTAAAATACAAAAATTAAAATCAGACAGAGCAATTGTAATCAAAGAGAAAAAGCAGTCTTAAACAAATGAGTTTTAAGTTTAGATTTGAAAAGTGAAAATGATTCAATATTTCTAAGCTCAGATGGTAGTGAGTTCCAAAGCTGGGGAGCAGAGCAACTGAATGCTGTGCTCTCCATAGTGGTAAGACGGACGAAGGGGACAGTCAAGTGGATGGAGGAAGAGGATCTAAGGGTACGGGAGGGAATGGCAACATGGAGGAGGTCAGACAAAAATGGAGGGGCAAGATTGTGGAGAGCCTTAAAAGTTAACAGGAGAATTTTGAATTGAATGCGGAACTTAACTGGAAGCCAATGAAGCTGCTGCAGGACGGGAGTGATATGGTGAATAGAGGGGGATCTAGTAATGATGCGGGCAGCTGAATTCTGGACCAGTTGAAGCTTATAAAGAGATTTGTGAGAAAGACACAAAGGGAAATTGCAATAATCGACATGAGAAGTGACAAGGCTATGAACAAGGATAGCAGTGGTGTGGGGAGTGAAGGAGGGGCGAATACGATTAATATTACGCAAGTGGAAATATGGAGTCCGGGAGATGTTACTGATGTGGGATTGAAAGGATAAAGTACTGTCAAAGATGACACCCAGACTCTTAACCTGTGGGGAATTATCAATAACAAATAAAAAATGATCAGTTTTGGAAAATGTTAATTTTGTACCAATGAGGAGAACCTCAGTTTTGTCACTATTTAATTTAAGAAAATTTGAAGAAAACCAGGATTTGATTTCTGCTATGCAATCAATAAGTGAGGAGGGTGGAAAGGAAACAGTAGGTTTGCTAGTGAGGTAGAGCTGGGTGTCATCAGCATAACAGTGGAAGCTAATGTTATATTTACGAAAGATATTACCAAGGGGAAGGAGGTAAATAATGAAAAGGAGAGGCCCCAGGACAGAGCCCACCTGAAGTAACAGCGGTGGGTTGAGATGTGAAAGTTTGAAGCTGAACAAACTGAGTGCGGCTTGAGAGGTAGGATCTGAACCAGTCTAGTGGAGTGTGGGTAATGCCAATCAAAGATAATCTATTGAGAAGAGTCGTGTGACAAATAGTGTCAAAGGCTGCACTCAGATCAAGGAGGATGAGAATAGTGATTAAACCAGAATCAGCTGCCATAAGAAGGTCATTAGTCATTTTTATAAGTGCTGTTTCTGAAAATGTGGAGGGGACGAAAACCAGACTGGAACTATTTATACAGATTATTTTGAGATAAATGAGAATGAAGTTGAATAGCCATTATTTTTTCAAGAATTTTGGAAATGAAGGGTAGATTAGAAATAGTCTTAGTGGCCTCTCATGGAAACTTATCTTATATTATACAGTAGTTATGCAAAAGACGAGAGAAATGACTTTAGTTTGTCAAATTAAAACAGGAGGTTGTCAAGGTTTCCCTTTTTCCCCTATTAATTTAGGGTGTGTGAAGGAAAAACTTGCTGTATGTATGAATTCTTAAAGTTCTTGAAACTGCTTGCCTGTTTAACTAGGACATCTTGAAATTATTTGTTCCAGCAACTTTAAATTAGGAATGAGATCATGTAACATTTTAACTTTTTATTTTGTTCTCTGAGTACAATTTACATATAACACTTCTTATTTCCATGAACCAGATAAGTCAAGACTTTTAAATGTTTTACTATTTTGGGACCTTGGGATTATACTTAATGGCATAGGGATCTTTAAAGAATACACCATTTATCTGTGTGCTGTTTGGTGCATATTTAAATATTGTTAAGTAAATAATTATTGTTAGGTAAATGAACCTAGCTGATAAAGAAAACTGTCCTGTTAAATTCTTGCTTGTGGAGAACTCAGCTACTCACATGGTTAGGCCCCACCACTTGGTGTCAATAAAGGACATCCATCTTGAATTTCATTTGACTCATGAATATTTTTAATTTACCAAATATTTTCTGTAACTGGTGATTCATAAAGAATTGAAAAATGTATTGTTCACTTACTAAGTGCCATGTTTTAGTTTAGTTTAAACCAATCTTTAAATAAACTCTCAGGGTTCTTTCTCTTCCTTACAAATGCTCAGTATGCACTATATCACTCATATCACATGGCACGTGTCAATATTGTTCTCTCATTAATTCCAGGACCTTTGTAGTTACTGTTGATCATTGACATGGCAGCCATGATCTATTCCTTCATTTCCACAACCGAGATACTGTAAATTTGGAAAAACAATTAAAAATAGCTCTACAATTTGGTGCATACTATATATTGATATGATACTTAGATTACTCATTAATACAGTTTTTTTATTCACTCAATACCATTTTTTCCAGAGGTAAGGGTGACTAATGACCATCCATCCATCCATCCATTTATCCATTTTCTGCCACTTAACCGGGTTCAGGTCGCAGTGGTAGCAGTCTAAGCAATGACGCCCAGACATCCCATCCATCTCCTCCAACTCCTCTAGGGAAATGTGGAGGCATTCCCAGGCCAGCTGAGAGATATAATCTGTTCAGTGTGTCCTTGGTCTGCTCCAAAGTTTCCTCCTGGCTGAATGTGCCTGAAACCCGTCCTGTGTGAGGTGTCGAGAAGGTATCCTAATTAGATGCCCGGACCACCTCTTCTGTCTCATTTTAATGCAGAGAAGCAGCATTTGAGCTTCTCCCAAATATCTACATTTCTCATTCTATCTCCAAGGCTGAGAGCCCAGCCACCTTGAGAAGGAAACTAATTTCTGTCACTTGTAATCATGATCTAGTTCTTTCGGTTACTACCCAAAGCTTGGACCATTAGGTTAGGGTAGGAACACAGCTCGACTGGTAAATCAAGAGCTTTGCCTTTCAGCTCACCTTTCTCTTTATCATGACTGACCGGTATAATGTCCACATGACAGCAGATGCTGCTTCGATCCGACTGTTGATCTCCCTCTCTTCCTTCCTTCACTCGTGAAGAAAATCCAGAGATACTTAAACTGCACCGCTTGAGGTAGCACCTCACTCCAACCTGGAGAGGGCACTCTGCCCTTTTCCACCTGAGAGCCATAACCTCGGATTTGGAGGTGCTGACCTTCCCCTTGGCCACTTCACACTCGCCTTAGTGAGTGTCTAAAGTTACAGCACAATGAATCCAACAGGACTACATCATACACAAAAAGCAGAGATGTGATCCTGAGGTCACCAAAACTAGACACCATCTATTCATTGCCCGCACCTAGAAATTCTGTTAATAAAAATGATGAAAAGAATCAGTGATGAAGGGAAGCCAAAAGAGACCCGGTGGAGCCCCACACACACTGGGAGCGAGTCTGACTTACTACTGGTAATGCGAACCTAGCTTTCATCTCGCTTGCACAAGAACCAAATAAATCTTGAGGTAATAGCTGGTTTCCATACTCCTGATTCACCTGATATCATAGATGATATACAAGAAATTATAAAGGTAAGAGGACGATGGATTGCGAGCATGCAGCCTACTGATGATCATGGTGTTGTCACAAGTACAGAAAAAGGCCTGTGTGTTGACTAAATATAGCTGCAAAGGATTATGATATGAAGGGAAATGTAATAAAACTGAAAACAACGAACACTTAAGCGATAGACGACAGAATCATGACGTCCAGTTTCAAACTTCTGTGTGATCACTGCCTGTGTGGAGTCTGCATGTTTCCCCTTTGCCTTTGTAGGCGCTCCAGTTTCCTTCCACATCCAATAAATGTACAGATTAGATTAGGCGGTGTCTGGATATTGTTCCAATATAAATAAGTGGTCCAGAAATGGACTGGTGTCCTGTCATAGTTAATCCCACCTTGTGTCCCGGAAAGGAGTTGGGCCTCTGTAACACTGAATTTAGAATGATAAGTGGATAATAATATACAGCCCACACAATGCCCTTAATCACAGCCGCACATTGTCATTTATCGCATGTGAAATGTAGTTTTCCCTTTTAAATTATAACAGTCAAGCATCATGATTCAATATATGAAACTTATAAAGCTACTGTTGAAGCAACTAGGCTCTGAGAAATGAAAAGGCAGAATGTATGAACGAAAACACACATTTTTAATCAAGGTTCTGTTATTCAATTCTTTTCTCATTTTTCATACTTGAAAAGAAGACACCTTTTGTTTTATCTTTTATGAGAATCTCATTGGTTTAGATCTTCAGAGACACAGATTAAAAGTGGACGTCAGTCCTGCCAGGGTGTTGCTAAGTTTAATAGTTAAACCTTACAGGATTGAGAATTGAGAAAATTATACACTTTATAAAAGCTAGGGGTGTTTAGAAGCATATTACCACCCAGGACCACTCGGCCAACTGACCACAACATATCACAAAATACGTCTGCAGGAATATTGTCCGTCTGAGAGACACATGCTAATCTTCTGGCATTTTTAAAAGTGAAAGCGAAACAATGAGAGCTCAAGGTTGTTAGATTGTGTTTTCTTTATTCTCAGATCCAATCAATTCCCCCGTGAAAGAAATAGAATTAAGCAGAAGGCATAGATAACCGTCACCCTCATTTCTTGAACACACCTCCGACTAATCCGATGTTGTAGGAATAGACAAATATTGTAATTTATGCAATGCATGTTTTAGCTGGCACATCTGTGCTTCAGTCCCAGTAGAGATTACTCTTAACCTCATGGATATCCAGCCTCAAATTAAGGACTCCAACACTCTCAGGCACGCTAAAATGAGAACAGATAGTGATAAGATCTATTTCTGGAAGACATCAAAGGCAACATATCAGACTTTTTGGGTTCAAACATGAAAATCTCAAAATAATTAAGTTAAATGTGTCTGTTTTGTCACGAATTTTACCTTAATATAAAAATATTAAAAGCAAAAAATTGTAATTGTAGTCCAGTGCTGCAGTGTCATAGGTTACACAACTTCTGTAAAGCATACTAATCATAAAAATATAAGACGTTTGACACATAAGAGGAGACCATCCCATCCATTAAACCATTAAACCTTTAAACCAATATTTAGCTAATAACTAAGATTTCCTAATATCTCATCGCTTAAATCGCTTAAAGGTTGCTGAGCTTTCTGCTGCATCTAGATGACTTGATAGTTTATTCCAGTTTTCCACAACTCCTTATGTGAATCATTTCTGTCAGTTTCTAATTTAACATTCAAATTATTTAGCAATCATTTCTGTTATGGGCATATTGCAGTATTATTTGAGCTTTTTATACATATAATTTTAGTCTAATTCTGGTTTTTTTTACAATTTTATATTTATGATTTTGATTTTTTCTTTTCGACTTGTTTTCATTATTTATGTGATGCTCTGACTAGTATTATGTGGCCAATTTGGTCTCACTAGTGACAACATGGGATTAGACAATATAATAAGGCCGGCACTCCCTTCACTTGCTATTCCTCGGTGGATTCACACAACAAAACTCCAGGGTACTCAGTGTCAGTTTGATTTGTTTTCAAGTAGGCCCCAGTGTCAGGTTTTGAATTTTTATTTCTTGTCCTCAACTGTGATTTTTGATTTGCTCTCCATTTTGGGGGCCCTGAAGCTTGAACTGTTATAGGGGCCACTTCACAATCAGTAATGTGGCCAGGGTAACAACTGTTATCTTCTCCAATAGGGGTGATCCATGACAGAGCATCACAAAGTTTTTAAAAATATTGCCACTACAGCTCAGATTTTGATTAAAATTACTGTAATTGATTATGTCAAAGTCATTGGTGTGAATAAACATACCACACGCCTTAAATTTTCGAGTTATGGAGGGATGAAAATTATACATGCTTCTGGGGCTTCTCCTGGATTAAGGACCCCATAGCTTAAATTTCATTAGTTTCATACCAGATCTGCTCCTGTTGCTCTCTGGTGTTGGTATCTTGATCTCTTTGTCTTCATTATTGCAACATCCACCTGGCTTTTTGACCACAATTCCAAGTGTTTTGTGCAACTTGAATTTTTGTGGAACCACACCATGATCCATCCCAGGTCACACATTTTGCGTTGTGGGCTAGTGGTCAGCCACAAAGCAGCAATGTCTGGATTACAGGGACCCTAAGAGACAGCTTCCCTAGAGCAGAACCTAAAGATGAGCTGCACTAAGCTGCTCTCACAAGGACCGACTAAGCAAAGCAAAGCAGAGCACTTTCTGTTGACGTCACCTGAGCCCCCTCTCTCAAAGCCAGTCTATACTTCGTGCATCTACGTAGCCGTGAAGATCTGCGTGACATAAATTTTGTTAGCAGTTTTCTTGCATGGATGTACATATTGTAATATAAAACCACCAGCGTGAGCATCCTCTGTCCACGACAGAGTCCACAGCTGTCTGTGTCCATTCGGTTTAGAAATATATATGTTCATTCACTTGGTCCCCACCGTACTGCTCAGCTACACCTCCATAAATCTTCTTATCTATTTCACTCCTCACAATAATAATGCGACTCGAGTTCTCATAGCACATATCACCATAATAAATAAATTCAGTTATAACACATGTCATCCAATTCAGGGTTGTCAGGAATGCAGCACGTTCCAATAGCATTTGGTACAAGGTGCAACCCAATTCTGGAAAGAGTATCTGTCCATCATCGGGTGATATACGTACGTGCTCGCCTTTTAACCTTTTAACAAAATCTGCATGTATTTGGGGATGTGAGAAGAAAACTCCACACAGGCACAGGGAGAACATAGGCGCATGGAATAATTCACCAAGCAGCATGGTAGACAGTAGAACTTAAGGGACCTTCAAAACCCGAAGAACTGAGTGAATAGGACCGGCAAGCTTTATTGGGTTGAACGGCCTTTACCCATCTAGATTGTTCCAATGAAATAATGCAAACTCTGCACCAACAATTACCTGGCATGGTTTTTGAAAACAAAATGATGTGTCAATGAGACAGTTGTGTGAACTACTGCACCACAGCACACCCTTGAACTCATTTACCAGTACATACCATCAAAAGGTTCCTAACAAGATTATGGTGGAGGGTCAGATGAACCTCATCTGTAAGTCTTAGAGGATGTGGGTGAAAAACTCCATACAGGCACAGGAAGAACATACAGACTCCACACTGACAATTACAGGCAAAGCTTTTGAAAACAAGATGATGGATCTTTGAGGCAGTAATAGTAACCACTGCACCACAGTACACCCTTGAACTCAGTCAATTGATCTTTATTTCCTGTAGTGCAATTACCAGTACATACCATCAAAAGGTTCTTAACAAGATGACAAAGGAGGATTGGATGAACCTCACCTGTATGCCTAAGGGGATGTTGGAGAAAAACTCCATACAGGCACAGGAAGAACATACAGACTCCACACTGATAATTACAGGCATAGCTTTCGAAAATGAGATGATGGATCTTTGAAACAGTAGTAGTAACCACTGTTGAACACCCTTGAACTCAGTCAATTGATCTTTATTTCCTGTAGTGCATTTACCAGCACATACCATCAAAGGTTCCTAACAAGATTATGGTGGAGGGTCAGATGAACTTCACCTGTATGTCTAAGGGGATGTGGAAGAAAAACTCCATACAGGCACAGGAAGAACATGCAGACTCCACACTGACAATTACAGGCAAAGTTTTCTAAAACGAGTTGATGGATCTTTGAGACAGTAGTGGTAAACTCTGCACCACAGCACACCCTTGAACTCAATTGATTGGTCTTCCTTTCATATGGTACCATCACAAGATATGATAAAGTACTATAAAGTATGATCACTGAAAGACACTCTGAGGACCTTGGAAGTCTGCCTGTCAGATTTTATAAAGAATGACAGAAAAAAACAGGGTTCATAAGAAAAGTAACAAAATTGGAAAGTAACAAAAATGGAAATGAACGATGAGCATCAGCTGATTGTGTTTTCAAAAAACAACCCCATAAGAATGTCAATCACAGAAATCAGCAACGCGTGAAGTCACATCCATGGTGGTCAAGTGGTAAGTACGCATTTGCTGCAATTATTTCCCAAGCAAGTCCCGAATGGGATGTGCTGTCGAGATATCCCGGGTTGCAGATAATAAATTTTTAACAGATGGTCAACGGTCCATTTCAAATCGTACGGCCTGAGAGTGGTTAAAAATACACTTTGATGAGGCATTCATTGGGTGCTAACAGAAATAAATCATCACTTTCACATGGATGTGCATGTTCTGCTTTGTATTCTGATAAAATTCCCATGAGGCTCTACTGATCACCCATTCGCATTGATTACCTTCCCACAGTTGCACTTGGCAAGAAGAGGTCAGCTGCCCCTAATCCTGCTTAATAGCATGCAATGGGAATTTTTTAATCTCCAAAAATAACCTCTTGTATCTGTTTTCCACTCTGCATACGAGACACTGCCTATTTTCTACGCATATTTTGTGCATATGGTAGGAATTAATGTGTAGACAAATAAACACAGAGCAGCTGATCATAAATTTGGTCTTGCTTGTTACAAAGCACTCTCGCTTGCTCTGACAATGAAAGCACAATGGAGCAAACACTTAAAAGCTCAAAATGAATCCAAAAAGTTACACACACAGGTGAAAACACAGTGCATTTTGTATTTTACAGAATTAAACGTACCAACAAAGGACCAGCCTTCTCACCCAAGTGATTTTCAAAGTGAGATCAAAATAATTTGCTTTCTAGCAATATGAATCAAGCCTTGTAAAACTGTCAACACCGTCCAAGCAAGTTTATGTCAAAGGTCAGATTTAAATTTGACTGTTTCAGCCGTGGTGTCGCTCTAGTTCTGGTTTGAATTTATCTCAGCTTGTAATGTTGGAGCCCTGGGATTCATTACATATTGGACACATTTCTTTGTTTGTGAGGCTGTTAAAAGCAAGTGTTAAAGGATACTTAAACATGTGAATTAGCAAACAAAACACCCATTCAGTCGAGCTCCCTGTAGTTTCTTAGTTATGATAAATTTGAGCCAAGATTACGCATTATCAATAAATGTGATGAATGTATTTTAGCACCAGTTATTACTTGATTTTCTTCCAAAATCTGCTGCCAATTTTTCACTTTATATGAATATTCTAGGCTGTCTGAAACATTTCTAGGCCTTATTATTGTTTCAGGCATGGCGGTATGGTGGCACAGTCTTTAATCCCGCACCCTGGCTTTGAATCTTGCTTCTGCCATGCTTACAAGGCGCGTTTGGCTGTGAAAAACGGGAGAGTAAAGCAGAGGGCTCCCAGCTAAAAATGCAAAATGCCATACTGGTTACTTTGAACATGAGACTTTGCTGTTGTAAAATATTTGTACTGACGCATGGTGGGATAGAAAAAAATTTGAAAATGAGATCAGGAGAAAAAGACGTGGTCATAAAAACAAGGCACATGTCAATACCAAAATGGCTGCCGAATAATTGTCAAAAAACACAAATGCTAACACAAAACTCAAATCTAAAGCCAGAAAAAAATGATTTGTTTGAAAAACCGGTAAGTTGGTGAGAAAAACCAGCTATGAAATAAAATTCAATATCGGATGCTCAGGGAACCTTTGAGCCAAGCTTTGTGTCAGCGTTATGAATGACGTTACGTGCTACGTACTCCCAGGGGCTGCTGGGATGGGTCACCGTAGCATTGACAGATGCTAACTCTTCAAAAAGTAGTTAATGAACTAATAAAAATGGCATCCCGATAAGATGTAATGAAACTTCTACTTATTAACGGTTGTGAATTAAAAAAAAACAGTGTCAAATTTTATTCTCCACAGTTCAAAAACCTTAAGCCATGTTTTAAAATATGGTACCCAACAACCATTGAGAAGGCAGGAAGATAAGCTTAAAAAAGATAAAAGAAATGATTTATGTAACAGACTATTATTTCACATAAGTGACCTATTACAGCTTAAATATTGTAAATGAATACTTTTACTAGTTAACCCACAATATAACAAATCAAAATAAAAACCAAAGTGCATATATGCAAAAATATGAATTACAAAATTACAAATAATACACATGCCTAAAGTCTTAAAGCAAAATCCCAGGGTCCGTTTACTAGTTGGGTACCCACTTGAACAGGTGTGCTGAGCGATCTGGCTGATGATTTGGTTTAGGAAAAAAACATTTAAAAGAAAATAAGTTATTATAACAACACTAAGTCTCCAAGGATTGCTGTGGGTGACATGATAATGTGAGATGAGAATCATATAAATAAGAAAACAGCTAAAAGAGCCAAATGATCAAAACAAAGCAGGTGGGCGAAACCACAATAAGAAATCAAGTGCAGAAAGACGTTCAAAATATTGAAACAAAACCTGATGCTATGGCCTACCTGTTAATGAAAATAACAACACCAGAAAGGGACTTAGAAAGTTTATCCAAATGAGGGATAAATGCAACAGAATCTCTTCCATTTTTAATAATAATCTTCTTTTATAATACGCTACCGTGGCTGTTCGTTTGTCTGTCCAGGATTTTAAATCACCTGTAGCTCACAAACTGTTTGACCTATTGACCTGAAATTTGGTACACATATACTATGTGACGTCTACTGTCCACTTTCGGGGTAATGATTGACCTCCAAGGTTATTCCTCTTTTTATTTTTATTTTATTTTATGGTAGAATCAACTCTTGGCAGCAGGGCAGCCGTACAGCACATGCATACGGGTGCCGTTCTCATCCCTACCACCTTCACCATCACTTCTTCTACCTCTTCATATCTTAAATCATTCTTGAGGCAGATTGAAGACTTAAGTGCCAGTGGAAGTGAAAAATTAAAGAAAACATACGAAGTAACACTGACTTAATCAATTTTAACTCAAAAAGATGCAGACGGAAGAAGAGAAGAAGCAGGCCGCTAGGGTGGAGAAAAGAAGAGCTGCTCAGGAAGCAGCAAGCGCATCAACCTCTGAGCAAACGAATGCTAAACGTACAGAGAAAGAGGATGAAAACTATAAGTCAAGTGTATTCACTGCACGTTATCGTGCAGTGCACCATTACTGGTGTAAATATATAAACATATATACACTCACTGGCCACTTTATTAGGCACACCTTGCTAGTACCAAGTTGGACCCCCTTTAGCTTTCAGAACTGCCTTTACACCTGGCTTTTTAACTGAAAGCACATGCTAATGCTAGGGGTGCAGGGGGGCTAATATCAGAGTGGGCTAATAAGATGACACCAGATGTATTATGAGGAAATAATGCATTTTATATGTAACTTGTAAAAACCTTTAATGAGACTTCAATCACACTTTAACAAGACTATCATGAAGAAAGCCTTTCTTTGACAAAAAATAATAAGTTTTATGTGAAAAGTGTACAGAGATTTTAGTAACGTTTCAAGGATACAGCATAATTAAAGATTTTCTGCAAAAAATATATATATATTGGGTTTATGTAATGGGCTTTAACAGGCCCTGTTTGTTGATAAACCCTGTCACACATGTGCGCTTGGGAGGCAGTCAAAGGGCTCAAATCGGTGCACTGTGATGCAAGACAATGGATTGGTGATGAGTATTTAATACCTTGTCTCCTCTTTCTACAGAGCTCTGGAAGAAAAGACCACATAAACTAATCACTTCCGCCTGCCCTGACCTCACTTCTGGCCCAGCTGATGACATCACTATCCTCAGATGACCTCACACCATTCCCTTCCTACAAACACTCCCTTCCTCTTCCTTCACTCTAAAAGCTGTCTGTGTTTACTTGCCATCAGTCCCAGTTTTGTAACTCTAAGAGATTAGTCTTTATAGACTACTTGTTCATACTGCACAATATACAAGATGGATCCCCAAATCTTTTTAATTTGATGTGTGCTTTAATAGACCCTGTAGTCTTGACTCTCTAAGAAGACAAAAAACTCCAAAAAGAAACATGTGGAAAACAAATGGATATGGGCAATTCAGAGAGTGTACTCCCTTCCAAATAGGTTTGGCATACAATGATTATCAAAAAATGGGGCAAATACAATACACAAGACAGAACACAAGTTATCCTCTTCACAGGCTACCTCAGAAATACAAAACTACCTGCCAAACATTGTGTAGGTTCCTCTCATGCCACCAAAACACCTCTGACCTGTTGACGTGTGGACTTCACAAGGCCTCTCGAGGTGTCCTGTGGTGTCTGGCACCAAGATCCTTTAAGGCCTGTACGTTGAGAAGCTGCGCCTCCATGGATCACTCTTGTTTTTTAGCACATTCCTCAGATGCTCAGTCTTAATTGAGATCTGGGGAACTTGGAGGTCAAATGAACACCTTGAACACTTTTGTCATGTCCCTCAAACCATTTCAAGCGTGGTGGGGCACATTATCATGTTGAAAGAGGCAACTGCGGTTAGGGAATACCACTGCCATGAAGGGGTGTATGTGGTCTGCAACAATCTTTTGGTAGGTGGTATTTGTCAAAATAACATCCACATGAATGCCTCAACCTTGCCAAGAGCTTTGTACCACCTCTGCTGGCCATAGTGCATCCTGTGGCCATCTGTTTCCCAGGTAAATGACGCACACATACTCAATCGCCCGCATGATCTAGGTTAATGGTTCCCAATCTCGGTCCTGGGGACCCACTGTGGCTGCAGGCTTTTGTTCCAACCAACTTCTGTTTTTAATTGGACTGCTAGCCTAATGAAGTAATCTGTTATTACTCAGTTTCTCTGTTTTGGAGACAATGTAAAAATTACAAAACTAAGTTTGGTAAATTTTTATTAAAATGTACTGATTTTATTGAAATGTACTGATATGGGAAATATATTTTTTACTTTTTAACAATATTTTGATCCTGATTTTCATTGTTCTTTTCCAAGTTTTCTGGTTATTTAATCCATTATTTCCCAGCTGTCTGCTCTGCTACTTTTTAATTGTCATTATTAAGATACAACGAAAGAAGCAAACTACAAAGAAAAGGTCAAAACAATAGAAAAAAAATAATTAAAGGTATCATCCATCCATTACCCAACCTGCTATATCCTAACTACAGGGTCACGGGGGTCTGCTGGAGCCAATCCCAGCCAAAACAGGGCACAAGGCAGGAAACAAACCCCGGGCAGGGCGCCAGCCCACTCCAGGGTGCACACACACACACACACCAGGGACAATTTAGAATCGCCAATGCACCTAACCTGCATGTCTTTGGACTGTGGGACGAAACCAGAGTACCCGGAGGAAACCCACGCAGACACGGGGAGAACATGCAAACTTCACGCAGGGAGGACCAGGGAAGCAAACCCAGGTCTCCTAACTGCGAGGCAGCAGCGCTACCCACTGCGCCACCGTGCCACCCTTAATGGTATTAAAAAAGTAGAAATACTTCTAAATATTTCATACATGTAAAAATCATACTATTGTGCTTTTCTGATTGTAGAATAATACAAGAGAAAAAAGACCAGCTAATTAAATGAGATCAATTATTATTACTGGTTGGAAGAACAACCTGCAGCCATAGAGGGTCCCCAGGACTGAGTCTGAGAGCCCCTGATCTAGATCGAAAACATGATGCATCACACCAGGCCACCTTCTCCCATTGCTCCATAGTCCAGTTCTGACACTCACATGTCCATTGTAGGCAGTTTTGGCAGTCGAGAGGGGTCTGTGTGGGCACCCTGAGCAATCTGTGGCTGCACAGCAAGCTGCGATGCACTGCATGTTTGGATACCTTCCTCTCATAGCCAGTATTTAGTTTTTCAGCAGTTTGTGCTACTGTAGCTCTTCTGTGGAATCAGAGATGGGTTAGCCTTCGCTCCCCATGCACATCAATGAGCCATGGGTGAATATGAACCTGTAGCCGGTTCACCAGTTGTCCTTCCTTTGACCCCTTTTGTTAGTTACTAACCACTGCATACTGGGGACCCTCCACAAGACCTCCCGTTATGGAGAAGTTCTGATGCAATTCTCTAGCCATTACAATTTGGCCCTTGTCAAATATGCTCAGATCCTTACGCTTGTCCTTTATTGTCCTGTTTCCAACACATCACCTTCAAAAACTAACTGTTTGCTTATTGCCTAATATATCCCACCCTTTGTTGGATACCATGGGAATGAGATAATCAATGTTATTTACTTCACCTGTCAGTTCTTTTAATGTTGTGGCTGATCAGTGTAAATCGCCATATTCCTTTAGCTTGGTCAATTTTTTCCTATCGATTAACAGAAAAGTCTTACACACTCTAAACCATTGTGATAGTGTGTGAAATCTCCCAGAAAACCTATTAAATCTCCCAGAAAACCTATCACAATATTTACTTATGTTTTGCCACATATTCCTGTGCCTTCAGTGATTAAAAACACTAAACACTGCGTATCATTTTGCTATATTGTGGCGCTGCTTTGTGTGATAATTATTTCATATGGAATTTAATGCAAAAGGCCAATCTGCCAAATTAATTTCCTGTTTCACGACTTATATTAAGGGACTTGGCTGTGCATCCCAGAGTATAAATCAATCCAGTCACTTTGGATAGTTAGTGGTTTTAACTCATTGCTAACCGTCTAAAGAAAACGCTCTTTTCAGAGTGATAGTTATCACACTGTAAGGGTCAAGATAAACTCTGTGACTGGATGGCATCCAAACCGATATTCTACACAGTATCTATTTCATGTAAAAATACACTGGACATAAAAATATAACACACATATGGACTTCTGTGAATAAGGTAAATATGAAAGTACGCATAACTAACTACAAGACAGAAAACACGAAACAGCTCTCTTGATCCCAGCCCTGCTATTCAGTTGAATCAGATTTATGTTCACTTAGGATGACAATGGGACATAAATCAACCTGATTGTTCCACTGTTGTCACTCCACACTCCTCTTCTCCTCAGTTTTCCCCTTTTGTCGATCGCTCACTCCTCCACATTGGCTACTGACCTCCTGCTTCCCATCACCACACTGGTTTGAACTCACTGATTCTGCCTTCTTTCTCCTCTCCTTTCCATTCATGTGTGTGGTGATGGTGGTGGGTGTTGATGTTCGTAGTGTGTGCTTTGTTTTGTTTGTTTTTTGTTTTTCTCTGATCTCCCCTATCCTGCTCAGGTTATTCTCCATGGGCGTGGTGTCTCAATTATGACACGCGGAAAGTAAATGAGGGCAACTGGCACCAATCTCGCACTCACAGCCACAGTCACCCCATTAAACATCCAGGGGACGACTGAGCTCACCCACCCATGGAGCCCAAGCGGCACCATTTTTATTTATTTATCTAAAATGCAGACCTCTCTCATCACAATGACAGACTCTGAGTTTCCAAAACGTAATGCAGGGTTATTTGTAACCCGACTCCCAAATATTGTAAATGACCTATTTCTTTTTCCATTCTCTCGGTCGCACGTCCATTTCAAAATAAAGTGGACCATGATAAAGCCTCAAACATCCTTTTGACTGACAATTCCGTCAGCAATGGATTATTTTACAGTTTTCAAGAAGAGTGATTTTCATAATGTAAAAATGTATCAGATGAAGCAGCAAATGAGTTCACTATAGTGTAAGCTGATATGAATCTGAGCATGGCATGCGGCCAAACCATTTAATTTGTCTGTAATTTATACAAAATGAGCCTCAATTATAGAAGCATTCAGGCTGTTCATAAGAGTGCTGTTTCGCTGTGTTAGGAATTTATCAGATGCACACTTCATTTGTTTAAAATTCAATGAATTTCAAGTCAGTTATTAAGTGGTGGGATTGGTAACTGTATTATAATGGTTAACACTAAAAACGGCATTATGTGCTCTGCATTATTTTTTTATATATTTATCCTGAGATGTGGAGCAGTATGGTGGTGCAGTGGTTACCATTGTTACCTCACAGCTCCAGAGTGCCAACTGCAAAGCATGGCTTGGTCTGTAAGGAGTCTGAATGTTCGCCCTGTGTAGGTGTACGGAGCGCTCTGGTTTGTCTCCATCATCTCAACTACAGGCATTTTAGTTTGATTGGGGACACTAAATTGACCCCATCTGACATTCACCATTGTGCTGTACTTTGGGATGGCATCTCATGGAGGATTTGGTCCTACCTTGCTTCTAGTGCTGCCAGAATAAACACCATCTACCTGCCACACTGAACTGGATAAGCAGGTTAAAAAACGGATGGACACTTATCTGTGATGTGTACTAAAAATGCTGATACAGTGTTTGCCATGCAATCCCACAGCTACGTAAATTTCAAATTAATTTCTACCTCTGGCCACTATTTGTGTGTAGTCTTACATGCTCTCTCTTTGTCTCTGTAAGTCCATGCCAGTTGTTTCTTCCGTCATCCCAGAGCTATGCATGTGATATGAAGGACTTGCTTTCTTATTTTACAAATAATATCTCTACATATATAAAATCTAACATCTGTCTGTCTGTCTGTCCACTTCTCATGAGTGAACTACTTAAATGGATTTACTGTAGATCGGGTTTTTTTCTATAAGTTTCTTAAACATTCTGGTTGATTTTGTGACTTCTCTCATCATGCCAAGTACCATAGTTTGCTTGCAGTACCAAATTATTTGCGTGAATCCGAGAGATACACAGTGGGCCAAGGGCAGGGGGCAGGGGGCAGGGCCCTCCTCACTCACGCACCAGTGTGAGCTGTAGCAGCCATGTTGAATGGAGATATCACTGCTCAATTTGCGTTACCTGCTAGATTTGTATTATGCTTGGGCTAAACTTTCTCACGGGGTGGCATGGTGGCGCAGTGATAGCGCTGCTGCCTCGCAGTTAGGAGACCTGGGTTTGCTTCCGGAGTTTGCATGTTCTCCCCGTGTCTGCATGGGTTTCCTCCGGGTGCTCCGGTTTCCTCTGACAGTCCAAAGACAGGCAGGTTAGGTGCATTGGTGATTCTAAATTGTCCCTAGTGTGTGCTTGGTGTGTGTGGGTGTGTTTGTGCCCTGCGGTGGGCTGGCACCCTGCTCGGAGATTTGTTTCTGTCTTGTGGCCTGTGCTGGCTGGGATTGGCTCCAGCAGACCCCCTGTGACCCTGTGTTAGGATAGCGGGTTGGACGATGACTGACTGTAAGAGCAGTCCACTTGACACTTTCTGATCTTCTTTGTGCGTGTGTAACGGAGGTTAAATAGCATTCAATTTACGTACATTCATCCATTATTATTGTTTTTATTAGATTGTAAGAACTAATAAAAGAAAGCCCAGGGATATATTTCTTTAAGTTTCCTTTTTTATTTTAGTGGTAAATGGTGCCTTTACAGAATTGGGAGGTGGTTAGCATCAACACCCCTGCCAGGTGGGTAGGGCTTTGCAAAAGAATGGAAAAACAAGTGAGATTGGGCGTGCTGTCAGTTCTGTGATGGTTGCTGTAAGGTGAGGGGTTTTCTTTTGGTTTCTTGTAGTGTTTAATTTGTTAATTTATTAATAGTTATTGTGTAAATATTTCAATGTATATGTACTTTGTGTTGCAGGGTGTCCAAAGACTGAGACCCTTTTCACATTTTATGTTACTGCCAGTAAAATAAACTCACAGGAGAGAAGGAGAAATTATTCTGTGGCCTCTGTCTGGCATCCAAAATAAAGTAATAAATAAATCACAACGCAGCGAGGTTTGCCTGAGAGAGAGGTTACACATGTTTAAATAATTTATGGCATACACACAAACACGCATAATGTTACCACACAAATGGTACTCTGGCCAGATTTGCACCCCACATGCATTTAAAAAGTGAGTGATACATTAGCTGACCATAAGGAGAATATGAAGAAAACACTTTGTTGTTCTGCATTGATTCATTGTACAGTGTGTTTTGATTGCTAGATTAAGTATGCTATGCTCCTCGGGATGTAGCACAGATCAGGTAGTGACAGAGACAGACCACGAGATATAATGCTGATCCCTTGTATCACAGGCTTAGTGGATATCAGTAGTTGTAGTGCAAGGACTTGGAGTGTTGTGGACTCACAGTTAATTTTAACCCAGGGGATAAAGCTGTGCAGTGGTTAGCACTGCTGCCTCACAGCTCAGCTTACATTTTTGGCTGCAATAATCAGTCCAGCATAGTCAGCAGATGCTTCTGTAGCTCTCAGTGACACTTAAAAGACCACAGCACCATTATAATCCACTCAAATCTAGTGTAATTTCTCCTTCCTCATTGACTCCAACCCAAGTTTGCCAAAATTCCTGACCATTTCCATTTTTGTAAGAACTTGTGATGAAGAGAATTCAGCAAGGTTCAGTCATCCCCTCTCACCACATACCAGGTCTGACCCAGTAATAGAACATAAGTAAAAATCTAGGTCTACTCTACTCAGGGAAAGTTAACAAAATGCTGAGATGGTAGATGTTTCAAAGATATAAGTTATTCCTAAACAGGATTAGTCAAAGAGAGGCCTAAACATGGATTCTGTCCATACACTACCATGTCCCATTGGAAGCACAAGACCATCATACATTCA